>NC_092046.1:20847154-21578109 GCF_003086295.3 Arachis hypogaea | reverse complement strand
TTTTCTAAAAGAGGTTGTTGCTAACTAGTCATTTAAATCTTGAATATTGACTTGAAATTAGAGCTTTTTGAGAGTTGGTTACATACTTGGTGCTGGGCTTGATGATTAGGTGCCCAGCTTGGGTGCCAGGTCTTGGAACTGGGTGCCCAGTACTTATGATTTTGGTGGAGCTGGGCGCCAGCCACCTTGCCTTCTCTCAGGCACTAACGCGCTGGGCTTGGAATGGGGGAGTTGGGTGCCCAATTTAGGTGATGGGCTTTGGGATAGGGTGCTGGGCACCAATCCTTGGAGCTGGGCTTCGGATTTGGGTACATAGCTTGGAGTACAGGCATTAGGTTTGGCCTCTTGAAGCCTGGCACCACTAAACTTTGTGTTTTCTTCTGAATTTCATTCTGATTTATATCCTGAAAACACAATCATTCTAATACAACTCCAATCATGATTAGTCATCAAAACTTCATTAAAAATATAAGAACTTTGATTTACAAATAAGAAAACTAATAAAAAAGAAACCTAAAAATAACTTAAGATACCTAGTCATCAAACTCCTAGAGAATGAAAAGGTGGCACGCATCACATATATTTTTCCCAAATCTTAAAGATTTTTAAATGATTATAATGCTTGTGAATGTTGCTGATTTTATGGCCAAACCATCATAATAGAAGGTCCTATGGAGTAGTTTGGATCATATTGGAGTTACACCACATTACATTATTGTTTTGCCAACAATATGATTCTATAATTCTTTACTCTATATACATATTATTTCGTTATTGCACAATTAAGTAATGTTGTTTTACAAATGATCATTTTCTACATATTTTGAGTTCACCAATTGGATAATACCAACAGAAATCAAATAATTTTACATTTGCAAGCAAATCCAGAAAGTAAAGGCAGGTGACAGTAAAATTTGTTAGTAGAAAAAGGGTGATAATGAAAGAGGAGAGTAAGAAGATGGTGGAAGAGATAGGAGGAGTGGTAGAGGAAAATAAGGGTGGAAAAAAGAAGAAAATGCGTGAAGTTGGGGACGAAGTGTTTGGTAGAATCCCACCGAAAAGATTGAATTGAATGGAGGAGGGTAGCTTCAAAGATCGGTATTTGGGGTTAGGAGAGAGCAGAGAAATGGCGATTTAGGAGCAAGAATAATTTCTTGTGTTTGAAGTTAGAAGAGAGTATCATGCCATTTTTGTTTTTTCAAACTTAAAAGGTATGAGCATATAAGTAAATTTATATTTTATAAACAAGATCTAATTACAAAAATTAATATAATACATAAATTCAATTGAAAAGAAAAAAATTATTTGGATCTAATTAAAAATTTAATAAATTATAGAAAATGATGGCATAATTAAACTTTTTTTTTTCAATTATTTTTTTAACAAAGTATTATATAATCAATTATATATGAATTAATATTTAATAATTATTTATGTTAAAATTTATTAATAATTTTAATATTTTATTTTATAATTTTTTAATTATTATTATTATTATTTATATTTTATTGAGTCAATAATCAATAATTATTATATTATTTTATAACGAGTTATATTCTTATGTCAAACATATTAACGTGGCATGTTTTAGTATCAGTTTATGTAAATTTTTCTTCTCATGTAATTAGTGCTTAATAATCTGAAATTATTTTTGTACATGCCCACTTTGTAGCTTAGGTATATTAATTATTAAGCTGGCTTAAAATTTTGACCCAACGGTTATAGAACGGACCCAAAGAGAGGCCTAGGAAGTGAAACAGAGTGCACATCAGAGAGAGAGCGAGAGAGAGAGAGAGAGAGAGAGAGAGAACCCTGAACCACACCCCACCAAAACCCAATTCTTTAAGTGGGTCCCACCGATGGACGCGGGATCCACCGCCCCCTCCTCCTCATCCGCCGCCTCCGCCGCCGCCGCCGCCGCAACCGCGACAACCTCAATGGAAGATTTTCAGACCCCGGCGGCCGCCATATCGCGGTGGAAGTTCGAGGTATCCCGTCAGTACCAGCACCTGCTTGACAAAACTACCCCGCACGTGCTGAACCGTTGGCTGGGAACGTTGGCGGTTGCGTTCGTGTACGCGCTGCGCGTGTACTTGATCCAAGGGTTCTACGTCGTTTCGTACGGACTCGGAATTCACCTGCTGAACCTCTTGATTGGGTTTCTCTCCCCTCAGGTTGATCCCGAGATTCAATCACTCTCAGAGGGACCCACTTTGCCAACAAGAAACAACGATGAGTTCCGTCCCTTCGTTCGTCGCCTCCCAGAGTTCAAGTTCTGGTACCTAATTTCTACTTTTTCTTCTTTGTGGCGTTTGACTTTTGGTTCTAGGGTTTTGTTGCTTTGATTCTAAATTGAAAATTGAGGATTGAGGTGTATGTTTTGGATTAGTTATTTTTCGGTTGGAAATATGCCAAGAGCTCGTATATCGTGAATGAAAATGATATTTTTAATTGCATAAATAGTTCGAAACTAAGTGTGACTTTGGTTTCTGATGAGTTTGTTGGTTGAATCGGTAATTTGTTCTATTATTTATTTATTCTTTCTGGAGATGAAAAATTTGGAGAGTTCTGCAGGGTAAGGACTAGGCAATTATCTTTAGTGTGTATACCAGAATCCCAATCCAATTCCATGGTACATTCACTCATAGGCAAAAAGCTTGCCTTTTTTGTCCATGGCATATTAGGTGGAGGCTGCCCTGTCTTCACGGTGAAGGTAATAGTTGAGAATCATTAAATGATTTGATATATTTGACTAAATTATTATTTAGTGGTTTTCAACAATTAGCATCACATGAAAACGTGAGATTTTGCTGGCATATTAACTTATAATCCTAATTAAAAAGGTGTTCCTTCACTTTTAATTAATCAAAATAGGACATCCAAATTAACGAGCCAACTAAGTTTTGTTGATGTAAATCTAGCTCAGCCTTTTCTAGTTGGTCTCTAGCATTTGTTGGGAGAGTTACATACTTACATGCCTTTAGATATAGCATAATTTGCCTGTTGCCCGTCGTAATCTGGCGCACATTTATCTTCTCCTGCTATCGGAAATTATGTTCATATTTTTCTTCTCCACATTGACATGAGATCAATATGTATAGCATGGAGAAGATAACCGCATAAACAGTTACTCTTCTGCTCAACTTTGTTAATTTACTAATGTTACGGTGTTCTATGGATCATGTCTTCTGTGAAAAATATAGATCATCTGAAAGAGATTCTAATCATGTGCAAACCTAAAATAATTGGCAACTGAAATTGGCTAATAGATCTGATCTATGGGTTCTGTTCTGACAAGAATCTATATTTTTTATTCATTTAGATTATATGTTGGATAAATGATCGTGATGTATAAGTACTGAATAATGATCTCGATGGACAGCATCTTTTCTTATAGGTTTCTATATGCTGGATATCAATGTCTATTGCATATTGTTTGCTTTGTCATTTTTGCTTAAGTGGGCTTGACAATGTTGTGTACTTGTGTTCACTGAATTACTTGAAGCCAGTGTCTTTTCTCTCAATAGAAGGAAGTGCTATTTACATCCTCTTCTCTTGGTTTTCCATTGCATCGAGTTATCAAGCGTTCTGTGCTTGCTTAGGAAAGCAATGAGCTCATCATCTTTTTCCTTTAGGGTATCAACACACAGACGTTACTCTACTGATGCTTCTTAATTTTTGTTGGTGGACAGGTACTCAATAACAAAGGCTTTTTGCATTGCGTTTGTGATGACATTTTTTAGTGCATTTGATGTTCCAGTGTTCTGGCCAATACTCCTATTCTATTGGGTGGTCCTATTTACACTTACTATGAGGAGACAGATATCACACATGATCAAATACAAATATGTACCGTTCACATTAGGCAAACAGGTAAACTCACATTCCTCCAAAATTGTTGTCAATATGTTGGCTGCTAACAATATTGATCTGGTTTCATCAATTTTACTTTTAGCGCTATAATGGGAAGAGAGCATCAGCAGAAAGCGCAAGCCTTTCGGAGGACTGAGACCTTCAGGTTTATTGATCTTTTATATATTCATTTAAGTCGCAAACCGTTGCAGTATATTTTAAACGGATGGAGCAATCTGAGTAGGTCAATGTGGACCCAAAGAAGGTTGCTTTGTGGTCGAGTGTGCGATGTTTAATTCCCAGAGGAGCAAGTGTTTGATTGATCATATTGAAATGTTCTTATGCTCTTTCGAAAGATACGTGTTTCCGGGGAGATGTCTGAATTTCTGAGGGCTCTTTGTTCATTTACTTACGTTATTTTCTATTGCTATGCAGGTGCATTACCAAAAGAAAAAAAAATGTTATATACATATGCATCTTATTGTTGAATTCGTAGTCAAATAACGAGAATTTTAGGTAGCTTATGTAGAATGAATCCCTTTTATTATTTGCTACGCCTGCGTGGTTATATTGATCTACAATTCCAAATTTGCTTGAAAAAGTGATTTACATATAAAATGGACGAAAGTGGATAATGTTTCCTTGTTACTTCTCTTTGAACAAGCATTAATAATTTTTTTAAGGCTATTGCTCCGGTCCCTTCTGAAAATTAGAGGATAATTTATACACACCTTTTAAGGTAGGTAATTATCAGAATTATTATCAATTCAACCAGTAGTAAAAGTTTGGACAAAGAATATTTATACAAAGAGAATTATACAAATATTTATTAAACATTAGAATTATACAAATATTTATTAAGTTTTATACTTTCATAAAAATAGATTGAATGGGATAAGTTAATTATTTAGAATTCTTTTCTAACATTTTATAGTCTAATACAGCATGCAAAAAATTTTATTGTATGCATTAAACGAGTACATAATTAAATTTATCATGCAACAATAAACAACAAAATGTAATTTAAGTTTCGGAGCAATTGCCTGATTTCAAACAACCTTCATTATTATATGTTAAATGACAGAGAGTTGTATCCTTTCCCTTCATAAAATGAACCCATTCCCACCAACTTTTAGAATTGTCAATTCTCAAGTCAATGATCTTCCATGAACCCAAAAAGAAAAAAATCTCAATGATCTTCAGTTTAATTAGCCTAGATTGCAAGAGTTGTTAATTGACGAATAATCTTTTATACAGTAAATATGCAACAAAAGATTAAATAAAAAAATGGTGTTATTATATGGATCTGGTTTTAGAATTTGGTGATCTTTTATACAGTAAATATGAAAGTAAGAAAAGATTAATTCAAAGAATGGTGTTATTAGGATATTATAAAATTGAAGTTTAGTTAAATTAAGAACTAAAATTGATTAAGAAGAGTATGTGATAGAGTGGTTTATATCAAATCTAGGAATGATAAAATAAGGGTTGATGCAAACTAAGATAAATTAGATGTTAAGGCATTTTACTTAACCAATGCCTTTAAATTAATTGAACGTGCCACTTTCAATTTACTTGATCCTTAAAGCGCAAACAACGTCAATTTCCTCTGAAGCAATTGTTATTATCTTAGCAAATGAAGTCGCAATTTGTGGCAATTTGATCCACTTGTCTGTGTATATACATCACAAACGTGAGATGCTGAAGATATAGAGCTACTTCAGCATATGAATTGAGAACCATTAATGTCATATAACGACCTAGCAACCAAAACAAGAAACAGAAAGAAAGAAAACAAACAGAAACAGGGGAAAAAAAAAAAAACTGCAACTTAGGCATCGCTTCCAAGCGACCAAGCCAGGATTTAGTCATCCGATATCAATGAAGGTCACTCGTTCCACGTTAAAAAAGAAAAAAAAAATATGAAGGTCACGCATTTCGGTAGAACATATACCAAGTAGTGTATGAAATAAATATCACCCAAAAAAAAAATGAAATGAAGATATCTTAGCATATGATGTTATTGCTGCAATCCATGACACTAGCTGAAGAAGTTAAATTGACTCAAATATAGACGATTTAATGGAGGTAATAGTAAACTATTTCTTCAACTTTGTTCAAGACTTTGAACTTGTTTTTCATGAGAAACTATTAGTCACTTATGTTTCATTCTTTGTTTTCTAATATGTGAAGCGTCATGCTCAAACACAAAAGGAACTTAGGAACAAAATCTTAGAAAACAAAACAGGTCCATAACATAAATTAATTCACTACACAAACCAGAAATCTTTACCATGAACCACATGATGTTCTAGATTTCAATTAAATCCTAAGCAACATTTTGTTACTGTAAAAAGAATTCTAAAGTATTTAGAAGGTACTAATCTTGGTCTATAGTATGAAAAATGTACCGGATTTTACTGGAGACATAGTTGATAAGAAAAACACAAGTGAAAGTTGTTGCTTCTTTAGCAAGTATCTTATCACTTGGGAAAGCATCAAGTAAAACATTATTGTTCTAACAAATATTGAACTTGAGTATGTAGCTGCCATTAATTGTTATAGAAAAGTGTCATGACTCAAAATTCAACTTGAAGATCCTTATCATGTGTGATAATACTAGCATTATATGCATAGCAAAGAACCCTCTTCATCATTTAGGACTAAACATATTGAGACTAAGTATTGTCAAATTGGAGATCATGTTCAAAAGAAAAATATAAAACTCAAATTTATCAAAACTAAACTTCATATTATTGATATTTTCACAAAACTTTTTGGTGAAGATAGATTTGAGTTTCTTAAAACTTTTCTAAACATGAGAGAAAGTCAGGTCATGCTTACAAATGTGTTCTCTAAACTTATGGGATGAAGATATTGAGATGAGATTTTGAGATGAGATGTTTCTATATCTTTATCTTCTCAAAATCTTCATCATTTAAAGAGCTTTCATGGCTTTGTTTAAATAGTCTTGAAGTTTGAAAAAACCATTGGAAACCTTTTGAGACGTTATTCTTATACTTCCTTAAAGATGAATGAAGGACAAAATAGTTCTAAGGAAATCACAACATATCTCAAATGTTCCAAGAGAACTTGGTACAAGTCTCCATGGCCATAATGTATGTAGGAAGATTGAAACGTTTGTGAATTCAGCAGCTCCAAATCCTATTCTATTTCAGAGATACTGCCATAGAACTTTTACAACACAGAACAAGGCATTCTCAGATTTACAAGTGTAATATATAACTAGTTGTACAATGAATTCCTAGGTTGGAAGCTACTTCTCTTGTCGGGTGAAGACGTAGAGAAGAGGCTCTATGAACAGATTCTTCAATCTATAAACTTTTAAAAAATCTTCATAATCCAATAGAGATTTTAAAGCTCTGCTTATGTAGTCTCAAGCTGAAAAGTGACATAGAGATGTGTGAGGGGTGATGTGTCTTTTGCTTCTGTCACTGTCTTTTATCATTTTTCAAAGTTATACAATGTATTTTGTAGCAGAAGAAATAAGAGCTTCTTCGGAACTGTTTGACTTATTGAGCATGTGCTGAAATTCAAACGTTGGAGGCAAAATGAACCGTATCATGCTTTCTAAGATACACAGTTTCACACCTTCAACAATTTCGCACATGGAAAGGACAACATTCTTCTGAGATGTGCTATGTTTCTTCTAAGTTAGCTACATAGCTTCTCAGATAAACAATTTACTTAGCTTAGCTTCTGAGATTGTATCAATTGATGTTTTGACTGTCTCAGTTTTCGAAGTTACCTAGTTTGCTTATATTAAGGAGAAATTCTTTAGTTCATAGACATACTTGAACAAACGTCAAATAACACATTAATGAAATCATTAAATTATATTTGATTTTGTCGGTCATCAAAATTTAATTTGACATATCATGAAGCTAACAAGAAGAGTGACCAAAAGAGAAAAAACCCCTTAAATTTTGATACCATATTAAAAACCAAAAGAGAACACCTGATGAATATGTCCTAATATTTACTGTGTGCAAATATGTTACAAGATACAATTTATCAAGGATGCTACACATCCATGTAACCATGTAACCAAGTTGGCCCGACACCAAAAAATCCAATACCATTAATGAAACGTGAAATACACGCGTCCAACACACACAAAATCGCTCTTGCCCAATGCTTCTTCTTCTTCTTCTTCTTCTTCCCCACGCTTTTTCTTCTCACGCTCGTTTACGCATGGAGCGTCTTCTTTTTCTTCGCCTTCTTCTTCGCGTTCCTCCTCCTCCTCCTTCTCCTCCTTTTTCGCGTTCCTTCTTCTTCACGTGTTTTCTCCTTATCGTCATTCTTTTGTTGTTATTACTACTGTATTTTTTTGTCTTTTCCTCCTTCTCTCTCTGGTGAAGAAGCAGTAGAAGGTGAGGAAGAAGAGTTTTTAATAGTGTAGAATGTACCGAACACAGTGCTCATGGTGAACCGAACACAGTACTTGTTCCGAGGGTTACCTGAAACTGTAGGTCGATCTCGGATGAGATCTTCTGTGCTGGTCGGAGCTCACAACTAGAAAATTGATTAATACAGACAGATTTACAGACGGTTTACTCTTTATTACAGACGAATTTTTGGTTACCGACGAAATTACCGACGGATTTTGTCCCTCTGTAAAAGCCCCGTCGGAAATTATTTACCGACGGATTTTTTTTCGTCGGAAAATTACAGACGGATTTTTATCAGTTACCGATGGATTTTTCCTCTGTAAATTTTCTATCCATTTCCCAAAGGCGACGAACTTTCCGACGGATTTTCCGTCTGTAATTACAGACGAATTTTCCGATGGATTTTCCGTCTGTAATTTGAACCTTAGAAAATCATCTCACACTCTGATTACAGACAGAAAATCCGTCTGTAAATCCGTCAGTAAGGTAAAATAGAATTTTTTTATTTTTCAATTACAAAATCAACTTGTTTTCATACAAAATAAATATAAATTTAATACAAATTTTTATCTAATTTGTATTCAAATATTTATAATATTTCAAAAAAATAAACAAATTTATTGTATTATCAAACTAAAAGAAAAGTACTATAATAAACAAACAAGTCAATATAATTCAAAATACAAACAAAATGTATTGATACATCAACTATAATCCTCAATGTATTATTCAACCATACTAAAACTATTAACTATACTAAAAGCTGTGTTATTTTTCATACTAAAACAGAAATTGAAAAACTTCAAAATCTTCAGATCAATTTAGACCTCAGATACAACAATCTCTCAAGTGAAATCCCAACTTTTCTTGGGAATCTGTTGAAATTAGAAGCACTTGATTTTTCCCACAATCAACTCACTGGAAAAGTCCCTCCACAAGTTGGTGACATGAGCAGCTTGGGAGTGCTTGATCTCTCCTACAATAACCTTCAAGAAAAATTGGACAGGAAATTCTCTCATTGGCTGGACAGGAAAATCATGATCATGCTCACTATATACTGGCTTTGAATTAAGGTCATTAATCTCAAAATTATAGAAAGTGCAGCAAGCCAAATGTTCTACTTAGTTGACCAATAAAAAGTCTTTTTTCTTTAATATTTTTTTTAATAACTTAATTACAAGAATAATAATCACAAATTGAGAAGTATTATGTGTGATTCAATTTGTTAGCTATTCCATTCTACCGTATACACTTGACACAAGCAATGAAAAAGGATACACATGAGAGAGACAATAACCATTCATGCTACCTGCTGCCATATGTCCTAGACATGTTACCACACACATGAAAACACCAGTGCAAATTAAAGTATAAGCAAACCTGCAACAAAAAGTGAAAGCATAGGAGCATAAATCATTACTTCAAATCAAAAGCTCTAATATTAGTTAGTATATAACATGGTTCTAATCATTAGTACTAATGTCATTATTAATTTATTACTAATGAAGAATGATAACAGATTTCAGACAGTATCAATGTTGATTTCTATTGATACCCATCCAGATTTTGGACACTCTGTATAGAGGAGACAGAGTAAGAAAATCAGTATAAACATAATAATATAAAGATCCATGAAAAATAAAAGAAAAAAGAAACTAAAGTTAGTACCTTTTGCTGTTTGAATTCCAGAGCCCATCAATCCTCCTCCAATGATTGCAGCCTTTACATTTGCAAGCAAAACTTCCCTACATCAATCATAGAAGTCATTAAAGGCACTCAAGACGTGAGGTTTTGATCACAACTTAAAGTAGCACAGCTGCATCAAAAAACTTGTTTTTAACATACTTCAAAATGTATTATGTCAATTTCGATGTGTACATAAGTACACACAACAATTTCAAATCAATATCAAGCTTTATAACAATAGACTTTCTATACAATGGTGTGTTATTAGTTTTCTCATATATATAAAGCCAATTTTCTCATATATATAAAATTCAAGAGTATTATTTATGCAATACACAAGCTAATGTTCTAGCAGGAGATTGCATTGGAGTCTTTCCCTTAATACTCCACTCAATAAATGGTGTAGCTTCATTTATGTCATATCCACTTAATAGATCAAGTGTCTAAAGAGTATGGTACTGAATTTTATCATGATGATTCATATAAATGGCATGTATCACTTCACTCACTATGCTCAACTAATATTAAGTTGGTGCACGAAATTGTGATGTCCAGGCTCAAACAATCCCTGGCAACGTGAGCAACTTGGTGCGTTGATCTCAATACATAATTGTCACAACTTCGATACAACTAACCAGCAAGTGCACTGGGTCGTCCAAGTAATACCTTACGTGAGTAAGGGTCGAATCCCACGGAGATTGTTGGTATGAAGCAAGCTATGGTTACCTTGTAAATCTCAGTCAGGCGGATATAAAGTGATAATGGTGTTTTCGAATATGATATAATAAAAGAGGGATAGAGATACTTATGTAATTCATTGGTAGGAATTTCAGATAAGCGAATGGAGGTGCTTTCGTTCCTCTGGACCTCTGCTTTCCTGCTATCTTCATCCAATCAGTCTTACTCCTTTCCATGGCTGGCTTTATGCAAGGGCATCACCGTTGTCAGTGGCTACATCCCCTCCTCTCAGTGAATAATATGCTCACGCACCCTGTCACGGCACGGCTATTCATCTGTCGGTTCTCGATCATGCTGGAATAGGATTCACCCTCCTTTTGCGTCTGTCACTAACGCCCAACAATCGCGAGTTTGAAGCTCGTCACAGTCATTCAATCATTGAATCCTACTCAGAATACCACAGACAAGGTTTAGACCTTCCGGATTCTCTTGAATGCCGCCATCATTCTAGCTTACGCCACGAAGATTCTGGTTAGGAGATCTAAGAGATATTCATTCTAGCTTAATTCATGTAGAACAGAAGTGTTTGTCAGGCACGCGTTCATAAGGGAGAAGGATGATGAGCGTCACACATAATCATCACCTTCATCACGTTCTTGGGTGCGAATAGATATCTTAGAAGCGAAATAAGAAGAATTGAATAGAAAACAGTAGTACTTTGCATTAATCTTTGAGGAACAGCAGAGCTCCACACCTTAATCTATGGAGTGTAGAAACTCTACCGTTAAAAATACATAAGTGAAGGTCCAGGCATGGCCGAGATGGCCAGCCCCCTAAAGCGTGATCACAGGATCGAAATACAATCCAGGATCCAAAGATGGTCAAAAAGACTAGTAAAGGGTCCTATTTATAATAAACTAGCTACTAGGGTTTACATGAGTAAGTAATTGATGCATAAATCCACTTCCTGGGCCCACTTGGTGTATGTTTGGGCTGAGCTGAAGTGTAGCACGTGCAGAGACCATTTGTGGAGTTGAACGCCAGTTTCTGTGCCAGTTTGGGCGTTCAACTCTGGTTTTGGATCCTTTTCTGGCGCTGGGCGCCAGATTTGGGCAGAAGGCTGGCGTTGAACGCCAGTTTACGTCGTTAATTCTTGGCCAAAGTATGGACTATTATATATTGTTGGAAAGCCCTGGATGTCTACTTTCCAACACAATTGGAAGCGCGCCATTTCGAGTTCTGTAGCTCCAGAAAATCTACTTTGAATGCAGGGAGGTCAGAATCCAACAGCATCAGCAGTCCTTCTTCCACCTCTGAATCTGATTTCTGCTCAAGTCCCTCAATTTCAGCCAGAAAATACCTGAAATCACAGAAAAACACACAAACTCATAGTAAAGTCCAGAAATGTGAATTTAACATAAAAACTAATGAAAACATCCCTAAAAGTGACTAGATCCTACTAAAAACATACTAAAAACAATGTCAAAAAGCGTATAAATTATCCGCTCATCACAACACCAAACTTAAATTGTTGCTTGTCCCCAAGCAACTGAAAATCAAATAGGATAAAAAGAAGAGAATATACTATAAATTCCAAACTATCAATGAAACATAGCTCCAATCATATGAGCGGGACTTATAGCTTTTTGCCTCTTGAATAGTTTTGGCGTCTCACTTTATCCATTGAGGTTCAGAATGATTGGCATCTATAGGAACTTCAGATTTTGAATAGTGTTATTGACTCTCCTAGTTCAGTATGATGATTCTTGAACACAGCTTCTTTATGAGTCTTGGCCGTGGCCCTAAGCACTTTGTTTTCCAGTATTACCACCGGATACATAAATGCCACAGACACATAATTGGGTGAACCTTTTCAGATTGTGACTCAGCTTTGCTAAAGTCCCCAATTAGAGGTGTCCAGGGTTCTTAAGCACACTCTTTTTTTTTTTTTTTTTTTTTTTTTTTTTTTTTGCTTTGGACCTTGACTTTAACCGCTCAGTCTCAAGTTTTCACTTGACACCTACACGCCACAAGCACATGGTTAGGAACAGCTTGGTTTAGCCGCTTAGACCAGGATTTTATTCCTTTAGGCCCTCCTATCCACTGATGCTCAAAGCCTTGGGATCCTTTTTATTTGCCCTTGCCTTTTGGTTTTAAGGGTTATTGGCTTTTTCTGCTTGCTTTTTCTTTTTCTTTTTTTTCGCCTATTTTTTTCTTTTTTCTTCTTTTTTTTTCTGCAAGCTTTGTTCTTTGCTGCTTTTTCTTGCTTCAAGAATCATTTTTATGATTTTTCAGATTATCAAATAACATGTCTCCTAGTCATCATTCTTTCAAGAGCCAACATATTTAACATTCTTAAACAACAACTTCAAAAGACATATGCACTGTTCAAGCATACATTCAGAAAACAAGAAGCATTGTCACCACATCAATATAATTAAACTAAGTTCAAGGATAAATTCGAAACTCATGTACTTCTTGTTCTTTTGAATTAAAACATTTTTCATTTAAGAGAGGTGATGGATTCATAGGACATTCATATCTTTAAGACAAAGTTACTAACTACTAATGATCATGTAATGAAGGAACAAACATAGATAAGCACATAATACAGAAAACGAAAAACAGAGAAAGCAAGAACAAGGAATGAATCCACCTTAGTGATGGTGGCGTTTCCTTCTTGAGGAACCAATGATGTCCTTGAGCTCTTCTATGTCTCTTCCTTGTCTTTGTTGCTCCTCCCTCATTGCTTTCTGATCTTCTCTTATTTCATGGAGCATGATGGAGTGCTCTTGATGTTCCACCCTTAGTTGTCCCACATTGGAACTCAATTCTTCTAGGGAGGTGTTGATGTGCTCCCAATAGTTATGTGGAGGAAAGTGCATTTGAGGCATCTCAGGGATCTCATGGAAGTGAGCTTCTTGCGCCTCTTGAGCTCCATGACTGGGCTCTCTTGCTTGCTCCATCTTTTTCTTAGTGATGGGCTTGTCCTCTTTGATGAGGATATCTCCCTCTATGTCAATCCCAGCTGAATTGCATAGGTGGCAAATGAGGTGAGGGAAGGCTAACCTTGCCATAGTGGAGGACTTGTCAGCCACCTTGTAGAGTTCTTGAGGTATAATCTCATGAACTTCCACCTCTTCTCCAATCATGATGCTATGGATCATGATGGCCCGGTCTATAGTAACTTCAGACCGGTTGCTAGTGGGAATGATTGAGCATTGAATAAACTCCAGCCATCCTCTAGCAATAGGCTTGAGGTCCAATCTTCTTAGTTGAACCGGTTTGCCTTTGGAGTCAATCTTCCATTGAGCTCCTTCTACACATATGTCCATAAGGACTTGGTCCAACCTTTGATCAAAGTTGACTCTCCTTGTGTAGGGGCGTGCATTCTCTTCCATGTATGGCAAGTTGAACGCCAACCTCACATTCTCCGGACTAAAATCTAAGTATTTCCCCCGAACCATTGTAACATAGTTCTTTGGATCCGGGTTCTTACTTTGATCATGGTTCTTGGTGATCCATGCATTGGCATAGAACTCTTGAACCATTAGGATGACGACTTGTTGGATGGGATTTGTTAGAACTTCCCAACCTCTTCTTTGAATTTCATGTCGGATCTCCGGATACTCATTTCTTTTGAGTTTAAAAGGGACCTCAGGGATCACCTTCTTCTTGGCCACAACATCATAGAAGTGGTCTTGATGGGCTTTGGAGATGAACCTTTCCATCTCCCATGACTCGGATGTGGAAGCTTTTATCTTCCCTTTCCCTCTTCTAGAGGATTTTCCGGTCTTAGGTGCCATCAATGGTAATGGAAAAACAAAAAGCTTATGCTTTTACCACACCAAACTTAGAATATTGCTCGCCCTCGAGCAATAAACAAAAGAATAGAAGAAGAAGAAGAAGAAATATGGAGAGGGAGAGGGAGATGTGGTTTCGGCCAAGAGGAGTGTAGAGGGGTGTGTTGTGTGAATTTGATGAAAAATGGAGGGCTTTATATAGGGAAGGGAAGGGGGGGAAGGTTTCGGCCATATGGGTGGGTTTGGGTGGAAAATTGGTTTTGAATTTTTGAAGGTAGGTGGAGTTTATGAGGTAGGTTTATTGGGAAGAGTGGGTGGATGTGAGTGGCGAAGGTTTAATGGGGAAGAGAGATTGAGGTGATTGGTGAAGGGCTTTTTAGGGAAGAGTGTTTATGGGGTTGTGTGAAAGAGAGTGGTGAGAAGAAGTGAGTGGAGGTAGGTGGGGATCCTGTGGGGTCCACAGATTCTGAGTGGATCCTGTGGGGTCCACAGATCCTAAGTGGATCCTGTGGGGTCCACAGATCCTGAGGTGTTCAAGGATTTACATCCCTGCACCCATTAGGCATGTAAAAATGCCTTTGTACCCAACTCTGGGCGTTCAGCGCCAGGTTGGTGGCCATTTTGGGCGTTCAACGCCCATTTGTGTGCCATTTCTGGCGTTGAACGCCAGAACCATGCCTGTTCTGGCGTTCAGCGCCCAGAAGCTGCCCATTTTGGGCGTTTAGCGCCAGAACCATGCTCTGTTCTGGCGCTGAACGCCAGACAGATGCTCCTCCAGGGTGTGATTTTTCTTCTGCTGTTTTTGATTCCGTTTTCAATTTTTTTATATTTATTTTGTGACTCCACATGATCATGAACCTAAGAAAACATGAAAAATAATAAAAATAAGAATTAGATAAACATTGGGTTGCCTCCCAACAAGCGCTTCTTTAATGTCAATAGCTTGACAGTGGGCTCTCATGGAGCCTCACAGATGTGCAGAGCTTTGTTAAGACTCTCCAACACCAAACTTAGAGTTTGGATATGGGAGTTCAACACCAAACTTAGAGTTTGGTTGTGGCCTCCCAACACCAAACTTAGAGTTTGACTGTGGGGGCTCTGGTTGACTCTGCATTGAGAGAAGCTTTTCATGCTTCCTCTTCATGGTTGCAGAGGGAGATCCTTGAGTTTTAAACACAAGGGAGTCCTCATTCCATTGAAGGACTATTTCACCTCTGTCAACATCAATCACAGCTCTTGCAGTGGCTAGGAAAGGTCTTCCTAGGATGATGGATTCATCCTCTTCCTTTCCAATATCCAGGACTATGAAATCAGTAGGTATGTAAAGGCCCTCAACCTTTACTAATACATCTTCTACTTGTCCATAAGCCTGTCTTCTTGAGCTGTCTGCCATCTCTAGTGAGATTTTAGCAGCTTGCACCCCATAGATTCCCAGTTTCTCTATTACAGAGAGGGGCATGAGGTTTATTCCTGAACCAAGGTCACAAAGAGCCTTAAAGATCATGGTGCCTATGGTACAGGGTATTATGAACTTTCCAGGATCCTGTCTCTTCTGAGGCAATGTCAGTTGATCCAGATCACTTAGTTCATTGATGAACAAGGGAGGTTCAACTTCCCAAGTATCAATGCCAAATAATTTGGCATTCAGCTTCATGATTGCACCAAGAAACTTGGCAGTTTGCTCTTCAGTAACATCCTCATTCTCTTCTGAAGAGGAATACTCATCAGAGCTCATGAAGGGTATAAGGAGGTTCAATGGAATCTCTATGGTCTCTAGATGAGCCTCAGAGTCCTTTGGTTCCCTAGAGGGAAGCTCCTTATTGATCACTAGACGTCCCAGGAGGTCCTCCTCCTTGGGATTCACGTCCTCTCCTCTCCTCAGAGGTTCGGCCATGGCGCTTATGTCAATGGCCTTGCACTCTCCTTTTGGGTTCTCTTCTGTATTGCTTGGGAGAGTACTAGGAGGGATTTCAGTGATCCTTTTACTCAGCTGGCCCACTTGTGCTTCCAGATTTCTAATGGAAGACCTTGTTTCATTCATGAAGCTTACAGTGGTCTTAGATAGATCAGAGACTAGATTTGCTAAATTAGAAGCATTTTGTTTAGAGTTCTCTGTCTGTTGCTGAGTTGATGATGGAAAAGGTTTGCTATTGCTAAACCTGTTTCTTCCACCATTATTAAAGCCTTGTTGGGGCTTTTGATCCTTCCATGAGAAATTTGGGTGATTTCTCCATGTTGAGTTATAGGTGTTTCCATAAGGTTCACCTAAGTAATTTACCTCTGCTATTGCAGGGTGCTCAGGATCATAAGCTACTTCTTCAGGAGAAGCCTCTTGAGTACTGTTGGATGCAGCTTGCATTCCATGCAGACTCTGAGAGATCATATTGACTTGCTGAGTCAATATTTTATTCTGAGCCAATATGGCATTCAGAGTATCAACTTCAAGAACTCCCTTCTTCATAGGCGTCCCATTACTCACAGGATTCCTTTCAGAAGTGTACATGAACTGGTTATTAGCAACCATGTCAATGAGTTCTTGAGCTTCTGCAGGCGTTTTCTTTAGGTGAATGGATCCACCTGCAGAAGTGTCCAGTGACATCTTTGATAGCTCAGATAAACCATCATAGAATATATCCAGGATGGTCCATTCTGAAAGCATGTCAGAAGGACACTTTTTGGTCAACTGTTTGTATCTTTCCCAAGCTTCATAGAGAGATTCACCTTCTTTCTGTCTGAAGGTTTGAACATCAGCTCTAAGCTTGCTCAGCTTTTGAGGAGGAAAGTACTTGGCTAAGAAAGCCGTGACCAGCTTATCCCAAGAGTTCAGGCTGTCTTTGGGTTGAGAATCTAACCATAATCTAGCTCTGTCTCTTACAGCAAAAGGGAAAAGCATGAGCCTGTAGACTTCAGGATCTACTCCATTAGTCTTAACAGTATCACATATCTGCAAGAATTCAGTTAAGAACTGAAAAGGATCTTCAGATGGAAGTCCATGAAACTTGCAGTTCTGCTGCATTAGAGAAACTAATTGAGGTTTCAGCTCAAAGTTGTTTGCTCCAATGGCAGAAATGGAGATGCTTCTTCCATGTAAATTGGAATTAGGTGCAGTAAAGTCACCAAGCATCTTCCTTACATTATCATTATTTTCGGCTGCCATCTCCTCTGCCTGTTCGAAAATTTCTGAAAGGTTATCTCTGGATTGTTGTATTTTAGCTTCTCTTAATTTTCTCTTCAGAGTCCTTTCAGGTTCTGGATCTGCTTCCACAAGAATGTTCTTGTCCTTGCTCCTGCTCATATGACAAAGAAGAAGGCACAGAAAAATAATAATAATAATAGAGATCCTTTATACCACCGTATAGGGATCCCTTTGTGAGTGGAAGAAAAGAGGGGGAGACAAAGAATGTGATGTAAAGGAAGAAACACAACTGTACGGATGGAAGAGATGTGAGATGAGATGTTAGGATATGAATGAATAAATAGAATAGGATGGGGGAGGGATAGTTTTCGAAAATTATTTTGAAAAAGAGTTAGTGATTTTTGAAAAATGGTTTTTGAAAAATGTTAGAAATTTTCGAAATTTTTTTTTTAAAATTTAAAAATAAAAATAATTAGTTAATAAAAAAAGAAATTTTTGAAAAAGAGGGGAGATATTTTCGAAAATTAGAGAGAGAGAGAGTTAGTTAGGTAGTTTTGAAAAAGTTAAGAAACAAACAAAAAGTTAGTTAGTTAGTTGAAACAAATTTTGAAAAGATAGGAAGTTAGGAGGTTAGGAAAGATATTTTGAAAAGATATTTTTGAAAAAGATAAGATGAGAAGATATTTTTGAAAAGATATGATTGAAATTAGTTTTGAAAAAGATTTGATTTTTAAAATCACAATTAATGACTTGATTCATAAGAAATCATAAGATATGATTCTAGAACTTAAAGTTTGAATCTTTCTTAACAAGCAAGTAACAAACTTCAAATTTTTGAATCAAAACATTAATTGATTATGTTATTTTCGAAAATTTGGTATAAAAATAAGAAAAAGATTTTTTGAAAAATATTTTTGGAATTTTCGAAAATAACTAAGAATTTTGAAAAAGATTTGATTTTTGAAAAAGATTTTGAAAAAGATAAGATTTTCAAATTGAAAATTTGATTTGACTCATGAGAAACAATTTAATTTTTAAAAATTTTTGAAAAAGTCAACTCAATTTTCGAATTTGATGAGAGAAAAAGGGAAAGATATTTTTTTGATTTTTGAATTTTTATGATGAGAGAGAAAAACACAAAAAAATGCAATGCATGAAATTTTTAGATCAAAACATGTGATGAATGCAAGAATGCTATGAATGTCAAGATGAACACCAAGAACACTATGAAGATCATGATGAACATCATAGACACAATTTTGAAAAATTTTTAATGCAAAGAAAACATGCAAGACACCAAACTTAGAATTCTTTAATGCTTAGACACTAAGAATTCAAGAATGCATATGAAAAACATGAAAAGACACAAAACAAAAAATCATCAAGATCAAACAAGAAGACTTACCAAGAACAACTTGAAGATCATGAAGAACACTATGAATGCATGATATTTTCGAAAAATGCAAGATGCATATGCAAGTGACACCAAACTTATGATATGACTCAAGACTCAAATAAGAAACACAAAATATTTTTGATTTTTATGATTTTCTATTTTTTTTGGATTTTTATTTTATATTTTTCGCATATTAAAAGGAAAAATAAGGATTCCAAAAATTTTTAATATGAATTCTACGAATCTTGCCATGTTAGTCTAAAGCTTCAGTCCAGGAACTAGACATGGCTCACTAGCCAGCCAAGCTTTCAAAAAAAGCTCCAATCCAAAACACTAGACATGGCCAATGGCCAGCCAAGCTTCAGCCTTTAACACGAGAGTATATTGCTCTTTGATAACAAATTGCAAGCCTCAGTCCAAATAAATTTAGACATGACTTTACAGCCAGCCAGGCTTCAACATGCTTCATGAAACACTAGAATTCATTCTTAAAAATGTTGAATAAATTTTTGAAAACATTTTTATATAAATTTTTTTTCGAAAACAGATGAGAAAATTTTGAGAATATTTTTGAAAAATTTTTGAAAAGAAAACGAAAAGAAAGTTACCCAATCTGAGCAACAAGATGAGCCGTCAGTTGTCCAAACTCAAACAATCCCTGGCAACGGCGCCAAAAACTTGGTGTTGTTGCCGGGATTGGGATCTTTGACAACTCTTGCCGAAAACTCAGACGATTATTGGCGCCAAACAGAAATAAACAAATCCCCGGCAACGGCGCCAAAAACTTGGTGCACGAAATTGTGATGTCCAGGCTCAAACAATCCCTGGCAACGTGAGCAACTTGGTGCGTTGATCTCAATACATAATTGTCACAACTTCGATACAACTAACCAGCAAGTGCACTGGGTCGTCCAAGTAATACCTTACGTGAGTAAGGGTCGAATCCCACGGAGATTGTTGGTATGAAGCAAGCTATGGTTACCTTGTAAATCTCAGTCAGGCGGATATAAAGTGATAATGGTGTTTTCGAATATGATATAATAAAAGAGGGATAGAGATACTTATGTAATTTATTGGTAGGAATTTCAGATAAGCGAATGGAGGTGCTTTCGTTCCTCTGGACCTCTGCTTTCCTGCTATCTTCATCCAATCAGTCTTACTCCTTTCCATGGCTGGCTTTATGCAAGGGCATCACCGTTGTCAGTGGCTACATCCCCTCCTCTCAGTGAATAATATGCTCACGCACCCTGTCACGGCACGGCTATTCATCTGTCGGTTCTCGATCATGCTGGAATAGGATTCACCCTCCTTTTGCGTCTGTCACTAACGCCCAACAATCGCGAGTTTGAAGCTCGTCACAGTTATTCAATCATTGAATCCTACTCAGAATACCACAGACAAGGTTTAGACCTTCCGGATTCTCTTGAATGCCGCCATCATTCTAGCTTACGCCACGAAGATTCTGGTTAGGAGATCTAAGAGATATTCATTCTAGCTTAATTCATGTAGAACAGAAGTGTTTGTCAGGCACGTGTTCATAAGGGAGAAGGATGATGAGCGTCACACATAATCATCACCTTCATCACGTTCTTGGGTGCGAATAGATATCTTAGAAGCGAAATAAGAAGAATTGAATAGAAAACCGTAGTACTTTGCATTAATCTTTGAGGAACAGCAGAGCTCCACACCTTAATCTATGGAGTGTAGAAGCTCTACCGTTAAAAATACATAAGTGAAGGTCTAGGCATGGCCGAGATGGCCAGCCCCCTAAAGCGTGATCACAGGATCGAAATACAATCCAGGATCCAAAGATGGTCAAAAAGACTAGTAAAGGGTCCTATTTATAATAAACTAGCTACTAGGGTTTACATGAGTAAGTAATTGATGCATAAATCCACTTCCTGGGCCCACTTGGTGTATGTTTGGGCTGAGCTGAAGTGTAGCACGTGCAGAGGCCATTTGTGGAGTTGAACGTCAGTTTCTGTGCCAATTTGGGCGTTCAACTCTGGTTTTGGATCCTTTTCTGGCGCTGGGCGCCAGATTTGGGCAGAAGGCTGGCGTTGAACGCCAGTTTACGTCATCAATTCTTGGCCAAAGTATGGACTATTATATATTGCTGGAAAGCCCTGGATGTCTACTTTCCAACGCAATTGGAAGCGCGCCATTTCGAGTTCTGTAGCTCCAGAAAATCCACTTTGAGTGCAGGGAGGTCAGAATCCAACAGCATCAGCAGTCCTTCTTCCACCTCTGAATCTGATTTCTGCTCAAGTCCCTCAATTTCAGCCAGAAAATACCTGAAATCACAGAAAAACAGACAAACTCATAGTAAAGTCCAGAAATGTAAATTTAACATAAAAACTAATGAAAACATCCCTAAAAGTGACTAGATCCTACTAAAAATATACTAAAAACAATGTCAAAAAGCGTATAAATTATCCGCTCATCATAAGTCATCCCAAGATTTCCCTTGAGCAAGGCACAGATATCGAGGTGCCTTAGGATTTACAAATGAAATTGGAAACTGCAATGATCAATGGTTAGCAATTTTATAAAATAAAAATCAAATACAGAATCATTAGTCCATGAGAAATATTACCGTGAGGCCCATCTTTCTTTCCCCAAATTTCAAACAATGAATCCAATATTGTAACATAATGAACAGTTACAAGCATTGCAATGTTAAACCCTCTATAAGCAAGATATAATCACAAACAGTTACAATGCATAGCCCTGAAGAAGAATCTAACCTGCAGTAACAGCTACAATGCATAGCCCTGAAAAGCAAGATATAGTAATCTAACTATGGAAAAAAAAGCATGCTTTCTTCAAAAATTACCTGAATTTCCACACGAAGGGCTGTGATTTCCTCATCTCTCCCATCTTGTGTTTGTTTGCCAGCCTTGAGAGCAGCCTGTGACAATAAATAAATAAAAAATTGAGTATTCCACAAAATTCTGTCTCTCAATATAATCATTATGCTCACAAACATAATCTCCTAAACCAACAAAAAAAGAAAAAGTTTTTGAGAGAGAGAGAGAAACCTGAAAGTGTTGCTAGTGAAAATCTGAATTGCAGAAAATAGTTGCTATGGTTATCATGCTCCCTTCCATGATACCAATATACCACACAAAAGAAAAGCACCTTAACTTCAATGCTTTGTTAATATCAGAGGAGTCTTTAATACAAAAGGAGTACATCAAACTAAATTTTAGATAGCCAAAGTCAGAAGATCAACTGACCCTCTTCAGGAATCTGGCACCAAATGCTCTGGTGACTTTTAATTGTCCTTTCACTCTATCATTCAATATGGCTTGATTATCATCTGGGTGTTCTACTCTTATTCTAAACACTTCCTGCAAGAAAAATTGAAAAAAAAATAATCAACAAAGGAATAAAACCAACATCTTAAAAATACGAAAACTTTTCTTTCTAGAAAAGGCTTATAATTAATTATGTTCATAAATAGCACCACACAAACTTTTCCTTTTAATTTGCTCTTATCCATTTTTAGAAGTTTCAATCAAGCTATCTCATCTAAATAATAAGGTCAATCTTGTTCTTGACTGCAATATGTGTTGCATGTGTAAATCATGGATATGAAAATATGCAGACATTGCTCACAAAAAGGGGATAGTAAAAAATATTATGATGATGAAATGTGAATAAAAGCCAATGAGACAGAAAAAACTGAAACATAAACAAAATTATTCAAATTTCAAACAACTCACACATACACATGCAAGCACCAAGTAGTAGAACGCAATTCAATAACTAATGTATGTCTAGTGGATCACATTTCAGAATTTCAAGATGTGACCACAATTCCTTAGCTTCTCAAAATAAATACCATTTGTTATTTACTTCATTGATCAACAAAAACATTTTTTTTTCTGAAAAAAAGAAAGAAACACACCTCTTCAATACTTGTGCTGTGATCTGTTGAAAGCTGAACAGCCCTCATTTTCAGTCCACAAAGGGATATCTCTCTGTTTTTGTTCATCATGTTAAGACGACTGTTTATGTTGTGCATTGAGACTCCTCTGAAATTGTGTAGCAGAATATCAAAGGCTCATAAACAACAGAAAAATTGTGGCATTTCCCTTATAATAGAAAAGGAGCATAAATACCCGAGCATTGGCTTTAAGAGTGAGATTTTCAGAGACGTCGCACTTGACTCTTGCATTGAGCCTTCCATCAGTCAATATTCTCCCTAACAGCATCAACTAAACCAAGCACAATAATATCATCGTCAATGAGTGTTGGAACTTACAACAACGAAACGAAACTAAGCAAAATCAGAGGGGGGGGAAAGCACCTTGGGATGATCAATGAAGGTTGCACCAAACTCATAGTTAGCGGTAGGAATCTTAATAGTCTCTGTTGACTGAGAAGGGATCTCAGTAGGCCCCATTGAAACGCTGGTCGCAATCAGATTCCAACCAAGAACCAATTAAACAAATTAGATAAATATTTTTGCATAATTTAATTTGAAGTCAGCTAAAAGATATGAAGAGGTACCTGTGATTGAGGGAGAACTTCTGGTTGAGCATCTTGGTGAAATTAAGTCAGCTTCTCATTGATTTTCTTCACAATTTCGGGCAGAGTTTTGGATATGATCATGCCTTGAACTTGAACTAGCCTCTGTGCCAGAACAGGAACACCAACAATGGATTTGTCAATCTTTGAAAGCATTGGATGAGACTCAAACCAGTTAACATCATCAGCAGTTACCTTCTCCAACAAGCCTTCAGGAGACTTATCAACCTTTATTACAACAGCCAAGGTTCTCAAACTAGTTTTATCCACAGACTGAGACATTCTTATGGATTCACAAGTAGTAAAATCAACGGTAGCAGAAAGAACATTCAGAATAATGCTCTCTTCAGGCCTAATATACTCCATGATAATATCCTTGATCTGATCATAGATATTTTCAGGCTGGCCATGAACAGGAACCCTAGTTATACCAGGAAGATCCACCATTGTCAATTTCCCTCCCAAACTAATACTGACAAAATATTGTAAACAATTATAATTCAGATTCAAACCAATCATGGTCCTCAATCAAAAGTTTGAATTAGTAACTAAAAAAGAAACTGAAAAAGCACATAGATCACAATAAGTAATGAGAAAGCACAGCGATTACGATAAGCAAAAAAAATCATATGAATTTTGAGTTGAAGTCAGGGAAAAATATAATGCTGCCAATACGAAGATCACCTTGAATTTAGAATGCTTGAGAATAGGAGCATCGCCAGTGGCTCTCCGATGAACAACCACTGCCACAAAACCAAAACCCTAGTTCACGCACCATATCGGTTCGAACAGGGGGCAAGAGAGAGGTGGAACCGCGGCTGACGGTGGAACCGATTTTGGTCGCCACGGAGCTAGGGCTTGCGCGAAGGTATGCGAGCCAAAACTGAAGGGGATAAAAGGAGAGAGAGGCGCGGCGGTGGTGGAGCTTGAGCTTGCTTTGTTCTGCGAACGAGAGACACAGGGGCTGTATTCTACTGGTTCAGTGTTTAAAGAAGAGGAGAAGAAGGAGAAAGTAGCTGCGGCGGTTAGAGTGGCCGGCGGTGGCGCTGTGGGTGAGGAAAGGAGAAGAAGAAGATCGTCGGCGGTGGCGCTGTGGGGAATGCTAGGTTTGATTTGTGTGCTGTGAATGAATGGAGCTCGTGGATAAACATAACCCCAACCATCATAAACCTAAAATATCAAATATTTCCGACGGAAAATTTTAAATTACAGGCGGATTTTCCGTCTGTAATAATTTAATAGAATGCAGCATTTTGTCCGTTTAATTACAGACAGATTTTCCGTCTGTAACTATTTTTCACGGAAAAAAAATTAATTTTTCCGACGGAATTATCGACGGATTTTTTTCTCTGTCTGTAATTTATGCTAATTCATTTTTTTTGTTTTCCGACAAAAAATCCCTCTGTAATTCCGTCTGTATTTCCGTGGGATAAAATCCGTCGGAAATATCCCTTTGTAATAACTACTTTTCTAGTAGTGGCTGTTGTGTCCGACTTATTGATGGTGGCCGGAGCCGCCGCGTCCGACTTGTTGGACTGGCTGCACTGCTGATCCTTGGTCCCGGAGGGTGGGGGGTACCTGCAAGAGACTCCGATGCTTAAGTTAGCATGGGTATTAAACAGGTTTTTATGTAGAATCAGAGTATGAGTTATACATGGGTGCTCCAGTGTATTTATAATGGTGTGGAGTGACCTTCTTAGATAAGATAAGTTAGTTATCTTATCTTATCTTATCTTATCTTTGGGTGAGGTCAGCTTATCTTCAACGGAACCGCCTTTATCTTTCTGTAGGCTTGGGCTGCCTTTGGATTGGGCTGTGTTCCTTCGTTTGGGCCTTCTTGGGCCTCTGTGGCGTTTTGTCCGAGCTCTTTGAGAAGAGGTCGGATAGTCTGACTTGAAGAGGTCGGTCGGCTTGTCGCTAAACATCCCGGGTCGGACAGCTTGACCCAGGGTATGAACAGTGCCCCTGCTTGAGTTCGATCTTTCCATGAGATCGTTCTTTTTAGAGCTTCGATCTCTTTGGAAGTCGTGCTCAAGCATCTGTCTGGCTTGTTTCTTCATTGCTTTGCAATCTTTGCAGATTTTCTAGAGGTTTGGTACTTCACAGTCCGTCCTCTTTTGAGTGATAGTGTGGGTTTTCTACCTTTGCCTTCTGGATCACGCCTTGCTTTAAGTTTGTGTTGACAACCCTCTGCCTTGGCGAAGTTATCCTTGCGGCTTGATATTCGAGCTTTTAGTGACTTGTCCGATGACTTTTTAGTGTTCTTTATATAGAACCTTTTTTAGTCTCGGATGACGTTCGTAGCCCTGTTTGAGATTGTGCCTTCTTTGAGTGGAGTTGTATCCCTTTTAGCTAAGCACATTTGAGCCTTAAGTTGTTTCCCAACGTTTTGGCTTGTTCTTTTTTGAGATCGTACTTGCGCCTCTTCTTAGCTGACGTTGACCTGTCCGACTTTGCCCCTGCTTGAGTTCGGACCTTTCCGTGAGATCGTGCTTTCAGAGCTTCGATCTTTTTGAGGAAGTCGTGCTCAAGCATCCTGACTTTGGTCGATCTTGAGTAGTTTCTCCTTGTGCGAGTCTGGTATTGCCCTTTTTAGTTTGTTGAGAGGTCTTTTCAGCCTTCTTCCGACTTGTTTGTCTTCACTGTTCAGGCTTTTTAGTCATAATCCAAAAACTTTTTAGGTATAGTTCCTGATGGGAAACCTTTTATAGTCTGTTTGGATGACTTTTTAGCGCCGTTTTGATTTGTGCTTTTGCCTTTTGAGTAGTGTCTTTTTTCAAGACTTCGTACCTTTTAGCAAGCATTCTTAACCTTCCTTTGGCCGTTTGTGAGATGTCTTTGTCCCATTTGTGGATCTTTGTAGAGTGTCGGTATTTTGTTGTCCGACCTCTTTTGATCACTGCTGGTTTTGTCCACTTTCTGCTTGGTCGAGGTGGTCCTTGGGGCTAACTTGTCCGACGACTTTTTAGTGTTCTCGTAGAACATTTTTTAGTCATTCTGAACAATTTTGATAGCCTTGTCGTGGAGCCGTGGCTTTTTGGGTGAAGCTATGTCCCTTTTAGCGCACGCTTTTCATTGGTCCGACACCTCGTGTCGATCCGAGCTGTAGCTTTCGCCGGTCCGACTTCTCTTATCGGTCCGATCTGTAGCTTTCGCCGGTCCGACTTCTCTTGTCGGTCCGATCTGTAGCTTTCGTTGGTCCGACTTCTCTTGTCGGTCTAAGTTGTAGCTTTCGTTGGTCCGACTTCTTCTTGTCGGTCCAAGATGTAGCTTTTGTTGGTCCGACTTCTTCTTGTCGGTCCAAGCTATAGCTTTCGTTGGTCCGACTTCTCTTGTCGGTCCAAGTTGTAGCTTTCATTAGGTCCGACTTCTTCTCGTCGTCCTTTTCCAAGTTATTTTTGTAATCCTCTTTCTTGGACCTTGGTTAGGTCTCTTTCAGGGTTTACTTTTATAACTTGTTTTTTGTAGGAGACCGACTTCGTCTTGTCGATCTCTTCTAAGTTATTTTGTAATCCTCTTTCTTGGACCTTTGTCAGGTCTCTTTTAGGGATTACTTTTATAACTTATTTTTTGTAGGAGGTCGACTTCTTTGCGTCGTCCTCTTTCTAAGTTATTTTTGTAGTCCTCTTTTTTGGACCTTTGTTAGGTCTCTTTCAGGGACTATTTTTATAACTTGTTTGTTGTAGGAGACCGACTTCGCTATGTCGATCTCTTCTAAGTTATTTTTGTAATCCTCTTTCTTGGATCTTTGTCAGATCTCTTTCAGGGATTACTTTTATAACTTGTTTGTAGGAGGTCGACTTCTTTGCGTCGTCCTCTTTCTAAGTTATTTTTGTAATCCTCTTTTTTGGACCTTTGTCAGGTCTCTTTCAGGGACTACTTTTATAACTTTTTCATTTTGGGCTGACTTTGTCATGTCGGGCCCTTCTAAGTTAAAGTAATCCTCTTTAATAGGGTTGGCCAGACCTCTTTCCATGGTTTACTTATAACTTGGGTTGACTTGGTCTGACTTCTTAACGTTGGCCAGTCTTTAAGTTATTATTTAGCAATCCATAAGACCTCGTCAGGTTCTTTTTCCGGATCACTTTCGATAACTTCTTACATTATTCTGTGTTCATCTTTGCCGATTTGTAGAAGGTGGTTGCTATCTTTAGATCGTCTTTTAGGTGAATCGCGTTTTTACCTTTATCAGACGATTGTCTTTATCGTGATCGTGCAGTGAAATTGTTTTTCACTTTCTGTCGATCTGTTGCTTTATAATCGGACGATGAATGCTTCAGATTAATGCGTCTTCGTATAGCAGTGAATTTTGTTTTCACTTTGTCGACCTTTGTCGAAATCAAACGATGAATTCGGTTTTCATCGTGGTCGGGCGGTGAAGTTGGTTTTCACCTTACCGACTTGTCGCTTTGTAATCGGACGATGAATTTGGTTTTCATCTTGCCGACTTTGTCGTGATCGGTCGGTGAATTTGGTGTTCACCTTGCCGACCTGCCGTAGTCGGGCGTCTTGGTAGGAAACTTTTTAGGGAATCTGCAATCTTTTAAACAATAAATTGAAGATAAGAGTGTGTACATGTTAGTACTTACCTTTCTAGGTCGGGCAATCTTTTTGGATCTCGGCCTGGTGCCCGTTTTAGATTGCAGGCATGCCATGACCTTGGTAGCTCTTGCCCCTCGAGGTTGGACACTTTGTAGCAACCTTTCCTAATTCTTCTGAACAATTTAGTATGGTCCTTTCCAGTTGGCTGCTAGCTTCTCTTCTTCTGACTGACCTATTCTGATGTTATTTCAGATTCGGATAAGATCGTTGTTCCTAGATTACCATCCGATTATATCTTGAGGCCATTTGACGTTTTAACGCCTCTTCCTTGGTCCGAGCTCTTTCTCAGATTTCTGGAAGTAGGTCGAGTTCTTCCTTTTGAAGTTGGGAGTTGGCCTCTTTACTGTAGTGGATCAGTCTGGGCGATCCTTCTTCGACCTCCACTGGGATCATTGCCTCCATTCTGTAAGCTAATCAGAAAGGTGATTCCTTTGTGGTGGAGTGTGGAGTTGTCCGATATGCCCATAGGACTTGTGGGAGCTCTTCAGGTAGGGCTATAGGAAAGTTGGCATGCTTTTGATGTAAAGCTTTGACTTTGTATTTGGGTTTTTGCTATGAAGAACTTTGGTTCTTTCTGCAAAAAGTTTGCATCTTTGATCGTTTGTTGTGACTTTTCTTTTGTCGCTCGCCTTTGAGAAGAATGTGTGCTTTGCTTAGGGTTTGGTCACTGTTCCTGTTTCTTTTCATCGTTGCCTGACTCCTTTTGTACAAAAGTTCTAGCTTTTGCTTTGAACTTTTGAGAGGTGTTCGGACTGTTTGGGTATAGATTGTCGACTTTTTTTCTCTGTGTTCTTGCCCTGTTGCCTCCAAAGGGTGCCCCTGGACTTTCGTGTGAGTCCTGGGGTTTCCCTTTTACTGCCACGTCTGTCACTTGATGTTCTGCTATTATTGTCCGAGTTGTTTCCTTATTTTCCCGAGTTGTTTGGTAGTAATCCCATAGTCGACCTATGTCTTTGAGATGTCTACTAAGATCCCGGACAGCATGTCTGATTAGCTAGATTTCATAGTTTTAATGTGTGTTAATGTGGCTGACCCTGAGTACATCCCTTATACCGCCTTCGAGATTGACTCATTGTGGTCTTCTAGCCTGGATGAGGCTTCTGTTATTGCTCCTTGGTTTGGTGTTGGCTAGTTTTGAAAATGCATCAGCTCGGACATTCTGCTCTTGAGGTATGTGTCGGACTTCATGTTCCCCGAATTGTCCGAGCTGTTGGTGCTGGCTGGTTTTGAAAATGCATCAGCTCGGGCACATCAGCTCGGGCATTCTATGTGTCGGACTTCATTTTCCCCGATTTGTCCGAGCTGTTTTTTGTTTTTGTCCAGGGTCCCCCGAATTGTCCGAGATGTTCTTTGGTTTTGTCCAGGGTCCCCCGAATTATCCGAGCTGTCTTCTGTAGGATTCTTCCAGCTAAGTTTGTTTTCTGTAGGATGCCTTTTATGGGCTGGTTGGTCTGAACTCTGATAGTGTGAGCTTGAAAGTATGGGTGGAGTCGTTGAGAGGTGAGTACGAGGGCTTTGGCAAACTTTTTCTATCTTTTGATAGTTTAGTTCGGCCCTTTGTAGAGCTTTGCTGATGAAGTAGATGGGTTGTTGCCCACTTTCGTCTTCTCTGACTAGTGCTGAGGCTATTGCCTGACTTCCCACTGCGAGGTATAATATGAGTTCTTCACTTTTCCGGGGTCTAGTGAGAATGGGTGGTTGTCCCAAGAATTTTTGAAATCTCGGAAGGCTTATTCGCATTCCGTTGTCAATTTCAAACCTCTCTCCCTTCCTTAATATACCTTTTTGAGGTGTCTTTTGCAAGATGATTTGGAGATCGAACCTCCTGCGAATCCTCCATTTATCATATGAACACGTCTCTTAGGGGGGTGAGGTAGACGTTCAACTTGTCCGACCTCTTTGGTGTGAGGTGGATGTTCCACTCGTCCGACCTCTTCGGTGTGTGGTAGACCTTCAACTCGTCCGACCTCTTTGTTGTGAGGTGAACCTTCAACTCGTCCGACCTCTTTGGTGTGAGGTGGACCTTCAACTCGTCCGACCTCTTTGTTGTGAGGTGAACCTTCAACTCGTCCGACCTCTTTGTTGTGAGGTGGACCTTCAACTCGTCCGACCTCTTTGTTTTTGATTGGGCGAGATAGTGGGATCTTCTCAGTGTTGCATATTTCTCGGTAAACCTCCATAAGAGACACCCGAAGAGGGGTGTGATTACGGTATTTTCTAGGCTTCCCGGGTTGATCTTCTTTTTTCTTGGACTCTTTATCCTTGTCCTGTGGTGGGTTAGGAGAATTCGGTTTCTGAGCTCTCTCCTAGTCGAGAGTTCTCCTCCATGTTGATGTATTTCTATGACTGTTCCTGTACCTCGTTTAGAGATGTTGGGTGCTTCTTGGATATTGAGTGGCTAAAAGGTCCTCCTCGTAGGCCATTGATGAGACCCATGATATCTGCTTCTGTTGGCAGACTTTGTATGTCCAGGCACGCTTTGTTGAATCTTTCCATGTAGTTGCGAAGACTTTCCCGATCTCCTTGCTTGATTCCTAATAGACTGGGGTGTTCTTAGCCTTATCTTTTTGGATGGAGAATAACGGATTGCATCTGAGGCCTCCGTGAGATACATCCTGCTTCTGAAATTGCTAAGATGATGGCTTGGATTTGATGTGCCGTCGTACGGGGTCATGTTGGGAGCTTTGAAGTCCTTTGGGACTTTAGCTTTCATGATCTCTTTGGTGAATGGGTCTTGATCTTTGTGGGGGCTGTCTTCGTGACCGGATCGAGTTGTTTTGGCCTTGAGATCTGCTTCGAGTTTTAGGAGCTTGTCCTTTAACTCGCGGTATCGCCTTACATCTCTTTGTAGATCCTTGCCAACTTCTTGTTGATGCTGGCTTTCTTTTTCAAGTTGCTTTAGGCGATCTTGAAGCGCTTCTATTACTCCCGGATGTGATGAGTTTTTGTCTCTGTTAGATTTCGGAGTATCTTTTGGTGTAGCGTCCGCGTTTTTGTGCGGCGTTCTGTCCTCTAGATCTGAATTGTGGTCGTTGTCATGGTCGTCCGCCATGGTGATGGGATGACTTCCAGGTTCCCTGGCAACGGCGCCAATGTTCCGAGGGTTACCTGAAACTGTAGGTCGATCTCGGATGAGATCTTCTGTGTTGGTCGGAGCTGTTGTGTTCGAATTGTTGATGGTGGCCGGAGCCGCCGCGTCCGACTTGTTGGACTGGCTGCACTGCTGATCCTTGGTCCCTGGAGGGTGGGGGGTACCTGCAAGAGACTTCGATGCTTAAGTTAGCATGGGTATTAAACAGGTTTTTATGTAGAATCAGAGTATGAGTTATACCTGGGTGCTCCAGTGTATTTATAATGGTGTGGAGTGACCTTCTAGATAAGATAAGTTAGTTATCTTATCTTATCTTATCTTATCTTTGGGTGAGGTCAGCTTATCTTCAACAGAACCGCCTTTATCTTTCTGTAGGCTTGGGATGCCTTTGGATTGGGCTGTGTTCCTTCGTTTGGGCCTTCTTGGGCCTCTGTGGCGTTTTGTCCGAGCTCTTTGAGAAGAGGTCGGATAGTCTGACCTGAAGAGGTCGGTCGGCTTGTCGCTAAACATCCCGGGTCGGATAGCTTGACCCAGGGTATGAACAGTACTCATGGTGAATCGAACATAATACTTATGGTGAAATAATTGTATAGTACTGAGTGAACGAAACATAATCCATTATATAAAATTAAATTCAAACAGCCTTCTGCAGAATGAACCGAACACAGTACTCATGGTGAACCGAACACAGTACTCATGGTGAACCGAATACAGTACTCATGGTGAAACAATTGTATAGTACTAAGTGAACGAAACATAATCCATTATATAAAATCAAATTCAAACAGTCTTCTGTAGAATGAACCGAACACAGTACTCATGGTGAACCGAACACAATACTCATGGTGAAACAATTGTATAGTACTGAGTGAACGAAACATAATCCATTATATAAAATCAAATTCAAACAGCTTTCTGCAGAATGAACCGAACACAGTACTCATGGTGAAACAATTGTATAGTACTGAGTGAAAGAAACATAATTCATTATATAAAATCAAATTCAAATAACTCTACCTATAATTTACATATTATCAATTCAATTCAGTACACCTCCATCCATTTAATTCAATTCAAATTAGCAATTGTATTCCATTCAATTCGATTCAAAATTGAATAATCCAAACTTTGTCAGTTTGATTCGTTTCAGAAGAGTAATCTAAATCGCTCTCCATTCAAATGATTTGAAGTTGAGTCATTTATTGTTTCGATTCAGAAGTGCAGATCGAAGAAGAAAACGAAGAAGAATAGGAAGAAGATAAATACAACGTAACCAGATCGAAATAAGAAAATGAGAAGATGAACGCGACCAGAACAGAACGATGAAGACAATGTAGATCAATAAGGAAGAACGCGAGCAAAGAAGAAGAAGAAGAAGAAGAAGAAGAAGAAGAAGAAGAAGAAGTAGAAGAAGAAGAAGAAGTAGAAGAAGAAGAAGAGGTTTACGTTGCACCAGAAAATTTACGTTGAGCAAAGCTTTAGGTTGCAGCACGTTATATGTAGCGCGTGTATGATAAACGAGTGAGGGGTGGGGGACGCACCTATGGAGGAAATTACTTGGTTAACAACCATGTAAAAAATACATGGATGCAGAGCTTTTCTGATAATTTATTTATAGATAAGAAACAAATCAAAGAATAACCAAAGTAATAAATACCTAATATAATACCTTTAACAAGAGTTCATATAGTATCATTTTAATAATTAATAAATATACAAATATTTTAATTATTCTAAAAATAATAAATCGTATTACAATGATATTACTTATACAAGTCTTTTTGACAGCAAGTCTAATCAAGTTGGCACAAGTCTTTTTCGAGAATTTTTGTCTTTGGAACCGACCGGCCCACCACGTTTCTTACATGAATTTGTTTCGGTGACCATTTGTCCAACTGGAACATCAATTCGAATTGGAGCATTTTCAGCTGTTATATATGATTTAGTGATCCTTTTCGTATCAAAAAATGTATCAGGCAATTCATTCGCTATTCTTTGCAAATGTATAATCTTTTGAACTTCTAGTTCACATTGCCCTTATTGAAGATCTAAATGCATCAAGGATGATGCATTCCAATTAAGTTCCTTTTCAGGAAGCTTATTCTCTTCCTCTAATGTTAGAAATTTTAATTCATCAAAATGACAATCTAAAAATTGAGCTTTAAATACATCTACAGTTTGTATCTCAAGATACCTCAATATAGAGGGAGAATTATATCCAACATATATCCCTAATTTTTTTGGGGTCCCATTTTAGTGCGAAAAGATGGTGCAATGGAAACATATATCGGACACCCGAATATTCTTAAATGGGAAATATTTGGTTGCTGGCCAAAAGCTAATTGCATAAGAGAGAACTGATGGTAACTTGTTGGCCTCAAACGAATAAGTCCTGCGGCATATAAAATAGTATGCCCCCAAGCTGAGGTTGGGAGATTTGTTCTCATAAGTAAGGGTCTAGCAATTAATTGAAGGCGTTTAATAAGTGATTCTGCTAACCCATTTTGTGTGTGAACATGAACTATTGGATGTTCAACTCTTATTCCTTTAGCCATACAATAAGCATCAAAGGTTTGGGAAGTAAATTCACCAGCATTATCAAGACGAATCGCTTTGATTAGATTTTCTGAAAACTGTGCTTTAATCGAATAATTTGAGCAGATAAACTCGCAAACGCCAGGTTGCGAGAAGACAATAAGTACACATGTGACCATCTTGAAGATGCATCTATTAAGACCATAAAATATCTAAACGATCCACATGGTGGATGAATATGTCCACATATATTGTCTTGAATCCTTTCTAGGAATTCAGGGGACTCAAATCTAATATTTACTGATGATGGCCTTAAAATTAGCTTTCCACAACAAAATTCACTAGATTTAAGAATCTTCTGGTTCTTTAGTGAATGTCCATGGGAATTTTCAATAATTTTTCGCATCATGGTTGTTTTTGGATGACCCAATCAGTCATGCCAAATTATAAATTCATTTGGGCTGGTAAATATCGGATTTATAATGACATGTGATTCAATTACACTAATTTTAGTATAATATAACTTAGATGAAAGTGAGGGTAACTTTTCTAATATAACATTCTTATTTAAATCATCAGTTATGATACATAAGTATTCATGATTTTTCTCATTCATTGTTTCAACATGATATCCATTCTGGCGAATATCTTTAAAATTCAACAAGTTTCTTAGAAACTTGATAAACAATAGTGCATTATTTATTATGAATTTTGTTCCTCCGAAAAACAAAACCATAGTTTTTTCGGAGTTTTCTATCACATTGCTTGAGCCAATAATAATATTAACATATTCTTCTTCTGGTACAAAATGTGTAAAATATATATTACTTTTGAGAATGGTATGAGAACTTGCACTATCTGCAAGGCAAACATCTTCACTATATATTCTTACCATTTTTTTCAAAGACAAATAATAATAAAATGAGTAAAAGTATTTGCGTAGTAAAATTATTTTCTTGATTGAAAATATTTTTCTAAAAAATACTGTACATAGTATCATATACTAAAAATTTTATTATTATTATTATTATTATAGAACTTGGCACATTCAGTAATTTTGAAATTCATAAACATAAATATTTTATTAAACATTATTTATATACATCATACTTAAAATTCAAATGCATAGAAAATAAAACTTAACAAGAAGTTTCTTACATTATTTATTTACATGAGTACTTAACAAACTCACATATTAAACTTTTCCATCATTGATCAAATGACCAATATTTCCTTAAGGATCCTCAAAGAAATCAGATACATCATAATGAGTGGTGTAATTTTCAGCAACATCTTTTGAAACAAAATTTTTCTCCTTTTTCTTGTCATCCTTTTTCAAGGATGCTTGATAAAGATCAACTAGATGCCTCGGGGTACGACAAGTACGCGACCAATGACCCTTTCCACCATAACGGAAATATTTATCCTCTGTTGATTTATTTTACCCATTGTTTCTTTCTTTATCCCACTTCTGGTGAGATTCTTTCTTGTAAACATAATTTTTCTTCCTTCCATAATTTTTTTTGTTACTAAAACCTTACTATTTACCTCTTCTGGGGTAATGATTTGTAGCATTTGCTTCAGGAAATGGGATGGCGCCAACTGGGCGCTCTTCATGATTTTTTAAAAGCAACTCATTCTTGCATTCGGCAACAAGAAGGCAGGAAATTAGTTCAGAATATTTTTTAAATTCTTTTTCTCAATACTACTGCTGTAGGAGCACATTCGGGGCATGAAAGATCAAGAAAATTTTCTAACATGTCATTATCAGTTATCTTTTTCCCACATAATTTTATTCGTGAAGTAATTTGAAACATTGCTGAATTGTATTCATTTATGTATTTAAAATCCTATAGGCATAAGTGCGTCCACTCATATCGGGTTTGAGGAAGTATCACTGTCTTTTTATGATTATACATTTCTTCAAGGTTTTTCCACAAATCTGTAGGATCTTTTAGTGTGAGATATTCATTTTTCAATTCTTCGTCAAGATGCCGACGAAGGAAGATCATGGCTTTGCCTTTATCCTTCTACGATGCATTATTTTCAGCCTTAATGGTATCTCTAAGATCCATTGAATCAAGATGGATTTCGGCATCTAGTATCCATGATAAGTAGTTGTTTCCAGATATATCAAGAGCATTAAATTTAAGATGAGAGAGTTTTGACATAATAAAAATTTATTACCTGAGTCTTCCTAAATTTTGATTAGAATCTCATACTGATAAGATGTTGTAAAATAAATAAATAAGGAAGAGAATATAAAATAAGAGAAAGTGTAAATAGAAAACTCTACTATTAATATTTACCAATATTATTATCTCAATGTAATAGAAATAATTTATATATTAATATTATATATGTTGCAGCATAAGAGAAAAAGAGATAGAGAAGGGTTTTTTTTCTGAAATAAAATAAAAAAATTATTATTTTTTTAAATTCCATTTTTTAACTTTAATTTTTTAAATATGATTTTTTTTAGAGCAAGTTCGCCTTATCCTGGCGAACTCCACTCAAAATTTTCAAAACCCACGTTTTTAATCCATATCATCGTCTCCAAAATAGTATATAGATCTTCAAACAGTATACAGGAGAACACAAAAATATACAGACAACAAGCATGGGTTCTTTAAGAATTTTTTTAATTATAAATTTAAAAAAATAAGCCATATTTAACAATGGCAACCATTATCATCGTCTCCAAAAATACACAGGTACACCGGAACAAGCCATATTTAACAATTATTTTTTTAATTATAAATTAAAAAAATATTTTCCAAAAATAAAATACGACTTATTCCTGTGTACTCTTGTGTACTCTGGAAACGATAATAGTGGTTACCATTGTTAACTTTTCAAACTCAATTTGATATATTTGAAGTGAAGTTCGTCGTGGGTAAGGCGTGTAACACCCTACCACAGAGTTTTACACCTAGGATGTAAAACACAGGTGGTGTGCTATTACGACCTCTAAAATAAAACATATATTAATACATAACAAAGGATAATATGTACTAGGAGCCTTGAAAAATGGGTAAAACAAAATCGCAAAAATAAAAGGCGCAACGCTCAAGGAATAGGAATATTTGCGTGCTAAGAAACCTTAATAGGAAATAATAAAGATAAGTAAGAGAGTAAAGAAAAGCCAAGGAAATAGCATAACTAGCTCCTGACTCAGCCTGTGAAGCTAAGGCTGGCCGGAAGATTTAAATATACATATAAACATACATAAGTATCCCCAAAATACACCAAAATACTAAATAAACTCCTATCTCTCCCTCAACCTCTAAAAGGAGCATCATACGCAAGTTACTTAGAGAGTAAGCTAAATACATATATACAAATATACAAACAGAAATCCAAAATACACCCAAGAACTACTTCGCTTCAAGGATCCAGATGTCTAGCGAAGAGCCTCTCGACCTGCATCTGAAAAATAGCAACACAGTATGGAATGAGAACCGGAGGTTCTCAGCATGGTAAAAGTGCCAAGCGTATAATAAATAAGGTCCTGAGAATGCCATAGGCAATCCTAGAACTCCATCACTCAATTATCCAACTTAATTACTAAACAGAAGCCATAAACAGGGGTAGGTATTCTATCTCTACCTAACTTACTCAATTTCAAACCTATCATAACACCAAACCATTTCACCTTTTCCTCCATTCCTCCATCACCCATAATGCAACAGAAACAAACAACCACAAAAATTCACGCACAAGTAATGAGCAGATAGTGCAAGTATAACAGGAAGCAGGAGGTATATAATCAATTAGGCATTCCCAATTAAGGCATAGCAAACAAAGCACACATATGCATATGATGAATGTCTATCCTACTGGCCGTGAGCTCACGTGTCGGTTATTTTGCCAGAACCCGACACATCTGGTAGCTAACCCAGACATTGGTCTCTAGGTTGCGCATCTCCAGGAGGATCATAAACGAAGGAGAGTGCCTTTCCACATCGAAGGAGTGTGCCTTTTCACCTTGCAACCAGAGAAGAACGTGGGGGATACGATACGAAGGAGAGTGCCTTTTCACATTTCCCACATCCACATCACGACAAGAGAGGAACTTCCACCCTCAACTTGCCATCCGAACATGTGTTCAAATTAATTACGCAAGCGGGATTATACCCAGACCTTGCCATTCCGACCATCTCGGCCACACACAGTCATCTTAAATCTCATCATTTATCACATCACGTTCTTACATTCATTCTTTATGACCATAGCGACGTATATTCATTCAGCTTTACACCACTTCCCTCACAATTCATCTTGTCACCCATTTTCTTCATTCTCAAGTTATCTCATTTTCCTAGCTTCTTTTATCCACTGGACCTAAAACCATACTTTAAGCCTTAAGGGAAGAAAATGGAGGTTTAGAAGTGGAAAATTAGTTTAAAAACAGTCAAAACTGGTTTCTGCCGCAGGCAGCATCCACGTGTACGCGTAGGCCATGCACACGCGTGAATATGCATACACGGGTACGCATGCTTCTCGCGCATGCGTCGCCAAAATTCCACTCCACACGTACGCATGAGCCACGCGCACACATGGATGGGCGTTCCTTCAAAAAAATGGACAGAATGCCCAAAAAGCTTGCTGCATCCAGTTTAGCCATCCTAAACACAAATTCATACACCAGATTTTCAATGTCCATAACTTTCTCTACAAAATTCTGTTTTTCACAAAATTGATATCAATCAAAAGCTCTTAAAACCATCTTTTATTTGCAACAAATCACAACTCAATCCAAAATTTGAGGAGAAAATTATGGACCTTCAAAGTTCACCCAAAATCACTTATTACCAAAACACTTCCAAACCTCATTTTCACCATATTCATAATTCCTTACCTATAAAACATGCATATTGCTAACCTCTCCATTCCCAACTCATCAACAACCACTTCAAGTTACCTTTAACCAATCCAATGAACCATAACCTCAACTTATATATATATATGAGCAATCCTTTACAATTCCATTAATGCAAATATCAACCCTTCACACACATTGTTCCATCAACACATTACCATTCCACTAATGTAATTATCAACCCTTCACACACATTAATCCATCAACTCACATAACAACTCCTTATTAACAAACACCAACCATAATCCATCAATATATCAACATCAACACAACCCATCATAAGCAAGTCCAAGAGTATAAAATTAATAACTTCATAATTCCATTATATGTTCATCAACAATTTATTCCAACAAAATTATAAAACTACTCATTAAATGTAATTAACAATTCAACTTATCCTATGGTTCCTCTAACCTAAGTTTTCACAACACCGTAAATATTAGACGTGCGAAACTTAAACCATACCTTGGTCGATCACTTAGTTTCACCCAAGGCAGCCTCACAACACAAAACACAGCCCCTCCAAGCTCAATTAAAACAGCCCCAAACCAAGCTTTGATCACCAACAAGCCTCCACATACTCCCAATTCTATTCCAATGCATATATACCCACTTAATCTACACCTAATTCATATACATGTTCTAATTTCAGTTTTCCCATTATAAATACAAGATTGAGCTAGGGTTAGGGTATCCTTACCATACCCATATGCTCAATAGCTTGAGCCCATAAGTCCCGGAAGCAAACTTGAACTTAGAACACAAAATTGGACAAGATTTTACTATAGGATTTTAATTTCACCAAAGAAAGAGGAATAGAGATTCTGAATCAAATATGAGGCCTACCAGTGAAATTGTCTGGATAGAAAGGTAGAGCTCAACGCACTGGACACGTGGCCGCAAACGATGCGGCAATCGGAGCTCACACGAGGAAGATACGGTGGTTTGAAGCTTGGATGAGGGTTAGGGATCTCCTCCTCTCCCCAATCTATTTTCAGCGCTGTTGATGCTGAAATGGGGAAGAAGAGCTTCTGTCCCTCTTTTAAGTCATGGTCCGGTTGGACCCACAGGCCCAGTTTGGGCCCCGGTTCGGCCCTTTCAGCCTGATTTTGGGCCAAATTTTTTCGAAATTAGTATCAAAATTCTCGTTTTGGCGAGCTCTATCCTATTTTGATATTAGTTTCACATATTTAATTTTCTCAATTAAAATTTGAATTATTGACTAATTATTTATCGATTTTAGCGGGGTTTACATCCTACCCACCTAATTAGGAATTTCGCCCTCAAAATTCAGATTCAATTATCTGAAAGGAGGTGTGGGTAATTCTTTCACCTGTCCATTTTGAGTTCTTAAATACGTTTCCAACTTCCAGTTCCATTTTTTGCATCCTCTACTAACGTAACTTTTACTCTGCCTAGCTGCTTGGCAATGACATCTTATTATATATCCTAACCGAGGTTACTCGAAGCGTGAGATCCTTCCTCAGTTTTACTGGTTCAAGTTCTACACATGATTGACATTAGAAGTGTATTCCTAAAACTGAGATGTGTTACATGGTACCCGTTAGGAAGATATGGGGGTAGAATTACCTGATATACCACTGGCCTAATTCTCTTCAGAATCTGAAAAGTCTGTCCTTGCCATTAATCTAGGTCCTAAAACACTTTGGTCTCAATCCCTTCATCTTGACTCATTCATTGATTCCAGCTTGTTAAAGTAACCTTCTCGAGTTCAGGACTTCCTTGGTTCGTGTAATTCTTTTGTCGACTTTTCATAGTGAGATTGTTAACTCGAATTGGCGTAGCTCTTCTCCGTTATGTCGGCTATTAAACTTAGGAACTAAGTATTCAATGCTCTAGTTTTTATCAATACGGTAGTGTTTAGCGCTCTGTGAAGCCCCATCTTCTATTTTAGTCCTCGACAATCTAATACGAAACCGATAATTACTCTCCTTTACTTCCGATGTAGAACCTTCAAGGATTGCAGCATTCTGAATGGCTTCTGGTGGTCTCCCTTTACTTTCTCATGCTTTAACACGCCATCACATGCAATGCCACTTTATTCTTTATTTCTATTTGATGAGTTTGGAAAACTCTATTTTAAATTAGTGATGAACAAATATTATTAATGTGATTAATTGCAAAATTATTAATGTAATCTCAATTCATACTTGCTTAATTAATAATTTTGTTGGTGCAGATTTTGCTATTGGGCTGAACAGAAAAGAAAAAATACTGTAAGCCCAATTGTACTAAAAATACATTCAGCAGTGATACAAACTTATTTTTATCTTTGTGGCTGAATTGGTGTTATGTTATTTGGGCCAGAATTTGTGATACAAGCCCAATTGAAATTCTTGCTCCAAGACCATTAAAGTTGGTCCGAAACCAATATTGAGAGAAAGCAAATATTTTGCTTCATGCTTCCAACGGATCTACTTTGTTTATCATGTGATGGAATTCAAAATTTTATTAAGGAGAGTTAATGTAGACCTTGGAACAATGAGAGAGAAATTGTCATTGATTTGATTGATGGGCTTAATGCTACACGCTACTCAGCAAAGGGGGAAGTAAAAGCAACTCATTTTTAATTTGTTCAATTTCATTTAATTGCTTTCTTTCAACTTTTTTTTCTCTCTCATCTCTCTTCTCCATTTTCGGTCACCTCACAGAAAAAATGGAAGCTAAGCCTAGCCACCGAAAAGAAGGAGAAGCAAGCTACAAGACCATCACAATGATGGCAAGAAAAAGAAAATAAAATAAAGTATGTTGTGGCTAAGATCTTCAACCAAGAAAGGTAAGATTTGGTGAAGATATCTCAGCTTCTCCATACCAAAAATGGATGAAGAAGATTTCGGTCAATAGAGGAAGATCCTTGGAGAGATGGCTTGTCTCTGATTCTGTTCAACCACCATAGGAGGTAGCTACAGTGGCTACGTGATGGAGGAGGCAGAACTTGGAGTAGAAGAAGCTATCATCATCATAACTCATCAAGGGCTAGGAATCCGTCTTGGAGAACAAGGCAAGATGGAGGGCTCGGATTGATGAAGATTGGTGACCAAGGAAGGACTAGAGGTAATTGCATGTTGGATTTTGCATTTAGTTATCTCTCCTCTCACTCTCATCATCATAACTCATCAAGGGCTAGGAATCCGTCTTGGAGAACAAGGCAAGATGGAGGGCTCGGATTGATGAAGATTGGTGACCAAGGAAGGACTAGAGGTAATTGCATGTTGGATTTTGCATTTAGTTATCTCTCCTCTCACTCTGGCCGAACCAGTTTACATGAAGAAGAAGAAGTTTAGCTTGGTTTATTTGGTTTCAACCGTGGAGGCTTCCCCCTATAAGTAAGGGAGAACAGCTAGGGCTTGAAGCAAGGAGTGAGAGTGTAAGGCACAGAGTTCTCATAGCTACCTAAGCTAACAGAAGTTCTTCTCCTTCAATGTTCTTCATTTTGTAATTTTTCTGTTTAATTTTGTCTATCTTATGGAAAAAGGCAAACAGTGAGGTCTGTAAAAAAAATCCATAGAGCGAAAAAAGGCAGAGAGTGCAAAATTAAAAGAAAAAAACCATAGATGTCCTTAGAGATCCTTTGTACATCTGTGTTGTGTTTCATGATTCTGTGGGAATCCCCTTGCAAGTTGGGTTAGCAATTAGCAGTTGGAAAGCTTGACAGTGACCAAGTCAAGTTTATGATTGGAGTTTAGATTTTGGACTTGTCCCGGATAGAAAGGGTAGTTCCTAGGGAGAATTAGTGTTTGTAATCAAGAATGATTATAGTAAAATTCCATCATCATTGTGGTGGAGACTGGATGTAGGCTGCACTGCACTTAGCAGTTGTACCAGGATATATCTGGGTGTAATTTTCTTTCTCTTCTACTCCATTTCTGTGTCTGCTGCACAGGAGATAAAACTGAAAAATATCTCGTGCCGGGTCACGAGATTAAAAGAAAAGTCTCGTGGCTGGGTACGAGACAAAAATCAAAAAGTCTCCAGAAGTTATTTCAAATACCAACAAGTGTTGTCAAGTAAAAAAGGGGCTAAGATTCAACCCCCCTTCTCTTAGCCACTGAAAACCATCAATTGGTATCAGAGCTTGGTCTCAAAGAGATCAAGCTTTGCAGCTTGGAGAAAAGATCCAGATGGCAGAAAACAGTGGCTCAACTCTGGTGTCCTACAATCTGACAGAGGGACAGTCAAGCAACAGACCTCTTCTTTTCAATGGGAAGAACTACACCTATTGAAAGGAGAGAATGAAGATCTTTGTGCAAGCAGTGGATTACCGACTCTGGAAAATTATCTTGGAAGGTCCTCAGTTTCCAACCACTACAAGTGCTGAAGGAGTGATCTCACTCAAACCAGAAGCCAGCTAGATAGAAGAAGACAGAAAGAAGGTGGAGCTCAATGCCAAGGCTATCAACTTGCTCAACTGTGCTATCAGCTTTGAGGAGTACCGACGGGTATCACGATGCACAAGGGCAAAGGAAATCTGGGACAAACTTCAAATCACTCATGAAGGAACCACCATAGTAAAGAAGACAAGGATAGACATGTTGAACAGAGAATATGAAATGTTCTCAATGAAGGAAGGAGAATCAATAGATGAAATGTTTGAAAGATTCAACATCATCATTGTTGGCTTGGATGCTCTGGGAATCACGTATCTTAATTCTGTGCTTGTGAGGAAAGTTCTAAGATGTCTTACTAAAGAGTGGGAAACAAAAGCTTTAATGATATCTGAGAGTAGTGGTTTAGATTCCATGACATATGATGACTTGAGAGAAAACCTACTTGCTTTTGAAAACACTTATTTGAAAAAAAGATTCAAAAAAGAAAGGAATTGCTTTTACATATGTTACTAACCCCCTGGATGATGAATCCAGTGATAATTCCTCTGAAAATGAATTTGTGTTGTTTGCAAAAAAATTTAGGAAAATGGTAAAGTTCAAAGAGAGAAGCAAGGGAAGTAGCTCTAGAAAACAAAGGAAAGATCTCAGCAAGGTGATATGTTACAACTGCAAAGAAATTGGGCACTTCAAATCAGATTGCCCTAAATTGAAGAAAGAAGAGAAGCCAAAAAAGGGAAAGAAGAAAGGTCTGATGGCTTCTTGGGAGGACTTGGAAAATGATTCTGAAGAGGATGAAGAATCTAAAACCAAGTCTCAACCATGTCTTATGGAAGACCACGTTGAACAGGTAGTCATTCCTAACCCTGACACTGAAGTTCTTCATCTTATGATAGATCACCTTTCTGAAAAAATAAGATTCTTTTTGCTGGATAATCAAGATCTTGAACAACAAATCACCATCCTTAAAGCAGAAAATGGTTTTCTCAAAGAAAAACTAAGGGAGGCCGAAACTGCTGTTGATCTTGTTGAAGAAAATAAGCAGTTAAAAGCCCAACTTAGGAGCTGTGAAAGTGATCATTCTATTGTTGCATATGGAAACTGTTTTAAGGAAAATGAAGAATTGCTTAAAGAGGTCAAAAGGCTTAAAGAAGACTTAGCCAAGTTCACTCAAAGTTCTAAAAATCTGAATCAAATCTTGGCTAGTCAAAAACCTCTTTATGATAAAGCTGGTTTGGGCTTCTATAAATCTCTTGAGAAACCTTATTTTGAAAATATTGCCTCATCTTCTAATGATACAAGGTTTCAAAACCCAACAAGCTTTAACAAAATAGCAACTCCAAGGTTTTGTAGACTTTGCAACCAAAATGGACACTTTCCCATTCAATGCTTTTTTGGTGAGAGGATGGTTGGTGATAAAGTTTACAAAGTTGTTTTTTATTATAATGGATTAGGACATAAGAGATGGTTTAACGTGAAATGATCTAAGAAGATTTGGATACCTAAGGTCACTTGAGCTTGTTTTGTAGGTGTGCCTAGCATCCAAACGGAAGGAGAATATGTGGTACATGGACAGTGGATGTTCTAGGCATATGACCGGAAAGACAACCTTCTTCATAAAGCTTGATGAGTATGATGGAGGATTTGTCACTTTTGGTGATGATGGTAAAGGAAAGATAGTGGCCGTTGGGAAAGTTGGTAAAAGCTTTTCATCTTGTATAAATGATGTCCTTCTTGTAAATTGTTTGAAACATAATTTACTTAGTGTAAGCCAATTGTGTGATTTAGGATATGAAGTTATTTTTAGAAAGTTTATGTGCTTAGTTGTTTGTGAAAGAACTGGGGATATTTTGTTTGAGGCTAAAAGGTGCAATAATGTGTATGGATTGACTCTTGAGGACTTGAAAGAATAAAATGTAACATGTTTTACTTCTCTTGAATCTGAAAAATGGCTATGGCATAGAAAGTTGGGTCATGCTAGCATGTACCAAATTTCTAAGCTAGTCAAGAAAATTTTGGTTAGTGGAATTCCAAATATCAAATTTGATAAGGATCTTACTTGTGATGCTTTCCAATTACGCAAACAAGTTAAATCCTCTTTTAAACCAAAAGATGGAATCTCAACCAAAAGGCCATTAGAGATGTTACACATTGATCTTTTTGGTCCAACAAGAACTCAAAGTTTAGGAGGTAAACACTATGGTCTAGTGGTGGTGGATGATTACTCTAGATTTGTTTGGGTACTTTTTCTTGCTCATAAAAATTATGCTTTCCATGCTTTCTCAACCCTTTGCAAAAAAATTCAGAATGAAAAAGATTTAAAAATTGCCCATTTAAGAAGTGATCACGGAAGAGAATTTAAAAACCAAGACTTTGAAAAATTCTATGATGACTTTGGAATTGCTCATAACTTTTCATGCCCTAGAACCCCTCAACAAAATGGGATGGTTGAGAGAAGGAATAAAAGCCTTCAAGAGATGACTAGGGCCATGCTCTGTGAGAATGAGATTCCAAAATTTCTATGGGCTGAAGCTGTAAATACAGCTTGTTACATTTTGAATAGGACCATTATTAGAAAAGGGTTGAAGAAAACTCCTTATGAGCTATGGAAAGGAACCCTTCCAAATCTTAAGTATTTCCATGTTTTTGGATGCAAATGCTTTGTACTTAAGAATAAAGAAAACCTTGGTAAATTTGATCTAAAATCCTATGAAGGGATGTTTATTAGATACTCCACCACTAGCAAGGCCTATAGAATTTACCTCAAGGAATATAGGACCATAGAGGAATCCATACATGTCTCTTTTTGTGATTCCAATTCAATTCCCAGTGCTGTGATTGAAGATGATACAGATTTTGAAGATATTGTCAACAAGGAAACCAGTGAAGAAAATCTCAAGTCTGCCCAAAATGAAGAATCTGTCAGTCCAGTTTTGTCTCGTCAGAATAGAGGAGATATTTCCATTTTGTCTCCTGAGCCAGCAAGAGAAAATAGAACAGAACAACCCACAGAAGCTCATCAAAGCTCAACACCACTCTGAAAGCCTAGAGAATAGAAGTCCATGAGGGGTATCCTCATGACTTTATCATTGGTGATCCCTCACAAGGTGTAACAACAAGATCCTCATCCAAAAGGCAAACCGAACCAAGTAATTTTTCTCTCTTGTCACAAATGGAGCCCAACAATGTCAAATAAGCTCTTGAAGATCCATCATGGGTCAAAGCCATGCAAGAAGAGCTAGCTCAATTCGACAAGAATGAGGTTTGGACACTAATGCCCCATCCGGATGGTAAGAAGGTTACGGGTACTAAGTGGATTTTCAAAAATAAATTAGGTGAGGATGGAAAAGTTGTTCGTAACAAGGCTAGACTAGTGGCCAAGGATACGATCAAGAAGAGGGTATAGATTTTCATGAGTCTTTTGCTCCAGTAGCTAGAATGGAAGCAATTAAGTTGTTTCTTGCCTATGCTGCCCATAAGGGTTTTAAAATGTTTCAAATGGATGTCAAATGTGCTTTCCTTAATGGCCTTATTGATAGAGAAGTGTTTATGTCTCAACCCCCCGGTTTTGAAGATAAAGAATTTCCAAACCATGTTTTCAAACTTTCAAAGGCTCTTTATGGCCTTAGACAAGCTCCAAGAGCTTGGTATGAAAGGCTTAGTGCCTTCTTGTTAGAAAACCAATTTCAAAGGGGTACCACTGAAGAGAGGAACTTTTGCGTGGTCTAGAATTCAGAATAAATTCTCGTTACAAGTATAGCTTCTAAACCGACAAAAGTCCTTTCTTACAAACGTTTTGGTTGTCACAAGTAACAAACCCCTAAATAAGTTGATAACCGAAGTATTTAAACCTCGGGTCGTCTTCTCAAGGAACTGCAGGGAAGTATGTTCTTATTATTGGTTATGAGTTTTGTAAATTGGGGTTTTGAAAATAAGGAACAAGTAATTTAAATGACAAATAAAATAAATAAATAACTGTAACATAAACTTTTGGCAAGGTATGAAAAATTGGAAGTCCTATCCTAGTTATCCTTATCAATGGTGATGAGAATTGAGTTTTAATCCCACTTAGTTAGCCTTTACTAAAGTAAAGGAAGGTCAAGTGACTAATTAGTTTGATCCTCGGGTCCTAGTCAATTCCTAAGAAAGAACTAGAGTTATTGGAGTTTAATTCAATTAGCAAAAACAACAATTATCAATCACGTTGAGTTTGATGACTCATGAGTTACCAATTACTTAACCAAAGCCAAAAGAAAAAAAATGTAAATTATTGATGTAAATAAAGGAAAGCAATCATAATTCTGAAATACCTCAATTCATATTAAATAGAAAATCAAATCTAAACATGAATGGTTCATAAGCCAATTTGGCAACAAAAGCAATTAAAGGAAAGCATTAAAATATCTGAAAGCAAAAGGGAAATATAAAGTAAAGAAATATTGAACCTGATAAGGAGTTGGAATACTAAATTGAAATAATAAGAAATCCTAATCCTAAAACCTAAGAGAGAGGAGAGAACCTCTCCCTCTAAAAACTACATCTAAACTATGAAAAGTGAGTAATTCGAGCTCTCTCTCCATATGGATGCATTCCCCCACTTCATAACCTCTAATTTGTGTCTTTTAGACTTGGATCTGGGCCAAAAAGGGCTTCAGAAATCGCTGGGAGCATTTTCTGTAATTTCTGGTGCGTGGCGTCTGTCACGCGTCCGCGTGGGTCACGCGGTTGCGTCATTTGGAGTTTTCCTTGTCGCGCGTTCGCTTCAGTCATGCATCCGCGTTGTCTGTGTTCTGCTCATGGTGCGCGTCCGCGTCAGTCACACGTTCGCGTCGCTGTCTTTTCGCGCTAGGCATGCGGCCGCGTCGTCCATGCGTTCACGTCGCTGCCAGTTTCTTCAAAAACTCCATTTTGTGCTTTCCTTCCATTTTTGAATGTTTCCTTTCCATCCTTTAAGTCATTCCTGCCTTAGAAGATCTGAAACTACTTAACACACAAATCACGGCATCGAATGGAAATAAAAGGTAATTAAAATAAATAATTTCAAAGCATAGGAAACATGTATTTCACAAATATCACATAATAAGGAAGGAAAACCAAAACCATGCCATTTTCATGAATAATTGGGTGAAGGATTGAATAAATCTCTTGAATTGAGCACAATATATATCATAAAATATGGGTTTATCAACCACCGAAACTACTTTATTTATTAAAGCATCCAATGATGATATTCTTCTAGTTCAAGTTTATGTGGATGATATTGTATTTGGATCGGCCAATGAGTCCTTGTGTGAAGAGTTTGGAAAACTCATGACTAGTGAGTTTGAAATGAGTTTGATGGGGGAGCTAACATTCTTCCTTGGCCTCCAAATTAAACAAACTCCTAGTGGCACTTTCATTCACCAAGGAAAGTATGCAAAGGAACTTATCAAAAAATTTGGCTTAGAAAGTTCCAAACTAATGGGAACACCAATGCATCCAAACACTAAACTTGAAAAGGATGATGATGGCAAAGATGTGGATGAAACACGGTATAGAGGAATGATAGGATCACTCATGTACCTTACCTCCTCTAGACCGGATATTGTTCAAAGTGTGGGTGTATATTCAAGATTTCAATCTCACCCAAAAGAATCCCATCTTTCAGCCGTTAAGTGCATCATTAGATACATTAAGGGAACTAGTGATTATGGCTTGTGGTATCCAAAATCTGATGATTTTTGTGCAGTAGGGTTTCGTGATGCAGATTATGCGGGAGATAGGGTGGATAGAAGGAGCACATCCGTCATGTGTTGCTTCCTTGGAAGCTCACTCAACATGTGGTCAAGCAAAAAACAAGCCACAGTGGCTCTATCCACAGCTGAAGCTGAATATATTTCTGCATCTGCATGTTGTTCACAACTAATTTGGTTAAAAACACAGTTGGAAGATTACAAATTAAAGATCAATAGTATACCCTTATTTTGTGATAATATGAGTGCTATAAACATTTCAAAAAATCCTGTTCTGCACTCGAGAACCAAGCACATTGAAATCAAATATCATTTTATTAGAGAACATGTGCAAAAGGGTACTATTGATATTCAATTTGTAAAATCTGAAGACCAACTCACTGACATTTTTACAAAACCCCTCTGTGAAGACAGATTTTTCACTTTGAGAAAAAGTTTGGGAATGATAGATTTAAGCTCTATTGATAACTTGTGAAATTTTTTATTCTGTTGAGTTTTGTCTCGTAGGAAAGCAGGAGATAAAAATCAGGATGTGTTGAAAGGGCTATGATCAAGGGGGAGACTGTGCAGACATTAATTCTTTTGGACCCCACCAAATTTCCTTGACGCCACTCTGACCGTTTTGTTAGTTCCTCTTTATGTAAATTACAATTTTTTTGTTGTCTCATCAAATCTTGTTGGAAGAGGTTATTGTCAAATCAAATCTTTTCCTCTTCTCATCCCTTGATTCTAGGAAACCAATTTTCAGTTTTCATTTCAAATAAAAAGAAGAAACTCCCCTTGGTTAATAACCACCCATTAATGAGTATTAACTCCCTCCAATTCTCTCTCCACTCAACATTTAATGCGTCCCTAACCTTTCTCTTCTCTCCATTCAATTCGGTTTTCTCTTCATCTTCCCCCTCCCACTTCTCCATTTTCATTATCATAAAAAAGAAAACTACCCCAAGGAAAAGTGAATGAGTCCTTCTCTCCCAAAAACCTACCACTCCTCAAACCCACACTCATATACACATTCATTCTACCTCTTCATCTTCTCCCTCACCACCATCCAAGCACACGGACACCATGAGGAAGAAAGTGATAGCAACGAAGACTTCTTCTAGGAAAAAGAAAGAGAAGGTACCCGTGGCTGAAGAAGAAGAATCCCACACCTCACCTCCTCCATCACCACCGTCATCACCACCGAAAAAGACCACCCCCAGACGTAGTTCACAGAAAACCAACAGATTTCTGTTGCACAACACCAGGGAACCAGCAAACTTGGAATCATTGGACTTCAAAAATAAGTTCAACAAACCTCACTCACACTATGACCCAGCCAGGTTCAATTCGTGTGCTTCTTATGAATTCCAAAAGGAAGTGTTGGAGAAGCGCCACCTCTGTGCCACCTACCTAGTGAATCTGGACTCACTCACAGCAAAAGGAATCAACGTCTCTCCTCTGTTTGAAAATCTGAAATGGACTTCTCTGCTCCATATTCAGAAACATGTTTACCCTAGATTGGTACGAGAATTTTATGCTAATATGAGACTAATCGATGGCACCATCCACTCTTACGTAAAGAAGGTATACATGACTCTGAATTCTGAGACCATCAGCACTGCCCTAGGCTACACAGATGAGGGACCAAGAGCGTACATGACTGAAAAATGGGACTCTCAGGTCGGGGTCACATACAAGCAAGCCCTTCAACAAATCTGTGAGAACTTGTCTGGCTTGAATGGCACCATTCCTACTCACAAGGCCCTCAGACCAACAAACTCTCTTTTACATCGCATCATCACCCATGTTCTGACTCCTCAAAGTGGTTCACATAACAGAGTAACTGTTTCTGACTTTCTTGTACTTTTTGCTCTTGTTACTTCTACTCCTATCTCATTTGGATACCTTATGATAAGGCACATGTGGGAATCTGTTAAGAGTACCAAAAAGGCAAATCTGCCTTATGGCATGTTTCTCACCAGTATTTTTGAATATTTTAAAGTTGATTTAACCAATGAAGCTGTAGAGAATAAGGTCTCAATGATTAAAGGAGGAGGAGCTATGAAGGGAACCAAAGGGAAGAAGTCAGTACCCTCGGACAGTGAGTTTGAGAGTCGGCCTGAGTCTTCCAAGGCAACAGAATCAATCAAAGAAATTCTCACTGAATTCTCCAACATGTCGGAGCTAATGGTACAATCCTATAAGGCAGCCCGCAAGCAAGCCTATGAAAATGAGAGGGCGTGGATGAGGTGCAAAGATAGGGTAGGTCTAATGTTGCAGAGTTTTGAGGAGGAGATGGGTGCTGCTAGTAAAGAGGATGCAGATGGCTCTGACTTCAATTTATCTGATGACTAATCACTCTGTTTTTTTTTCTTATATTTGATATTGGCTTGTTTAGGCTCAATTTGATACTGTAGTAGTCTGCTTGGATACTTTAAACCTACGACATTGTGATAAACTCTTGGTATTTTGATTATATTTTGGATATTTTGTTTCCAATGTAAATTTTTTTCATGTGCCCCTTGATGCCAAAAGGGGGAGAAATGGCTGAATAATTGAAATTAAGAAAACAGGGGATGAAATTCTTTGTGGATTCATGATCACCCTTGTTTCAATCTTTTGGCGTGGTGATCTGATTGATGTTAATAATGCATCTGTTTTATCTTGGTAAAAATGTGTGCTGCTGCTTGATGCTTGTGATGCATTTGTTTTATCTTTGTAAATATGCCTGATGTGCTTTGGATTAAAAATGGGCATTTGATTTATCTTGTGGAAGCTTCTGATTTACTGTGGTAAATATGCTTGCTGAATACTTTATTTTTGGCAGTTCCTTTAAGCTATGATATGAAAATAAATTTTGATAGTTGCTATGGTTTGAGATGATCATGCTTGATCAGAAATATTTCCTTATTTTGCTCTGATATACTGATTGGGAAAATATCTTCAAATAGTTTGAATAGCAATGTCTTGAAACACCAAAAATATTTCGATTGATATGTACTCAACTGCATTATGTGTGTTTGAGCAGAAAATCAATTTATGATAACAAATGAGTTTTGCTTATCAAACAAATTCTGCTTATAAATCAAGCATTCAACATTTCAAAAATTAATATGTTGAATAACATAGTTATCTTAAGCTTGATTTCTAAAGTTACAGGTATAAAGCTTCCCTTGGTAAAATAGCATACATTAAGGGGGAGCCATGTAACAATTGGAAAGGAAGGAATCCAAGTATTCACAAAGGGAGTACTCTAACTTTTTTATTTCTTTCCATTTTAATTTTTAATAATGTTTGTCATCAAGGGGGAGATTGATGAGTTTGAAAAATTCCATTTTAAATTAGTGATGAACAAACATTATTAATGTGATTAATTGCAAAATTATTAATGTAATCTCAATTCATACTTGCTTAATTAATAATTTTGTTGGTGCAGATTTTGCTATTGGGCCGAATAGAAAAGAAAAAATACTTCAAGCCCAATTGTACTAAAAATACATTCAGCAGTGATACAAAATTATTTTTATCTTTGTGCCTGAATTGGTATTATGTTATTTGGGCCAGAATTTGTGATACAAGCCCAATTGAAATTCTTGCTCTAAGACCATTAAAGTTGGTCCGAAACCAATATTGAGAGAAAGCAAATATTTTGCTTCATGCTTCCAACGAATCTACTTTGTTTATCATGTGATGGAATTCAAAATTTTATTAAGGAGAGTTAATGTAGACCTTGGAACAATGAGAGAGAAATTGTCATTGATTTGATTGATGGGCTTAATGCTACACGCTACTCAGCAAAGAGGGAAGTAAAAGCAACTCATTTTTAATTTGTTCAATTTCATTTAATTGCTTTCTTTCAACTCTTTCTTCTCTCTCATCTCTCTTCTCCATTTTCAGTCACCTCACAGAAAAAATAGAAGCTAAGCCTAGCCACCGAAAAGAAGGAGAAGCAAGCTACAAGACCATCACAATGATGGCAAGAAAAAGAAAACAAAACTAAGTGTTGTGGCTAAGATCTTCAACCAAGAAAGGTAAGATTTGGTGAAGAGATCTTAGCTTCTCCATACCAAAAATGGATGAAGAAGATTTCGGTCAGTAGAGGAAGATCCTTGGAGAGATGGCTTGTCTTTGATTCTACTCAACCACCACAGGAGGTAGCTACAGTGGCTACGTGATGGAGGAGGCGGAACTTGGAGCAGAATAAGCTGTCATCATCATAACTCATCAAAGGCTAGGAATCCGTCTTGGAGAACAAGGCAAGATAGAGGGCTCGGATTGATGAAGATTGGTGACCAAGGAAGGACTAGAGGTAATTGCATGTTGGATTTTGCATTTGGTTATCTCTCCTCTCACTCTGGCCAAACCGGTTTACATGAAGAAGAAGAAGTTTAGCTTGGTTTATTTGGTTTCAACCATGGAGGCTTCCCCCTATAAGTAAGGGAGAACAGCCAGGGCTTGAAGTAAGGAGTGAAAGTGCAAGGCACAGAGTTCTCATAGCTACCTAAGCTAACAGAAGTTCTTCTCCATCAATATTCTTCATTTTGTAATTTTTCTGTTTAATTTTGTCTGTCTTGAGTCTCATGGAAAAAGGCAAACAGTGAGGTTTGTAAGAAAAAGCCATAGAGCGGAAAAAGGCAGAGAATGCAAAATTAAAAGAAAAAAGCCATAGATATCCTTAGAGATCCTTTGTACATCTGTGTTGTGTTTCATGATTCTGTGGGAATCCCCTTGCAAGTTGGGTTAGCACTTAGCAGTTGGAAAGCTTGGCAATGACCAAGTCAAGTTCAGGATTGGGGTTTAGTTTCTGGACTTGTCCCGGATAGGAAGGGTAGTTCCTAGGGAGAATTGGTGTTTGTAATCAAGAATGATTATAGTGAAATTCCATCATTATTGTGGTGGAGACTGGATGTAGGCTGCACTGCACTTAGTAGCTGTACCAGGATATATCTGGGTGTAATTTTCTTTCTGTTCTACTCCATTTCTGTTTCTTCTGCACAGGAGATAAAACTGAAAAATATCTCATGCCGGGTCACGAGATAAAAAGAAAAGTCTCGTGGCTGGGTACGAGACAAAAATCAAAAAGTCTCCAGAAGTTGTTTCAAAGACCAGCAAGTGTTGTCAAGTAAAAAAGGGGCTAAGATTCAACCCCCCTTCTCTTAGCCACTGAAAACCATCACTGTTTACCCAAAAACATCTTCTTTGATTCATGGTAGGTTTTAGAAATCTTAAGGTAAATTCGAAAATCCTCTCTTGTAAGTTTCAGGCAATAGTTTCTCATTTCATCTTCCGATTTCGACACATAACCCTCTCTTGGTATCTTCTTGATTTAGCCGGCTTCAGTACTCTTAGTAACTCCTTGTTACCATTATTGCACTCCCTAATTCCTTAACTCTACGATCTCTATTTCGGAATTAGGCATATAAATCTCTTCTTAGTTCCCTTTCGTTTACCAAACTTCGACATCCTCGATAGGTCTTTATCGTCTCCTTACACTTCTTGCATTTCGTCTTTGCCATGTTTTAAAACTGCAATAGATTTAGTTTGACTCCTTTGGCTATACCCTTGGTATCCAATTTAAAGTTCCAACTTACCTATCCTTCCTTCCTCCGAAATCTATATCCAAGCATTTCCCCAGAAACTTCTTACTCAGGGCGTCCGTTACCACTTCACGATGTTGTATTTACATGTATCATCGACCCCTCTGGTAATGTATCGCACTAATTCCGAGTTGTTAAATAAGTTTGGGTGTTCTGATTACTAGATTTAGGAGTAATCCTTCTCTTGGAGTTCAAAAGCTCTCTTTATATTCAGGTATCCATGTAACTGGTGTATTTCTAGCGCGTTAAACTAATCATAGGCTTTGTGGTCGGCAAGAATTTAAAGTTCCAAGACTCTTTTTGACGGCGCATGCTTACCTGCTTCATCTTCCATGTCCAAAAGTCTTGCTCTTAAAGAATTAACATCTCAACAGTTGCAGCTATAATTTATACGTGATACTAATATAGGCTCGAGTTAATTCTCAAAAGGACATTAAGCTCGAAAAATGAATGAGCAATACAAATGGTGTTTGTAATAAGTAAGAAAGAAAATCTTGTATATGGTTAATCAGGAAGATACCGAAATGATGGAATGCACAAGGAAAGGAACCTAGGTGCATCTCAAGAAAAGAGTTCAAATTAAAGATCTTTGGTAGAAAGAACAGAACGTATAAAGTCAAAGAAGTCTCAGCTGATTCTGAAGAACATGGTTTGCGAATAAGGGCAACTCTAGTCATAGCAAGCATACAAGATTCAAGGATTACGCGTTTATACCAGGACAAGCTCAGACTCATCCTAGAAGAAACAAAATTCATGTGCACAAGGAGTAAAGTTAGAGAGGTAGTCAAGCCATTCAGGAAGAGCTCCGGATATAATGTCAATGTAGGTCTCAAAAGAAGGATTAGATTGAGTCGTGAAGGTTCATTAACACACTTTCTCTGCATAAGGCTTTGACGACAAAACCCTATTCGAAACGATTTAGTTTGGTTCTAAGTTTTAACCTATGTCTTTCTTCTCTATCTTAGAGTATGAGTAATCATGGTATCCTAGAATAATTCATTCCTTCTCAAACACAATCATTGCATTTACCTTAACATGGTGATTGTGATCTATCTGCATCATGAGTTTCCACCACGTGGATTAGGACAGTCCTTAACTAGATGCCCAGGTGATCCGCACCGGTAACACAGGCCTTGCTTGTTTTTATGTTGCCTATTGGGTCGGTAGTTCTTAGTCTTCTTGAATTCTTGACTCCTCGGTGTCAAATTCTGATGGTGATCTCTTTGGCGGGACTCCCGGTTATCATCCTTTGCTACAGCTGCGTTCCTCACATATTCTTCAGCTATCCGACTCTTGTTCGCAAGTTCAGAGAACACCCGGATCTCCATAGGTGCTACAAAGCTCTGAATGTCGCTCTGAAGGCCTCCTTCATACTTAATGCATTTTCACTCAGCAAAGTCCTCAGGAGCTCCCTGACAAATCTGTGAGAAACGGCACTGTTCCTCAAACCTGCTAGTGTACTCAGTGATGGTCATCTGGCCTTGTTTTAGCTGAAGCAGTTCAAGTTCCTTAGCATTTCTGGCTGAAATGGGAAAGTATTTCTTATAGAATTTTTCTCGGAACAACTCCCAAGAGATCACAACCCCATTAGGCTATAGAATGCGCCTCATGCCCTGCCACCAATGCTGAGCTTCACCTTGCAGCTGGTAGGTCCCAAACTCAACCCATTGTTCTTCAGGAACCTGCTGAGCCTGTAATGCTTGCTCAATGGCTTGTACCCAATTATTCGCATCAGCAAGGTTCGAGGTTCCTCTGAAGGTCGGAGGATGAACCTTCAGGAATGAGGAAAGCATCATAGGACCATCATCACCGTTGTTGCCATTGTTACCATTATTTATTTGGTTTTCCAGGGCTTCAGCTGTCGCTTGCATCGCCGCGGCCATATTCCCTAGAGCAGCCATGAAGTCTACAGAATTAGGAATATTCCATGTCGCTTCAGGCATAGCATTGCCTAGTCTGCTTCTACCTCGCCTGCATTCGCGTCTGCGAGTCGACATCTGATCCCTATACACACCAAACAAGTGATAACAAGTTGATCTATCTCAATATCGCAAGTCTAGTGCTTTAAGTTCCAAATGAATACTCATGGAAACTTGTGCCATATATATCAGTTAGATTTCCTTATAGCACATAGACACATACATAGAGAATGCACAGAAGCATAATCAGTTCGTCCTCAGGCTCTATAGGAATGAACTGCTCTGATACCATAATGTAACACTCTACCACACAGAGTTTTACACCTGGGATATAAAATAGAGATGGTGTGGTATTACGACCTCTAAAATAAAATATATATTAATACATAACCAAGGATAATATATACTAGGTGCCTTGAAAAATGGGTAAAACAAAATCGCAAAAATAAAAAGCGCAACGCTCAAGGAATAGGAATACTTGCGTGCTAAGAAACCTTAATAGGAAATAATAAAGATAAGTAAGGGAGTAACTAGCTCCTGACTCAGCCTGCGAAGCTAAGGCTAGCCGAAGGTTTTAAATATACATATAAACATACATAAGTATCCCAAAATACACCAAAATACCAAATAAACTCCAATCTCTCCCTCAACCTCTAAGAGGAGTAGCATACGCAAGTTACTTGGAGAGTAAGCTAAATACATATAAACAAATATACAAACAGAAATCCAAAATACACCCAAGAACTACTCGCTTCAAGGATCCAGACGCCTAGCGAGGAGCCTCTCGACCTGCATCTGAAAAACAGCAACACAATATGGAATGAGAACCGGAGGTTCTCAGCATGGTAAAAGTGCCACGCGTATAATAAATAAGGTCCTAAGAATGCCATAGGCAATCCTAGAACTCTATTACTCAATTATCCAACTTAATTACTAAACAGAAGCCATAAACAGGGGTAGGTATTCTATCTCTGCCTAACTTACTCAATTTCAAACCTATCATAACACCAAACTATTTCACCTTTTCCTCCATCCCTCCATCACCCATAATGCAACAGAAACAAACAACCACACAAATTCACGCACAAGTAATGAGAAGATAGTGCAAGTAGCAAGTATAACAGGAAGCAAGAGGTATATAATCAATTAGGCATTCCCAATTAAGGCATAGCAAACAAAGCACACATATGCATATGATGAATGTCTATCCTACTGGCCGTGAGCTCACGTGTCGGTTATTTTGCCAGAACCCGACACATCTGGTAGCTAATCCAGACATTGGTCTCTAGGTTGCGCATCTCCAAGAGGATCAAAAACGAAGGAGAGTGCCTTTCCACATCGAAGGAGTGTGCCTTTCCATCTTCTCCTGGAGGATATACGAAGGAGAGTGCCTTTCCACATCGAAGGAGTGTGCCTTTCCACCTTACAACCAGAGAAGAACGTGGGGGATATGATACCAAGGAGAGTGTCTTTCCACATTCCCCACATCCACATCACGACAAGAGAGGAACTTCCACCCTCAACTTGCCATCCCAACATGTGTTCAAATTAATTACGCAAGCGGAATTATACCCAGACCTTGCCATTCCGACCATCTCGGCCACACACAATCATCTTAAACTCATCATTTATCACATCACGTTCTTACATTGATTCTTTATAACCATAGCGATGTATATTCATTCAGCTTCACACCACTTCCCTTACAATTCATCTTGTTCACCCCTTTTCTTCATTCCCAAGTTATCTCATTTTCCTAACTTCTTTTATCCACTGGACCTAAAATCATACTTTAAGCCTTAAGGAAAGAAAATGGAGGTTTAGAAGTTGAAAATTGATTTAAAAACAGTCAAAACCAGTTTCTGCAGTAGGCAGCATCCATGCGTACGCGTAGGCCACGCGCACGCGTGGAGCATACATCAAGTCATGCGTACGCGTGAGTCATGCATACGCGTGAATATTCACACACGCGTATGCATGCTTCTCGCGCATCCGTTGCCAAAATTCTACTCCACGCGTACGTGTGAGCCACGCGGACGCGTGGATGGGCGTTCCTTCAAAAAAATGGGCAGAATGCCCAGAAAGCTTGCTGCATCCAGTTTAGCCATCCTAAACACATATTCATACACCAGATTTTCAACGTCCATAAATTTCTCTATAAAATTATGTTTTTCAAAAAATTGATATCAATCAAAAGCTCTTAAAACCATCTTTTATTTGCAACAAATCACAACTCAATCCAAAATTTGAGGAGAAAATTATGGACCTTCAAAGTTCACCCAAAATCACTTTTTACCAAAACACTTCCAAACCTCATTTTCACCATATTCATAATTCCTTACCTATAAAACATGCATATTGCTAACCTCTCCATTCCCAACTCATCAACAACCACTTCAAGTTACCTTTAACCAATCCAATGAACCATAACCTCAACTTTGCATTAGCATATATATATATGAGCAATCCTTTATATGAGCAATCCTTTACAAATGCCATTCCATTAATGCAAATATCAACCCTTCACACACATTGTTCCATCAACACATTACCATTCCACTAATGTAATTATCAACCCTTCACACACATTAATCCATCAACTCACATAACAACTCTTTATTAACAAACACCAACCATAATCCATCAATATATCAACATCAACACAACCCATCATAAGCAAGTCCAAGAGTATAAAATTAATAACCTCATAATTCCATTATATGTTCATCAACAATTTATTCCAACAACATTACAAAACTACTCATTAAATGCAATTAACAATTCAACTTATCCTATGGTTCCTCTAACCTAAGTTTTCACAACACCGTAAATATTAGACGTGCGAAACTTAAACCATACTGTTTCGAGGGTTACCTGAAACTGAAGGTCGATCTCGGATGAGATCTGCTGTGGTGGCCGGAGCTGTTGTGTCTGACTTGTTGGATCTGGTAGCCGGAGCAGTCGTGTCCAACCTGTTGGATCTGGTGGTCGGAGCTGTCGTGTCCGACCTGATGGAACTGGTGGAGCTGGAGATGCTGCTGATCCTTCGTCACCGGAGGGTGGTGGTACCTGCAAGAGACTCCGATGCTTAAGTTAGCATGGGCTTTAAGCAGGTTTTTAGTAGAATCAGAGTATGAGTTATACCTGGGTGCTCCAGTGTATTTATAGTAGTGTGGAGTGACCTTTCTGGAGATAAGATAGTTATCTTATCTTATCTTATCTTTGAGTGAAGTCATCTTATCTTTAAGGGGAACTACCTTTATCTTTCTAGGCTTTGGCTGCCTTTAGATTGGGCTGTGTTCCTTCGTTTGGGCCTACTTTTGGCTCTTTTGACGATTTGGCCGAACTCTTTGTGAAGAGGTCGGTAATGAGCTAGCTTTCCAAGAGGTCGGTCATGGGCCAACCTTCTAAGAGGCCGGTCATGGGCCAACCTTCTAAGAGGTCGGCCAACTCGGTCCTTTATAGCTCGAACCAATGTATGAAACGGTGCCCCTGCTTAAGCTTCGGTCTTCCTTGTGAGGTCGTGCTTCTTAGCTTTGATCCCTTTGAGGGAGTCGTGCTCAAGCATCTGTTTGGCTTGTTTCTTCATTGCTTTGCAATCGTTGCAAATTAGAGGTTTGGTACTTCCCAGTTCGACCTCTTTTGAGTGGTAGTGTAGGTTTTCTACCCTTGCCCTCTGGATCACGCCTTGCTTTAAGTTTGTGTTGACAACCCTCTGCTTTGGCGAAGTTATCCTTGCGGCTTGATATCCGGGTTCTTAGTGACTTGTCCGATGACTTTTTAGTGTTCTTTATTTAGAACCTTTTTTAGTCTCGGATGATGTTCGTAGCCCTGTTTGATATTGTGCCTTCTTTGAGTGGAGTTGTATCCCTTTTAGCTAAGCACATTTGAGCCTTAAGTTGTTTCCCAACCTTTTGGCTTGTTCTTTTTTGAGATCGTTTTTGCGCCTCTTCTTAGCTGATGTCGATCTGTACGACTTTGCTCCCCGGGCTTTTTAGTCACATTCCAACATCCTTTTAGGTAGTGTTCCAATAAGGAACCTTTTCTTTATAGTTTGTTTGGATGACTTTTTAGCTCCGTCTTTGAGGCCGTGCTTTTCGCTTTTTAAGTAGTGTCTTTTTTCAAGACTTCGTATTTTTCAGTGAAGCACTTCTGGCTTTGGCCTTTTGACCTTTCCTTGGCCTTTGTGAGATGTTTATAGAGTGTTGGTACTTTGCTGTCCGGCCTCTTTTTTATTAGATCTTGTTTAGTCCGTCTTCTGTTTAGGCGGGATGACCTTTGGGGCTAACTTGTCCGACAACTTTTTAGTGTTCTTGGTAGTACCTTTTTAGTTAGTCTGAATAATTTTGATAGCCTTGTCGTGGAGCCGTGGCTTTTTGGGCAGAGCTATGTCCCTTTTAGCGCACGCTTTTCATTGGTCCAACTTCTCGTGTCGATCCGAGCTGTGGCTTTCGTTGGTCCGACTTCTTTGTCGGACCAATTTGTAGCTTTCGTTGGTCGACTTTGCTTGTCGGTCCAATCTGTAGCTTTCGTTGGTCGACTTCGCTTGTCGGTCCAATTTGTAGCTTTCGTTGGTCCGACTTCTCTGGTCGGTCCAGGCTAAGTTATTTTTAGTTAGACCTCGTCAGGCCACTTTTTATGAATTACTTTTTATAACTTCTTGCATTAATCTATTTTTATCGCTTTCACCTTGCCGATCTCTGTCGAAATCGGACGATGAATTTGATTTTCATCTTTGCCGACCTTGTCGAAATCGGGAGATGAATTTGGTTTTCATCTTTGCCGACCTTGTCGAAATCGGGCGGTGAATTTGATTTTCACCTTGCCGACCTTGTCGTGATCGGGCGAGGTATTTGGTTTTCATCTTGCCGACCTTGTCGTGATAGGTCGATGAATTTTTGCGCCCAGATTAATGCGTCTTGGTAGGAAACTTTTTAGGAAATCTGCAAACCTTCTAAGTCGGGCAATCTCTTAGATCTCGGCCTGGCGCCCTTCTTAGATTGCAGGCATGCCATGACCTTGGTAGCTCTCGCCCCTCGAGGTCGGACACTTTGTGGTGACCTTTCCCCAATACTTCTGAACAACTTGGTATGGTCCTTTCCAATTGGCTACTAGCTTCCCTTCTCCTGACTGACCTTAGGTCCATTCGACGCTTTAGTGCTTCCTCTCTAATCCGAACTTTTTCTTGGACTTCTGGAAGTAGGTCGAGCTCTTCCCCTTGAGTTTAGGAGTTGGTATCTTCGTTGTTCTTGATTTGAGCCGTTTCTCATCTTCTTTTCTGCAGGTTAGTCATTCTTTTCTCTTTCTTCTTTTTTTTTACTTTCGACGACTGTGCATGCTTTTGATGTAAAGCTTTGACTTTGTATTTGGGTTTTTGCTCTGAAGAACTTTGGTTCTTTCTGCAAAAAGTTTGCGTCTTTGATCATTTGTTGTGACTTTTCTTTTGTCGTTCGCCTTTGAGAAGAATGTGTGCTTTGCTTAGGGTTTTGTTGATGTTCCTGTTTCTTTTCATCGTTGCCTGACTCCTTTTGTACAAAAGTTCTAGATTTTTGACTTCTCTTCTCTGTGTTCTTGCCCTGTTATTGCCTCCAAAGGGTGCCCCTGGACTTTCGTGTGAGTCCTGGGGTTTTCCTTTTACTGATGTATCTGACACTTGATGTTTTACTGTTATTGTCCGATTTGTTTCCTTATTTGCCCGAGTTGTTTGGTAGTAATCCCATTTTTTTCTTACTGTAGAAATATTTGACCTATGCCTTTGATGAGCGGATAATTTATACGCTTTTTGACATTGTTTTTAGTATGTTTTTAGTAGGATCTAGTTACTTTTAGGGATGTTTTCATTAGTTTTTATGTTAAATTCACAGTTCTGGACTTTACTATGAGTTTGTGTGTTTTTCTGTGATTTTAGGTATTTTCTGACTGAAATTGAGGGACTTGAGCAAAAATCAAATTCAGGGGTTGAAGAAGGACTGCTGATGCTGTTGGATTCTGACCTCCCTGCACTCAAAGTGGATTTTCTGGAGCTACAGAACTTGAAATGGCGCGCTTCCAATTGCGTTGAAAAGTAGACATTCAGGGCTTTCCAGAAATGTATAATAGTCCATACTTTGGCCAAGTTTAGATGACGCAAACTGGCGTTCAACGCCAGCTCTCTGCCCAAATCTGGCGTCCAGCGCCAGAAAAGGATCCAAAACCAGAGTTGAACGCCCAAACTGGCACAAAAACTGGCGTTCAACTCCAAGAATGACCTCTACACGTGTAACACTTAAGCTCAGCCCAAGCACACACCAAGTGGGCCCCGGAAGTGGATTTATGCATCAATTACTTACTTTTGTAAACCCTAGTAGCTAGTTTATTATAAATAGGACCTTTTACTATTGTATTAGGTATCTTTGATCAGTTGTATGCTATCTTAGATCACGTTTGAGGGCTGGCCTTTCGGCCATGCCTGGACTTTCACTTATGTATTTTTAACGGTAGAGTTTCTACACTCCATAGATTAAGGTGTGGAGCTCTGCTGTTCCTCAAAGATTAATGCAAAGTACTACTGTTTTCTATTCAATTCATCTTATTTCGCTTCTAAGATATTCATTCGCACTTCAACCTGAATGTGATGAACGTGACAATCATCATCATTCCCTATGAACGCGTGCCTGACAACCACTTCCGTTCTACCTTAGACTGAATGAGTATCTCTTAGATCTCTTAACCAGAATCTTCGTGGTGTAAGCTAGAATGATGGCGGCATTCAAGAGAATCCGGAAGGTCTAAACCTTGTCTGTGGTATTCCGAGTAGGATTCAATGATTGGATGACTGTGACGAGCTCCGAACTCGCGATTGCGGGGCGTTAGTGACAGACGCAAAAGGATAGTAAATCCTATTCTAACATGATCGAGAACCGACAGATGAATAGTCGTGCCGTGACAGGGTGCGTTGACCATTTTCACTGAGAGGATAAGATGAAGCCATTGACAAGGGTGATGCCTCCAGACGATTAGCCGTGCCGTGACAGGGCATTGGATCATTTTCCCGAGAGATGACCGAAAGTAGCCATTGACAGTGGTGATGTATCACATAAAGCCAGCCATGGAAAGGAGTAAGACTGATTGGATGAAGATAGCAGAAAAGCAGAGGTTCAGAGGAACGAAAAGCATCTCCATTCGCTTATCTGAAATTCCTACCAATGATTTACATAAGTACCTCTATCCCTATTCTATTATTTATTATTCGAAAACACCATTATCAATTGATATTCACCTGACTGAGATTTATAAGGTGACCATAGCTTGCTTCATACCGACAATCTCCGTGGGATTCGACCCTTACTCACGTAAGGTATTACTTGGACGACCCAGTGCACTTGCTGGTTAGTTATGCGAAGTTGTGAAGATATGTTTAGACCATGGTCCTATGCATCCATTTTTGGTGCCATTGCCAGGGAATCAATTTCGAACAACAATTCACAACCTGAGTAACAATTTCGCTTACCAAGTTTTTGGCGCCGTTGCCGGGGATTGTTCGAGTTTGGACAACTGACGGTTCATCTTGTTGCTCAGATTAGGTAATTTTCTTTTTGTTTTCTTTTCAAAAAAATTTTTCAAAAATATTTCAAAATTTTCTCACCTGTTTTCGAAAAAAAAATTTATTCAAAATTTTTAAAGAATGAATTCTAGTGTTTCATGAAGCATGTGAAGCCTGGCTGGCTGTAAAGCCATGTCTAAATTCTTTTGGACTGAGGCTTCCAACCATCAGTTGTTACACGACTGTAGGGTATGTCAGGCATGTCATGTCTGAATTACATGCTGAAGCTTGGCTGGCCATTGGCCATGTCTAGTGTTTTGGACCGGAGCTTTCATTGAAAGCTTGGCTGGCTAGTGAGCCATGTCTAATTCCTGGACTGAAGCTTTAGACTAAGAATGCAAGATTTCTGGAATTCATATTAAAAATTTTAGAATCCTTATTTTTCTTTTACTAAATAATTTTTGAAAAAATCAAAAAAATCATAAAATCATAAAAAATCAAAAATATTTTTTGTTCTTGTTTGAGTCTTGAGTCATGTTATAAGTTTGGTGTCACTTGCATATGCATCTTGCATTTTTCGAAAATTTCATGCATTCATAGTGTTCTTCATGATCTTCAAGTTGTTCTTGGTGAGTCTTCTTGTTTGATCTTGATGATTTTTTGTTTTGTGTTGTATGTTGTTTTTCATATGCATTCTTGAATTCTTAGTGTCTAAGAATTAAAGAATTCTAAGTTTGGTGTCTTGCATGTTTTCTTTGCATTAAAAATTTTTCAAAATTGTGTTCTTGATGTTCATCATGATCTTCATAGTGTTCTTGGTGTTCATCTTGACATTCATAGAGTTCTTGCATGCATTCCTTGTTTTGATTCAAAAATAAAAGAGAAAAACATGAAAATGATGTTTTTAATTTTTTCTCTCTCATCATAAAAATTCAAAAATCAAAAAAAATATCTTTCCCTTTTTCTCTCATCAAATTCGAAAATTAGATTTGACTTTTTCAAAATTTTAAAAAAAATCTAGTTGTTTTTTATGAGTCAAATCAAATTTTCAATTTGAAAATCTTATCTTTTTCAAAATCTTTTTCAAAAATCAAATCTTTTTCAAACTTCTTAGTTATTTTCGAAAATTCCAAAAATATTTTTCAAAAATCTTTTTCTTAATTTTATATCATAATTTTCGAAAATAACAATAACAATTAATGTTTTGATTTAAAAATTTCAAGTTTGTTACTTGCTTGTTAAGAAAGATTCAAACTTTGAGTTCTAGAATCATATCTTGTGATTTCTTGTGAATCAAGTCATTAATTGTGATTTTAAAAATCAAATCTTTTTCAAAACTAATTTCTATCATATCTTTTCAAAATATCTTCTTATCTTTTTCAAAAATTTGATTTCAAAATATCTTCTCTAACTTCCTAACTTCTTATCTTTTCAAAATTGATTTTCAAATTTGTTTCAACTAACTAACTAACTTTTTGTTTGTTTCTTAACTTTTTCAAAACTATCTAACTAACTAACTCTCTCTCTCTCTAATTTTCAAAAATATCTTCCCTCCTTTTCAAAAATTTCTTTTTTATTAACTAATTATTTTTATTTTTGATTTTTAAAAAAAAAATTTCGAAAAAAAATACTAACCTTTTTCAAAAACTATTTTCGAAAATCACTAACTCTTTTTCAAAAATTATTTTTGAAAATTCCCCCTCTCCCATCTTATTCTATTTATTTATTCATTTACTAACATCTCATCTCACATCTCTGCCCTCCTCACAGTTGTGTTTCTTTCTTTACATCACATTCTTTGTCTCCCTCTTTTCTTCCACTCACAAAGGGATCCCTATACTGTGGTATAAAAGATCCATATTATTATTATTATTATTTCTGTGCCCTCTTCTTTGTCATATGAGCAGGAGCAAGGACAAGAACATTCTTGTTGAAGCAGATCCAGAACCTGAAAGGACTCTGAAGAGAAAATTAAGAGAAGCTAAATTACAACAATCCAGAGATAACCTTTCAGAAATTTTTGAACAGGAAGAGGAGATGGCAGCCGAAAATAATAATAATGTAAGGAAGATGCTTGGTGACTTTACTGCACCTAATTCCAATTTACATGGAAGAAGCATCTCCATTCCTGCCATTGGAGCAAACAACTTTGAGCTGAAACCTCAATTAGTTTCTCTGATGCAGCAGAACTGCAAGTTTCATGGACTTCCATCTGAAGATCCTTTTCAGTTCTTAACTGAATTCTTGCAGATATGTGATACTGTTAAGACTAATAGAGTAGATCCTGAAGTCTACAGGCTCATGCTTTTCCCTTTTGCTGTAAGAGACAGAGCTAGATTATGGTTGGATTCTCAACCCAAAGACAGCCTGAACTCTTGGGATAAGCTGGTCACGGCTTTCTTAGCCAAGTACTTTCCTCCTCAAAAGCTGAGCAAGCTTAGAGCTGATGTTCAAACCTTCAGACAGAAAGAAGGTGAATCCCTCTATGAAGCTTGGGAAAGATACAAACAGTTGACCAAAAAGTGTCCTTCTGACATGCTTTCAGAATGGACCATCCTGGATATATTCTATGATGGTTTATCTGAGCTATCAAAGATGTCACTGGACACTTCTGCAGGTGGATCCATTCACCTAAAGAAAACGCCTGCAGAAGCTCAAGAACTCATTAACATGGTTGCTAATAATCAGTTCATGTACACTTCTAAAAGGAATCCTGTGAGTAATGGGACGCCTATGAAGAAGGGAGTTCTTGAAGTTGATACTCTGAATGCCATATTGGCTCAGAATAAAATATTGACTCAGCAAGTCAATATGATCTCTCAGAGTCTGCATGGAATGCAAGCTGCATCCAACAGTACTCAAGAGGCTTCTTATGCAGAAGAAGCTTATGATCCTGAGAACCCTGCAATAGCAGAGGTAAATTACTTAGGTGAACCTTATGAAAACACCTATAACTCATCATGGAGAAATCATCCAAATTTCTCATGGAAGGATCAAAAGCCTCAACAAGGCTTTAATAATGGTGGAAGAAACAGGTTTAGCAATAGCAAGCCTTTTCCATCATCCACTCAGCAACAGACAGAGAACTCTAAACAAAATACTTCTAATTTAGCAAATTTAGTCTCTGATCTATCTAAGGCCACTGTGAGTTTCATGAATGAAACAAGGTCTTCCATTAGAAATTTGGAAGCATAAGTGGGCCAGTTGAGTAAGAGGATCACTGAAATCCCTCCTAGTACTCTCCCAAGCAATACAGAAGAGAACCCAAAAGGAGAGTGCAAGGCCATTGACATAAGCACCATGGCCGAACCCAAAGAAGGAGAGGAGAACGTAAATCCCAAGGAGAAAGACCTCCTAGGACGTCCAGTAACCAATAAGGAGCTTCCCTCTGAGGAACCAAAGGACTCTGAGGCTCATCTAGAGACCATAGAGATTCTATTGAACCTCCTTATGCCCTTCATGAGCTCTGATGAGTATTCCTCTTCTGAAGAGAATGAGGATGTTACTGAAGAGCAAACTGCCAAGTTTCTTGGTGCAATCATGAAGCTGAATGCCAAATTATTTGGCATTGATGCTTGGGAAGTTGAACCTCCCTTGTTCATCAATGAACTAAGTGATCTGGATCAACTGACATTGCCTCAGAAGAGACAAAATCCTGGAAAGTTCATAATACCTTGTACTATAGGCACCATGATCTTTAAGGCTCTGTGTGACCTTGGTTCAGGGATAAACCTCATGCCCCTCTCTGTAATAGAGAAACTGAGAATCTATGGGGTGCAAGCTGCTAAAATCTCATTAGAGATGGCAGACAATTCAAGAAAACAGGCATATGGACAAGTAGAGGATGTATTAGTAAAGGTTGAAGGCCTTTACATCCCTGCTGATTTCATAGTCCTGGATACTGGAAAGGAAGAGGATGAATCCATCATCCTAGGAAGACCTTTCCTGGCCACAGCAAGAGCTGTGATTGATGTTGACAGAGGTAAAATAGTCCTTCAATGGAATGAGGACTCCTTTGTGTTTAAAACTCAAGGATCTCCCTCTGCAACCATGGAGAGGAAGCATGAAAAGCTTCTCTCAAAGCAGAGTCAACCCAAGCCCCCACAGTCAAACTCTAAGTTTGGTGTTGGGAGGCCACAACCAAACTCTAAGTTTGGTGTTGAACTCCCATATCCAAACTCTAAGTTTGGTGTTGGAAAGTTTCAACAATGCTCTGAACATCTGTAAGGCTCCATGAGAGCCCACTGTCAAGCTATTGACATTAAAGAAGCGCTTGTTGGGAGGCAACCCAATGTTTATTTATCTAATTTTTATTTTCATTATTTTTCATGTCTTTATAGGTTCATGATCATGTGGAGTCACAAAATAAATAGAAAAATTGAAAACAGAATCAAAAACAGCAGAAGAAAAATCACACCCTGGAGGAGCATCTGTCTGGCGTTTAGCGCCAGAACAGAGCATGGTTCTGGCGCTGAACGCCCAAAATGGGCAGCTTCTGGGCGCTGAACGCCAGAACAGGCTTGGTTCTGGCGTTCAACGCCAGAAATGGCACACAAATGGGCGTTGAACGCCCAAAATGGCCACCAACCTGGCGCTGAACGCCCAGAGTTGTGTGCAAAGGCATTTTCACATGTTTAATGGGTGCAGGGATGTAAATCCTTGAACACCTCAGGATCTGTGGACCCCACAGGATCCCCACCTACCTTCACTTACTTCTTCTCACCACTCTCTTTCACACAACCCCATAAACACTCTTCCCCAAAAACCCTTCACCAATCACCTCAATCTCTCTTCCCCATCACCTCTTCACCACTCACATCCATCCACTCTTCCCCATAAACCTACCTCATAAACCCCACCTACCTTCAAAATTCAAAACCAATTTCCCACCCAAACCCACCCATATGGCCGAAACCTTCCCCCCCCTCCCTTCCCTATATAAAGCCCTCCATTCTTCTTCAAATTCACACAACACAATCCCTCTACACCCTTCTTGGCCGAACCACATCACTTTCTCCCTCTCCTCCATTTCTTCTTCTTCTTCATCTATTCTTTCTCCTCTTGCTCGAGGGCGAGCAAAATTCTAAGTTTGGTGTGGTAAAAGCATAAGCTTTTTGTTTTTCCATTACCATTGATGGCACCTAAGATCGGAGAATCCTCTAGAAAGGGGGAAGGGAAGACAAAAGCTTCCACCTCCGAGTCATGGGAGATGGAAAGGTTCATCTCCAAAGCCCATCAAGACCACTTCTATGATGTTGTGGCCAAGAAGAAGGTGATCCCTGAGGTCCCTTTCAAACTCAAAAGAAATGAGTATCCGGAGATCCGACATGAAATTCAAAGAAGAGGTTGGGAAGTTCTAACAAATCCCATCCAACAAGTCGGCATCCTAATGGTTCAAGAGTTCTATGCTAATGCATGGATCACCAAGAACCATGATCAAAGTAAGAACCCGGATCCAAAGAACTATGTTACAATGGTTCGGGGGAAATACTTAGATTTTAGTCCGGAGAATGTGAGGTTGGCGTTTAACTTGCCCATGATGCAAGGAGATGAACGCCCCTATACTAGAAGGGTCAACTTTAATCAAAGGTTGGACCAAGTCCTTATGGACATATGCGTGGAAGGAGCTCAATGGAAGATTGACTCCAAAGGCAAGCCGGTTCTACTAAGGAGAGTGGACCTCAAGCCTGTAGCTAGAGGATGGTTGGAGTTCATTCAATGCTCAATCATTCCCACTAGCAACCGGTCTGAAGTTACTATAGACCGGGCCATCATGATCCATAGCATCATGACTGGAGAAGAGGTGGAAGTTCATGAGATTATACCTCAAGAACTCTACAAGGTGGTTGACAAGTCCTCCGCTATGGCAAGGTTAGCCTTTCCTCACCTCATCTGCCACCTATGCAATTCGGCTGGGATTGACATAGAGGGAGATATCCTCATTAAAGAGGACAAGCCCATCACTAAGAAGAAGATGGAGCAAGCAAGAGAGCCCATTCATGGAGCTCAAGAGGCGTATGAAGCTCATCACCATGAGATCCCGTAGATGCCTCAAATGCACTTTCCTCCACAAAACTATTGGGAGCAAATCAACACCTCCCTAGGAGAATTGAGTTCCAATATGGGACAACTAAGGGTGGAACATCAAGAGCACTCCATCATGCTTCATGAAATAAGAGAAGATCAAAAAGCAATGAGGGAGGAGCAACAAAGACAAGGAAGAGATATAGAAGAGCTCAAGGACATCATTGGTTCCTCAAGAAGGAAACGCCACCATCACTAAGGTGGATTCATTCCTTGTTCTTGTTTCTTCTGTTTTTCGTTTCTATGTTATGTGCTTATCTGTGTTTGTGTCTTCATTACATGATCATTAGTAGTTAGTAACTATGTCTTAAAGTTATAAATGTCCTATGAATCCATCACCTCTCTTAAATGAAAAATGTTTTAATTCAAAAGAACAAGAAGTACATGAGTTTCGAATTTATCCTTGAACTTAGTTTAATTATATTGATGTGGTGACAATGCTTCTTGTTTTCTGAATGAATGCTTGAACAGTGCATATGTCTTTTGAAGTTGTTGTTTAAGAATGTTAAATATGTTGGCTCTTGAAAGAATGATGACTAGGAGACATGTTATTTGATAATCTGAAAAATCATAAAAATGATTCTTGAAGCAAGAAAAAGCAGCAAAGAACAAAGCTTGCAGGAAAAAAAAATAGGCGAAAAAAAATAATAGAAAGAAAAGCAAGCAGAAAAAGCCAAAAGCTCTTAAAACCAAGAGGCAAGATCAAAAAGCCAATAACCCTTAAAACCAAAAGGCAAGGGCAATAAAAAGGATCCCAAGGCTTTGAGCATCAGTGGATAGGAGGGCCTAAAGGAATAAAATCCTGGTCTAAGTGGCTAAACCAAGCTGTCCCTAACCATGTGCTTGTGGCGTGTAGGTGTCAAGTGAAAACTTGAGACTGAGCGGTTAAAGTCAAGGTCCAAAGCAAAAAAAGAGTGCGCTTAAGAACCCTGGACACCTCTAATTAGGGACTTTAGCAAAGCTGAGTCACAATCTGAAAAGGTTCACCCAATTATGTGTCTGTGGCATTTATGTATCCGGTGGTAATACTGGAAAACAAAGTGCTTAGGGCCACGGCCAAGACTCATAAAGAAGCTGTGTTCAAGAATCATCATACTGAACTAAGAGAGTCAATAACACTATTCGAAATCTGAAGTTCCTATAAATGCCAATCATTCTGAACCTCAATGGATAAAGTGAGATGCCAAAACTATTCAAGAGGCAAAAAGCTATAAGTCCCGCTCATATGATTGAAGCTCTTGTTTCATTGATAGTTTGGAATTTATAGTATATTCTCTTCTTTTTATCCTATTTGATTTTCAGTTGCTTGGGGACAAGCAACAATTTAAGTTTGGTGTTGTGATGAGCGGATAATTTATACGCTTTTTGACATTGTTTTTAGTATGTTTTTAGTAGGATCTAGTTACTTTTAGGGATGTTTTCATTAGTTTTTATGTTAAATTCACAGTTCTGGACTTTACTATGAGTTTGTGTGTTTTTCTGTGATTTCAGGTATTTTCTGACTGAAATTGAGGGACTTGAGCAAAAATCAAATTCAGGGGTTGAAGAAGGACTGCTGATGCTGTTGGATTCTGACCTTCCTTCACTCAAAGTGGATTTTCTGGAGCTACAGAACTCGAAATGGCGCGCTTCCAATTGCGTTGGAAAGTAGACATCCAGGGCTTTCCAGAAATGTATAATAATCTATACTTTGGCCAAGTTTAGACGACGCAAACTGGCGTTCAACGCCAGCTCTCTGCCCAAATCTGGCGTCCAGCGCCAGAAAAGGAACCAAAACCAGAGTTGAACGCCCAAACTGGCACAAAAACTGGCGTTCAACTCCAGGAATGACCTCTACACGTGTAACACTCAAGCTCAGCCCAAGCACACACCAAGTGGGCCCCGGAAGTGGATTTATGCATCAATTACTTACTTCTGTAAACCCTAGTAGCTAGTTTATTATAAATAGGACCTTTTACTATTGTATTAGGTATCTTTGATCAGTTGTATGCTATCTTAGATCACGTTTGAGGGCTGGCCTCTCGGCCATGCCTGGACTTTCACTTATGTATTTTTAACGGTAGAGTTTCTACACTCCATAGATTAAGGTGTGGAGCTCTGCTGTTCCTTAAAGATTAATGCAAAGTACTACTGTTTTCTATTCAATTCATCTTATTTTGCTTCTAAGATATTCATTCGCACTTCAACTTGAATGTGATGAACGTGACAATCATCATCATTCCCTATGAACGAGTGCCTGACAACCACTTCCGTTCTACCTTAGACTGAATGAGTATCTCTTAGATCTCTTAACCAGAATTTTCGTGGTGTAAGCTAGAATAATGGCGGCATTCAAGAGAATCCGGAAGGTCTAAACCTTGTCTGTGGTATTCTGAGTAGGATTCAATGATTGGATGACTATGACAAGCTCCGAACTCGCGATTGCGGGGCGTTAGTGACAGACGCAAAAGGATAGTAAATCCTATTCCAGCATGATCGAGAACCGACAGATGAATAGCCGTGCTGTGACAGGGTGCGTTGACCATTTTCACTGAGAGGATAAGATGAAGCCATTGACAAGGGTGATGCCTCCAGACGATTAGCCGTGCCGTGACAGGGCATTGGATCATTTTCCCGAGAGATGACCGAAAGTAGCCATTGACAGTGGTGATGTATCACATAAAGCCAGCCATGGAAAGGAGTAAGACTGATTGGATGAAGATAGCAGGAAAGCAGAGGTTCAGAGGAACGAAAAGCATCTCCATTCGCTTATCTGAAATTCCTACCAATGATTTACATAAGTACCTCTATCCCTATTCTATTATTTATTATTCAAAAACACCATTATCAATTGATATTCGCCTGACTGAGATTTACAAGGTGACCATAGCTTGCTTCATACCGACAATCTCCGTGGGATTCGACCCTTACTCACGTAAGGTATTACTTGGATGACCCAGTGCACTTGCTGGTTAGTTATGCGAAGTTGTGAAGATATGTTTAGACCATGGTCCTGTGCATCCGTTTTTGGTGCCATTGCCAGGGAATCAATTTCGAACAACAATTCACAACCTGAGTAGCAATTTCGCATACCAGTCTTCCCGCAAAAACATTACTGAGATGTCTACTAAGATCCCAGATGGCATGTCTGACTGGCTGGATTTCATAGTTTTAATGTGTGTTCTTGAGTATTGTGTGCGACTTAGGAGGTTCCATAGAACTTGTAGGGATAAGGATGAGGAGAAGAATCATGAGTTGGTGTCGCCGGACCCTGAGGATAGGGTTTGTTTTCCTTCCTTGACTCCGAGGGAACGACCCTGACCTGATATGGTTAGGACCTTTTCTTCCTCCGAGATTGATGGATTTTGCAGTGTTTTCTAGAAGAGGCTTCTATTATTGCCCCCTGGTTTGGTGTTGGCTAGTTTTGAAAGTGCATCAGCTCGGACATTCTGTTCCCGAGGTATATGTCGGACCTCATATCCCCCGAATTGTCTGAGCTATTCTCTGGTTTTGTCCAGGTATTTTTTCATGGTGGGATCCTTAGCTTGGTAGCTCCCTTCTATTTGTGAGGTGACTACTTGTGAATTACTGAACACGGTAAGCTTTTGAACTCCTACCTCCTTAGCCAGCCTTAAACCAGCCAGTAGTGCCTCGTATTCAGCTTGGTTATTTAGCTCGATTTGGGTTCCTGATCGCTTTCTATAATTACACCTGTGCCATTCCCGGTTTTGTTTGAAGAGTCATCCACGTAGAGATTCTATTTTGTGGGAGTTCCCGGGGTGTCAGTGTACTCTGCAATGAAGTCAGCCAGATACTGTGATTTGATGGCTGTCCAAGCTGAAGATCGAATTTGGATAACTCGACTGCCCACTGTAGGGTTCTTCTAGCTAAGTCTGTTTTCTGTAGGATGCCTTTTAAGGGCTGGTTGTTCCGAACTCTGATAGTGTGAGCTTGAAAGTATAGGCGGAGTCGTCGAGAAGTGAGTATGAGGGCGTAGGCGAACTTTTCTATCTTTTGATAGTTTAGTTCGGCCCCTTGTAGAGCCTTGATGATGCAGTAGACGGGTTGTTGCCCACTTTCGTCTTCTCTGACTAGTGCTGAGGCTATTGCCCGACTTCCCACTGCGAGGTATAATATGAGTTTTTCATCTTCCCGTGGTCAGGTAAGAATAGGTGGTTGCCCCAAGAATTTTTGAAATCTCAGAAGGCTTGTTTGCACTCCGTTGTCCTATTCAAACCTCTCTCTCTTCCTTAATATACCTCTTTGATTTGTCTTTTGCGAGATGATTTAGAGATCACTCCTCCTGCAAATCCTCCATTTATCATATGAACCTGTCTCTCAGGGATGGATGTTCAACTCGTCCGACCTCTTCGGTGAGAGGTGGACGTTCAACTCGTGCGACCTCTTCGGTGTGAGGTGGACGTTTAACTTGTCCGACCTCTTCGGTGTGAGGTGGATGTTCAACTCGTCCGACCTCTTCGTCCCTTCTTATTTTTTTTTGTTCATCCGCTTTATTGGCTAAGTACCGATCTAATCGCCCTTCTCTTGCCAATTTCTCTATGACATTCTTTAGGTCGAAACACTCGTTAGTAGGATGTCCGTAGATTCGGTGGTACTCGCAGTATTCTGTCCGACTTCCCCCTCTTTTGTTTTTGATTGGGTGAGGTGGTGGGATCTTCTCAGTGTTGCATATTTCTCGGTAACATCCATAAGAGACACCCGAAGAGGGGTGTAATTGTGGTATTTTCTAGGCTTCTCACCGGGTTGATCTTCTTTTTTCTTGGATTCTTTATCCTTGTCCCGTGGTGGGTTAGGAGAATCCGGTTTTTGAGCTGTCTCCCAATCGGGAGTTCTCCTCCATATTGATATATTTTTCTGCCCTTTCTTAAACCTCGTTTAGAGATGTTTAGTACTTCTTGGATATTGAGTGGCTGAAAGGTCCTTCTCTTAGGCCATTGATGAGTCCCATGATGGCCGCTTCTGTTGGAAGAATTTGTATGTCAAGGCATGCTTTGTTGAATCTTTCCATGTAGCTATGAAGGCTTTCCCGATCTCCTTGTTTAATTCCCAGCAAGCTTGGAGCGTGTTTGGCTTTATCTTTCTGGATGGAGAACCTGGCGAGGAACTTTTTAGCAAGGTCATCAAAACTTGTGATGGATCTTGGAGGCAAACTGTTGAACCACTTTATTGCTGTCTTCGTTAGGATAGTCGGGAAGGCTTTGTATCGAATGGCGTCTGAGGCGCCAGTGAGATACATTTTGCTTCTGAAATTGCTGAGGTGATGGCTTGGATCCGATGTGCCGTCGTACGGGGTCATGTTTGGAGCTTTGAAGTCCTTTGGGACTTTAGTTTTCATGATCTCTTTGGTGAATGGGTCTTGATCTTTGTGGGGGCTATCTTCATGACTGGATCGAGCGGTCTTGGTTTTGAGATCAGCTTCGAGCTTTAAGAGCTTGTCCTCTAGCTTTTGACGTCATCTTGTTTCTCTCCGAAGGTCTCTTTTGGCTTCCCGTTGATGTTCAGCTTCTTGTTTCAGCTGTTTAAGGTGATTCTGTTGCTCACGGATAGCTTCCAAAATTTCTGTATTTGAGGGTTGTTTATCCCCCTTGTTTTGAGGTGCATCTTTTGATGTGACCTCCGTATTTTTAAGTGGAGGTCTTTCTTCCAAACCGGAGTTGTGTACGTTGTCAAGGTTGTCTACCATGATAATGGGATGACTTCCAGGTTCCCTGACAACGGCGCCAATGTTCTGAGGGTTACCTGAAACTGAAGGTCGATCTCGGATGAGATCTGCTGTGGTGGCCAAAGCTGTCGTGTCCGACTTGTTGGATTTGGTGGTCGGAGCAGTCGTGTCTGACCTGTTGGATCTGATGGTCAGAGCTGTCATGTCCGACCTGATGGAACTGGTGGAGCTGGAGATGCTGCTGATCCTTCGTCACCGGAGGGTGGTGGTACCTGCAAGAGACTCCGATGCTTAAATTAGCATGGGCTTTAAGCAGGTTTTTAGTAGAATCAGAGTATGAGTTATACCTGGGTGCTCTAGTGTGTTTATAGTAGTGTGGAGTGACGACCTTTCTGGAGATAAGATAGTTATCTTATCTTATCTTATCTTTGAGTGAAGTCATCTTATCTTTAAGGGAAACTGCCTTTATCTTTCTAGGCTTTGGCTGCCTTTAGATTGGGCTGTGTTCCTTCGTTTGGGCCTGCTTTAGGCTCTTTTGACGATTTGTCCGAACTCTTTGTGAAGAGGTCGGTAATGGGCCAGCTTTCGAAGAGGTCGGTCATGGGCCAACCTTCTAAGAGGTCGGTCATGGGCCAACCTTCTAAGAGGTCGGCCAACCCGGTCTTTTATAGCTCGAACCGATGTATGAACACATACCTTGGCCGATCACTTAGTTTCACCCAAGGCAGCCTCACAACACAAAACACAGCCCCTCCAAGCTCAATTAAAACAGCCCCAAACCAAGCTTTGATCACCAACAAGCCTCCACATACTCCCAATTCAATTCCAATGCATATATACCCACTTAATCTACACCTAATTCATATACATGTTCCAATTTCAGTTTTCTCATTATAAATACAAGATTGATCTAGGATTAGGGTGTCTATACCATACCCATATGCTCAATAGCTTGAGCCCATAAGTCCCGGAAGCTAACTTGAACCTAGAATACAAAATTGGACAAGATTTCACTATAGGATTTTAATTTTACCAAAGAAAGGGGAATAGAGATTCTGAATCAAATATGAGGCTTACCAGTGAAATTGTTTAGATAGAAAGGTAGAGCTCGACGCACTGGACGCGTGGCCGCAAACGGTGCGGCGATCGGAGCTCAAACGAGGAAGATACGGTGGTTTGAAGCTTGGATGAGGGTTAGGGATCTCCTCCTCTCCCCCAATCTGTTTTCAGCGCTGTTGATGCTGAAATGGGGAAGAAGAGCTTTCTCCTCGCTAGGCGTCTGGATCCTTGAAACGAAGTAGTTTTTGGGTGTATTTTGGATTTCTGTTTGTATATTTGTATATATGTATTTAGCTTACTCTCCAAGTAACTTGCGTATGCTGCTCCTCTTAGAGGTTGAGGTCCTCTTATCGGTTGAGGGAGAGATAGGAGTTAATTTGGTATTTTGGGGATACTTATGTATGTTTATATGTATATTTAAATCCTCCGGCCAGCCTTAGCTTCGCAAGCTGAGTCAGGGGCTAGTTATGCTATTTCCTTGGTTTTCCTTTACTCTCTTACTTATCTTTATTATTTCCTATTAAGGTTTTTTAGCACGCAAATATTCCTATTCCTTGAGCGTTGCGCTTTTTATTTTTGCGATTTTGTTTTACCCATTTTTCAAGACTCCTAGTATATATTATCCTTTGTTATGTATTAATATTTATTTTATTTTAGAGGTCGTAATACCACACCACCTCTGTTTTACATCCTAGGTGTAAAACTCTGTGTGGTAGGGTGTTACAAGGCGAACTCTATAAAATTTATAGAGTTTGCCGAGAGTAAGGCAAACTTGCTAAATTTTATAGAGTTAGTCGGGGTGCAGCGAACTTGCTCAAATGAAAAAAAAAATCGTATTTAAAAAATTAAAGTTCAAAAATCGTGTTTGAAAAAATAATAATTTTTTTATTTTATTTTAGTGAAAAAACCAATAAAAAATATTTTTATATTTATATATTATTGTGTGTTCTTGTCTTGACAACTTGCTTTTCTATTTATATGCGTATAAAGTCATTCCTTTCAAACTTCATTAAATATAATTTCTGTTAAAAGTTTGAGTCTCTTACCTTTGAAAAAATTGAATTGCCCATTTTTTGAAAGAAATCACAAACTATTAAATGGACATCAACATATCTAAAAGTTATAGTATCCGCAGCCAAAAAATTTATTTCATTTGACAATAACAGAAATATAAAGAAAATATAAGAACCAAATTTTTCAATCGGGTGCTGTTTCTCTTTCACTAAAACACAAAAAAAAAAAAAAAGAAAAAGAAAAGAAAAGAAAATTCCTAGTTAAAGCGTTGTGAAAAATCATTCATCATCTTTCATAATTAGCATTACATTTAAATGATTCTATCAGAATGTGATGGGTTTATTCTTAGACTATTAGGTAACGTTTTTTGAGATATTGGGACAGAAACTGAAAGATTGAGACTTAATATTATATTTATTTATTCAAAGATTGGTACTAAAATTTATATGTTTGTCTCTAAAATTTTGAGACACGGAGACTGAAATTTTTAAAGACAGAAACTGAAATTTTAATAATATTTTATACCTAAAATACTCTCATTTTAATTAATTAATTCTAATTTTACTCTTTGTGAAAATTAAATTAGAATTTTATTCTTGTTTTAATTTTTGTCTCCCACTTTTCACCAAATAGAATACTAAAATTTATTTCAGTCGGTCTTTGTCTCTCTCAGTCTCTGCTTCTCTACCAAATGCTACCTTAATAATAGTTATAGCTAGCTTTAAAGGTTGAATAAGATGCCTATAGCAGGGCCTTGAACAGAAACATAACAAGAAAACTGGAAGATAATCAAGTACTTCAAATTAAACATTCAACTTGAATAACAATAATTGAAAACCAATACAAACATTTGTTCAGGGAGCGATGTTCTTCAGGGGAACCTTCCACGTGAAGAAATATATATGTCTATAAATATATACAATAACAGCCCAATAATTTTATAGGCATATCCAAACAGAACATAATCTAAGGCAGCAGAAACATAAAACTTTCTTGCAACTCAAGCTGTTTCAAATTCAAGCGCTGCTAACACTCCCTCCAGTTCTCTGGGAAGCCGGGTTCTGGATTGCGGCGTTTGCGCCATTCTTCACCGGGTACGAGGCTTCCATGGCGATTCCACATTTGCCAGTATTGGTGCCTCTCACGTTACGCTGCAACTTGAAGTAGCCATCCTCGCCCCAATTCTTGCCCCATGAATTCCTCACAAGCCAATAGTCTACACCATTTTCGGTTCCATATCCAACTACAACCACACCATGATCTAAACTTGTTCCACATCTACCCGTAAACACACCCTGCAAACAAACACAGTCAGAAACATTTATAAGCAAATATCATTATCATTATGCTGTTCCATTCTGTAAAATAGTTCCTTGAGCCAATCTTTTATATGAAATTGTGCTTCCACATTCTTGAATTGGAGACGCTAGCTCATGAACCCAAGTCTCAGATCAAATCAATTTATTTGCTAATAGGATCAAATTGATAAAGAATTTAAACTGTTATTAGTCACATAATTATCGTATTTTATATCAAAGCATTATCCATTAATAATTTAATTTAGGTTGGTTTTTATTAATGAAATTGATAAAGGTGTAGTTTAATTTGATTTTAATTGTTTAAGTATTTAGTCTTTTACTATGTTCTACTTTATTGTGTTGGCTTTTTCTTTTCACCCAAAAAAACTAGTCTACTGAGTTATAGAGTTGTAAGGCCCTACCAGAGGATTTGATTTAAATTATGAAAAATGTTAGGAAATTATCAGAATTTATTATTTTTGGACGTCATTTAGTCATTAACTCAATTTTTTTAGTTTAATTTTTTTAATCTAATAATCTCTTTATTCTATACTTTTAAACATTAATGACTAATTGATAACAAAAAATAATAAATTCTAATAATTCTTTAATATTCTTCTTAAATTATTTAAATACTTAGGTCCAATTTGGAGAAACAGCTTAATTAAGCTCCTTTCGAAAAAATAACTTAAATAATAAATGATTATATTAAAAGAAGCTTATAAATAAGTTATTTAGTATTTGTGTTTTTAGTTTTAAAAGTGCTTATTTTATAAAAATATGATAAAAAGTAGAAGTATTATGAGAGAAGTCATTTTTTTTTTATCTTCTGTATAAGCTCCTAAATAGCTTATTAAAAAGCCACAATTTGGTTTTGAAAATTGTATCAAACATTAATATTACTACTTTTCATAAGTCAAAAGTTAAAAAAAAAAATTACTTTTGAAACTTACTATATTTCATTTTATTGTGTTGAATTCTTTCTTTTAAAAGAAAAAAGAAATTGAAGCTTACTGAGTCGTAGAGTTGCAAGGCCCTGCCAGAGGCTTCAATAGCAACGCTGACAGGCTGATGAGCAACAGCTTTCTTCAAAGCCTTCTCATCATTCACCGGAACATCCTCGTACCCATCGATGCTCACTACCTTAGCATTCTTCTGTAATACCCCAAAATATGATTAGAATCAATTCAGTTACTCTGTTCAAAAGACTAAGTGAGAGCGTGACTAACTCTGGTTGGATCACATGTGCCATCAATGCCCTTGTATGGATAGTGTTGCTCGGTGTCTATGCCACCGTTTGCAATGATGAATTGGAAGGCATAGTCCATGAGACCACCATTGCAGCCTTCGTTGAATGCTTTGTCACAGTCAACAAGTTCTTGTTCTGACAAACTCACAAGCTTCCCTGTTACTATCTTATTTATGGATTCCACTGCAGCTATTGTTGAGAATGCCCAACAACTTCCTGCATCGTCAATAATACATCCAAATTAATTAACTATTAACAAAAAATAAACTACTATTTCTCCCTATAAAAATTAATTTTATACATATAAAAGATGATTAACTACCATTCTACTTTAAAATATCAACAAATTTATCCATAAATAAAACTAATATTTGGATACTTTTATAATACAAAGATTAATTTTTTTTTAAGGATATAAAAATAATTTTGTTTATTCATAATTAAATTCGTTAGCATTCTAATTTTTCATTGATAGAAATAGTGATTTATTCTTGGCTAAATAAGTAGATCAACTATGTTATGTGTAATCAGCTACTAAAATATTAAAATATAAAATATACATTAAAAATAAATTAAACAATATATATATTTTTTAAAAAAAATATATGTATTTATATATAAATATATAATATCTAATTTTAGTAGTTAATTTTAATATGAATAATGCTATACATCAAATTTTTTTTTTATGGGAAAGTCCAGGGGCCAGCAACTTTTTAAAAAGTCCGTACCATTGAATTTAATTTCACTCCATTAAAAACACTATTATGACCAATTGATGGTTACAAAATTAAAAAATTACTGCCCCTACACTCCTCTTTTTTATTATATAACAAAAATTAGTTATGACTAACATTATTATTCCACTTCTTATTATTTAATTTGATTGAATTTGATCATAAAAATACTTGAATGTATAGTTTACACAGTTTTTAAAAATCGAATTCAATAGTATATTATTACAACTAAGGTCCATCCAAGTATCCAACTCTATTCCAAGTTCCGTCAAAGTATCAAGCCCATCATTTTATTAATAAAAAAATAATAAGGAAAATTTAATTATTTAATTTTTATTTTAAAAAATTATGTCAAAGATTTTCACAATTTTGAATTTTTAATTTTGACTAGTAGTAGATGTATGACTACTTGACTAGTGGTAGTATATTTTTTTACGCTAATTAAATCATTTTAATGTTGAAAATAACTTGTAATTCAACTAATTTGTAAATAATGTTGTAACTTTTCCTTGTTTAAAATAAAATTTCGTATCTATCTTTTTAGCTTTTGAAATTCCTTTCTTCTCAATTGGGATAACATGCATGTGATCTTTTGATTAGATTTTGTTACTCTTGAATTTAAATTGAGTCCTTATCTAGCTAATTAAAATGTAACCTTAGCTTGGTTAGCAAATGTTATCTTAAACACAGAAAAGGCAAATAAAATAAATAATCTTACCACAGCTTCCCTGATCCTTGACGGGTGCAAGTGCACCTTTGGACCTCCAATCCACGTGCACCGGCAACCGGTCACGTGCGCTATAAGCGTAACGGTTGCCGGCGCTGATCTTGGCCTTGATGATCCTGCGGTTGGGATCACTCTTTGTCCCCAAATACATTGCTCTGTACTCTTCATTCGTCAAATCAGCGAACCTATTCAACCCAAGTTTGTATGTGGTGTTTTTGTGTGTGTTGTGTTCATCAATGAAACCCAAGTTATCCTTAAAAACTTGGAACCTCTTGTCTTTCTCTCCCAACCCATTGTACACCTTTTGGTGCTTCACCAACCATTCCTCGTACATGATCATGACTTCATCGTCGGTTCTCATCGTGTTCGGTTGTTGTGGCTGCTGGTTGGTGGTGATGGACATGTCCATGGCTGATGAGATTGTTAAGAGATGAAAGAGAATAATGGAGGACATAAAAGCCATCGTTGCAGCCATGGGAAAGTAAGGGAGAGAAAACAAACCAGAGTAGAGAGCTTTGGAAGTTGAAAGGTTGTTGGTGAAGATAGAGTTGGGGGGTGTGAGTTTATATAGAGGGTATTGGAATTGGATTTGGTGGTTAAATTTCAATGAATGGGATCAAATAATTATGCAAGTGGGCGAAGATTTAATAGAATATGGGAGTGGGATCGTGAAAAAAAAATAATGATAATTGATAGGAAGTTGGGAACTGCCACAGCACGTGCCCTGCTTACTCTATTATAGTTATGACCTATTTTCTCTCTTTTATAAAAGGAGGCCACTACTCAAATAAAGAGGCCTAAAACGTCTTTTTTTAAAGATGTTTTTATGTTGTGTTTTAATTGATTTATGTATAATTTATTCGGTGTTTCTCATCACATATTATTAAATTTCTTAAAAAATTTTCTTTTCAAAAATAATAAAAAATATTTAATTTAGACTAAAACAAAAAAGGTAATAGATTAACTATTAGATTTTTTTTAAAAGATTATTTACATAAAAAAATATATCACATTCATCAAAATATATATAAAACAAGCTCTTAAAATTTTTATAAATAAAAAAATAATTAATTTTTATTCGTATAATATATAAAATAATTACTATATTATTATATTATAGATTAAAATTTACTAATTTAAATTTTATTTTTATTTTTAATATAAACATTAGAAATAAATAATTTTTTTATAACAAGATGTAATATAACAAAATATATATAATATTAATTAGTTTTTAAAAAATTCTGAAAAGATGATTTTTTCTAATAAAGTGTTATTAAAAATTAACATTATAAAAATTAATTTCAACCAATATGACATAATAGGTTATTAAATATATTTAATACAAAACACATTGAATATAAATTTTTATTGAATTTAAATTTTAAATAATTTTTAATTGAATTTCAAATATTTTTATTTTAAAGAGTTAGAATATTTTAACATCATTTTTTTCGTATCTTTTTAATTGAGTCTTTGATTTTTTAAATTATAAACCTTATTTATAATTAAGAGTAATGTTTTAACACCATCAATTAGTCACACATAAAAATACAAGAACAATTCTATTGTCATAATTATAATCTAACTTTATAAGCAATACAATACAATAAAACTATATATAAGTAATATAACTAAATTTTATCTACATCTATAGTCACATTTCATAAATAATATAATTAAATTATATTTATATTTATAATTAAAATATGAATAAAAATACAAAAAATTATCAGGATAGTTAATTTTTTTCGTTCATAATTTTTTTTATTATTTTTGTTGTGAAAAGTTTAATTATTTTAATAATTAATTATTTTTTAAAAAAGATAATTGAATAACACAAAAAAATCTTATTAAGAGTAATTTATTTATATATGATTAAAAAATAATTGAATAATTATATACGGTAAAAAATTAATATTATTAAAAAATAAAAATAAAATTTATTTTAAAATTAAAAATAAAGTTTATTTAAAAATAAAATTAAAAATCATGTTTTTTTTCTTGTTTTCAAAATTTATCTACAAATAATTCTATAAATATTTTATGATGAATAAAAATATTAAATTCTTACTAAAATTTATTCTAATAAAATTTATTTTTATTTTACTAAACGTTAAATAAACTATTGAAAAGAATTTTGTTTCCTCCATTAGAGAAGAATGATAAACTTCCATACTTCTATTATGTTATAGCAATATTTGGCATGTTATTTTTTAATGTACATAATAATAATAATAATAATAATAATAATAATAATAATAATAATAATAATAATAATAATAATAATAATAATAATAAACAAGTATATCACAGTAAAAAAAGAAGCACGTCACCAAATAATTTATCATCCGAATTATATATGAATCAAATTGATAATATGAGGGCTAACACTACAAAAATCGATAACAAGGTTAGGGACTTACAAAACCTTTCTTAAGATCATAGAAAAAAAACGTTTATATTTGTGTGATATATAAAATAATTATCATATTATTATTATTATTATTACGTTATATATATATATATATATATATATATATATATGAGCAAAAAAAGTCCAACTATTTTAAAGTAAAATTTTCTTTTAATATTTGATTAAATGTTCTTGTATTTAGTACTTTTTTTTTTGGCATTTCCTCTTAGTTAAAAATATAATCATTATAATTTTTTAGTTATTATTGCTAGGGGTGTTTACGGATGGGATATGGCTGAAATTTCGATCCAATCCACACTAAACTCATTAGATCAAATTCGATATTCGCAGTTTTTATGTTTGGATCAGATATCAAATATATCCATAAAATAAAAAATATTAAAAAATTTTATTTTTATAAAAAAAGTCAATAATTTTTTTGTTTACTTTTGTAAACATATTTATTTCTATCTGATTAGAGTGTGGATCCGATTCGATCCAATCCGATCATCTTACAGATCAGATCATATCCTCAAATTACATATCAGATACGGATAAATACTGTGGATTTATATGAATATGATCTAATCTATGAACACCCCTAACTACTACTATAGGTTCATTGTTGCAAAAGAATGCTTCTTTTATTATAAACTATTATTAGATCTTAATTACCATTAAAATAACTTAATTGTCAACAAAGAGATAATACTTATTGGTCTATGAAATTATGTTCGTATTTGAATCCATAATTGTAAAAACCGAACTAGATCGCTGGTTCGACCAGAAAACTAGTGAACCGGACTAGAACCGAACTAGGTTTACTCCTTAGACCGTTTAAGGAATAAAACCGGTGTGAATCGGTAAGAACCGGTGCAAACCGGTCTAACCGAACTGGTTAGCTTGAAAATTTTTTTAAAATGTCTCCACAAGGTCTCGAACTAAGAACCTTGGAGCAAAAGCAACCTTTACTTGCCACTTAGCCATTGCACTTCTAACTATTATATTTGACAAATATTAATTATATAGTATACATAAATATCTAATTTAATTTAATTTGTTTTTTCTATTTTTAAAATTAATTATATTTTAATTATATACTATTATTAATATAAATATAAATTTCACTAAAAATTTATTAATTTACTTGATCTATTTTATTGCTAGTATTGTGATTAAGGTTATTTATTTTGATGTTAGTGTTAAAATCTACTGATATTATAGTTAGATGATAGGCTTTGTGAATTAATTATTTTTTTTATTGTGTCAAAATAAGATACTATTGTAGTATTAAAATTTTATAATTTTTTTATATTAGTTATTTTTAGAAGTTGAGACTTGATTCTTCATAAAATGTTAGTGAAGATATGTATTTCAAATTTTAATTTTAAGTTTTTAACTATTTTATATTTTATATTTACGTGAAATCGGTTTTATCGGTTCAACCAGTGATTTATCGATTGAACCAATAAATCAATGAACCAGTAGCTTGACCGGTTCGATCACTGGTTCGGTTCTAACAACTATGTTTCAATCTAATTTCAAAAATTTCGATTTACTCAATTTAGTCTCCCAACTTAATAGTTATGACTCACATTGGTTCCTAATCTTATTTTTGTCATTGTCTCACAAAATCGTTAACGACATGCTGAGATGGACTAACGACTGTTACATTATACATTCTAGAGACTGTTTGATGTGACAATTGAATTTTTTTTTACCTTATTTTTTTTCAACTAAACACTTAAAACCCTAATATGAGTCACGGATACCTAAGTTAAAAAATCAAACTAAGTAAATTGAAACTTTAAAAATCAGATTAAAGCTCGAATATAATTTCAAAACAGAACTTTAACTTATGTAGTGACTAATTTAAATGAGAATCAAATAAATCAAAATTCAACATAATTTTTATTAATATTTTCAAATTCGAAATTTCTATACCAAAATTAACTAGGATTTTTCTTTAAATTAAAAATACCAATGTCCTAATTAATTACTTTTATATCTTAAAAAAACTGTATACGAGAAGAAAATAATTAATTTGTCTACTTTAATAAATAGTTATTTTACTAAAATGAAAGAAACTATTTTTTTAGAATTTTTTAAGAACTAATTAATATTATATATATATATATATATATATTTTATTACACTACATTTAGTTATAAAAATTTTATTTATTTCTAATGTTTATATTAAAAATAAAAAAAATTTAAATTAGTGAATTTTAATATATAATATAATAATAATATAGTAATTATTTTATATATTGTACGAGTATAAATTAATTATTTTTTATTTATAAAAATTTTAAGAGATTGTTTTATATATATATATATATATTGATGAATGTGATATATTTTTTTATGTAAATAATTTTTTAAAAAAATCTAATAGTTAATTTATTACTTTTTTTGTTTTAATCCAAATTAAATATTTTTTATTTTTTCTGAAAAGAAAATATTTTGAGAAATTTAATAATATGTGATGAGGAACACCGAATAAATTATACAGAAATCAATTAAAACACAACATGTAAACATCTTTAAAAAAGAACGTTTTAGACGTCTTTATCTGAGTGGCCTCCTTTATAAAAATATAAACTTTTTCTTTTTCGATATAAAGAATCTAGGCTTTCTTTTAAATAAAAAAAATTATATTTACCATTATACACCAAAATACAAATATTTGCACATAATTTTGCTGTTGTTCTACACTTAATTTTACAAATTAAATAATAATTTAATTGATATAATAATATTTTAATTATTTTTTAAATTACATATTGTATAATATAATTAGTCTTTTTATATTGCATAATTATTCATTACTTCTAACTTTAAAAAAAATTCAAGTTTTAACTCTTATGTTAATTTAGAGGATTATATTAACTTTTCTAACATTAAAAGTTTCAATAATAGTTTTCAGTTCAATTAGGTCCATTAAAAATGGTTCTTTATTCAGCCTTTTAGTATAATATTTAAAAAAATTAAAACAAATACGTCCAAATAGATTTAGTGTCTTTTTAAAATTAAATACACATCCAAAATATAAACTAAATAAATTTAAATTTAAATTTTAAAATTTTTGTTTCAATTTTAACATTTGTAATTACAAACAAATGACAATTTAAATACATATCCAAAAATTAAATTAAATAAAATTCAAAATTTTAATTTTAAAATTAATAAAGACTTTAAAATAAAAAAATACTACTGCTCAAATGAATAATAAAAATTCCAACTAATACTATGATAAGATATGTTGGATATAATTTTATTGAATATGATCTAAAAAACTTAACTTAATTATTTATTTTAATAATTTAAAAAATGTTAATGTTTAAATAAGTAATGAAAAAATTCAACTAAGAATAAAAAAATAAAAAATATTAGATACATTTTTATCGAATAAAATATAAAAAAATTAATTTTATTTTTAACGTTTAAATTTGAATTTTAGATTTATGATTTTGAGTGTGTTTCAAAAATATTTTGTATATAACTTAATAATTTTAGATGTGTTATAATTGAAAAATAATAATTTTTATGAACATACATTTTAATAATTTTAAAAACATTAATGTTCAAATGAGTAATGAAATATTTTAACTAATAATAAAAAATAAAAAATATTAGATGTGTTTTTATCGAATAAGATATAAAAAAATTAATTTTGTTTTTATTTTTAAATTTAAATTTTAGATTTATGATTTTGGATGTGTTTCAACAATATTTTATATATAACTTAATAATTTTAGATGTGTTATAATTAAAAAAATAATTTTTATGAACATATATTTTAATAATTTTAAAAACGTTAATATCTAGATATATAAGTAATAAAAAAATTCAACTAATAATAAAAAATAAAAAATATTAAATGCGTTTTTATCGAATAAGATATAAAAAAATTAATTTTATTTTGAACGTTTATATTTAAAGTTTAGATTTATAATTTTGGATGTGTTTCAAAAATATTTTGTATATAACTTAATAATTTTATATGTGCTATAATTAAAAAAGAAATTTATGAACATAAATTTTAATAATTTTAAAAACATTAATGTTCAAATATAAAAGTAATAAAAAATCAAACTAATAATAAAAAAAATAAAAAATATTAGATGAGTTTTTATCGAATAAAATATTAAAAAAATTAATTTTTATTTCCGCAACAAATTTTTTCTTTTGCATAGTCGTTAATTTTTTTTATTGTGAATCATTCATAACCAAATTTGCAAACTAAATATTTAGAAGATTAAGTGATTAACTCACTTCCATGTACTTTTATTTCCGTACTTCAAAACATGAAAATATTAAAAATGAAAAAAATATAACTAACAAATAATCAATAATCAATCAATCGGATTATATTAGATAGATATTACAAAATCTTTTTTGGATTTAGAACAGAATTGATAAACTTAAAAAGAAGTATAATAATAATAAAATATTAAGTATGAAGTAGTAAATTTACCTGCAGAGGAGTAACACTCTTAAATTGAATTTGTTATGAAGAAAGAGAGAAAGAGAAGATCGTAAGAGAGAGAGAAAATGATAAAGTAACTACTTTATGAAGTGAGTAGGAAGTTAGAAAAATTCTAATATTTACAATTTAAATTAATTTTAATGACCAACATGTTTATTTACAAAATAGAAATGTGTTTTAATTAAAATTTAATTAAATAATATTATTTGAATTAAAAGGCTGAAAATTAAAGGACAACTAGCATTTTTCAATAATTTTTTAGATGCTAATGAATCAAATAATATTTTTAATTATTTTTAAAAAAATATTTATCATTCTGTTTTAAATTTATAAGTTAATAATAAATATTAATTTTTGGAATTTAAACTAAAACACAAAATTTAAATTTCTATTCTTATTTGTTTTAATTTTTTTATATTTTATTTAAATTCAAATAAAAAATATTTTCTTTTTGATATTTGTGTCTTAAAGTTAATGGATTAACTTAAAAAGTAAGAAATGTCAAACATCAATTCCGCTAGAATCGATTTCGTCCCTCCTCTAATTTTGGATTTAAAATCGTCCTTAACGTTTTTTTTCGTATTAAAATCGTCCTTTTAATTTTTTTGGACAAAAATACCTTCACCACTACCAACATAATTACCTCCTCCACCACCACCGCCACCAACACCACCACCACAACCACCACCACCACCACCACCACCACCCCCACCCACTGCCACTCCATCACCATCTGCATCACACCAACCAAAACTCAGAAAATCAACATCATCATCGTTATCATCCACCAACTGCCACTCCACCACCATTATCAACATCATCATTACCATCATCATCATCATCAACACCCACTGCCACTCCACCACCACCAACGCCGCTGCCGTCCCCCTCCCCCCTTTCCCCTTTCCCCACCCCCACCCTGCGTCCCCTCCTCCTCCCCGTCTCCCCCTTCCCCCCACCCCGCGTCCCCACCCGTCCCCTCCCCCTCCCCGTCTGCCCTTCCCCCCACCTCCACCTCCACCTCCACCTCCACACAGAGAAGCAGAAACAGAAAATCAACAAATCAGAAACAGAAAGCAACAATAATATTCCACAAATCAGCAACAACAACAACAACAACAACAACAACAACAACAACAACAACAACAACAACAACAACAACAACAATAATAATAATAATAATAATAAGCGGCGGGCGGCGGTGCGGCGGTGGGGTCGGCGAGGCAGAGGTGGAGGCGAGGCAGAGGAAGAGGCGGCGATAGATCCAGCGGCGGTGGGAAACAGCCGAGGCGACAGCGACAACTGTCGTCCCCTTCCCCCTTTCCCCTTCCCCCTCCCCCCGCCGCCTCTCCCCTTCCCCCCACCTCCACCCCACGTCCTTTCCCCTTCCCCCAACCCCAAACCCCACGTCCTTTCCTCTTCCCCTCCAAACTTCATTGCCGGCGCTGTCCCCCCTCCCCCTTCCCCTCCCCCTTCGTATATCCTTTGCCTCCCCCCCCCCACAAAACGCATTTTTTTTATTTTATATTTTTTTATTAAAGGTAAATTTGGAATAAATTAAAAAATTTTATTAAAAAGGACGATTTTAAAATGAAATGCGACATTAAGGACGATTTTAAGTCAAAAATTACATTAGAGACGGTTTCGATTCTGACCCTCAACGTTAGAGACCAAAACAGTACTTATCCCTTAAAAAAATTAGTAGTACTTCTTCAAAAAATAAAAAATAATTCAATTGGCTCAAATACTTTACTATGACTTAAAATACCAAAGTTTAATCTTTATCTCTTACTTTTATGGCACAATAGTTTTTAGTTTTAAACATTTAAAACATGTTGGATTTGGACTGAACCAAGTGTATTTATATTTCATAACTCTCTATTCAATAAGCAACACTCCCTCTACCTTCGAGTTCAAATATAAAAATGAGGTATTTTTTATTTATGTAATTTAATATTATTTTATATTTTACTGTTTATTTAATTTATTTTTTACATGATAAAAAAATTAGAATATTCAATAAGTATTGATATTATTGTATTTGTATAAATTAATAAAAAAATCAATAAATATTATAAATTTTAATATTTGTGCTTCTAACTTCTTTTTTACATATTTTATAGGATATATATTCAAATTTTTATATAAAATAATCGTGAAAAATTAAAGAATTGATGTATTTTTTAAGAGGAAGGCTAATATTCAAGAAGGAGAACATATAACTTTTACAATATCAACACATGTAGATAGTTCTTCTACTTTAATGAATCACGAAAAAAACGAGATATAACCTTCAAAAGTTTAAAGAGTTGCATCCAATGAGTTTGACCTTAATTCTTTGGAACGAGACCCTGGAAAACGGCTTCAAATTTGGCAATATCACCCAAATCAGAGAGATGAGAATAGATAAACTTATTTCTAATGGGGTCCATATCAAAAGCATCTTGACAATTATTTTCTATTTGACCCCCTAAAATTTTGTTTCAAACTCCGCCACTGATTGTGTGATTGAGAAATTGAAAAATACTACATAAAATCGTAAATATTTATATTTTGTCATGAAGTGTGGTAAATATAAATTTTTTATTTACTTAAAAAAGCCAAAGAAACTTTTTTTTTTAAAGTTAAAAGTGAGACTCGAATTCGAGACCTCTAGATGAGAATGAAGAGACTATGATATTTGAAATATAGCTCATTGGCCAAAAAATTTATTATTTTTAACAATAATTTTTTATCGGTAAAATTCTCAAATCCCACGGCCTAACTTGATGGCTAAGTCAAACGGACTTTAAATTAGGCCTCTTTTTGGGTTCGAGGCATTGAAATTGAGATTCTTTCCTAATTCAACGGCTATGTCGGAGAGTCAGAAAAAGAAGAATAGACAAAAAATACACATAAAGAATGACATAAAAGGTAAACTTCATTGGTTATATCCACCCTCCCATCAAGAGAGCTTCGTTATTGTTAAGAGTGTTTTACAAGTGTCATATTCTTTTTCTAATTGTACTATACATCGAGTGATGTGACAATTGATCCACTACAATAAATTCGGGGTGAGACAACCCTTCAAAAATTTTGTTTATAATAAGAAAAAACGATACCTTTAATCAAAGAGAACACTTTCCGACAAAACTGAACGCTTTTTGGGGGTTGGCTATACGGCCATTACCGTTAGTCTAAGATTTTTTTGCACTAAAGAAAATTCTTTTCGTGGCGACCTTTAAAAAATGTTGCATTTTCTACTAAAAAAAGGTAATTTTATGTAAGAGTTATCTTAGAGGACCCAAACACAACGCATAAAAATCACTTTATTATAACACTTTTTATGAGTTGTATTTTCAAATACATAAAGCAACACTTGTCTAAGATTCTCTAAGTTGCGTTTTCATATACCTAAAGCAACACTTGTGTAAGTTTTTTGGTTGTTTTTTCATATACTTAACGCAACACATGTCTAAGTTTATTCGGAGTTGTCTTTCTCTAATACATAAAATAACATCTTATTGAGTTTTTACAGGTTATCTTTTTTTATATCTAAAGTCATTTTTTTTTAAATTTATATGATATTTGAAGGATACATAACACACACTAACAATATTTAAATATTTAAACTCAATTTAATCAAAATAAAAGGAGAATAAGCTAATATATATTGCATATATCTAGAAAGGTATTTCAAGTACCAATTAGATAATTTTTATATACACATACTTTCTAAGTTACCAAGTCAAATAAATAACAAACATAAGTAAATAAAATACATGTTTTTCTCATGGACTTGAACAAAAAAAATTATATATATTATCATTTGATATTAAAGACTTTGTGCTTTACCATTATGTCAAGAATCGCCTTTATCTCATAAAATTTCATTCAATTATAAGCAAGTTGCAGTCAAATCTAAATAGACAAAAAAACACATGATCAAAAAGTGTCTCAACAATAACATGTATACATAAACATATTCAAGTATTATAACAATTTAACACATATATATACCTAATCATCATTTGGAAGATGAGTCAATGAAAAAGAATATTGTCGATTCAAATTTGGATCTTATGCACTATTTGCAGACAATTGCTTAAATCGCAAGAGAGAAAGTGCTTCATCAATATTCATATCAGGAGAAGTTTGTCGCAACATAAATTTCACAATATCTTCTAATCCTTGCACCTTTTGTTTTATGTCATCTAGTTCAATTTTCAAGGTTGTTACCTTCTCTTCATTTTGTTTTTTGATTTCATCTATTTTTTTATTTTTTTTAGGAGAAATTTTTGTAATAGTTCTTCCAAAATAACGAACTCTTCCTAGATTCTTTTTACCAAACACTTTTTGAAATGTAGTAGTAGAAGTTTCTCCAATTTCATAGAAATTATCAAGTTTAACCTATATACACAAATATATTATATGCATATTATTAGTGATAAAAATTTGAACGAATGAATACAATAAATTATTGACAACTAATAGGGATAGCAATCCATCAGTACTACATATATAATAAAGTATTCTAATCACAACACCATTGAAACAACATTTACATATGCAAGAGTTTGAACACCCATAGTTATAAGCATAAAACAACAACTAAAATAAGTATCGTTATCGTCATAAGCACAAAATAGGAACCAAAATAGTCATAAACACAAAATAATCATGTTAGAAAAAAAAGACCTAACAACTAAGATAATTAGAGTTACAGCCATAAATACAAAATAACAATTAAGAGAAGCAAAATTACAATAACAGTTTATGTTTCTACATTAAGTTTTTTTTTTTTTTTAGTCTATTTTGAGTTGCAATAAATATTTCAGCCTGATTTGATTCTTCTTTGTTCTCTTTTTTCTCATGCTACAAAACAAGATCGCGATTATAAAATTATAACCTAAAATAAAATTAGGTAAAAATCACAAAAATTTCAAAATAAAAGCGACTTTACTAAATCAACATGCACTCATACAAAATTGATAGGCCCCAACTTATACTTCTATTGTTACTTCTTGCGATTTTCAGAATTTATAACACACATAATCTATGTTTAACATAAATAATGATGAAAAAATAAAACCTTGGTGAGTAACAAACAACACGTAAAATAAGATTATAGTTACTCATATCAAATAATAATAATTGAAATACTCCAACTCACTTTGACAGTTGGAATATTCCAATATGCAATTAGTTTTTAAAATTGAACTTCTGAAATTTTCAAAGGACAACTCACCAATATATCCTCAATATTTTTAGAATATGGTTCAAAGTATTTCTTTTTTATTGTTGTCTTGTAACGCTTCTATGCTCCTTGAACATTAATCATTACCCATAGCTTTGAGGATTTTAGAATAATGAACTTTGACTACAAACACATTATATTCATTATATCATATAAATAAAAAGAGTATAAATATATGACATAAACATAAAGATAAATTGAACTTACATTAATATACTTTCATATGTGTTTTTAGATTTGTTTAGGCACAACTTTTTTATTAGTGTACATCAAGATAATGAAATCATTATTCCTTTTCATTGTTTCAATAAAATTGGTTAAATTCTTCACTCTCTGAGGAGTTGGCCCCACTGCTACTCTACCATCAAAAGTCATTTCCTCCCTTTTTTCTCAAGTTCTTACATAAATCTTTAGGAATCTTATTTTTTCACAAGTCTTTTTAACTTTTGAGGTATCTAAATTAAAAAATTAACGAGTTATACAAATTAATATTATAACAAATGTAATTTAATTTTGATAGGTTAAAAAAAACAATTATAACACTTATATGAATTCACATTATACATTATAGATAGCAAAAAAAGCATAACAACAAACAAAATTACAACAGCTTCTACATGAGCAATTTTCATAACTTGGTCTCTTTTCACATCAAAATTTTTATTTTCATATTCATCAACATAATTTTTTTATGAGGGATATAAATCTTTCCTTTATTATTCGGGAATGGCCTAAATCTAGCATCCTCAGTAATTGGAATTTCAATATGTTCCTCTTCTCTTTCCACGTGAATTTCTTATTCACCCAAAAGATCATCAAGAGTCATTGCTAGTCGCTTTAAGTTATTTTTTTTATTTTGTCAAGTTAGTTAGTTCTTTTTCAGTAGCTCTAGCATCCTCACCAATTAACTCAAAGTCATCTTCATCTTCTCTTTTTACTTCTACTCTTTTTGTATGCAAAAATACATCAAGAGCCATTGTTGGACATTTTGTCTTTGATCTTGATCTTGATCTTGTTAGAGATTGGTTGTTCTTAATATTACTTTTCATAAGAAGTCTCATTTACTCTACTTGGTTTAAGAACTTTTAGTTGAGCATTACTCCTCACTTAGTTATAGAAAGACTTTAAGAATTGGTTCATAACATTTTTTACAAGTGGCTTATTTTTCCTTTTTATAGAATTATCTCTACTTTGTCTTCAATTTCTAAAAATTCTCTATTAGGATGTGCTATTTTGACTTGATTACTTCCTTTATCACCTTTGGATATAAAATTTCAGACTAATTTTACAGCAGAAAATATTTTCTTCATTTCAATTTCTTTAACTTTTGCATAAATTTGATACTTTTTTATTAGTTTTTTTTTGAAATTGTTCTATTTTCATCTAATAAGAGAAAAATATTACAAGAGAGCAATGAACTATAACAAACAATAACCTTTCTCTATATTACAAAATGTTTAGCAAATCAAGTTTAAAACTGTAAAAACAAAAACATGAAATTTGACTTATATATAACAAATGAGGGAAACAAATCACTCAAAAAATTTTGGAATCATATTCTTCATCCGATCATGTGTTATAACTCTTGGAAAAAATAGACTTCTTTTATGACATTGACAAGAATTTCATTCAAATCATTTCCTATTAAGTGTACTTCACGATCATCATTAGGTATAGAAGGAACTGTTGAGTTGTCAAATGGCTCATTTTCATATATGAGTTTAAATAACACATAAATGGATAGACCTCTTATATATGAGTTCAATACAATTTAATTAGTTCAATGATAAAAAATACACCATTTAGTTAGAAAATGACACAAGAATTTTTTGTGAATGACACAAGAAGTCTTTAAAGAACTACAAGTTAATAATTTTTCTGATAACTTCGAATTGATTAAGAAATTTCATGTGTCACGGTTAAGAAATTTCATGTGTCATGATTAAGAAAATTCAATGCTATTTTTATTTTTGATAACTTCTAATTAAAATTTAAAAAACTTCATATGGCTCCTCCTCCTCCACGTTTGTATAATTTTTCTTATTTCACGATCTCAACAAGAATATGTGTCATAGTTAAGAGACTCCTATATCAAAATTAAGAAATTTTCTGTGTTACGATAAAAAAGTTTTAATGTTATTTTTCTAATAAATTTTACAAATTCAAAACTCTATCTCTTCCTATTCTTCTTCTTCTTTTTCTTCTTCATCTTTTCTTATTTCACCTTCTCATAATTCTTCTTATTTTACCTTCTTAATAAGAATAAAAATAAGAAAAAAAATTAAATAAAAATAGAGAAAATAAAAAATATTGTAATAACACCAGAAGAGGAGGAGGAGAAGAAATAAAAAAATACAATAATAACAGTAGTAATAAAAAACAACGATGAATAAAAACACACAAAAAAAAAGGAATGCGAAAAAGTAAAAGTGTACGATTTATGCATACATTGTGTAAGTAATTTTAGTTGAATTTAAGCCAATTTAGTTAGACTTGATCGACAAAAATGATTGCATGTGTAACAGGAGCGATAATATATAAACTCTATATTTATAATCTAAATAGAGTAAAATACAACACGTATAGCTATATAAAGTAGAACCCTTTTACTTTCAGAGACAAATTCTTTTTCATGATAATGTAATGAGTAAAAGTGGGTCCAAAGTTTAATTAGGATAGTTCTATTAGTTAGTATGATTTACTATAAATAAAAATAGTAGAAATATAATTGGTAAGTATAAAATTAGTAATTTAGATCATATTTTTTTATTTCTCTCTTATTTAATAATCCTTTTTCTTATTTCTCTCTTATTCCATTAATTTTCTTCTATTGAATTTCTTTCTCTTTACAACTGTATTTTTATTGACCATTCTATCCAAATTTAGAGTAATTTGAGAGACTAAAAAATCATCCAATCTATCACTATTAGTAAGCATTAATGTAGAGAAAGTTTAGGAGCCAACACTTTTATTAAAATTTGGCCAGCACTTAATCAGCAAAAAAAAAGGGAGTAATCTCACGCCATTAAATATAATCTCACACCATTAAAAATACTGATGGTGGCTAATTAATAACTACAAATCACAAAACTTGCTAGCCCTAACACTCCTCATTAATGTATTATGATATACTCATAGTAATAAAATTATGAGAGAATTTTTATTGTATGTTGTTGTTGTATGGAGAATAATGCTACCTATATATTTTAATTACTAAACTGATTTTGAATTTTAAAATAAGCTAACACAACAAGAATCTCTAGATAATTCTATTAGAGAAAGATAAACATAACTAACTTAGAAAAAAGATAAGCATAATAAGTTTTGTTTCTTGAAGAAAAAGATAAGATAATAAATAAAAATAAAATAAGAATTTAATATACCCCCAAGCTGGTGGATGGAAGATGTCAATAATTCACAGCTTAGATAAGTTCTGATGAAATCTTGAGGAAGACGCGTGCGGCACGGTGATGCAGAAACATAGAAGGAGATGCTGCAGTTGATGGAGAAAGAGCAAGTAGCGGTCTTCAGAGAGCGCAATAAGAGTGATCTTCAGAGGGCGTGTAGAGCGCGAAGCATAACAAATTTTTTTTCTAGAACAAAAAAATAAAATAATAAATAAAAATAAAATAAGAATTTAATATGCCCCCACAACTTGGTGGATGGAAAATGTTAATAATCCATAGCTTGGATAAGTTCCGATGAAATGTTTGAGAAAGACGCGTGCGGCACGATGATGCAGAAACATAGAAGGAGATGTGCTTACGGTGATACAAAAACATAGAAGTAGATGTTATGCTTGAGGGAAAAAAGAGCAAGCAACGATCTTCAGAGGGCGCGTAGAGTGCGATAAGAGAGAGAGTTTCAGAGGGCATGTAGAGCGCAATGATAGAGAGCTTCAGAGAGCGCGTAGAGCACGATAAGAGTGATCTTCAGAAGGCACGTAGAGCGCGGTAAGAGTGCAGACGGAACTGCCAGAAAAAAAAGAAGTACAGATAGAACTGTCAGGAAAAAGAACTGCAAAAAAAAAAAGTGCAGACGGAACTGTCAGAAGAAAAAAGAGGCGCTGACGGAACTGCGAGAAGGAGGTGCTGACGGAACTGCCGCAAGAAATTGCCGGAAGGAACTACAGGAAGGAGGCGCGATAAGAGAGGACGCGTAGAGCGCGATAAGGAAGAGGGGAGGGGCGCATAGAGCACGGTATTTTTAGTCCATTAGAATTGAAAGGATAAGACGAAAAGGATGGATTATTTGGTGAGGTGAGAAAGTATCAAATCAGTAGCAAGAATGAAATTATTTTTATCCATAAAAAAAAAGAAACAAGGTGATTTCTCACCGGAAAGATAATAGCTTATGTATACTCCTCAAGGAGGATACCATGACTCTGATATCAAAATAAAACTGTGAAAGAATTTTTATTGTATGTTGTTGTTGTATAAAGAACAATACTACTTATTTATAGTAATTACTAAACTAAATTTGAATTTTAAAATAAGCTAAAACAACTAGAATCTCTAGATGATTTTGTTAGAGAAAGATAAGTATAACTAACTTAAAAAAAGATAAACATAAAAAATTTTATTTTTAGAAGAAAAAGATACAATAATAAATAAAAATAAAATAAGAATTGAATACATAGCTTATGCGAATTTTGTTCATGTGCATGATCATAAAATTTTACTACATTGCTTTTTCAATAGACTACAAATTCATATTCATAGAGAGATTTTTTTTTAAAAATTTTAAATCTCTTTTTTATGCCTTTTATTTAGTAAAGTTTTACGAAGACAAATTTAATTTCACCGTACATGAGCAAGCAATAATAAATCTAGTATCTAAAATTGATAAAGGAGATGGAAAAACTATTTAAAAAGCTATAAAAAATTACGCATCAAACAACATTTCATAATTTAAATTTAAAAAATCAATCAAAATTTTAAAATTCAGGATTACCAATTCAAAAATCTAACTCAATATATTTTCATTTTAGTAGTAGATACACATTGGTACTATTTTTCAGCTTCTTGTTATTATGTATATATGTGGATTGACAATATATTTGTCATGTGATCATACTTTTATGTTTTTAAATGTAAGTCTAAATTAATTACGTTATTATTATTTTGGTCAAGAACTACTCACACTAATAAAAAAAACAATGAAAAATTTAAACAGTGTGAACAATAGGTTCTGAATTTGGTTTAATACAAAAAAATTCTCCAAATTACTTAAGCTAAAAAAGTTCAAACAGTTATTTCAAAAAATTAACTATCCGAACCCTAATTTACCAAAGGAGTTCACCCAAAGACCCTCTTCTTCCCAAATCGTCTGCCACTCCCACACTCGTTAATCATCCTACCTCTCCAGCGTTCGAAGCTCCCTCACCGACCATCATTGTCCACCCCCTGTAGCTCACTCCCTCATCACCATCGTGGGATCATCATCAAACAGCCATCCACGTAGTTATTAAAATAATCATCTGGTTACCTAGTAAAATAACCATCCAGTATTTATTAATTATATATACTTAAACTGAATCGAACAAAATAACCATCCAATCAAGAATTAAAATAACCATTTACATACCTAGTGAATTGAACATCCAACACATTTGTGGAGTGGAGAGAGTCGACGGCGACGCATAAAGACAAAGGAGGAATTGTCGTCAAATAGATAAAAATCAACCATTGAGAGAACAAGCAATAATAACCCATTATAAAGATCAAAACTTGAAGCATTCCCATCATTAGTGAAGGGGTGAGGTAAAATGGGTGAGTACCACTGAGAAAAAAAATGGTCTAACCAAGGCTCTAACACTGAAATTGCGGCAAGAATGCAATGAAGAGCGTTTGATAGAGATTGAGCGAGAGAAAGCAGTAGAAGAAGAAGAATGAGAGGATTTGAGGGTATTGAGGAAGAAGGAGAAAGGAGTTTGCGGCTAGAGTCTGGGCGGCGTCTGATCGGAGAACGGGTCAAGTGAAGCAACGGCTAGATTACTCTGCAGACCAGACTTTGCGAATAGAGGAGGGAGGTTAGCGTGATAATGGGTATAGCTGTACCGTTTGTGATTTGGTTTATTTTAAAATTTTTAATTTTAAAATTATTAATAATTAATTAATAAAAAAAATTATAATTTTAATTCTATTTTTTTATTTTATTATTCACATTGTTTATTATTTTTATTATTTTTTTATACTATTTCTAAAAATAATTTAAGAAAGGAAACTACTAATTAGTTATTATCTCGAGTCGAATAGAAAAGATATACCTACAAAGTTTTCAATGATTAAGTAAGTTTAAAGTCCAAATGATACAAAGATTAAGATTAAAAAAGATATCTATAAAGAATTTTGTCCTCCAATATTTATAGTTTTTGATAACTCGAGATCTTGAGAGAATTTTTGTTTAAATCTTCTATGTTTAATGCATATGAAATATGATCTTGATTTGAGCATGTACATTTTTAAATGGACCGATTATGCATATCCTGTCCCAATATAAAAGCTAAGTCATAATAGTTATATTAAATATATTTTATATATGTTATAATACTTTATAAAATCGTACATTCATGCAGCATGAGTAAGTCATTATATTTAAAATATTCTTAATACTTTTCAACAGAAACTATTCCTTACTTATAACTTTTTGAATAAAATTCTTCATTATAATTAGTTGATAAAATTAGGTATTCATTCTGTCTTGTACATATAAGTATACAATAATTTATTGGTAAGTGATAAATTTTTATAGATTTTTTATTCATAATAAAATTAGTTTTTAATCTGTTAAGTTAAGAAATACTGTAGACAATTAAAACAAAAAAAATGATATAAAGATTAATAATAAAAAAAATTATTTTCTATTAAAAACATTAGTCCCGTTGTAAATTTAAAAAAAAAAAAAAAGAAATGTAGTGCGAGATTTAGTAATTTACATGCGTTCATAATAAAATTAAATCTCAATTTTGTTATAAAATTGTTATTGAACATATAGAAGATAATAATTGTGATTATACATCATTTATGGCATAGATATTTAAATTTATATCAGAAAAATAAAAACCAAATTGCAAGAACATATTATTTTCCATGAGGACGGTAGTGGGCATGGATTGGCTGTGCTGATCTTGTAGCCAATAAGACTTCTCCATGTGGATAATGTAGCAAAGATTGTCTGATTTCTTCGAGAAGAGGGATTCTGTTTACTTTTCAGTCAATCAACCTTCTCGCCTTCAACTATTATACATATTTTTCTCTTATTTTAATGAATATAATTTAGATACATTGTTAATATAAATCAGTTATATATATATATATATATATATATATATATATATATATATATATATATATATATATATAACGTTATATTACTAGAAATAATTTTTTTCTATTAATTATGTAAATTATTATTCATAAAATAAATGTAATTAAATAATTTGTAAAATATTTTATCCAGTTACTATATTAAAATTAAACTGTATTTTATACTAACATAAGAGAGATATTTTTAGCCATTTATGATGTAGCAGGAACTTAGAAATGAAGAGAATGAATCTCTTCCTCATGTTTAATTTTATCTATTTCCAAAGCTTAGACAAAAGAAAAATCAAACCACTTTGTTTCTAACCTTTTACTTTCGGTTTGGGGCACATGAGGTGCTCTCTCATCATTCAAATAGATAAGCTAAAATAAAAGAGGAAGAATTTCACCAAAATCTATAAAATAAAATAAAATAAAATAAAAGGGGGAAGAATCTTGACGAGCTTATGGGTCAGGTGAATTCACTTCTCATAGGTGCAGATAAGCTGCAACACTTGAAAATAAACTTGTGAATTGAGATTCCTGAGCAATATATTATTATAAAAGAGTAAAGTAATATTTTTATTTTTAAAATTTGATATAAATTTTATTTGTGTTTTTAACGTTTAAATAATTTTATTTATATTTTTAATATTTATAAAAATAATTTAATGTTACCTTATCATCAATTACACATCATGAGTTTTAATTGAAATTTTAAAAATTTCTTCTTAAAATTAGAATACAAATATTTAGAACAGAGTTGATGATTTACTTTAGATAATAATTTATCAAAAATTAAACTAATTCCGGTAACATTTATATAATTCATTTTTTTTAGGAACATATTGAACTTAAATATAAATTATGAGTACAATATTAAAATCGAACACTTTTAAATAAGATCTAATTAAAAATAAATACATCTAAATAAAAATAATTAAAAAATATAATCTAATCTATTAATATAATTCACAATATAATAACATTAAATCACTTTTATAAACACTAAAAATACAAATAAAATAATTTAAATATTAAAAACACAAATAAAATTTATCCAAAACATTAAAAAACAAAAATAATACATTACTCCCTTCTAAAATTTTCATTGCCACAAGTTGCACAGAACGGTGGTGGTGGAGTCTGACCACATGTGCCAGCCGCACTAGCAACATTAATATATTAATAAAAATATTTGAATCGTCTAACATAAAAGCTTTACAAAAACAAATAATTTAATTAAATGATAGAAAATATTTTTTTAAATATGTGTTGTTTTGCATATTTATTAATATATATTATATATTTTAATATATATTTTATAAAAATAATTTATTAAAAAACCTTTTATATTAATAAAGTAATATAATTATTAAAGAATAATATCATTCTATATTTTTATTATTAATAATAACAAAAATCTATTAATATTTTTTTGGGTATTAAAACGGGACAAGCTCTACTAATATAATTTATTCAAGACAATAAGACATCTATAACTGCCCGTGCCCAAGTCCCAGCAAGTTGCAAGGGAAGTCACTCAAGAGCAAAGGGCAATGGGGCATGGCTCCCCTGACCTTGGAAAAAAGTAGCCCCCTTATCTTCGAGAGATACAATAGCATGTTTCATTTGGATTTATGTGATTTAAATATTTGTAGGATATCGCATATTTATTGGTTCATATCCCTATAGCAAGCAACATGATGCGGCTGATTTTTTAACATATGATGCAAGGTTTGGTGTAACGCCTGTTTATGGAGCTGGAAGGTGTTTAACACAGGTGTGATGGTGGTCAGTTGACGGCCGAAAATCGGACGGTCCGATTTCAATCAGGGGTGAGGGGCACAAATCGAACCGTTCGATTTGTGCGTGGTGAGGTTGCGTGCATGGAAGTCGGGCCATGCAATTTGTTGCATGGGAAGATATTAGTTTTTTGGCCCAACCAAATCGGACCGACCGATTTTAGAGCTTCATTCAAAAATATTCGAAGAGCACCCAAATCGGACCCAGCGATTTCTGGGTTTCAAATTTTTTGGGCGGGCTGTTTAGTAATGGAACTGTCCGATTTTTTTGTTCAAAAAATTTCGAAAGGCAATGCAAGCGGTCGGATGGTCCTACCCAAGCTGAGCAGCCCATTTCATTTTCTTCTTCTTCGGTGCTACAAGTCTCTAAACTTCTTCTCTCCGGATCTCTTCTTCTTGTTTGTATATCTGCTCTTCTCTATTATCATGGATGATAGAGTAAGATTAAAAGTGTATTATCATAGCCAAATTTCATTACAAACATCAGAAGGAGCAAAATTTGTGTGTGAAAATCCGTTGGATATTATTATTCCATTCACACTTTCATTTGAAGAATTAAAAGGTGTCATTTGTGAGAAGATGGATTCTCAAATATCTAGCAGAGTGTCGTGTGTTCTGTACATATATCCTGTACCTGTCTTTGGTGGGTTCGTGCAATTTCAAACGAAATACGTGACCGACGAAGCGAGCATGCAAGAAATATTTTCAGTGTATCTTGAAAGTCGGTCGCGAATATTGTTCATCGAACTGTATGTCGAGTTCGAGCAATCTGCAGCAGACCGAGACATTGAATTGGAAGATTACAACAGTGATATTGAAGAAGAGTTCGAAAGTAACTACGAGGTTGTTGATTCGGGTGTAGACGAAGATCAAGCTGTCGAGGCTATGGTGGCAGATGTGGCGGATGTGGCAAATGCACTAGCAAACCAGCAGCCGTTTGTGGAGCCGAGTTTTATGCGGTCGTTAGATTTGGAGGCTATGCATGCACCGGAGTTTCCTCAATATGTAAATGCAGGTGAGCCATCAATTTAAATTAAGATTTGTTAAAGTATGATTTGTGCATGGGTTTTGAGTTTAGGACAAACAGTAGAGACAACGGTAAATAGGCAGAATATAGCATGTAATAAGTAAGTCTTCTGTTTAATTATGAAGTGAACCTGTTTGCTAAGAAATATAGTATTTTCCTTCATCGTTGGTAAAATTAGACTGGAATGACCGGTTTGACCGGACCGGCCGGTTCAGCTGGACCATTAGGTTAGACTAGTTCGATCGGAACTGCATCTGAGTGAAAACTGGTATATCGGTCCCATGATGAGACCGCACAAGGCAACGAAACGGTCCAACCCGGTTAAATCCGGAGTGAACCGGTTAAAATCGGTCAAACTCCGTAAAATTAACAAAATAATATTGTTGGTATCTGATATTGTTTTAGAATATTTAGATATTTTTGAAATGTTAGTGATAATTTTTTACTACGGTTTATTTTTTATTTACATAGGACCGGGTAAACCGGTTCAACCGGTGACTTGACCGGTTCGATGACCGGATCAGTTTTGAAAACTACGTTTTCCATTGTTCTGTGATTATTAGTTTATTAGATTATTATTTGTGACAACTCTAAAATTTGTGATGTGATTGCAGCAGAGCTTCCCCTTATGCCAGATGGCAAATTTACTGTGGGAATGAAATTCAGTTCTAGGGAGGCAGTAATTAAGGCGATGAAGGAGGCAGTAATTAAGGCGATGAAAGATTATACAATCCGCAGAGGTGTAGATTATCGGGTGCATGAGTCAGAACCAACGACATTCTATGCTAAATGCACCCAGTATGGTGCAGGATGTGATTGGCTGATCAGGGTGAGCAAAATGTCCAGAAAGTTCTGTTGGGAGATAAGGAGGTACAATGGAAGTCACACCTGTACTAGGGCCACCATTTCTCAAGATCATTCGATGCTGGATTTCAACACAGTTGCAGAAGCAATAAAGCCATTGGTAGAAGTTGACCCGTCTATAAGGGTGAAATCAGTGATTGCGGAAGTACAGGCAAAGTTTAACTACACCATAAGTTATCGCAAAGCATGGTTGGCAAAACAGAAGGCAGTGGAGTCAATTTTCGGAGGGTGGGAAGCTTCGTACGAAGCCTTGCCGATATGGTTTGAGGCCATGTGTCACAAGGAGCCATCCGCAGTCATTCAGTTTGAAACGATGCCTGCGTATCAGGGAGATGACTTGGTTCCTAATATTCGTGTACTACACCGAGTCTTCTGGAGTTATTACCCTTGTATTAGAGCATTCAGACATTGCAAGCTAATAGTGCAGGTAGACGGAACTCATTTGTATGGAAAGTACAAGGGTTGTTTGTTGGTTGCAGTCTCACAGGATGGCAACAACAACATCGTGCCAATTGCATTTGCGATAGTTGAGGGAGAGACATCTGAGGCTTGACACTTTTTTCTTAGTAACCTGAGACAGCATATTGTGACACGTGATAGTGTGGGCCTTATCTCCGATCGGCACGATTCCATTAGAGCTGCTATTGCTCGTAGTAACGGAGCTTGGTCTCCTCCAAGAGTATTCCACATGTTCTGCATCAGACACATAGAGTCCAACTTTTTGAGGAAATTCAAGGCTCTGTATCTGCAGAAACTTATCGTCAACATCGGTATGATAGTTATGATTACATTTACTCCTGAACTCAGTTATTATGATGAACCTTTTTTATGGTGGGTCTTTTTTTATTTGACAGGATACTCACGAACAGTTCGCGAGTACAAGACACGTTATCAGCGTTTGCGCGAGCGGGGTGAGGCTTATACCAACTGGTTGGATCGGATTCCGCGTGAGCAGTATGCTTTAGCGTTTGATGGGGGATATCGATGGGTCACATGACAACCAATCTAGTGGAATGCATCAACTCGATTCTGAAAGGGGCTCGCAATCTTCCAGTCACGGCACTTGTTAAGGCAACGTTTTACAGGCTTAATGAATTGTTCACCCGGAAAAGAGCCGAGGCCGAGGCTCGAATTAATGCAGGACATGTGTTCTCTGAGCTTGTAACCTCCAAACTGCATGCGAATCAGCGGGCAGCGGGTAACATCCAAGTTAGTTGCTTTGACCGACAGAATGAGGTATTCGAAGTGCGTGAGTGTCCCAGTGGTGTGGAGTATGCAGTGGACCTCCGTCGACAACGGTGTGACTGTGGTGAATTCCAAGTTGACCGGCTTCCGTGTCGACATGTGTTTGCTTGTTGTGCAAACCAACGACTGGATTTGCTGTAAGGCCGATTCTCACGTTCCCAGTTATGCCACCTAACGTCATGCAATTCGTTAATTTACATTTATCAATTCAATTTAAGATACACTATTTCAAAGTGTTTAGTAATTAATTTTACCTATTTACAATCGGAAAGATTCGAGGATTGCTAGGAATCGGCGCAAGGAATGGTAGACGGATCCAAGCCCAGGCAAGCAAGAGTGTCAGCGGACCATCAATCTCCTTACAGTCGACACGAGTTGCCCTACACAACGCTCTGTACAGGTGTGCCAAGCATGCCGAACCCCAACTGAACTGTATGATCCCGACAAAGTTACGGAGTAATGGCAGAAACTTCTAGTGCACCCCTGCTCCAGACTTATCTCCAAACATAACGGTACCAAACAATAACATTATGTGGCACTTCACGTACCTCTGAATTTGGATATCATCAACCAACACTAACCGATCCTTCAATGCTCGAAACCACGTCAACTTGATGAAACTTCCCCTACAGTCTGCCTGCCTAGGTGCAACACCAAACTGATCCAAGCATTCAGCCTCTAATGCCTCATAACTACTCAGTGTCGGTCCCGTAACTGGCAAACCATTCGTCGGAAGACCAAAAATTAACGCCACATCCTCCAGTGTCACAGCACACTCACCAACCGGAAAATAGAAGGTGTAAGTCTCGGGGTGCCATCTCTCAATCAGAGCATTAACCAATGCCGACTGACATTGGACAACTCCAATCTGTGAAACATGATAAAAGCCGGTGTCCCGTAAAAACCCCTCCACTATTGGATTGTACCGATCCAGCGGTATGTAGTGGTCACATTGCAACATTCTAGATCCCTAAACAAAAACAATAATATTAATAAATTAACAAATTAAACTTAAAAGAATCGAATTTTCATTATCAAACAACCAGTAACTCATAAGAATCAATAAATATAATAATAATAACAATACTTTATACAAATAACTATTATATTATCTACTAATATTCAAATAACTAACTACTCTATTTTATTCTATTCTAACAGCAAACATACAATAATAAATCAATCACTAACCCTTTATTAAATATTTATATTAAACTTATAACATAAATAATTAATTCAATAATTTTTAATTCATAATATTTATTTACGAACGACTAATACAATATTACGTAACTACAAAAAAATTATTTATTATTAACAATTAAACTAATTAACTTATTTAAATTCACACGTACATAACAGAAACTATATTCTATTCTACTGATAATTAAACTATTATGCTACTGCTAGCAGTAATAATTATTATTATTACAATAAGCGAATTTTATAACAATTAATATTAATATTACTTATTCTATTTATTTATCATACATCCAAATTTTTTAATAACCGTATTATTATTAACAATATTATTATTGCAATTATTCTATTAATAACAATAATTAATTTATTATTATAATGTAACATATTTTAACAATATTAATACCCAATAATCTCTAATATTATTTTAATTAAACTCAAATATCTAAAAATTATTACTCCACTAATTCCTAACATTATTACTATAATAAACTATTACTAATCTCTAACATTATAATTATTATTTTAACTAAAATAAAAATTTTTGGAATAAAAACTTACATAATTAGGATGATCAAGATAATTAGCAATGTGGAGTTCTGGACGATTTACATCTTTTATTCTTCTTTTTCTAAGCATAGTTTTTGTGTGGTCCAATTTTTTTTAGCTCAAACCTTCAACAATGGAGTGAACTACCGTGGCTGGGGTGGGGTTTATGGGAGAGGAGAAATGGAACAAAGTAAAAGTGAAAGGGAAAGGGAAAGTGAAACTGGCTTAAGGGAGCTTGTGTGGTTGGAAGTGTTTCATCTTTGCTGGACCAACTTGCATGCGCGACACGTGGCTGGGGGCGCAAATCGGACGGTCCGATTTGTGTACCTGCCCAGCCAGTAATCGGACCGTCCGATTACTGTTCTTCAAAATGGACCGTCCGATTTCTTCGATCTTGGCCGTCACACTCCGGTTATGCACCATGCAGCCCTATAACGTTGTTATACACCACTCCTCCCCAATATTAAAAATAAAAAGTTCACATGATGCTCTTATAAAAATGTTCGACGAAAAAAATAAAAAAATTGATAAAACGAGGAAATAAGAAGTTAATTAACCTTAAATTTATAACTAACATATATGAATACTATACACGCATACTTTGTGTTATGGATACCAAACTTAATTAGTTAGCAATTAATTAGTCATTCTTTCTACTGTATAGCAATTAGCTAGGCTCTTAGCTCACTTGTATATATATATATATATAAATTACTCACTTAGTCAATAAAATCTTTCTTTTCTCTCCATTTCCTTTCCCATTCAATATGGTATCAGATGTAATTCTTCTTCACACTTCCGCACTATTCTCTTCCTTCATTCTTTGATTTTCTCGGGAAAATTTCTCGATTTTCCATTCTTCTTTCTCGCTCTTTCTCGTTTCGGCAAGAACATTCTTTCTCAGTTGATACCTCCTCTTTTTCCCTATTCTTCTACTCATCAATCAGAATGTCTGCGACTTCTGTATCCACAGTTCCTCAGGGAGATTTCAATACTCTTCGATCTCCAGCACTGGCACCGCCCTCGCCGATTCCTGATACGTATCTGCTCTAGTCCGGCGATCACCCAGGGCTCGTGCTTGTTTCACAACCCGTACAAGAAGACAACTACGCTTCTTGGTGTAGATCGATGAGACTTGCGTTGAGTGGAAAATGCAAAATCTGCTTCATCGATGGCTCCCTCCCGAAGCCAGATCCAGTTCTTGACCATGCACTCGTTGAATTGTGGCAGTGCACGAACGACATCGTCACTACGTGGTTGCTGAATGCGATCTCCAAGGATATTACGGCAAGCGTCATCTATGCTGGATCCGCGGTTTTACTCTGGCAAGATTTGGAGACTCGCTTCTCTCAGAGCAACGCACCTAGCATCTTTGAGCTGAAGAGGTCACTCATGTCTCTGACTCAAGGCTCTCTCTTGGTCTCACAGTATTTCACAAAGTTGAAGATACTTTGGGAAGAACTCAACACCTTCAAGCCATTGGTATCTTGTTCCTGTGGTGGCATTAAGCTGATTCAAGCCTTTCTTGATCAAGAATATGTGATGCTGTTCTTTATGGGTCTCAATGAGAAATTGGCAAGTGTTCGAAGCCAGATCCTATTGTCAGATCCACTGCCTCCAATTGGAAAAGTCTTTTCTCTTGTGTTGCAAGAGGAGAAGCAGAGAGCACTCACCTCTCCAAGCCAACATATGGACTTTGCTGTCAAACAGTCTCCAAGACCCACCGCTCCTTCTAGTCCCAAGGTGAAAGGGAGGAAAGATCGTCCACTCTGTGCTCATTGTGGGTTGCTGGGACATACTGAAGACAAATGTTATCGTCTCCATGGATATCCTCCTGGATATTCCCAGAACAAGCCTGTGAATGCCAAATCCCAAGTGCATCATGTTGCCAAGGCCGCTCATGAACAAGAAAGCCAAGATCCATCTCTAACATCCAGCTTTTCACTTATAGCGGCTCAGTACAACCAATTGATGACTCTCTTGCAAACTCAGTAAGCTCTTCAGGACATTAAACCTGAAATTTGTGCAGGTGAAGTATTTTCCTCATGTTATTCGAATCAAATGGCAGAGGTTAGTTCTTGGATAGTTGATTCTGGAGCCACCACTCACATCACTAATTCCTTTAAATTTTTGGAAAATGCCAAACCTCTTACAAATCATTTTGTTGCTTTACCTGACCATACCAAAATTTGTGCCTTAGCTATTGGTAATGTTGTTCTTAATTCTTCTTTGATCCTTTACAATGTCATATTCATTCTCTCTTTCCGAGTTAATTTGATTTCTGTTAGTTCTTTGTTGAAATTGTCTAACTGCACAGTTCTCTTTTTTGACTTAGCCTTCATCATACAGGACAGGACCTCCAAGAAGGTGATTGACAGAGGTGATGAAACTGATGACCTGTTTCTGCTACAATCACCCTTCACAGTTCATACTAGGAGTTCTGTTCATAGCTGTCGATCAGTAACCAATGTTGATAGCACTATTTGGCATGCTCGTTTAGGTCACACTTCAGAAAAAGTCTTTAACAAATTGAGTCATCTTTTGTTCAATAAAACTCTCAAATACAATCATTCTACTTGTGAAGTATGTTCCTTAGCTAAACTCAAGCGTTTGTCTTTTCAATCCAATAATCATTTTTGTAAGAATTCCTTTGATTTGGTTCACTGTGATATTTGGGACCCTTATAGAGCTCCAACTTATAATAACATGAGATATTTTCTTACTATTGTGGATGATTATTCCAGATTCACTTGGACCTTTTTGCTAAAATACAAATCTGATGCTTCTCCCACTTTCATCAATTTCTTTAATATGATTGAAACTCAGTTTAATACTAGGGTAAAGCAGGTGAGATCAGACAATGCTGGTGAATTAATGCTCCTTGATTACCTAAATTCCAAGGGCATGCTTAATCAATTCTCCTGTGTGGAGCGGCCAGAATAAAATGCCGTTGTTGAAAGAAAGCACCAGCATCTACTCAATGTAGACAGAGCATTGTTCTTTCAGTCTAAGGCCCCAATTGCCTTTTGGGGAGATTGTGTCTTGACTGCCACTTTTCTCATCAATCGCTTACCAAGTCCAGCACTTCAACACTGCTCTCCATATGAAAGACTCTTCCTTAAGCAACCTGACTATCAGTCTTTGAGAGTCTTCAGCTGCTTAGCTCATGCGTCCTCTCTTCTATCTCAGAGACACAAGTTCTCCCTGAGAGCAGTGCGTGCAATCTTCATTGGCTATCCTTCTGGTTACAAGGGATACAAGTTGTATGACCCAATGAACAAGAAGATTTTCATCTCCAGAGATGTATCCTTTATCAAAATTGAATTTTTCTTTCGACAATTAACCGATACTTCCAGGCCCATGGTGGACAATTTTCCTGACATAGTTATCCCAGTATCCATCACTGATGCAGTCCCTCTAGCAGCACTTACCAGCCCTCCTTCTGCCCAACCACCATCTCAACCATCTGTGGATATGCTAGTCATTGAACCTACCTCACAACATCAGTCAAATATTCCAAATTCACCAATTAACTTGAGAAAATCATCCAAACAATACAGACCACCATCTTACCTCAAGGATTATCAGTGAAATATTGTCTCTCATGGGACTCTAGATCGGTTTCAACATATCTCACACCATCACTCCCATTTCATAGCTAATGTTGCTGCAATTTCTGAGCCCTCCTTCTTCCATCAAGATGTGAAATACCCTGAGTGGAGGCAGGCTATGGATGAGGAGCTCCAAGCCATGGAGGCCACTAATACTTGGGCTTTAGTTCCTCTTCCACCAGGAAAACACACCATTGGATGTCATTGGGTGTACAAAGTCAAGTGTAAGGTAGATGGCTCACTAGAGCACTATAAGGCCCGTTTGGTTGCAAAGAGCTATACGCAGCAGGCAGGCATTGACTTTAAGGATACCTTCTCTCCCGTGGCCAAACTCACCACTGTCAGGGTTCTCCTTTCTTTGGCAGCCATCAACAATTGGTTTTTATTGTAACTAGATGTGAACAACGCCTTCTTAAATGGTGATTTATTCAAAGAAGTTTATATGGACCTGCCTCTTGGTTACAAGTCGAAGAGCTCTGGACTCGTATGCAAGTTGAACAAGTCCATCTATAGTTTGAGACAAGCCTCAAGAAAATGGTTTTATAAATTCACTTTAGCGCTGCTCACTCACAAGTTCAAACAGTCCAAGCATGATTACTTACTCTTCTCTTATGGTAGTGGCGACAAGATTATTTACTGGCTGGTTTATGTAGATGACATCATACTAGCTAGTCCTTCCAAGGATATGATGCATAAGGTGCAGAAACTGTTAGAGGCCTCCTTCAAATTGAAAATTCTGGGTGATTTGAAGTATTTCTTAGGCTTGGAACTAGCAAAGTCCAGTGATGGAATTATCCTCAGCCAAAGAAAGTACGCCTTAAGCATCTTGGAGGACACTAATTTTACAGATTCCAAGTCTGTTTCTCTGCCTATGGAGGCTAACCTCAGGCTGAGCGACTCCGATGGTGATTTGCTTGCAGACTCCTCCATCTACCGGAGACTAATAGGGAGGTTAATGTACCTCACCATATCCCGTCCGGACATTACTTATGCGGTTTCTACCCTTAGTCAATTCTCGTCTAAGCCTAGAACTACTCACATGAATGCACTTCACCATCTCTTGCGATACTTGAAAGGAACCGTGGGTCAAGGGTTATTATTTTCTGCAAAATCAGAAAAGAGGCTAATTAATTATGCGGATGTAGATTGGGCGGGATGTCCCGACACTAGAAGAAGCGTTTCAGGTTACTGTGTGTTCATTGGGGACTCTCTGATTTTCTGGAGATCAAAGAAACAACAAACGATTTCCCGATCATCTGCTGAATCTGAATACAGAGCTATGGCAGCTGTGGCTGCTGAATTGACTTGGTTGACAGGACTCCTATCTGATTTTCAAATCAAGGCACCATCTTCCATGCTGTTTTGTGACTCTATGTCAGCCATCCACATTGCATCAAACCCACATTTCACGAGAGGACTAAGAATATTGAGGTAGACTGCCATTTCGTTCGAGAGAAAGTTGTGGCAGGATTCATCAAACTGATCCATGTTCGAACTCAGCATCAGCTTGCCGATGTCTTCACGAAGCTGGTAACTCCAACCTATTTCCACAATCTCATCTCCAAGTTTGGCATGATTAACATATACCTGCCAACTTGAGGGGGGAAGTTATGGATACCTAACTTAATTAGTTAGCAATTAATTAGTCATTCTTCCTACTGTATAGCAGTTAGCTAGGCTCTTAGCTTACTTGTGTATATATACCTTATTTGTAATTACTCACTTAGTCAATGAAATCTTTCTTTTCTCTCCATTCCCTTTCACATTCAATACTTTGCTGAGTTGTCGTGTATTTGTGTCAGACACATTTTAAATAGAGTTATGCTACGTGTACACCAAAATCAGCCACCAAAATCAACCACCAGTATAAAATACATGCTGGAATGCAAATACACATTGAAAATAAATTAAACCACACATGTATTTATACACAAATACATTGGTGGCTCATTTTAGTAGCTGATTTTGGTGTACAAATAGCATTTCTCTTTTAAATATGATACTCATCAATACTCGTCCGACACGTGTCTGTCGTGTCTTAATAAAAAAATAAAAAATTCTTTTCCGGACATACTTGGACACACCTAAATACTATAATGTGTCAGCACATACAGCCTTATTCTTAACATATATTTTTAAATAAGTTTAAAAAAGTATATATTTTTATTTATTAAAATAAAAAATATTTTAAATACTTTAATAATTAAAAAGGATATTAAAAATAATTAAAAAAATATTTTATATTTTAATATCAATAAAATATCAAAATATCATTATAATTTGTCTAAAAAAAATTTATATTTTATATATATGTAATGTTTCCGTATCTTATAAAATTTTAAAATTTATGTATCTGCATATCTCGTATCATATCGTATCCCGTGTTCATATCAGTTTCTGTACACAAGAGATTTTAATTTAAAAGTGATTTGACTATTACTTTTTTTTTATTTTATCAATTTTTTTAGTTTTAAAAGAGTTTAATTCAAATTGAAATTGTATGTTAAATTTTTTATTATTTTTTAATATAACATTATTTACAATATTCTTTGAGAGCTTTGGCTTCGTTGGGAAATCAAAACTTGGACCTTCAAAGATCAACTTGGAACACTTGTGTCGCTAGTTTTTTTAGTAATATGTAAGTTTCAAAATTTGTGTTGATGACTTTAGAGAGACGACGCAATTTAAATTACTAATATAAGTATCTACAATACTTATTTTCATGTGAAACTGTAGACCTTTAATGTTAAAATTTGAATATATTTTGTCTTTAGGATTAAGTTTAGGTTATATGTTTATTGTTTTGCTTTTTAATTTGTTACATTTGTAACTACTTTTAATTAGGGTGATAACAAATTTATTTATATATAATAAAGACCAATATAACTCATACTTGAATTCAACCAATTTTTTATTCAAAATGACATTTTAATTTAGTATGAGAGCTTTTCATGGCAAACGCTAAAATTTATATCATATATGGTGACAGTTTGGAAAAACGTCACCGTCTTTTCTAACTATCCATTCCCAAGCACGTAGATAGGTTTGGCAAAAGTTTTGACCACATTATTAAGGACTCTATTGACTTTAACGAAGAATCTTTAGAGACCCTTCCGATTATCCTTCCAAATGCATGCATGTGTTTGGTTCATATACGGGTGAATACATAAATGTAAATACATAAATATTATATATATAAAGAAATATAAAATTTTTATTTTATTTAGTAATTATGTATAAAATAAAATATAAATTATAAATGTCAATATTATTTTTATTTTAAAAAAAAAATTTACTATTACTACCACCATTAAAACTAGAAATAAAAAAAATTATATCTTAACTTTCGTAGCTTAGTATCTCAATAAAATAATAATATACAAATTTTATGTATTTATATATTAATATGTACTACTATATCGTTTTTTATTTTATATATTTAAAAACGAAACATAAAATATGAATGTGAATGTGTTAGGATGTCTCAAAATTTGGTGAATAAACAAACACTGCCATAAGTCTGGAAAGAGTATTGGTCATCTCATGTAGGCTATCACTACAAAATACAAACTGACACATTTATCATCATTTTGTTCGAACACAGCACAAAAATAGTCTAGTTGAAGACTCATATATTTATCTAACCACTAGTTAAGTAAATCTTTTAACCAAAGTACTAAAATTGATCATAAAAATTATAATGCTGACAAATTTGATTATTAAAAAATTAAAATTAATTTGTAATCATAAAAAATAAATTTTAATAGACAAAATTAGTTAAATTTTAAAAAATTATAATTTTTTTTAAATTATTTCTTTAAACTAACCTAACTACCTCTAAATTCAAATTCTAAAAATGAATAATTAATTTAGTTTAGAGAGATAATTTAAAATTTTTTTATAATTTTTTAGAATTTGGCTAATTTTATCTCTCAGAATTCATCTTTCATAATCATGATTTTTTTTAATTCTTTGATAGTTATAATTTTTTTAGTCATTTTTCGTACTTTAGTCAAATTCTTTAAATGGCTCAGTTGATACTTTTGTATTATTAGACTCTGATTCGTAAAACTTTTACTTTTCAAAAATAGTTTACAAAAAAATTACTTTTAAAATATAACTTTTTAAAAGTTGTAGCATCTGTATTTAGTAAATTAAATTAAAAATAGTTTTTAATAAGTACAAGCAACAACAAGTATGTTTGGTAAAATAGCTTTTAAAATTTAAAAATACTATAATAAATATTAATATAAGAACTAAATTTAGATATTAATTGATAATATTAGACTTTTTTAATTTTGATAAGCACAAACTAACTTTAAAAAACTCTCTTCCTTGTGTGCTTTCATAAGTATCCCTAACTTTTAAAAGCTACAAGTATAATTGCATGAACACATGAGCTTTTTTATTTACTAAACGCAAAATGAGATACTTGTTACAAACACAAATTCAAAAAATTTTACCAAACCAAGCCTTACTTTTGCTAAGATCTTAGACCATCTGTTTGCGTTGTCGTCAAGATGTAAATTTAGTCTTTGTATGACAATGTATAGTTTGAGAAAGGGTATTAATATGAGCTAAGATCACTTATTTTTTAAATTAGTTTTGAAAGATTAAACTAGTTATATTAGTCTTTGAAAAATAAAATGTAAGTCAAATTGGTTATTCTTTTAGTTAAATAACAACGTGTCACACTAAATATCACAGGGTATAATGATGTGGTAGGATAATACCACATGTCACAAAATAATTAGTTGACATGTCAGGTCAATGATACATGTGAAAGAGCCTAGTAGCGGAAACAACACAAATATCCAACACAAGAACAATATGGAAGCACTCACAACACAATATGGCAGCAACTATAACAAGCAAATATAGCAAGTAAAGCAATAACAAGAACACACCGAGATTTTAACGTGGAAAATCCTCTCAATGTGAGAGGTAAAAACCACGGGTCATCCAAACCAATGAAATAGCTCCACTATAATCAAATGAGGTACAAGAGAGTCTCAAACAAAGCACAAAAATGTGCATATAACTAGCCAAAACATCAAAGCACCAAAGCTTTCAAATGAGAAGCAAGAAGATGAAATATACCCAAAAAAATAGAGCTGCTGTCGAAGCCAATTTCTCCCTTTGAAGATCTCCAATTAAAATCTCCACCGTTCAGAATAAAGAATAAGATGTGAAAAATCTACCGTCCAAATTTCACATTGATCCAACGGTGAAAGAATGAGAATTTGCCGTTTAAAGATTGCTGCTCTGTGTAAAAACGGGAAACCTAATTTCTCTCTTGCGAAGCCAATTTCTCCCACTGCAGACCTCTAATCAACATCTCCACAAACCGGAATGAAGAACAAGATGATAGAAATAAAAATTTAAAATTTCAAGCCGATCCAACGGTGAACAAATGAGAAACTGTCATTTGAAATTTACTGCTTTGCATAAAAATGGGAATTCTATTTTTCCCTCTTCTCTCTCACTTGGTGGCTATTCTCTCTACCTCACAATGACCCCAAAATCTGATTAGGATTGTGGCACAATGGGTGTAAAGAGACACCCTCAAAATATTGGACTTGGGCCTCACAAAGGAGAGAAAAATCCAACAAATCTCCCCCTTCTCGACTAGGTGGAGGCTCTCGCCATTCCGGCGATCAAACAACATGTCTCAAACTTTTCTCTTGACAATGCTTTTGTCATCATATCAGCACCATTGTCATCAGTGTGAACTTTCTCAAGTTTCAACAACTTAGAATCTAACATATCCCGTATCCAGTGCTACCTAACATCAATATGTTTAGATCTTGCATGAAAAGTATAATTCTTGGCAAGATGAATAGCACTTTGGCTATCACACAACAACACATAATGGTCTTGCTTGAAACCAAGTGCTGCAAGAAACTTCTTCATCCACAACAACTCTTTACATGCTTCAGTTGCTGCAATAAACTCTGCCTCTGTGGTAGAAAGTGCAACACACTTTTGTAGCCTTGACTGCCATGAAATAACTCTCCCTGCAAACTTGACCAAATAATATGAAGTAGACTTTCGAGAATCAATATCTCCTGCCATGTCTGCATCAGTAAAGCCAACTAGCAAAGGCTAAGGTTTCTCACCACCAAAACTCAAACTCAAGTTAGTTGTACCTTTGAGATATCTCATAATCCATTTAACATCATTCCAATGTTCTTTACCAGGATTAGAGAGAAAACGACTCATAGTACCAACCGCATGAGCAATGTCTGGTCTAGTCACACCATAGCATACATCAAGCTTCCAACAGCTGGGGCATAAGGAATTTCATCCATTGCTTGTTTCTCCTCATTAGTGGTTGGACACTGCTTGGTGCTCAACTTAAAATGAGGAGCAAAAGAACTAGCAACACATTTGGCATCATTCATGCCAAACCTTTGAAGCACCTTCTTTATGTACTTCTCTTGTGACAAATAAAGCTTCTTAAAATCCCTATAACGAGTAATAGTCATGCCCAAAATCTGTTTGGCAGGACCAAGTCCTTCATAGTAAAGAACTTGCTCAACTGTTTCTTCAACTCATTAATCCTCAAAGCATTATTGTCCACAATTAAAATATCATCCACATAAAGCAAAAGAATGATAAAATCATCATCAGAAAATTTTTGCACAAATACACAATGATCTGAAGTTGTCTTACGGTAACCATGCTTCCCCATAACAGATTCAAACTTCTTGTACCACTGTCTTGGAGCTTGCTTCAACCTATATAGACTCTTCTTAAGCTTGCACACAAAATCTTCCTTTCCTTTAACAGCAAAGTCCTCCGGTTGCTCCATGTAGATCTCCTTGTCTAAATCACCATGAAGAAAAGCTGTCTTCACATCCATTTGCTCAATCTCCAAATCAAGAGATGCTGCTAATCCAAGCACAGCACGAATGGATGACATCCTCACAACAGGAGAAAAGATCTCCTCATAATCAACACCTTTTCTCTGGCTAAAACCTCTAACAACCAATCTAGCCTTATATCGAGGCTTAGAATTGTGTTCTTCATTCTTGATTCTGAATACCCATTTGTTCTTCAAAACTCGCATACCCTTCAGTAGCTTCACCAACTCATAGGTATCATTCTCAAGCAAGGACTTCATTTCTTCTTGCATAGCTTCAAGCCATTGAGCTTTGCTTTCATCTTCAACAGCCTCTCCAAAGCATTCAGGTTCTCCCCCATCAGTCAACAAAACAAACTCATGTGGAGAATACCTTGACGAAGGCTTCCTCTCTCTTATAGACCTTCTGAGTGCATTTGCAGGAATTTCCAAAGTTGGTTGTTCATCTTGATCATCATCACCAACTTCATCAAGCATTGGATCAGTTATTCCATCTTCACCTGCACTTGTATCATGCTCATTATTTTGAACTTCAACTCTACCATCCTCTACCATAGGCGTAGAGGGAGTAATATCCAAGTCAGAAAAGCCATCACTAGGCTGAACCATTGGCTTCTCCGCATTATCAACATCCTTCAGTGTTTGGTCTTCAACAAAGACAACATCTCTACTCCGAATCACCTTCTTGCTAACAGGATTATAAAACCTGTAACCGAATTCATCCATGCCATAGCCAATAAAAATACATTGCCTAGTCTTTACATCAAGCTTAGATCTCTCATCTTTGGAAATATAAACAAAAGCTTTACATCCAAAGACTTTTAAATGATCATAAGAAACATCTTTACCTAACCATACCTTCTCTAGCACTTCAAATTGCAAGGGAACACATGGTGTCCGATTCAAGACATGAACAACAGTGCTCAAAGCTTCACCCCAAAAGGATTTTACCAATCCAGACTGTGACAATAAGCACCTAACTCTTTCAACCAATGTTCTGTTCATCCTTTCAGCCAAGCCATTCAATTGAGGAGTCTTTGGAGGAGTCTTCTGATGTCTTATACCATGCTCTTTACAATAAGCATCAAATGGACTTGGGTACTCACCACCATTGTCAGTACGAATGCATTTCAACTTCTTTCCAGTTTCTCTTTCAACAGAAGCTTGAAATTGCTTGAACACATTCAAAACTTGATCTTTGGTCTTCAAAGTGTAAACCCATAATTTCCTAGAATAGTCATCAATAAAGGTTACAAAATAGATAGACCCTCCAAGTGTTCTTATCTTCATCAGTCCACATACATCAGAATGCACCAAGTCAAGTATCTCCGGCTTTCTTGAAGGTGGATGGCTCTTAAAAGAAACCCTGTTTTGTTTTCCAGCAAAGCAATGGTTGCACTTTTGCAAAGCAACCTTGCAACCAGATAAAAGATTTCTCTTGGATAACATATTCATACCCTTCTCACTCATATGACATAATCTCTTATGCCATAAATCAGTTTCATCAACAAACTCAGCAGCATTAACAACATCTTTCACAATCTTTGCTTGAGTTAAATAAAGAGTAGAGTGTCGAGTACCTCTAGCAACTACCATGGAACCCTTGGTGAGCTTCCAACTATCACGAGAAAATGAGCTATCCAAGTCTTCATTACACAACTTACCAACAGAAAGTAAGTTCAACAGAATATCTGGAACATGCTTCACACGCTTCAAAGTCAACTTGGTACCGTTGGAGGTTTCTAAGCAAACCTGTCCAACACCGGCACATTTTGCAACACCTTGATGAGCCATTTTTACATCACCAAAATTACCAGGAGTATAAGATGTAAACAAATCCCTCCTAGATGTAACATGAATAAAAGCACCGCTATCAATCACCTAACTAGTGCTATTATCAACAAGGTTAACAGATTCAAACTCCTCAACAAGAAGAAAATCATCATGAGTTACATTAATCTTGTCTTCATTGCTACCATAATCTTTATTTGTGCTCTTGCCTTTACTTGCCTTGGCTTTCTCCTTCTTTAGCTGCCAACAAAATTTTTTTACATGTCCCTTTTGACCACAATGATGACACTCAATATTCTTATACTTTCCTCGAGACTTGCTTCTGCTTTGATCTCTACTTTTAGGACCTCGACTTTTGTTTCGCCCCCTAGACTCAGAAACAAGAACATCTGAATGTGTAGTCGATGTACCTTGTGACTTTCTTCTCATCTCTTCATTCAAAACACTGCTCTTAGCAATATCCATAGAGATTACACCATCAGAAGCAGAATTAGACAATGACATTCTGAGAATTTCCCACGAGTTTGGTAAGGAGCCAAGAAGTAACAATCCTTGAACCTCTTCATCAAACTTGATACCCATGGAAGATAACTGATTCATAATTCCTTGGAAGTTATTCAAGTGATCTGTCATTGATGTCCCATCTGTATACTTCAAAACCAACAACTGCTTGATCAAAAACATCTTGTTATTCCCAGTTTTCTGAGCATACAACTGTTCAAGCTTAATCCAAAGGATCCGAGTATGTGTCTCTCCAATAATATGGTTCAACACATTATCGTCAACCCACTGCCTAATATATCCACAAATTTGTCTATGCAACAAAGTCCAATCATCATCAGATTTATCATTAGGCTTCTCTGTACCAAAAACTGGTTGATAAAATTTCTTGACATAAAGCAAATCTTCCATCTTTGACTTTCACAAATCATAATTAGGACCATTAAGAGTGATCATCCTACTAGTATTAGTATTAGCTTCCATTGTTCACAGAATCACAAGTCCAGAAAAATACCAACAAGCTCTGATACCAGTATGAAAGAGCCTAGCAGTGGAAACAACACAAATATCCAACACAAGAACAATATGGAAGCACTCACAACACAATATGGAGGCAACTATAACAAGCAAATATAGCAAGTAAAGTAATAACAAGAATACACCGAGATTTTAACGTGAAAAATCCTCTCAATGTGAGAGGTAAAAACCATGGGTCGTCTAGACCAATGAAATAGATCCACTATAATTAAATGAGGTACAAGAGAGTCTCAAATAAAGCACAAAAATATGCATATAACCAGCCAAAATATCAAAGCACCAAAGCTTTCAAATGAGAAGCAAGAAGATGAAATATATCCAAAAAAAAAAGCTGCTGTCGAAGCCAATTTCTTCCTCTGCAGACCTCCAATTATAATCTTCTCCGTTCAGAATGAAGAAAAAGATGTGAAGAATCTACAGTCCAAATTTCACGTCAATCCAACGGTGAAAGAATGAGAAATTGCCGTGCAAAGATTGCTGCTCTGTGTAAAAATGGGAAACCTAATTTCTCTCTTGCAAAGCCAATTTCTCCCACTGAAAACCTCCAATCAACATCTTCACCGACCAGAATGAAAAACAAGATGATAGAAACACGCAATTAAAATTTTAAGCTGATCCAACGGTGAACAAATGAGAAACTGCCATTTGAAATTTACTGCTTTGCATAAAAACGGGAATTCTATTTTTCCCTCTTCTCTCTCGCTTGGTGGCTATTCTCTCTACCTCACAATGACCCCAAAATCTGATTAGGGTTGTGGCACAATGGGTGCAAAGAGACACCCTGAAAATGTTGGGCTTGGGCCTCACAAAGAAGAGAAAAAAATCCAACAACGTGGCATATCATGTGTTATCTGACATGTCATAAATTTATTTATAGTCAAATTAATCTTTAAAAAGATACATGTAAGTCATTTTTAATCCTAAAATTTGTGTATTTTTTTTTGTTTTATGTTTTTCTAAAACTTGTCTCTTCTTTTTCTTATTTTACCCTCTTCAAAAAAAAAAATGCACCAATAATAAAAGGAGGAGGAGAAAATATGCAAAAAAAAAAAAAAAAAGGTAATAAAAAATATATGATTTACGTGCATATTATATAAATAGTTTTTATTTAATTTAAGCCAATTTAATTAAACATAACTACCAAATGCTTGTATACATAATAGTACTGTAGATAAAAAAATTTTAATGGCTTAATTGTTAAGTAATATATATTACTGGTGAAGTTGCTTTCAAATTGAAAGAAGTTAAATTCATATTGAATTGCCTCTTTATTTTTAAAGATTTGAGTTGTCATATGATATAATTTTAGCCAATTTTGTTAACTTGTCAAACTTTGATAAACTCCTTCAAAAATTTACGAGCAACTCTTTGCTTCATGTGATTGCTAGTCACAATCATGAAGGTTCTAGCGAATTGAGATAAGGCGATGATAGATGATGAACTAGGATACAATTTGATTTAATTATTATTAATTACTAACTGACTTGAAAACATGCATCAATTTATTATCATGAACAAAATACCACATAGCTCTCAGGACATAATAATATATATACATAAATTAACTGTCTTAATATGCTTAACAAGTTTTAAGAGAAGCCTAAGCATAATCTCTTTAAATAAACATGCCTTCAAAATGATTTGAGCTTGATTAATCCTTTTTTTTTTTTTTTTTTTTTTTTTTTTGTATTATGAGCTTGATTGATCTATTAAACAGGTCAGGACATATTATCCCACCTGGCCTTATTCCTTGCGTAGTCATGTAGCTCTTTGATGTTTGGGAGATAAACGAGTGAGACACTGCTAACTGTATTCTCCAATGAGGGACCCTCTTTTTTGTGTTTTTTAGGATACCAACATTGCCTAGGCCCAAGAAAGAAGAGAAATAGGAACCCAAGACCAAAAACTTATAGGAACCCCTTTTACATCCTGTGATATCAAAGGCTCTAACTCTAGAATACCAAAAATAATAAAGGTTCTAACTCTAGAGGTGTAGTATCTAACAATGTGAATCCATATTGATGTTTGATTAGCTAACCAATCTGCACAATTATTTTCTGGAAAAGTCTAAGGGCCAGTAATTTTTGTGTTTTGTGGCCAGTATTTAACCATCAAGAGAAAAGTGAGTGATCTCCCACCATTGAATGTAATTTCACACAATTAAAAAGACTATTGATGGCCAATTGATGGTTACAAAATACAAAAATTGCTGCCCCTTAGCACTCCTCTTATTTCCTGTCTATGTGTATGTTGAACTCTTATCTCCCAAGGTTTATTTTTCATCTCCCAAAGTGATCCTTTTTTATTTTGTTATCACGAATGAGTGATCTTTTATAAATTAAAGGGCTTTTTTATATTTGGTGTTTTTTATATTTGGTGCATTCTAAGTATGAGTATATGATTACGTCAATAACTATACTGACTATAGTATTTCTAAAAGTATTATTAAAATTAAAGTAACGTTTTTTAATTATTTAGTAACATTTTTTAAAAAGTGTTACTAAAAAAAAGTCTGACTTTAATTTTTATAACGTTTATATAATTATCGTAAGGGGCCTGCTACACATACAAGCAAATAAAGCTTACAAGCCTTACAAGTTGGCCCAGCCTAGGTTTAATCCACGCGTACTCACTCCCTTTGAATGGAGTGTCAATCCCACGCGCGTCACTCAACGGTTGCGCTTCGCAAAAAGTGCTCGTTATGGCGCACTCTTCCTCTTCTCCTTCCAAGAAAACACAAACCGTCAAGTTTCGAGGAACATTCCAAACTGAAGAGACGTTCGAACTCGTCGCGAAGATTAGCAGAAACCATAAACAAAAGATAGAACTCTCCATTAACAATCTCCAGAAAAAACGAAGAAATATTATTCAAGGTACGTTACTGTTTTACTCATCTTGTAGATTTTCCACATTTCTGTTTCTGATTTCGAAATCGAAGAACTAGGTTTTACTGTTCTTCTATGTTCTTCTAGGTTTTACTGATCTTCTTGTTCTAAATCTCATATTACTGTTTTTACTGTTCTTCTTATTCTAGGTTTTACTCTTCTTCTAAGTTCCTCTAGGTTTTACTGTTCTTCTAAGTGGTTCTAGGTTTTACTGTTCTTCTTGTTCTAGTTCTTCTCGTAACTGATTTTTCGCTGTATATTGCTTAATTTGTTGGGTGTATATGGCGTAATTTATATGGGTGTATATGGTTGATTGTTGGGTGTATGTGGCGTAATGTGTTGGGTGTATATGGTTGATTGTTTGGTGTATATCACGTAATTTATTCGGTGTATATTTCTGAACTCATATAATTTAATATACTCAACTGTTGCAACTGTTCTAATATTGCTTGTCCTTGGGTATATATTGCTTGACATTGTAATATTGCTTGAGCTTGTATATTTATCCATGTTTGAGTGAATTGAACATCATTTTGAACTGATCTCATTAAATACTTATGAAATCGGTTTGGGTGTATGTGGATGATCTATGGGTGTATCTGACTGACATATGGGTGTATTTTTTATATATTGACAGCATCTCTTTTTCATTGCAGTAAAAATGGAAGGCAGAAACCAAGCTGCAAAAAATGTAAGAACAAATATATGTCTTGGATCAAATCAATTTTTCATAATAGAAATATATCTAACTCAAATTTTGCTTTGTTTACAGCAAACCAAGGACCTAAAGTGTGCAACCCATCTATTGAGTGAGAAATTTAGAAATATGAGCGACGAGAAGAAAGCAATTGTTAGGGATTTGGGGTTTGGTGGCCTGATGCACATCCCGCCGCTAAGGGTGCATCACAAAATATTAAAGGAGTTGGCTAACTCCTTTAAATTAGGGAAAAACACACTCGAAACCGGCTACGGTTCGTTTAAAGTAAGACCAAGAACAATAGGGGCTGCGCTTGGCATCAACGCGTCAGGTAACTCGTTATAAACATAGGTGTATATGAGCCATATTGAGGTGTATTTCAAGTGATGCTTGGGTGTATTTCAAGTGATATTCATACAATGTTGTTTCCCTTTTTGTAGGAGATCTATTGCCTCAGAAAGTCAATTATAAGGATCTTTCTGAAGACAACAAACAAATTTTTAGAAGATTTCAGGAGAAGACCCTCAAAAATCTGACAGATGAGATGATGGCTATTGGTGTTGATAATGAATAGGATCACCTCATGTTCAAGAGGATTTTCATCCTCTATATACAGATGTCGTTCCTGTTACCAACCACAATAAACAAAATCTCCCTTGTGCACCTGGCACCAATTTTCAAGATGGACACAATAACAGAGGGGAACTGGGGAGCACATGTTCTGAATTTTATCATCAAGGGAATAACAGATTACAATCTGAAAAAGAAAAAGGCAATTGACAGCTGCCTGTTTGTCCTGATGATAGTTTACTTCCATCTATCAAAAAATAAAGACAAGAAGGGGGAAGAAAGACCTCCAGAACCCTGGATTGCCAACTGGACTAGAGAGCAGTTGGTTGAAAGAATGATGGTAAAAATGGAGGAATATATGGTAAGTGAACAAAATATCTTGGGTGTATTTTATTTACCTGAATGCTGTTAACTAACATTTCTAATGTTTTAGGGAATTGTAAAGATGGCCGAAACAAAGGAGAAAATAAAAGAAATAAAGAAAAAAGAAAAAAAAAGGAAAAAACCAAAAAAAAAAAAAAAACAAAAAAGGAAGGCAATTTCATCATCATCATCTGAGACTGAAACAACTGAAAGTGAAGTCCATTCTACCTCTGAGTCTGAGACTGAAGAAGACTCAGAGGATTCAACAAGGAAACAACCCACCCGAAAAGTCAAAAAGTAAGTAACATACTTGGATGTATTTTGTGCATTCATTTGGGTGTATTTTGTCCCTTTTAGTATGTTTTTAAATAATGATTGTTTGCCTTCCAGAATAGAGTCCAAAAAAAAAAGAAGATTCAGGAGAATTCTGATTCAGAATTTGAATCAAATGATGAGTAATGTTCTGAAATTATTACTGCTTTCCTTTGGGTTTATTATCAAGATTTCATGTATTAACAGAGCGTCTCTTATTAACTTTTAGAAGCAAAGAATCATCACCAGTAGAGAAGTAAAAAACAAAGAAAAAGACTCAGAGAACACCACAAAAGTAAGCACTTCTTTGGATAGTATTTTATGATCAATTTAATTTTGTATTTCTGATTCATACTTGTTTTTTCCCCCAGGATACAGTCCAAAAAGAAAAAGGTCATTGTTGAGGATTCTCCTGAGCAAGCTCAATTCTATCATGGGTACAGTACTTTGTAAGCTATATTACCATCTATCATCAAAATTATATTTGTTAACATGTTCTTTTATGCATGTACTGTCAGATCTGAAATTGGAACTGAAGAATTAGATGAATTCTTAAGGGAAAAGAATGAAAAATCTGCTGCACAGGGGTATGTCTTGTTGGGGTGTATATTTCAGATTTTAAGGTGTTTTCTTTGCTAATAATTGTTTCTTGTTTGCCAGGGAGAAGGAAGCTGACCTGCGATCGACGAAAAGCTCACTATGTCTCATCTGAAATGTAAGAAGCTTTATTTGATAAAATCTTGTTATCCTGATTTAACAGTATGGTATTTTTTTATGAATAATATGTACTCTATTATGTTTAGAATACCAGACGTAAACTTAGGAAGTGATGATCCTTCGTCTCAAGGACACACAGATCAAAGTAGCGTAAACAAACCGGTGGAGAGCATGTAATTTCTCTTTCAAATAACCATTGCTTTTATTCTTTTATTACCTTCTACTTCTAATTCTGTATATATTTTTTTAGAAAAAAAGCCCTTTAATGTTTTATTCGAGAAAAAAAAGGGAGGAAAAAAAAGCAAAAACTGGAAGTATGTAAGTTCTCAAAAAATAAAGCTTGTCTTTCTTTTGAATGCTTCGGGTGTATTTTTGACTTTCTTAGGGTGTATTTTAGGTTGAGTCTGGTTGTAGAGTCAGCCAGTGAGCCAGTTGAAGAGAACATGATGGTTGTGCGGGTAGAGACACAGTCGCAAATCGAAGCGCTTTCAATGTGAGTTTTTCAAGAAAATTTTAACCTTATAACTTTTTTATTTTTGGGGGCTTTGTTAACCTTTTATTTTTCTTCTTGTTTAGAGTTCCGATTCAAGTTTGTCTACCACTGTCCCAAACAACCACTGTGCCGAAAATTGAACAAACACCTGTGACAGAAAATGAACCAACCCTTATGCCAGAAATTGAACCAACCCCTGAAGGAACTACAAAAAGGTAAGGAATAGTCTTGGGGTGTATTTGGTTACAGTTTGGGTGTATATTGTCCCTGTTGGGGTGTATATGATCTTTGTTGGGGTGTATATTTTTACGATTGATCCCTGACTAGTTTTTTTATAACATGATTAATTTTATGTAACCCTGTAGCACTTCAGAACCACCCCAAAAACCTGAAGAAAGCACACCCACGCTTCCACCAGCTCCATCTAAAATGTAAGTTCATCAGAGTAAAATCAATGTTTCGTTATCATTCATATATTCTTATTCTTATAATACGTTATACATGATCATGCAGTAATCCAGCCCCAAAAGACGCTGCTGCGCTGATGATGATGGCACGGACAGCATCGTACGTTCCTAAACAAGGTCCGATGCCATCATTCAGCCTTGACTTGACTGATTCAAGCCAAGAAGAAGCAGCAACGCAGGAGGGGACGGCAACGCAAGATGGAGAGAAGGCAAAAACTCCTGAAACCCCAAAACTGCTAGAACAATTAGGGGATCTGGTTGAAAAAATTGCAAGTGGTGGGGTGACAACAAAAGGAAAAAGTCCACAGATTCGAAAGGAGAGTGGCGGAGAGAGTTTCGAGAAGTTTGAAACTCCTGCGAGGACGAATTAAAATATGGCTGATATGAAAGAGAAATGCTACATCTGGGCCACATGAGTGAAGACATATGGAAATGGACTAACTAATGAGTTTGACACCGTGTGCACACTCAAAGCCCAAGATAGATACATTTTGTCAAAAGTCCACCTCGCATCACTCGTAGCTGAAACACATATAGAAGCTGAGGTAATATTACAATAACATTAATGTTTTTATCACCAAAATTAACTACAATGCTGATTGATGTAAATTGATTTCGGCATCTTTTTCTAGATTGTCTCTGCCATGTGCCTCATCCAAAACCAGCAAAAGATTAAAAGGTTTCAAAAAGAAGTATACTGTCTCCCCCTGATATTGTGGTAAGGGTTGCTTCAACGAATTTTGGGTGTATTTTCTGCATTCCTTCGGGTGTATTTTCTGTCTTAAATTGGGTGTATTTTATGTGTTCATTTGGGTGTATTTTCTGTGTTCAATTGGGTGTAAGTTGTGTATTCATTTGGGTGTATTTTCTGCATTCATTTAGGTGTATTTTCTGTATTCATTTTGTGGTTCACAATTTTTGCAGAACATGGCCATTGCAAATCATCCAGAAGGGGGTATTCTTACGACCTAAAATCAATAAGCCATTCAGGGTGGAAGACTACCCAATGTTTATACCCTTCTTGGACCTTAAAAAATTAGCATCACATCGTTATGTAAGTTTTCATTTCTAAAACTTCTTATTACCATTCTTTACTTATGTGCCAAATAAACTAAAACAGTGTTCAATCTGAACATACTTCAGATTTTTGCACCTATTTTCCATTCACAACATTGGTGGTTATGGTTGGCTGATACAAGAAAGCGGAAATTTTATATACTCGACCCATATCACACGAGATCTCCGTCCGATGAGAGAACGGCCCTAAATACATTCATTGTAAGTTGGTTCTGTTTTCTGTATTTTAATAGATCGGTGTATTTCTGTTCAATATAAGGTGTAAGTTTGTGCTTCTTTGGGTGTATTCCTTTATTAAATTTATTCATTATTACTGATTTATTTTGTATTTTAAGGGATATGTAATTTCACAAATTAGAGTATATGTTGGGGGGCACCTCTAAAGAGAAGGGACAAGGACAAGGAAATTGAACCGCCATACATTAACATCTTAGGCCAAAAGACAAGGTATAAATCTTTTACTCTAAAATTAAAATTTCCTATATGTAATTTGTAATTTATTTTCTTGGTTTTCAGCTATGACTGTGCTATTTACGTAATGAAGTGGCTTGAGATAATTCAGCCTGAAAACATTAAAAGGTTGAAGTATGAGTGGGACAATTGGACTCAGGTAAATGTGTTTAAAACTAAATAACTCTGTATTACTTTACTCAATTAACATGGTTGATTAAATAGAATATTCTTTTTAACTGTAGGATGAGGTGGACCACTATAGAGTAGAATATGCTTCCCGGATTCTATTCAATGAAATGAATCAAGACAAAGCTGAAGCCATTAGGGGGAGTAATGTAATAAGACTGTCCAAGCCATCCTCATTATTATTGAGTCCATATTGTCAGATAAATTCTAATGATATTGATACTGAGTAATGTAACTGTTAACTAGTCTTGTAACAAATTGAACACAGGCTGTAAAAATTTGCCAATTATAATCCAGTTTATTGTAAAATTTCTTTCAATAATTAAACTCTTTCTGCTGTATTCAAAATGTCTGAATTACAGGTACTATAATATGAAGGAAAACATCAAACCAAATATACACCCATAACCTGATATTTTACACCCGAAAAGAAGTTGAATATACACCCAAACATCTATCCCCTGATGCTTTATCCCTAAAACCCTAAATAATAAACCCTAAAACCCTAAACCCTAAACCCTAAACACTAAAACCTAAAACCCTAAAACCATAAACACTAAAACCCTAAAACCATAAATCCTAAAACCCTAAACCCTAACCCTAAAACCCTAAAACCCTAAAACCCTAAAACCTAAACCCTAAAACCCTAAACCCTAAACCCTAAACCCTAATCCCTAAAACCCTAAAACCTAAACCCTAAAACCTAAAACCCTAAAAACCTAAACCCTAAATTCTAAACCAACCAACCTACTATAGACCCAAATCATTGATTTTTACATCCATAAGATCTCATTTTATACCCAAGGAAAGTTAAATATACACCAGACTTCTATCCACTAATGCTTTATCCCTAAACCCTAAACCCTAAAACCCTAAACCCTAACCCCCTAAAACCTAAAACCCTAAACTGTAGTAAAAAAAAAACAATAGTTTATAACATAAATAGCAGATTGTGAAATATATATATGTGTGTGTGTGTGTGTGTGTGTGTGTGTGTGTGTGTGTAAAATGTGAAACACAAGAAAATTCAGAAATACACTCAAAAAATAGTGTTTTACACCCATATTCTGTAACTATACACCCAAAAAGTTATCCACTGCTGCTAGTTCCCTGAACAGATAATTCATAAGACGTCCTTGATATTGGTTGGAATTTGGACGCACCACTGATGCAGCATCAAAGAGGTTTAACTGGATATAATAAACTCACATATTAGCTAAACTATTAACGAAAAAATTAAACTCAATCACCACATATTTAAAGAACATCACTTTTACCTCGTTTAAAGCTTTCATTTTCTTCTTCTTTGAGGCATTTGCAATCTGTTTGTCCAACTTTGAACCTAGCCTATTTTTTGGACGTCCTCTTGCTCGAATCCTTGGAGGGCTTTGAAGCTCGTTAACGAATTTTACGTTGGCATCTTCATGAGATAAAGAAGATGTCCCCTTCCTTTTGGCTTTCAATGATTCCATCTCAACCATGACGTTATCGTACGCACGGTGCAGAATTGCAGTCAACTCCTCTGATTCTGATGCAAATTCGCAAATATTTTGCGAACGAAAAACCAATTCATCAAACTTCTTGCTTCTTGACTCCAACATTGGCTCATCGTGGCTGCTCTTGATGTGTGTGTCGCCTCTTTACCTTCTTGCTCCATCGTTCCAATATATATCTCGATGACACTTGGCTTACTCGTTCAAAGCTTAACACACTTAGTGCGTGACGGCACAATATTCCTCTTAACTCGAATAATAAGCATTGACATTTTACCTCGGCTGCTACTGAGTCGTAAGTAACCACAAACTTATTGAATATTGAGCTGGAAACTTGTTCTCCAACTTCGTATACTGAATAGCCTAGAGCAGAATTCGTTAATCTAGTGATGCGATTCGCCTTTCCTCTAAATTGTGCTTGGACTTTCCTAAACTTTTGATGAGTGTACACATCTTAAAACTGAGCTTCAATGGAGGATTTGGTTGCATACGGTATGACCGTATGAAAATCTGCAGCATCTGATTCTCTCTCTGCTTGCTCCCTGCTTCCGAGGCAATTATCGTATTGTTTGACAAATTGAATAAGCGAGCTGTTTCGGGTAATAAACTTGTTAAAAAATGAATGTATGCTCTCGCTCCTTTGTGCGCTTTTCATCCGTGCCCAGAAGTGGTGATCCAGATAGATTGAAATCCATATATGACGGTCTTCATAGAGATCTGCAGAATACACCAAAAAATAGACTATAAATACACCCGAAAAAACATGCAATTTACACCTCTGCTGTAGATTTTAAACAACATTACCTGAAAGCCACTTGTTGTCCACAAGATCAAAATTCAGCAGAAAATCATTCCAATTCCTATCAAATGAATCTTTACTATGAGAGTTCCAAACAACTTGGCTCAATTCTTGTTCAATTTTAGCATGTCCCTTGTTCCCATTTAATTTGCTTGGGATCTTCTTCGTGATGTGCCAAATACACCAACGGTGAATTGTTGTTGGCATACAAGCCTCTATAGCCCTTTTTATTGATGCGCATTGATCGGTGAGAAACCCTTTCGGAGCATTTCCCCCCATGCAACGAAGCCAACATTGAAATAACTATTTGAACGACTCAATTTCTTTGTTTTTCATCAAAGCGCATCCAAGAAGTATTGACTGACCGTGGTGATTCACCCCGACGAAAGAACCACAAACCAAATTATACCTAAAACAAATTACAACATTGCAGAATGAAAATCATTACGTACACCCATATAATGAATTTATACACCCAAGGAAGATCCAATATACACCTTTGCAGCAGATTCATAGAACAAAATTAATTTAGCAGCATAAACAAGAATAGCATATTACTTGTTTGTATTGTACGTGGTGTCAAATGGAATAACATCTCCGAAATACTCAAAGGCAGCTCTGCTCCTTGCATCGGCCCAAAAAGCAAGCTTAATCGATTGATCGTCCTCGAGTTCGAGCTCAAAAAAGAAATTCTGATTCTTCTCTTTCATTCTCAATAAATATTTCCCGAATTCCTTTGCATATTCTTGTTCCGAAATATTCCGCACTTCTCTCGTGATGTAATTCCTCACATCCTTTTCAATAAAATTTAACTCGCGGTGACCCCCAGCTGCCGCAACAAATGATTGGAATATTTTGCTTGGTCTGATACTGGCTTCCTCGTTATTCTCTATTGTACGACGAACGGACATGCTTAGTTCCCTGTGCTGTTTGAGCATCTCTGCTTGAGTTAGACAGCAATGGTGTGAATGATGCAGCATGAACTTTGAAATGATCCAAGCACCAACATCCTTCAATATGTGTATATAAATTCTTGCAGGACAATTTAAACCAGCTGTGGGATTTGTCTTCTCGGTCGGAGATATTTTAGATTTCCATTTTCCCTATCTACTACATGTGATCAATTGATTCTTAATTTTGTTTCTCTTTTTATTTGTGCTCCGAACTCTTGTAGAAAAACCTGCAGCCTTGGCGTAGTCCTTGTAAAATTTTGCAGCATCTTCAAGGGTTTTAAAGGTCATTCCAACCTTGGGAACAAGCTGCATCATCAATAACAGAGAGGGGCTGCAAAAATACAACATTTTTAAAAACAAGAAAATACTATAGAATTTCTGCACCTCATTAAAAAATAACAATCAAAGTAAAATACACCCCAAGGACTCTTGATCTACACCCGTTATGACAACAAATCAACTAAAATAAGAAGGAAAACCATAAACTGTAAATACACCCAAAATCTCCCCTAAAATACACCTAAACTTCCCTAAAAATACACCCAAAAAGTTCTGATCTACACCCGAGCGTCTGCTATAAATTGCAGATAATTAATCAAAATTAATACATTATATTCAATCCACAGATTATGTTCACGCATTAATTTCACAGTCTATGTTCACAAATTATTCAGCTAGACAATCATAGACAAATAACTGCATCAAATTCAGATTAATCTTAATTAGCTGAATCTAAATCAAACCTTAGGAACTTCATTCAATTCAAATTCAAAATTCACTTCGCCCTGATTGAGCTGACAATCTGAGGTTGAATCATCCATTATCTTCAAGGTTCGTTCAGATTTTAATTTCAGAAACCAGAAAATCGAAATAAAACGAAGCTAGAGTTACAGTGAGAGAAACTGAGGTGAATGACGATGAACAAAGCAGTGATAAACGCAGAAGTAAGAACGATCGAAAATACAAGGGAAGAACGCAAGAAGGAGAATGAAAAACTTGACAGGAGATTCGAAGAAGGTAACGAAATCTTTTGAAAATTGGAAATTATATTATTCGCGCGTTAATTGATTTTGATTAATATAATGTTCTGTTATATAGCGCGTGAGTTGTATGTAAGAATTGGAGCGCGTTTAGGGTTTAGTAAGCTTCAGGACTTGTAACACTTGTAAATGTTAATCGCTTGTATGCTAAGATTAATCCTTATCGTAATCACCATAAATATAAACATATCAGAATCCACCTTTATATTTTAGGTCATACATATTTAAGCCTTATTTCAATTTGGTATGAAAATGAAGGCCGGTTTTTGTTTTAAATCAGGAGGATGGACCTTAGTGGATTTCTCTTACAATAATCAGCCTTTGCTCTTTGATTCCCAGCCAATTTAAACAAGATAAATAAATTCATACAAGCTATACCAAAAAAAATCCAAACAAAAAATTAGCTTGAGCTGGTCGAGAACTTAGTTTATTCATTTGATCGATTAAATAAATGTAGAAAGTTCGAATTCTACCTTGCATATACAGTAATAATTTATTGACCAATAACAAACTCTTATGAAATTTAAATTCGTGGTGCATTAATTTTTAGTTTGTTAGGTTATAGAATATAATGACAAATTCAAAAAAAAAATTTCAAATAAAATATATAAATAAGTGGTAGTGGATGTTCAATAAGGTGTTTAGGTGGTGATGGAGGTTCAATAAAAAGAATGTCCACTTTGAAAGAAAGTAGTTTGTTCTTGCAATAACTTTGATGGTGGTATGTCCTTTGAAAATCAAAATTTAAAGAGAACTGGAGGTTTGGGCTAACATTGGCAACATACGTATGAATAAAAGTAGTCTTGTATGTGGGTATATATCAAGAGGGTCTTCAACTGCAAATGAGTAATGTATCTAAAACCGAATTCTGGTACGACCTTTAGGTAAGGGAAGGTAGATTGAAAGAGGTATTCTTGGGTCTATATAGGGTGACACTGAATGAGGAGTGCACAATCAGTGAGTGTGGCATTTGGGATGGTTATATTTGAAGATGGAGCTTACAATGGAGAAGAGCTTTATGGGAATGGGAGGAACAAGACCTTGTAAAGCTTCTTGTAATTTTGTCAAAAATCGAAATTAGACAAGAAAAGGTGGACATTTTAAAATGGAAGCATGACAAGCAAGGTAATTTTTTGTTAAATCTTTTTTAAATGTGGTATATAGAATACGGAGATAGGAGTGGAATCCAATATGTATAATTTTATAAAAAAATTATGGAAAAGTATTGTGCCTCTATGGGTTGAGTTGCTGATGTGGTTTGTAATTTTAGAAAGATCGAATACTAAAGATTAATTATGTGAGTTTAGGATTGTGCCAGAAGTGGAATCCTTTTGAGTATTATGTAGGAAAAAATTAGAGATCGTACACACTACAAAAATAATTAGTTTTAGCGACAAACTTTTAGCGGCAATAATACAATGGTCGCTATTTTTTATATTTAAGTTATGTTTTTGTGGCCATTAGATATTTGCCAGTAATACTATATATTATAATGAGAATTATTATTATTGCCACTAAAAATATAAAAATAAACTACTTTCAGTAATAAAAATTTAGTGGTCATATTATTATGGCTGGTATAAGTTTTATTAAAATATTTTTTTATAACAATGGATCAATTATATAAAAAGAAGAAGACCCATCCAATAACCCAAAAGAAAAAGACCCACCCGTTTCTCTTTCTGAGAAACCAAAGAGAAACCTAACCCTAAATCTATCCACCATCAGCATCCCTCATCGCCGAACACTTCTCCTCCGGTAGAGGGTGCTATCGCCACCGGCGGATAGACCGTTGGTGCCGTCGCATTCCTCGATCTCATCGCTGAACTCTTTTCAGTTCTCATCGTTCCTCTTCTCGTCGTCGTTGCACGAAGAAAGCATTGACTTCGTGGCATCGCCGTCGCGAAGGTTGCTCGGTCGATCATCGTGTCTCTGAGCTCTCTCTCTCTCTCTCTCTCTCTCTCTCTCTCCCCCTAAGGTCAACATGCCTCTTCGAGTGCTCTATCACTCTTTGTCCGAGCTCACTTTTGATTCCTCCGTCGCCGTCACTTGTCTTCCTCCTTCGCCGCCGGTAAGCACTGTTGCTTCAATTTAATTTATCGCTTACTGTAATTGTAATTAACTGCATTTTGTTTATAATTTGTAGATTGTCTATTCTTGTAATTCTATTTACAAATGTTGAATTTTTATTTTGATTAATTTATTGTTTGGTTTGAATATTTAGTCTCTTCTGCCAAAAATCTGGTAAATTATGTGTTGCAGGCAATTTGCTCAATGTTCACGAGTCCATAAACTTCAATACATAGCTGAATTAGAAAGAAATGTACAAGGTTTACAGGTAGCTTTTAGCATTAGGCAATGATATGCATCATGTTTTCTATGCTATTTTGGAAATTTTCTTATTCTGATTTATTATTTTTTTGTTATTTACTCTTTTATGTATGTCAATTCATAGGCATAAGGATCTGAAGTATCTGCCAAGCTTAAATTTCTTAACCAGCAGAATCTCATCCTAAGTATGGAGAACAAAGCTCTCAAGCAATGGTTAGAAAGTTTAGCATAAGAGCATTTTATCAAATATTGTAAGTTTCTACCATTGAACATAAGCTAATAGGTCTTATTGTAAGTTGGAATTTGGAAGTCTTTTGTTTATTGGTGTACAAATCTAAATACCTGCATTTTGAGGGAGTGCTTATATATTCACTCATATACAACTAGGAAAATTCTTGGGATGTTATGCTGTATTTTGATTATCTATTTTATGCTGCATCTTTATTCAACCGGTGTTGCATCGCCTGTCACCAAATTGCACTCTCTCACTCTGTAGGATTGTGTAGAGATTTCCAGTATATGCCCTTCTCTTTATCTAGTTACTTGTTGAGATAGAAGCACAAAGTGAACTCCTAAATAATTCAATTTTTCTTTGTCTTTTTGGATTTTATGAGTTTGGTTTTTGGATCCTGTATTTGGAATATGCATAAACTTACCATGCACTTTTTTGTTCTCAAAGGCATAGGTCTTGTTATTGAAGTTTTGATAAAGAAAAAAGAAAATGGCTTCAAGATTAGGTAGTGATGATGATGCTGATAATAACAAAGGTAGCATGTGGGCTTTGGAGCAAAAGCTGGATCAGCTAATGGATGAAGAAGCTGCAAGGCTAAAAAATATGTACAGAGAAAAAAGTAAGATATGCAAACTAATTTTTCATGTTCTTGTTTCTCTTTCTAGTTAACTAAATTGGAATTCTATTTGTTTTCTAGGAAAAACTGAAAAAGTATCCAGTCTTTCCTAATTAGTAATTAGCCTTTAATTAACTTTCTTAATTAATTTATGGAATTGAGAAATTAATGGTATACAATTGAATAAGTGCCTTATTTATACTTTTGTTTTTTCCAATTATATTTTTCATATTATAGGAAAAAGGATACAATTGGGAAAAATGCTATTTTTACTACGTTTTAGTGATATGCTGTTTTAACTAGGTAGTATAGTAGATATGCTTGTGCTTTACTTTGAAAAGCGTTGTGTCGAAAATTCTAGTAAAACATGTAAATATTTTATTAGCATTATGGATGTAGTTCAACTGGTTCAACTGGATTTCTTAGCTTTTTCAAGTCTTATATATCGTGTATTTGTAATGTGCTACATTATATTTGAATAATCCACTTCTGGTTTTCACTTTTCAAATAATAGTAAGAGATGACAGTTGTGTAGAAAATTTTGTCTTATTTATGAGTTAGGACTTTCATCTGAGAAACTCCTACTATATGAATATGAAATCTAAATGTGATGATATATATATATATATATATATATATATATATATATATATATATATATATATATTTTAGTGCTAAGTTGCTAAAATATCCCTTATGGAACTTTCATTTTAGTTGCTAAATATCCCTACAATTGATCCAGTACAATTTAATCAGATTTTTAATTAAAAAAGGGCCACTAAAGTCACCAGTCATCACTAATAATAATCACTCACTTGTCTTTTTTTTAAAAAATATATTATTATATAAATCTCTTTAGAAATTTAGTGATTTTATATAGCTTAAAATATTGTTTGCTTTTGTTGCTCCTTTGATGCTAAGTTCATTCTGTTGTTTGAAGGTCCTGCCTATTGGAAAAGAGTTATTGGCTTGTCTTGCAGCTTTCAAAGAATTGGCTTCTTGTACTCAAGGTCAAATAGCAATTCGAGCTTCTCTTTCTAGCATCCACTCTCAAGCTCATGAACTTGAATCGCACAATGATGATAATGTTGTGAATTATAATTATCAGTGTCACAGAATGGAAAAAATGCCCCCCATTACTAAGCTGTTGGATGAAGTTGTTGAGATCAAATAACACACAAGAATGATTTGTCAACTGGTGCTGTTGATGCTGTTTATGTGTTATTTCTTGTGTATCTGCAATTTTACTTTGAAGGAGACTGATGAGTTTGGAAAACTCCAAATTAAGATGATGATCAAATATTATTAAAATAGCAATTAAAAATTATTAAATTAATTTATGCTTCAAATATGTTTAATTAATAATTTCTATGTTGCTTGCAGATTTTGGTCATTGGGCATAAAGAAAACTTCAAGCCCAAAAATATTGGCAAAAATAATCAACCTTGTGCAAAAATGTTTTTATAATATATGGCTAAATTATTGCAATGTTTATTGGGCCAGAAAATTGAGAAGAAAGCCCAATTAATTCTTTGTTGCAAGACCAACAAAGCTTGGTCTGAAATTAAAAGAAAAAAGAAAGCAAAAGTTGCAAGCCTTCCACGGATACCCTATCCCCTCTTTGAATGGAATTCAAATTAAATTAAATGGACTTAATGGCATTGGTAATAGGAGAGAGAAATTTTAACATTGATTTGATGGCTTTTATTGCTCTCACACGTTACTAAGCATGGGGAGTAGGAAATTAATTTCTTTTAATTTCATTCATCAATTGTATTGAAAGCTTTTCACTCTCCTCTCTCTTCTCTCTCTTTGGTTTTTGTCACTTCACTGACAGGGAAGAAGCTTGTAGAAGCAAGCTATCAGAGGAAGAAGAACAGAAGCTATGAACAAGCAAGAGGCTAAGGTGATGATGGCCTTAGCAAAAAGAAGATCCATGGTATGGTGTGGCTGAGATCCTTACCACTAAAGGTAAGATGTAGTGAGGAAGTCTCAAGTTCTTCATACTTAAAAATGGAAGCAATCCATTTCGGTCAGAGAAGAAGATCCCTGTGGTATGGCTCGTCTCTACTTTCTGTTCATTCATCATAAAAGGTAGCTACTGTAGCTACGTGGAGGAGGAAGCAGAAGTGGAGCAGGAGGAGCTGTCAAGGATCAAGTGTTCATCAAGGGTCAGAAATCCTTCTTGAGGACCAAGTCAAGATGGAAGGCTCAGATTGATGAAGCTTGAAGAGAAGGAATGAGAGAGAGGTAATTGTATGTTGGTTTTGGCTTTCGGTTCCCTCTCTCTTCTCTCTGTCTGAACCGGTTTTGATGCTTGAAGAAGAAGAAGTTGGCTCGGTTGAACCGTTTCAACCTTGGAGGCTTCCCCTTCTATAATAAGGGTGAACAGCCAAGGCTTGAAATAAGGAGAGTAAGCACAGAGTTCTCATAGCTACCCAAGCTAACAGAAGATCTTCTCCTTCAATGTGTTTCATTTTGTATATTCTTTAGTTTTGTCTGTCTTGAGTCTCATGGTAAAAAAGGCAAACAGTGTGAGGTTTGTAAGAAAAAGCCAGTGAGCGGAAAAAGGCAGAGTGTACAAAATTAAAGAAAAAGTCATGGATGTCCTAGAGGTCATTTGTACATCTGTGTTGTGTATCATGATTCTATAGAAATTCCCTTGCAAGTTGGGTTAGCACTTAGCAGTTAAAAGCTTGGCAGGTGACCAAGTCAAGTTCAGGATTGAGGATAGATTCTGACTTGTCCCGGATAGGAAGGGTAGTTCCTAGGGAGAATCGGTGTCTGTAATCTGTCTGATTATAGTGAAATTCTATCATTGTTGTGATGGAGACTGGATGTAGGCTGTATTGCACTTAGCAGCTGAACCAGGATACTTCTGGGTGTGATTCTCTCTATCTTCTCTACTCAATTTCTGATTCTGGTCGTAGGAGATAAAATTGAAAAATATCTCCTCACTGGTTACGAGACAAAAAGAAAATGTCTCTTGACTAGTGACGAGACAAAAAGCAGAAATATCTCCTAAAGCATTTTAAAAGACAGCAAGTGTTACTCAGCAAAAAATAGGCTAAGATTCAACCCCCGTTCTCTTAGCCACTGATAACCATCAATTGGTATCAGAGCTTGGTCTCAAAGAGATCAAGCTTTGCAACTTGGAGAAAAGATCCTGATGCCAGAAAACAGTGGCTCAAACCTGGTGGCTTACACTCTGACAGAAGGGCAGTCAAGCAACAGACCTCCACTTTTTAATGGAAAGAACTACACGTACTGGAAGGAAAGAATGAAGATTTTTGTCCAATCAGTAGATTACAGACTGTGAAAAATTATCCTAGAAGGTCCTCAATTTCCAACAACCACAGGAGCTGATGGAGTGGTATCTCTCAAGGGTGAAGCCAGCTGGACCGAAGAAGACCGAAAAAAGGTGGAGCTCAACGCCAAAGCTATCAAGTTGCTCAACTGTACGATCAGCTTCAAGGAATACCGACGGGTATCAAGATTCACAACAGCAAAGAAAATCTGGGATAAATTACAAATCACTCATGAAGGCACAATCCTAGTAAAGAAGACCAGGATTGACATGCTAAACAGAGAGTATGAAATGTTCTCAATGAAAGAAGGGGAATCGATTAATGAACTATTCGAACAGTTCAACATCATCATCAATGGCTTGGATGCTATGGGGATCACATATCCAGAATCTGTGCTTGTGAGGAAAATTTCGAGAAGTCTCACAAAAGAGTGGGAAACTAAGGCAATAGTAATTTCTGAGAGTAGTGGTCTTGATTGTATGACTTATGATGATCTGAGAGAAAATTTGCTTGCTCTTGAAAACACATATTTGAAAAAGGATTCAAAAAGAAAAGGAATAGCCCTCAAATCTGTTACTAACCCTCTGGATGATGAATCCAGTGATAACTCATTTGAAAATGATTTTGTTTTGTTTGCAAAGAAATTCAGAAAAATGGTGAAACTAAAGGAAAGAAGCAAAGGGAGTGGCTCAAGGAAACCAAAGAAGGACTTCAACAAAGCGATCTGCTACAACTGCAAAGAGGCTGGGCATTTCAAATCCGATTGCCCCAAACTGAAGAAGGAGGACCAGCTAAAGAAGGGAAAGAAGAAAGGACTGATGGCCTCTTGGGAAGACCTAAAAAATGATTTTGATGAAGATGAAGAATCAGAAACCAAATCCCAAACTTGCCTCATGGCAGATCACGTAGAACATGTAGTTTTTTAATAATCCTGACACTGAAAACCTTCATCTCATGATAGATCACCTCTCTGAAAAGATTAGATGCTTCTTAAATGAAAACTAAAATCTTGAGTCTTAAATTGAAATTCTTAAAGCTGAAAATAGTTTTCTTAAAGAAAAATTGAGAGAAGCTGAAACCACTGTTGATCTTGTGGAAGAAAACATGCGGTTGAAAGCTGAAATAAAAGGTTGTGAAAAATAACATTCTATGGTTGCATATCTAGATTGTTTTGAAGAAAATGAAAAGCTGCTCAAAGAGGTAAAAAGACTCAAAGAGGACTTAGCCACTTTTGCTCAAAGTTCAGAAAATTTAAATAAACTCTTGGCTAGTCAAAAACCTCTTTATGACAAAGCTGGATTGGGTTTTCATAAAGATACAAAATCTGTTCAAAAACCTTATTTTGCAAACATAGCGTCATCTTCAAATGATGCAAGGTTTCAAAACCCAACAAGCTTTGAGAAAACAGCAACTCATAGATTTTGCAGATTTTGCAACCGGAATGGTCATTTTCCTATTCAGTGTTTCTTTGTTGAAAGAATGATTGAAAACAAAGTTTATAAAATTGTTTGTGACTATAATGGATTAGGACAAAGATGATGGTTTAACGTCAAAGGATCCAAAAAGATTTGGATATCTAAGGTCACTTGAGCTTATTTTGTAGGTGTGCCTAGCATCCAAGCAAAAGGATAACATGTGGTATATGGATAGTGGATGCTCTAGGCATATGACCGGAAAGGCAACCTTCTTCATTAAGCTTGATGAATATGATAGAGGGTTTGTCACTTTCGGTGATAATGGAAAAGGAAAAATAGTGGCCATTGAAAAAGTTGGTAAAAGTTTCTTTTCTTTTATAAATGATATTCTTCTTGTTGAGGGTTTGAAGCACAATTTACTAAGCATTAGCCAATTATGTGATCTTGGTTATGAAATTATTTTTAGAAAATTGGATTGCTTAGTTATTTGTGAAAAATTGGTAAAATATTGTTTGAAGCCAAAAGATGTAATAATGTGTATGGATTGACTATTGAGGATTTAAAAGATCAAAAGGTGACATGTTTTACTTCTCTTGAATCTGAAAAATGGCTATGGGATAAGAAATTGGGTCATGCAAGCATGTGCCAAATTTCTAAGCTTGTTAAGAAAAATTTGGTAAGAGGAATTCCAAACATTAAATTTGATAAGGATATTACTTGTGATACTTGTCAATTAGGCAAACAAGTAAAATCCTCTTTTAAACCAAAAGATAGAATTTCTACCAAAAGCCCTTGGAAATGTTGCATATTGATCTTTTTGGTCCAACTAGAACTCAAAGTTTAGGAGGTAAACATTATGGTTTGGTGGTGGTGGATGATTACTCTAGTTTTGGTTGGGTACTCTTCCTAGCTCATAAGAATGATGCTTTCCATGCTTTTTCAATTCTTTGTAAAAGAATTCAAAATGAAAAAAATTTGAAAATTGCCCACTTGAGAAGTGATCACGGAAAAAAATTTGAAAATCAAGATTTTGAAAAATTCTATGATGATTTTGGAATTGCTCATAATTTTTCATTCCCTAGAACTCCTCAACAAAATGGGGTAGCTGAAAGAAGGAATATAAGCCTTCAAGAAATGACTAGGGCTATGCTTTGTGAAAATGAGGTTCCAAAATTTCTATGGGCTGAAGCTATAAATACAGCTTGTTATATTTTGAATAGGACAATCATTAGAAAAGGGTTAAAGAAAACTCCTTATGAGCTATGGAAAGGAACCCCTCCTAATCTTAAGTATTTCCACATTTTTGGATGCAAATGTTTTGTGCTTAACAATAAAGAAAATCTTGGAAAGTTTGATCCAAAATCCTATGAGGGAATGTTTGTTGGATACTCCACCACTAGCAAAGCATATAGAATTTACCTCAAAGAACATAGAACCATAGAGGAATCCATACACGTGTATTTTTGTGATACTAATTCAATTTCCAGTGTTGTGGTAGAAGATGATGCAGGTTGTGAAGATATTATCAACCAGGAAGTCAGTAAAGAATATCCCAAAACTGTCCCAAGTGAAGAACCTGTCCGTCCAGAAATGTCTCATCAGGATGGAGGAGACATTTCCATTTTGTCTCCTGAACCAGTTAGAGAATCCGGAACAGACCAGATTGCTAAAGCTCATCAAGGCAGATCCTTACCTCCAAGGCCAAGAGAATGGAAGTTTATGAAGGGTTACCCCCATGATTTTATCATTGGTGATCCTTTCCAAGGCGTGACCACTAGATCCTCAAGCAAGAAGCAAGTTGAGCCAAGCAATGTTGCTTTCTTGTCCTAATTAGAACCTCTCAATGTAAAGCAAGCCCTTGAAGACCCCTCATGGGTTCAAGCCATGGAAGAGGAGCTTGCTCAATTTGAAAAGAATGAGGTTTGGACATTTGTACCCCATCCAAATGGTAAGAAGGTAACCAGTACAAAGTGGATCTTTAAAAATAAATTGGGTGAGGATGGTAATGTTGTTCGTAACAAGGCTAGATTAGTGGCCCAAGGTTACGATCAAGAGGAAGGTATTGATTTTGATGAGTCTTTCGTCCCGGTAGCAAGAATGGAAGCAATTAGGTTGCTTCTTGCCTATGCTGCCCATAAGGGTTTTAAAATGTTCCAAATGGATGTAAAATGTACTTTTCTTAATGGATTTATAGATAGAGAAGTATTTGTGGCACAACCCCCCGGTTTTGAAAATAAAGAATTTTTAAATTATGTTTTTAAACTTTCAAAAGCTCTTTAAGGGCTTAGGCAAGCTCCAAGAGCTTGGTATGAAAGGCTTAGTGCCTTCTTGTTGGAAAATCATTTTCAAAGGGGTACCACCGATACTACTTTATTTATCAAAGTTTCTAATGATGACATTCTTCTTGTTCAAGTTTATGTGGATGATATAGTGTTTGGATCGGCCAATGAATCCTTGTGTGAAGAGTTTGGAAAACTCATGACTAGTGAGTTTGAAATGAGTTTAATGGGAGAACTAACATTCTTTCTTGGTCTCCAAATTAAACAAACTCCTAGTGGCATTTTTATTCACCAAGGAAAATATGCTAAGGAATTAATCAAGAAATTTGGCCTAGAAAATTCCAAACCTATGGGAACACCTATGCATCCAAATACTAAGCTTGAAAAGGATGAAAGTGGCAAAGATGTGGATAAAACACAGTATAGAGGAATGATTGGCTCACTTATGTATCTTACATCCTCTAGACCGGATATTGTTCAAAGTGTGGGTGTATGTTCAAGGTTTCAATCTCACCTAAAAGAATCCCATCTTTCTGCCGTCAAAAGAATCATTAGATACATTAAGGGAACATGTGATTATTTTTTATGGTATCCTAGATCTAATGATTTCTGTGCAATAGGATTTTGTGATGTAGATTATGCGGGAGATCGGGTGGATAGAAGGAGCACATCCGGAATGTGTTGCTTCCTTGGAAGCTCACTAAACATGTGGTCAAGATAGAAACAAGCCACAGTTGCTCTATCCACGGCTGAAGCTGAATACATATCTGCCTCTACTTGTTGTTCACAATTAATTTGGTTAAAAACTCAGTTAGAGGATTACAAATTAAAAATCAATAGTATACCTTTGTTCTGTGATAATATGAGTGTAATAAACATTTCTAAAAATCCTGTTCTGCACTCTAGAACTAAGCACATTGAGGTTAGATATCATTTTATTAGAGAACATGTGCAAAAAGGTACTATTGATATTCAATTTGTAAAATTCGAAGAACAACTTGCTGATATTTTCACTAAACCTCTGTGTGAAGATAGGTTCTGTTCATTGAGAAACAGTTTGGGTATGATTGATCTAAGTTCTATTGATAAATTGTGATTTTATTGATTTTGTATGTTTTGTCTCGTAGGTTGGAAGGAGACAAATCTGGGAAGATAGTGAATAAGCAAGGAAACAGGGGGAGATTGATCATAGGAGTTCCTAAACTTAAGGCCCACCAAACCCAGTTGACCCACTCCATGATTCTGTCCCGTTTGACTTCTTCATTCATTTTTTAATTAATTTTTGGAGGTTATCACATCAAATATTTATAGGGGGAGTTAATGTCAAATCAAAATCTTTTTCCCTTACTCCCTCCCTTTATTCAAGGAAAAGATCCTTTAGTTACTTTTTAAATTTTAAAAGATTTCCTTGATGGTAACCGCTCCATTAATTGCCCATTATTCCATTATCCCTCTCTCCACTCAGCATTAAATACAGTTATAACCTCTCTTCATTCACCAATCCATTCGGCCATTCCTTCATCTTCTCACCCTCTTCTTCATTTTTATCATAAAAAAGAAGTTGGCATCCAGAAGAAGTAACCGAACTCCTGCCTCCAAAATTCCTCCTTCCTCTACTACCCCCCCAAACACACACTCATATTCACATACATTCTACTTCATCTTCATCCCCTTCTTCACAATCAACTGAAGCCATGAGGAGGAAGGTCATTGCTCAGAAAACCTCTTCTCGTAAGAAGATTGGAAAAGAAAAGAGCCTGTGATAGAAGAAGAAGACGAGTCACAATCCTCTCCACCTCCTTCACCTCCATGAAAATTAACTCCTCTTCCATCTGGCCGAAGCTCTCAGAGGTCAAAAGATTATGTTTTGTGCAACACAAGAGAACCTCCAAACTTGGATTCTTTGGACTTCAAGAATAAGTTCAACAAAAGTCACTCCCACTTTGATCCGGCACGGTTCAACTCCTGCGTGGCCTACGAATTCCATGGTCAAGTTCTGATCAACCGACATCTGTGCGCTTCTCACATTGTCAATTTGGAAACCCTGAGTGCAAAAGGCATTAATTTTGTTACTTTGTTTGATAATCTCAGGTGGACTCCTTTGTTCAAGATTTAGAAGCCAGTTTATCCAAATCTTGTTCGTGAGTTCTATGCAAATATGATGTACCATGACGGAGCAATTCATTCATATGTTAAGAAGGTTCATCTAACTCTGAACAGAGAGACCGGCCACTGCTTATATGTCAGGAAAGTGAGACTCTCAGGTTGGCATCTCTTATCAGATAGCCCTTACTCAGGTTTGCGAAAATTTCTTTGCTCTGGATGGTACTGTTCTGACTCATAAGGCACTTGGTTCAGTAAGAGCTCTCCTTCACCGCATTGTCAATCACATTCTTATGCCACAAAGCGGTTTTTTTAAAAGAGTTACAGTTTGTGATACCCTGGTTCTATTTGCCATTCTCACTTCTTCATCTATTTCTTTTGCTTATTTAATGGTTCATCATATGTGGGACTGCGTACGTAGTGATAAAAAGGCAAATCTGCCTTATGGTATTTTTCTCGCATGTATATTTGAACACTTTCATGTTGATCTGTTGAATGAGCCTGTAGAAACAGGGTGTCTACCATCAAAGGCGGCGAAGTTTTTGGATCCGGGAAAGGTAACAAAGGCAAAAGCTCAATGCCAGCCATGTCAGTTGACAGTGATCTAGAAAGTGGTCCTTCTGAGCCATCTAAGCTTGCTGAGTCACTCAAGGACGTTGTAAATGAGCTTTCTCATATGTCCAAATTGATGGCACGTTCCTTCAAAGAAGCTCGAAAGATGGCTTACCAAAATGAAAAAGCTTGGAACAAGTATAATGAAAGGATCAATCTGCTTCTCCAAAGCTTTGAAAAGGATCTAGCTCCCTCTGATAAAGACAATGATTTCTCTGACTCTGATGTGAATCTGTCCGATGCTTAAGCTCACTGCTGCTCATGTTTTGAACAATTTCTGATTTTCTATTTGTTGAATACTATTTTTGGATGTTGTTAGATTTACTGTACTTGGATATTCTGAACCTTTTTGTTTTGGTTTAAACAAATATTCTGCATTTTGACATGTTGCTATCATTTGTTTTGCTGGACCTCCATTGATGGCAAAAGGGAGAGGAATTAAAAGGAGAAAAGGAGAAAAGAAACAGGGGTGACTCTATGGTTTAACTGAAAACAGGGGCTAAAATCTGAATGATTAATGATTACCCCTGTGCTTGTGCTCAATTTTTTATTTCTATGGTTTATACTCTGATTTCTGGCTTATGCTCTGATTTATGCTTTATCATGGTCTGAATTTGCTTGTGCTATGATATGCTCTGATTTATGCTTTATCATATTCTGAATTTGTTAGTGCTTTGATATTTTTCTGATCTGACTCATTGCCAATTTTATGAAGCTTTGGTGTTAATACTAAATTTCAAAAAATGCTTCATAGAGCCTGAACTATTGTGTTATTTGGCAAGAAATTTATCTTGGCAGGAAATATTTGTGAACATGTTGTTTTAAGAATGTAGAATCTGGTTTATTTGTTGTACTCTGAAAGTACTCTAGCATAATTTGTTTTATTTTGTGAGAAGAAATTTATTTAGATGATAACAAATCAAGTTTTGATTATCATATTTCATCTGCTCAGAAATCAAGCTGTTCAATATTTTTTAATATTTCATATGTTGAATACATTGTGGCTGTAAGCTTGGTTTTAAGAATGTTATAGGTAAAGATTCCTTTAATAAAATGGCACATATTAAGGGGGAGCTATGTAACAAAAAAAGGGGGAGGATCCAAAATCTTCAAAGGGAGTACTCTTAATCCTTATCCTGTTTTAATTCAATTTTTAATAATGTTTGTCATCAAGGGGGAGATTAATAAGTTTGAAAAACTCCAAATTAAGATGATAATCAAATATTATTAAAATAGTAATTAGAAATTATTAAATTAATTTATGCTTCAAATCTGTTTAATTAATAATTTCTATGTTGCTTGCAGATTTTGGTCATTGGGCATAAAGAAAACTTCAAGCCCAAAAATATTGGCAAAAATAATCAGCCTTGTGCAAAAATATTTTAATAATATATGGCTAAATTATTGCAATATTTATTGGGCCAGAAAATTGAGAAGCAAGCCCAATTAATTCTTTGTTACAAGACCAACAAAGCTTGGTCCGAAATTAAAAGAAGAAAGAAAGCAAAAGTTGCAAGCCTTCCACGGATAGCATATGCCCTCTTTGAATGGAATTCAAATTAAATTAAATGGACTTAATGGCATTGGTAATAGAAGAGAGAAATTTCAAAATTGATTTAATGGCTTTTATTGCTCTCACACGTTACTAAGCATGGGGAGTGGGAAATTAATTTCTTTTAATTTCATTCATCAATTGTATTGAAAGCTTTTCACTCTTCTCTCTTCTCTCTCTTTAGTTTTGGTCACTTCACTGACAGGGAAGAAGCTTGTAGAAGCAAGCTATCAGAGGAAGAAGAACAGAAGCTATGAACAAGCAAGAGGCTAAGGTGATGATGGCCTTAGCAAAAAGAAGATCTATGGTATGGTGTGGCTGAGATCCTTACCACTAAAGGTAAGATGTAGTGAGGAAGTCTCAAGATCTCCATACCTAGAAATAGAAGCAATCCATTTCGGTCAGAGAAGAAGATCCCTGTGGTATGGCTCGTCTCTACTTTCTGTTCATCCATCACAGAAGGTAGCTACTGTAGCTACGTGGAGGAGGAAGCAGAAGTGGAGCAGGAGGAGCTGTCATAAATCAAGTTCATCGAGGGTCAGAAATCCTTCTTGGGGACCAAGTCAAGATGGAAGGCTCAGATTGATGAACCTTGAAGAGAAGGGATGAGAGAGAGGTAATTGTATGTTGGTTTTGGCTTTTGGTTCCCTCTCTCTTCTCTCTGTCCGAACCGATTTTGATGCTTGAAGAAAAAGAAGTTAGCTCGGTTGAACCGTTTCAACCTTGGAGGCTTCCCCTTCTATAATAAAGGTGAATAGCCAAGGCTTGAAACAAGGAGAGTAAGCACAGAGTTCTCGTAGCTACCAAGCTAACAGAAGATCTTCTCCTTCAATGTGTTTCATTTTGTGTGTTCTTTAGTTTTGTCTGTCTTGAGTCTCATGGTAAAAAAGGCAAACAATGTGAGGTTTGTAAGAAAAAGTCAGTGAGCGAAAAAAGACAGAGTGTACAAAATTAAAGAAAAAGCCATGGATGTCCTAGAGGTCCTTTGTACATCTTTGTTGTGTATCATGATTCTGTGGGAATCCCCTTGCAAGTTGAGTTGACACTTAGCAGTTGAAAGCTTGGCAGGTGACCAAGTCAAGTTCAGGATTGGGGATAGATTCTGGACTTGTCCCGGATAGGAAGGGTAGTTCGTAGGGAGAATTGGTGTCTGTAATCTGTCTGATTATAGTAAAATTCCATCATTATTGTGATGGAGACTGGATGTAGGTTGCATTGCACTTAGCAGCTGAACCAGGATACTTCTGGGTGTGATTCTCTTTCTCTCTTCTACTCAATTTCTGATTCTGGTCGTAGGAGACAAAATTGAAAATATCTCCTTACTGGTTATGAGACAAAAAGAAAATGTCTCTTGACTAGTGACGAGACAAAAAACAGAAATATCTCCTAAAGCATTTTAAAAGGCAGCAAGTGTTACTCAGCAAAAAAAAGGGGCTAAGATTCAACACTCCCTTCTCTTAGCCACTGATAACCATCAGAGACAGGCAAGATTTTTTTTTCCTGTTTCTGATAGCTGCTTCTAATTACTTATAGGTTTGTGATCATTCGCAATTAATTTTGTAAAAAACTTCTATGCTCGTATCGGTCGAATTCTAAGTTAATGTCACTCAAGAATGTAGTAGTTGAAAATCGAAATAATTAAAGCATAGTTATTGAAAACACTGACATATGTACCCACACTATATTGAAACTAAATTTGTACCCACGCAAGATGCTCTTCGTGTGACAAAAATACCCTACGTGACACTCCAACCCTCCAAAGACGGGGTACTTTTGTCACACGGAGAGCATCTTGCGTGGGTACAAGTTTAGTTTCAATTTAATGTGGGTACATATGTCAGCATTTTCATCTTTCATGGATACGAATGGTCATTTATTCCATAGTTATTTGATAATTGGTTTCCATTTTTTTTTGTAAAGAATGTGTCACTGATGGTTTGCAGGAGATAGTGTTTGGTTTAATTAACTAAAGACTAAATTTGGGTTGCAATTGAAATTTTTTTGTCAGTTGTGTGTATGTTGATATCCAAAAGTCTGAATTGTTGAATTGATATCCAAAAGTTTCATTAATTTAATTATAATGAAAAGTTGATGGATCCAATAAAGCATGCATACCTGAGTACCTGACCGGGGTCCTCAGGAAATAAAAATTAAAAAATTAAAAAGAGGAAACTTTTCCTTCAATTATATGGAATTGTCCCTGTCATGTGGGATGCTTTGTACTGGGCTGCTTTGTACTGGGCTGCCTTTGTCATGTGTAGATCTTTACCATTGATTTGATTTTTGTTTGCGATCCATGCTTGAGTCCCATCTTGTTAGTCAATGGTAAAGATCCACATGTAAGATGCAACATATATTTGCATTAACTTTAATGGTAAAATTATTGTGCTCAATGCTCCGTTTGGCTTTTAATAGCCTTTCACTTTACACAGGTAAGGAGTGGAGGCGAAAGCAAATAAGGAAGATTACAGATTGAGTTTTCGATGGCGTGAAGAATGAGACGGGAATGGCTAATTTGAAATTTGAAGATCTGTATATTGTTGTTTTAATTGTGTACAAGTGAGATATCTGCCTCAAAATTTAGCCCACATTTTAGCTTGGTTGATATGGATAATTATTCTATAAGCGGTGGTTTCTATATTGTAGTGATATCAACAAGCATTTGCCTGGTCCACATTTTGATCTTCCACCAAAAGACAAAGTCAGAGAGATGATGAAGGTACTTTATTGTTTCACAATGAGAACAAACTATGTTTTCTACTTATATGAAATCTTCACCATATGATTATATGAAGTGAATCTGTGCTTTCTGTTATAGACATTTTATGAAGTATATGCATTTCTTGATCATTTTATAGTTTTTGACGTATTCATTTATTTAACTATGTTAATGATGGAGGATTTAACCTGAGAATGTACCTTTTTCCATCTGCTAAATTGTTTATAATATAGAACTCTGGGTCCTTTGAGTAGTTGCTGAGTCAATTATGTTTGCAAGAGCTATTCTGCATTGAGTTTATGTGAACAAACTTCACTAAATTGTGATGGTTTATGGAGAGGTACACGCATTATTATGAGCGATGGGCCAGCAATCAATCCGTACGCACTACTTTATACTTATCAGTATTCTAGGAAAATATTTTCTTCACATATCTAAATTCATTGATTAGTTTTATATTTGGATAGTATTCTTACTTTGTTATATGCTTTATGATTAATTTTCTTTCTATGGTAGTCGAGGCAAAAAGCTCTTGCAGATCTACACCAGATGCAAACTGTTCATGTATGTTACATAACATTTGCTATATTTTGCATTAGCTTATATCTGTCTTTTGCAACTCTTTCAGAAAAAATGGTTTATAAGGTTGCACATATTTCTTTTTAGTAGTACATGTTGCTGCTTTTGTAGTCCATTGATTATTTCCGTGTCAAGAGTCTGTTTAAAATTGAAGCTCTTAAACTGCTGCTCTAGAATCTTCTTTCTTCTAAGTAGAGCTTAATATAAGGTTGCGAGGATCTTGTTAGAGGAATTGCTGGGGATCTTGTAGAAGAGGTAATTCTTTGAACCTTTTAGTGTATGTGGATTATCATTGTTGCTGGCGATCTTTGGCTTTAGAAGTCAGCATAGCACCAAACCTTAATTATAAACCTACTAAATCATTAGGCAGAAGCTGAATTAATATGATGGAAGTATTATTTTTAGCTGAAATTAATATAATTCACTTTAAGGGAACAAGTTGCTAAACTAACCAAAAGATTGGAATGGGCCTTTGCTCCTCCATTTTGATCATAAAATATTTAAAAAGTATTAGCTTTGTATTAGAGATACTTCCATTTTGTTGCAATTGATATCTCTGAAATTTTTTTAGGTATTCTGCTGATATTGCTTAAGCAAAATACAACTACTGGTCTACCTTCGTGCCTAATCCTTTTGAAGTTGTATTAAGGGCCCGTTTGGGAAACTCTAGAAGTAGCTTTTTTTAACTTTTGACTTATGAAAAGTAGTAGTATTAATGTCGGGTGCAATTTTCAAAACCAAATTGCAACTTTCTAAGAAGCTATTTTGGAGCTTATAGAGAAGTTAAAAAAAAATGACTTCTCTCATAATACTTTTACTTTTCATTACATTTCTTTAAAATAAGTACTTTTAGAGTTAAAAATCCAAACACAAAATAACTTATTTATAAGTTACTTTTAACAGAGTCATTTATTGTTTAAGTTATTTTATCAAAAGGAGCTTAATTAAGTTAGTTACCCAAACTGGGCCTAACTGGTCTACATAGGTATAGGCTTGTAGTATTTTTTGTTAGATTTGTATCATAGTTTATTACTTTTCAAGAGAAATTTGTGTATCAATATTTTGAGTTTAATAAAATATCTCATTTTATAGTAATTAATTTCAGTATATTTATATTATGCATAATAACAACTATTGTTGGCAAAAATATATACTTGATTCTAGAAAAAAGATAGTTCGTTGCTTCTAAGAAAATGAGTATAATATAACTAAAAAAGTCTTAAGATTTTAGCGGCAATAGTAATGGCAATTAAAAGTGAATAATATTACAATTTTAGAATTATTTTTAGTGGCAATAGTAATGGCCACTAAAAGTGAATAACATTGCAACCTTAGAATTATTTTTGGTGGCCATATAAATTGCCAAAAAAATGGCCGCTAAAAGTTATATACTTTTTGTAGCCATTAAAACGGTATTTACCGGCAAATGTTATAATTGCCGGAAAATGTATTAGTGGCTATTTTTATTGCCGCTAAAAGCAAAATAAATGGCTGCTAAAAGTGATTTTTCTCATGTGAGTATATATGGAAGGTGTGAGGATCAATCTTGGTAGAATGCAGTGTGAAAAGAATCTTTTGAGGTGTGGATGGATAAAAAGATAAGAAAAAATGTGAAGGAAGTGTGGATGGTGTTATTCTGTAATATGATGCACATGGAGATGTAAAAATAACATTGTCTTTAATAACAGAGCGTTAGTATTAGAAAAATTAAAGGAGAAAATTGTAAAATGCATAAATTATGGTGGTAAAATCGACAATATAAGAGTAATTGATTTGCTTATGAGTGCAAATATCAAATCTAAGGTAAATAAGAAAACAAAAGAAGATGATTTATGAAAAAAGTCAATAATACAGTAGAATAAAAATTAGAAGGAGATTGATCATGAATTGATGTAGAATAACTGATCAGATTTATGTTAAAGTGTCTTCGAAGGAATTAAAATTATTATATTCTATTGTTCTTTATTTGTTGTTTAATGTTAGTTTCTATGTTTTTCTTTGTTGTTGTTGTTGCCCTGATTATGCTGTTGTTTTTTGAAATTATGTCCATATTTTTTGGAGTTGGGTGGAGATGTAATTATATATATAAAAGAAAGCAAGATAAATAAATCGGTAAAACTCCGCCCAGTTAAAATTGTTTGCATGGTGAAAGGAAAAAGTCCACTGTTGTGCTTCATGAAATTAAATACTTCATCAGTACGTATGACTATTTTTTCCTTATATAAAATTAGAACAACAATATTTTTTATTAACAACGCTGGCATATATATATATATATATATATATATATATATATATATATATATATATATATTGTACCTTCCCGATATCCTCGGCCAAACATTCCCAACATCCTCGGTCAACAGAACGAGAAACAAGTCCATCACGTCACTCATACCGAGATTCTCGTTCTAACGGAATTGAGAATCTCGACTCTATCAACAAACCCTAACAAGTACCGAGCATTACTCAACTGACAGGCTCTATTTAAACAAACGGACTTCAACTCAAGAAGGCAGGGAAAAAAGAGAAAAAGACAATCATTGACTCAAAAAGATCATTTCTCCCCTTTCTCCCAAAAAACTACTCTTCCTCTCTTATTTATCTTTATCCTTTCTGGTTTTAAGCTCATAAGCTGACTTGGGCGTCGGAGTCCTTTTTGCAGGTTCCACACCGAGGTCGATAGTTCTCAAGACGACGTTTCCGAGTTTCCCACGTGTTGCGGAGCCGACCACACCTCGGAAGCTTACTCTAGATAGAACAATTGGCGCCCACCGTGGGGCCCTCCTTGAGTGACCCCTTTTTACTTTCTTTCTTTATCACATTAATTCACGCACCTCGTACCCTGCTTTTCTTTTCAGAAGTTACAACATGACGGACCAGTTAGATACCCAGCAGCATCCTCGGACCAACGCCGATCTCATGACAGCCAACGCCGCATTACTTGCGGAGAATCAGCGGATGGCTGAACTATTGGCTGCGATGCAGAACGGAGGCGAACGAAAGCACGTCAATAAAGTAACAAATCCTGAACAAAACGAGGAGCACCAGTCAGAATCGAATGCAAAAACAGAGGAAGTGCCCCTGAAAACAGGGAGACGACGAACTAACCCTTTTTCTGATGAGATTATGAGTTTTAAGATGCCCCAAAATTTTACACTACCTATGACCTTGGCACCATATAAAGGGATCGGAGATCCTAAAATTTATGTCACCAAGTTTGAATCAATGATGTTCTTGAACAGTGACTCCGATCCCATTTTGTGCCGATCTTTTCCTACATTTCTAGATGGGGCTGCATTATTATGGTTTTCGAATTTACCTGCAGGGTCAATATCTAACTTCGACGACTTCTCCAAGCTATTTATCAATCAGTTTGCAGCCTCAAAGATCTATGTGAGGGACTCAGACTACCTTAGCACGATCAGATAAGGACAGCATGAGAGTCTGAAGGATTACATGACGCGCTTCACAACGGCCGCCATGGAAATCCCAGACCTCAATCCCGAGGTACAACTCCTGAAGAGCGGCCTCCGACCTGGTAAGTTCCAAGAGGCCATAGCTGTCGCAAAACCAAGAACGTTGGAAGAATTTAGGGACAAGGCGACAGGACAGATCGAAATAGAAGAACTTCGAGAAACCAGACGATATGAAAGACAACCGCACCGAAAAGAGGATGATAAAACTCCATCAAAAGATCCTAAAAGACCTTTCAGGTTAACACCGAAGTATGATTCATACACAAGGTTCAACGCGAGGAGAGAAGACATCCTAAAAGAAATACTACACAACAAGCTCATCAAACCACCAAACAGAGCCGGATCATATCAAGACCAGAGGTTCGTCGACAAATCGAAGCACTGTGCCTTTCACCAAAAATTCGGACATACGACCGACGAGTGCGTCATAGCAAAGGATCTCCTGGAAAGACTGGCAAGGCAAGGACACCTAGATAAATATATAACCAGAGCTCGACCAAGCTCAGAAGGTCCCACCGACCGACGTCCAAAACGGAGACAAAATACACCAGAAAAGCCTAAAACACAACCTCCTCCGCCAAGGGGGGTTATAAATTGCATTTCAGGAGGATTTGCAAGTGGTGGTCAAACCAGCTCGGTACGCAAGCGCCGTTTCCGAGAAATGCTAACACTACAACAAACAAATAAAGCACCAACCAACAAACCTCGAACACCGGAAATCTCCTTCAAACATTCCGATTACCAAGCAAGGTCAGACAACCTAGATGACCCGGTGGTCATATCCATCCAAGCCGGAGATCTCTTATTTAAAAAAGCTCTACTTGACCCAGGCAGCAGTGCCGATGTTCTTTTCTATTCTACCTTCAAAAAGATGAAGCTCAGTGAGCAAGCTCTGCTGCCATCATCAGGAGAACTAATCGGATTCTCGGGAGAAAGGGTCTCAATCCTCGGCAGTGTATGGCTACAGACAACCCTAGGGGAACATCCAATGAGTAAAACAAGGGATTTACAATTCCTAGTAGTCGATTGCATAAGCCCTTATAACATCATTCTGGGCAGACCTTTTTTAAATACTTTTTGTGCAATTGTTTCCACAATCCATTTGTGCATGAAATTTCAGGTGCAAGAGAATCTGATAGCAACCGTACATTTAGATCACATTGAGGCTCGCAGGTGCTACAATGAAAGTTTAAGAATCAAAGCAGAGGCCCAACAACGAGCCGAACCGAAACAAGAAACATACAACATCGCCAACATTTCGGATACGGCCGATCTTGACCCGAGAGGAGATCTCCAGGACAAGCCAAAACCAATAGACGAGCTTGAAAAGGTACAGCTAAACGACAATATTAACCATTATACTTATATCAGCTCCTCACTTCTTCCAGGTACAAAACAGAAGATAACAAAATTACTCAGGGAGAATACAGATCTGTTTGCCTGGACTCCAGCAGATATGCCCGGCATCGATCCGAGCCTTATATGTCACAGATTGCAAATCGACCCAAGAGCTCGGCCAGTATCACAAAAAAAGCGCAACATGGGGAACGAAAAGCGCGAAGCCTGCCTTGCAGAAACTAAAAAACTCCTCCACGCAGGGTTCATCGAAGAACTACGATTCACAACATGGCTATCAAACGTTGTTATGGTAAGAAAAGCCTCAGGTAAGTGGCGCATGTGTATTGATTTCACTAACTTAAATAAAGCGTGCCCTAAGGATGCCTACCCACTACCATGCATAGATAAACTTGTAGATAATGCATCGGGATATGACACTTTAAGCTTTCTAGACGCATACTCTGGATATAATCAGATATTAATGCATCCAAAAGATAAAGACAAAACAGCTTTTATAACCGAATTAGGAAACTATTGCTACACTGTTATGCCTTTTGGACTTAAGAATGCAGGGGCTACCTATCAACGACTCATGGACAAGGTTTTTAATCAGCAAATAGGACGGAATCTAGAGGTATACGTCGATGACATGGTCGTCAAAACCAAACAAGAACACACCCATGAACTCGACCTACAAGAGGTATTCGGCCAATTAAGAAAGAACAACATGCGACTCAATCCAGAAAAGTGCGCCTTCGGAGTTAAAGGAGGCAAATTCCTCAGATTCATGCTAACATCACGAGGAATCGAAGCCAATCCCGAAAAATGTGAGGCAATCATAAACATGCGAAGTCCCCGAACAATTAAAGAAGTCCAGCAATTAAATGGGAGACTAGCCGCCCTCTCTCGATTCCTACCCGCGGTGTCCTCACACTCACAACATTTCTTCAACATACTCAAGGGGCAAACAAAATTCAACTGGAGCTCAGAATGCGAAACAACTTTCCAAAAACTCAAATCAATGATATCATCTCCACCGATCTTGCAGAAGCCGAATTCAAAAAAACCACTTTCCTTATACTTATCAATATCTCAAAATGCAATAAGCTCGGTACTCATCACCGAGATAAACGGCAAATACGAACCAGTATACTTCGTCAGCAAAACATTGCAGCATGCCGAGCTAAGATACCCACCAATGGAAAAACTGGCATACGCACTAGTACTCACAGCAAGAAGGCTAAGGCACTATTTTCAAAGCAACAAAATCATCGTCAAAACAAACCAACCCCTACGGCAGATCCTCACTAGACCAGAGGTCTCCGGACGTCTTACCAAATGGTCTATAGAATTATCCGAGTTTGATGTAGCATACGAGCCGAGAACAACAATAAAAGCACAATTCCTGGCAGATTTTTTAGCCGAATTATCAGGCCGACCAGATGAAGAACATAGCTGGGAATTATATGTAGATGGGGCTTCAAACTCAGAAGAATCTGGAGCAGGCGTATACCTAACAAACAAACACGACTTACAAGCCGAGCAATCAATCAGATTCTCTTTTCAAACAAGTAATAACCAAGCCGAGTATGAAGCTTTACTCGCTGGCCTCCGACTGGCACAATCATTAAACATCACACATCTACAAGTATACTGTGACTCACAGCTGATCATACAACAGGTAAACGGAAATTTTCAGGTAAAGGACCAACTATTAGAAAAATATCATACACTGGTAAGAGAACTCATCTCTCAATTCAACTCACTACAAATCACACACATAGCTCGGGAACAAAATACTCGAGCAGATGCACTATCAAAACTAGCAACAACTAGGAAAAATATGCACGAATCTGTAATATCTCAACTAATACTTGCTGAACCAAGCTTCAGCAACAAAAGAATCTTTTCTATATCACAGGAAGAAGACTGGAGGACAGCATACAAACAATACCTCCAAACGGGGCACATACCACCGACAATTAAGGACAACAAAGCATTCAAAAGAAGAGCGGCATCTTTCACACTCCTCGGAACAAAACTATACAAACGAGGTTTCTCTCAGCCACTGCTCCGATGCCTAAGTACGGAGGAAGCCAAAATCGCCATGGACGAGGCCCATGAGGGAGTGTGCGGGAATCACATCGGAGGAATAAGCCTGGCCTCAAGAGTAGCCCGAGCAGGTTTCTTTTGGCCAACAATGAAAGGCGACTGCATTCAGAAAGTTAGAAAATGTGAAAGCTGCCAAAAGCACGCACCACTAATCCACAACCCGGCCGAGAATCTGCATAGTTCAGAGGTAAGCTGGCCATTCCACAAGTGGGGGCTTGATATTCTCGGCCCATTCCCAAAGGCCCCTGGACAGGTAAAATATCTACTTGTCGTAATTGACTATTTTTCAAAATGGATAGAAGCCATACCTTTGGCAAAAATAGGGGCTGACAAAGTCCAAACTTTCATTTGGAAGAACATCATTTGCCGTTTCGGTATACCCTATGCTATTATTACTGACAATGGTCGGCAGTTCACCGATCAAAGCTTGGCAGAATTTTTACAGGGTTTCAAAATTAAGCATCACTTTTCATCAGTAGAACACCCGCAATCGAATGGACTTGTGGAGGCAGCCAACAAAGTAATTCTCACAGCACTCAAGAAAAAGCTCGGAGATGCCAAAGGAGAATGGGCAGATCTAATACCAGAGATACTATGGAGTTACAATACCACGAAACAAACAACTACCAATGAAACCCCCTACCGACTTGTCTACGGTGCAGACGCAATGATACCAGTCGAGATTTCCCTCACAACGACCAGATCCGAAGTCATACCAGCAACACATAATAACAACATCAGGCAAATAGAGATAGACACAATAGAAGAGGAGAGGTACAAAGCCGAGTTAAAACACAAAGCAATGCAAAGCATAATAAAGCGAAAGTACAACAAAACGGTCAAACCCAGGTCGTTCGGCGAACAAGACCTCGTCCTACGACGAACAGAGGAAGCACGGAGACCACCAGCTCACGGGAAGCTCGCCGCAACATGGGAAGGCCCTTACCGAGTTACTAAAGTACTCGGCAAAGGAGCTTATAAACTTCAAACCATACAGGGCACTGATATCCCCGGAATATGGAATGTATCATCACTAAAAGCTTACTTATCATGAGTAGATATGGCCAAGGGGAGACACTCTTTTTCCTACTCTCAAGGTTTTTTCCAAAACAGGGTTTTTCTTGGAGAGGTTTTAATGAGGTCCCCCACCCCATATCCTTTCTGTACACTCAATATAAATGAAATCAAATACATTATCTACAAAAAAATATCAATCCAAGCATAGCTATGTCATTTATATATTTATAGTCTAAACTGTCAAATACTATCTTAATGTGCGCACATCAAAACACAACATACAAACCTCTACACATGTAGAGAGCATTCCAAGTCCAAAAGACAGAAATAAATTACAAAAAGCAAAAAGTCAGACAGACATCCTAATCCGCTCCTTTCTCAACCGACACACTTTCATCCTGGTTTTCAGGCAACGTCCCATCATCCATAAGGCGACCTCCACTCACAATCTTTGTTACATCAAGCAAATTAATATCAACTTCAGGAGCAACAACACCAATCTGAGCCACAGCCCGATCAAAACCAAAGGTAAAGGCAGTCAGCACCTCCTCCTCTAGTTCGGCAATCCTAGCTTTTAACCCTCCCGTCTCAGCAACACTCACATCCAAGTCTTTTTTCAACTTGTTTACCTCGGTTTCCGAAGCTTTCTTAAGAGCTTTAACTTCAGACCTCAGTTTGTCAATTTTCAAATCCCTCTCTTGCAACGATTCCTTAAGCTTCTTCACAGCAACAACATTATCAGCATCCAATATCGCATCTAGCTCTGAGGTGCGACCAATTGACAACAACCGAGCTCCAATCACCTAAACAAACATCATACCCTTCAGTCTTACAACCACTAAGCGATAAAACACAAATCAAATAATTAACCTGCAAATAGCGAGCCACCCCTATCTTCCCAGCCTCATGGATTGTCTTGACATCAGAATCGACCTGGGCAAATTCATCAGCCACGGCCATGAAAGGAAAACCAGCCGACCATATCGAATTACTCGGCCCTTCTTTGTAGCCATGAAGACCGACCTGACTCTGAAAAGCCACATCAATCTCCTCTGCTGTAAAAACAGCATTATCATCCTTCACAGCAGTTAAATCCACAACTCTCGAGTTTCCCCCACCTCTTTTCCTCTTAAGAGGAATTTCTTGACCAACAGACCCACCCCCTTCCTTCGCCACATTAGTCGACGAACCTTCTTTCTCCTTTTTTCTAGCCTTAGAGACAAAAGCCTTCAAATTGGCAGTAGTCAGGGTCGACGCCTTCTCACCTGACATAAAGCGAAAATAATCAATAATCTATAACACATCAAACCACCAGCAAACAAAATATACAAAACAGATACCTAAGTATTCCTCTAACGCTTCCCTATCCCCTTCAAGCTTCAGCAATGCAGGAATAGACAGAAGGTCAGAGGATGACATTGCTGACATAAGAAACCCAAGTATATAGTCCTCACTCTTAACCCTATCCTCACATTCTAAGACTTGACGAGGTTCAGCAGACCAGAATACAGGAAACCTCTCCTCTAATAAAGCATCAAGAAAAAAGGGATAAGACTCCTCACCAACTTGAACTTTCACAAACATTTCCTTAAAGTCTTTAAAAGAAGACTTATAGAGGCTAAAAATGGCACGACCGGGGTGACTACTCAAGTTCACCCAGCCACCCTTCCAAACTCCCTTCGCCTGGAATAGCGAGAAGAAAACGCCCAACGAAGGATAACAATCCAAATACTCCATGAGACACTCGAAAGCTCGAACAAACGCCCATGAATTCGGGTGAAGCTGCGTGGGAGCACAGTTTAACAGCGATAACACACCACATTGGAAATCCGTAAAGGGAAATCGTACACCCAACTCTGTCAACATACACGTATACACATAGAAGTACGACCAATCACCACGCTTCTCACAAACTCTATCATCCTTATCGCACGGTAAAAACCTAACCTTCAACTTATCACTACCCCTCACCCACCTAGTCTCATTCAACTGCGACAGCATCTCCATACTACTAAACACAGAAACCCGAGACCTCACATCACTATCCACCAAACCATAGGGATCATCCTCATCTACAGTAATCCCTTTCTTACCCATAAAAGCGAAAAAGAAATGGCAGCAAGAAACTAAAGGAAAAAGTGAAAAACGTTACCTTTCTTACTCATTTTTGCAACTTGAGGAAAACCAAACCCAAAAGAGCATAGGAGTCTAACAGACAGGAAGTTACTCCGACACAACACCCCACGTAACCCCTCCACTCCCCCATTAACTACAAGCGGCAGCCCCGTTTCCCGCCTCAAAAAAAAAAAAAGTAGTAGTATTAAATAAATACAACAAAAACCACATGACACCAAGCCCACTTAGCAAAGCCCATAAAGCACACAAGCTAGGCAACAGAAACACGTTGAGCTTGGGGGCTCCCTAGTCAATAAAACCACACTAACATATCAAAAAACAATACAGGCCGAGGATACAGCAAAAAGCTCAACACGTTCCTCATGCCGAGCTTGGGGGCTGTGTACCTTCCCGATATCCTCGGCCAAACATTCCCAACATCCTCGGTCAACAGAACGAGAGACAAGTCTATCACGTCACTCATACCGAGATTCTCGTTCTAACGGAATTGAGAATCTCGACTCTATCAACAAACCCTAACAAGTACCGAGCATTACTCAACTGACAGGCTCTATTTAAACAAACGGACTTCAACTCAAGAAGGCAGGGAAAAAAGAGAAAAAGACAATCATTGACTCAAAAAGATCATTTCTCCCCCTTCTCCCAAAAAACTACTCTTCCTCTCTTATTTATCTTTATCCTTTCTGGTTTTAAGCTCATAAGCTGACTTGGGCGTCGGAGTCCTTTTTGCAGGTTCCACACCGAGGTCGATAGTTCTCAAGACGACGTTTTCGAGTTTCCCACGTGTTGCGGAGCCGACCACACCTCGGAAGCTTACTCTAGATAGAACATATATATATATATATATATATATATATATATATATAGAAGTCAATTTTTATTGTTTGAAGCAAGAATGCAAGATCATTATCAATATCAATTACTCAAAGGGAAGTTTATTTATTTTAAGTAATCCAATAATGATAAAATATTCAGAAGATATATACTCCACAAATGACGTTCACAATGTAATAAAACCAACTACCAAGTTGGATTTTGTTTGTATACCACGAAGCCTTAAAAAATTTTCCTCATGTAATAACCAAAAGAAATTAAATCTCATCATGTTTTTCCTTCCCAACACAAGATTTGATATGATTGAATATATATACTAGCTGGTCCACAAATATTAGTCGAATAAATATTTTCTAGACAATGCTTATCACATAATATTATCTAGAAAATTTGATAATTTTGTTACATGATAGCTTATTATTAGTCTGTTAGTTAGTCTCTCCAATTGCTTGCCACACACGATAGATAGTGTTAAATACAAATTAGTTAATATTAGTTAGTTTTCCGTCATTTAATTAGTTAGAGAAGATATTTATCTTGTAGTTAAGAACTTAAGATTGGCTATAGCACTTTTATATAAACTGAAGGTCAATACTTCAGTAAGATGGAAATTCATGTACAGTAATTAACTTCACGTGAAATTGATAACTGAGAGTTATTAGATAAAAATTTAGTCAAATTATTTAAATTATTTAACAGTTCTCAGTTATTAACTTTACGTGAAATTGACTACACCTGAGTTTTCACCCTTCAATAATTAGCACAAGTTTCTTCATTTTGATGAAAAAAATTTACATTTCTTACTCTTATAACTTCACCCCACTCTTCTCTTAGATTCTCAATAGAAATTTCTTCTTCTCTTCATCATAGTTCATACCATAGAGATTAATGAGATCAAATTCATCTCTTAAACAATTTTCACATGGTGCGACAAGCATAGAGATAATCGTTCCGATCAATAAACCTAAGTGATCAAAAAAGTTTTAAATCATCAACATCTTATATCCGGTCCGTTATACTTCTCATTTCTATTTACTACTATCATTTTGGTTATCTTTACAGCTAGCGTTACAATAGTTAGAGTAAATCCATCATCCATGTTGTGTTCACTAAAATTCAAGAACAAAATGAATTCATTGATGGAAGTATGACCTAGAAATTAAATAAATTGGAGTCTAAAATTGTATCGTCGTATAACTCCAGTTCATTCTACCTCGCTCTAATCAAATTTAGATGAGAAAAAGTAAATGTTGTACATCTTTCTTTAACTCATTGTTAGTCATCAAAAGTCACATGACATGAGGGAGCAAAATGTCAAACTTTTCGCCTGTTTGACTTGTGCAGCCTTGTCTTACATTACGGTGATCGTATATGCATGTGATTTCTATAATATTCTTTTAAGATTGAATATAGATTAACTATGTTATCTTGTTTTAATAATAAAAAAAGAGTATATACTATATATTATTTGTAAATGGTTGTTGTTAAATAAAAGGGCGTGCTAGCTAGGAATCTACTTTAAGAAAAATATTCAATGAATTTCCAATTAATGAAAAGTTTTGGTTTAATCTTTAGAATTGTCAGCACTTCCATTTTTAATAGTAAAAAATCGTAATTTGTTCTAAATTTTCCAATACAATCCCAACTATTATAAGAAGAACCGTTTTTTGCAGACAAATCAACTATTGAATAGATTTCCGTTCCAAGTTATAGAATGATTTATTTAAAGTAAAGTATAATTTTTTATAGTTTGAGGTAAATCTCAAAGTTTAAATTATTTTATTTAAATTTGTAATATTTTAAAATTATTTTAATGTTGGTTTATTATTAGTGATCTGTTAACATAATTAATCATAGAATAAAACTAAAATAATTAGAAAATTAAATAGGACGAAAATGTTGGGAATACAAACAATATATTACTCTTAAAAAATACCAAATCAAGTAAAATAAAAATAAATGTTAACAAAATGAATTGTTTCGAATTTAAAATTTTTACTCATCATAAAATACTTATAAAATAACTAATAGATAAACTTTTGGGAAAAAAGAAAAAATAAGTATAATATATACAATTAAGTATAAATTATACTTTTTTGTTTTTAATGTATCGAAGTTTTTTAATGTTTAATTTAAACAAATTTTATTTTTAACTTTAAAATAAATTTGAATTTTATATTTTAATATTATATTAATTTTTTTGTCATATATAATTATTCAATTATTTTTCAATCACATCTAAGTAAATTATTTTGAATGAGATTACTTTCATTAAGTAAATTTATTTTTTTTAATTTTACACTTAAACATTTTTACTCGTCATGAAATGCTTATAGAATAACTCGTATATAAACTTGCAAAAAAAAAAAATTATATGGTACATATAAAATAAAGTATAAATTATATCTTTTTATCTATAATGTACCAAAATTTTTTAATATTTAATTTAGTTAAAATTTATTTTTAATTTTAAAATAAATTTTAATTTTATCTTTTAATAATATCAAATTTTTACAGTATATAATTATTCAATTATTTTTTAATTGTATCTAAGTAAATTATTCTTAATCACATTATACTTTCATTATAAATAAATTTATTTTTTAGTTTTATTCTTAATCACATTATTTTCATTCTAAGTAAATTTATTTTTTATTAAGAGCAAAATTAAAACATAAGTTGAATAATTATCTATAGTAAAAAAATTAAAATTATTGAAGAAAAAAATAAAATTTATTTATAATTTAATTAAATTAAACATTAAAGAAGTTCAATATATTAGAGACAAAAATGTATAATTTATACTTTATTGCATATGTACATACCATATTCTTTTTTTCCTTTTTCAAAAGTTTATTTACTAACTATTTTACAAGAATGAGTAAAAATTTTGAATTTATAATGTAATTTTTTCTATTAAAATTCACTATTATCTTACTTAATTTGATAATGTTTATAAAAGCAACATATTATTTTTGTTTCTAATGTTTTTTTTTATTTAAGTCTCTAATATTTTAAAATTGTCTTAATGTTATCTTATTATTAATTCTGTTAACAAATTATTAATGATAAAATTATACTAAAATAATTTTAAAATATTAAAAACTTAAATAGAATGATTTAAATATTAGAAAGAATTTTAAAATTTATTCTAAACATTGTGAACAAAAACGAGTAGAAGTGGGAGAGGCTAGTGAGGGGAAGGAATTAATCAATTGAATATATTGATGACGAACCTAAAAATTGAACGTTATAAAATAAACTTGTGCAAAACATGAAATGAAAATGAAAGGCTGAAAATAAAACGAAACTTGGATATCTCTAAGATAAAAATATAGCAAAAGGGATAAAACTAAGATGAAATTAAAGATGTAAGCAAAATAGTGAATTTTTACGTGGAATTAGATCTTACATTGATTACTAGTTATTTGTTTGCTAGTAACCCCATTAATGTTACATGTATTTCTACCCAATAGTTTATTGACTACTGAACCTTCTAAAGCATACACACAATAACCACTAAACCATCAGGTACGAAAATGGCTTCTAATATTAATTGGCATATTCATTCAATTAAGAATTAAGCTTTTGCACATTAGTTTTCTCTTCATGAGCCTTCGTTTGTAGTTGCCGTCATTGGAATGAAACATGCACATCCAGTTGTTGTTTTATGAGCCTTAATTGTTCATTTATCTTTTGAAATGGGTAATCAACATATGCATGCTACTCTTTTATCATGCTTATGTTTTGCTTTGCCTCATAAATATCCCAAAATAGCTTCATATATAGGCTTTCTTCTTTTTTTTTTTTTGGGGGGGGGGGGGTGTTTTCAAATCTCAATATTATATATAGTCTTTTTTCTTTTTTTTTTGGTTTTGTTTTTTTTTTTTGGAGGGGAGGGTTGGGTTCAAATTTCGATATTCCTTTGCCTAAGCCTAAACTAGAACCCAGAAGTTGGAGTATCAAACATTCTGCATATACTTCAATTAAGCAAAAAAGAGTAAAATATTTACTATTAAACCCTACCCATATTAGGCGGATTCCTACCCTCAGAATTTTTCTAAGACACTAGTTAATGATAGTATTAAAAAGAGTAAAATATTTACTATTACCTTTTTCGATAATGCATACAAAATTTAATTATTTTATATAGGGTTAAGTACTTTTTTCGTCTCTAACATCACTAGATCAAAATCAAAATCGTTCCGACTTTTTTTTTTTTATTATTATCATCGTCATTACAAAATGTTATAAAATCATTTTATCCCTCATTCTTGGATCGAAATACTTTTCATCATCATCTTCCCCCACCACCTCCACCACATCCACTGCTACCTACATTGCCAGTGAGAAGAAGAGAAGAAGAGGAAGAAGGTGTCATCGGCGAGAAAGGGTGCAGCGGCAGCAACAACGACCTAGCAGCAGTAGCGACCCAACAACAACAACCCCTTCTCTCTGTTTGCATCGCTTCTCTCTCTCTCTCTCTCTCTCTCTCTATATATATATATATATATATATATATATATATATATATATATATATATATATATATATATATATATATATATATATATATATATATATATATATATATATATATCTCATTATCCGACGAATTAGCGGCGACCCAGTGGCAATGGCAACCCTGCAACAACAACCCTTCCCTCCCTCCTTCCCTCACATCGCTTCTCTCTCTCTTTCTGATGAACCAGTGGCGACCCAGCAGCAGTGGCAACCCTATAGCAGCAATCCCTCCCTCCCTTTGCTTGCATTGGCTCTCTCTCTCTCTCTCTCTTTCTTTCTCTCTCTCTGATGAACCAACGGTAACAACAGATGGAGCTATGATAATGTAGATGGCAATAGATGTGGTGGGAGTGAGGTGAACAGTGGAGTGAGGAGGATGAGGGAGAGGATGATGATGAAGGGTATTTTGGTCCAAGAATTAGGAAAATGATGATTTTATAACGTTTTGTAACGTTGAGGATGGTATTAATTAAAAAAGGTTGGAGACGATTTTGATTTTGACTCAAGACGTTTGGGATGAAAAAAGCACTTAACCCTTTTATATATTTGGGTAAAGTACTGTTTTGGAACCCAACGTTTGAGATAAATTCTATTTTGGTCCTTAACGTTTTAATTGTCCATTTTTATCCCAAAATATTTAAAATAGCATCAATGTTATCCCACTATCAAATCCCTCACTAACACTAAACAAAATTGATGTACTGTTAATAATGTTTTTATTAAAGCTACGTTTGTTTAACCTCCTTCAGCTCTCACAACTTCACCCTCTCAACAAACCCAAATATTATTCTCCTACTCCCTTCTTTCTCTCATTTTTATACTATTAATTCTTCAAAAGGGGTTTAAGGAGGAAGAAGAAGAGAATAGAAGAATAGAATTTGGGCTTGTTGAAAGGTTGAAGGTGGGAGAGAGGGATTGAGCAAACATAACTTTAATAAAAGAATTATTAACTGTACATCTGCATCAATTTCGTTAAGTGGTAGTGAGAAATTTGACGGTGGGATAACATTGATGTCATTTTAAACTTTTGGAATAAAAATAGGACGCTTAAAATATTAAAGACCAAAATAAAATTCACCTCAAATATTAGGTACCAAAATAGTATTTTACCCTATATATTTAAGACAAACTCTTCTTTTTCAACTCTAATCAAACCAATGCTTTAAGAGTATTATTAATTGGATAAATTTCTATTAGAAATACTAGATAACTAAACAATTTTTTAACCAAATCCAATAAAATCACTACGCTTTTTTTTCTTCATATGTACTACAAACCAATGCTTTAAGAGTATTAATTGAATAAAATTTTAACTAAGGTCAATCAAGTCATTTTGCACTTTTTTTTCTTCGTGCGTACGTATGTACGTGCGTTTCTCTTCTTCTCCTCCTCCTTCTTCTTTTTCCTCCTCCTCATTTGTTATCGTCATCGTCATCATCATCATCATCACCATCTTCTCCTCTTCCTCCTCCTCCACCTTTTTTTAGATACTCCGAAAAAAACTCAATCCATAAAAGGAGAGTAAGAAAGTCAATAATAGTATTAGACTATCTCCTTCGACATTGTCATTAAAAATAGTCAACGCTATACAAAGTTATAGCCAAAAAGAAAAAAAAAGGAATACAAACAAAGAAAAAATAAAACAATAATAAATATAGCATATTCCTTGTCACTTGTTTGTACCATCATGGAGTTGTCTTGTAGCCACTTTCATTCACCTTCACGATTCCAATGGACCCAACGCTCGCTGTATTTCTTTTGCAAGCTTTCCCACCTTTTCTTTTCTTTGAACATGTTGTTGCTCATGAACTTCACTCCTACTTTCATTCACCTCCTCTTTCTCTTTCTTCTTCTTATTTGATTTTTTTTCTTTTTTATTTTGCTCATCCTCTTCTATTATTAACATGGTTCTGAAAGCTAAATCGAACTGGCTGGTTCGGTCGAATTAACCGAGAACTGGTCCTCTAGCTGATCTGATTGACATGAAAAACTGACTAATAAAAAATCGGCAAAAAAATCAGTCGAACCGGTGATAAACCGATAAACCTATAAAATTGGTCAGTTTTTTTAACGATTTTCTGAATTATAATTTAAAAAAAAAAGAAAAATAGATGATATAAATAGAAGCCCTAAACCCCTAACCTAGAAAAAACCCTAATCCACTACGGTGCACTACCCCCCTCTCTCTCTCTCTCTCTCTCAGCCAGTAGCCCCTCCCTTTCAACCAGCAGCAACAGCAGCCACCGCCTCCGCCGTCGCCGAACTCTTCTCGTCAACCAGAGGGTGCCTCGTCACCGGCAATGTCATACATAGGGTTAGCTCGAAGCTCTTGGCCGTCCATCCTCCTCTCTTCCATGTCGTCACATTTGGACTTGCAGATTAAAGCTCGTGGCCGTCTTCTTCTCTACATCGTCTTCGTCTTCGTGGGCTTACAGATCGAAGCGCGGTTGGTTGGATTCCTCCATCCTTGGTCATTTTGCTCGATCCTCGTCTCTGTCTCACCATTCCTCCCTTGCCGGTATTTGAGTTCCGTTCTTTTCTTGCCGCCTGTTTCATTCCTCCGTCGACGTTAGTTTGGTTCCTCTATCGTCGGTAACCCTGCTTCATTTTTTTCTTTTGTTATTTTCCATGATTTTGAGATTCTATTTTTTAATGATTCAAATTTATATTTGCTTCCATTTATGGTTGTGTATTTTGTTAATTTTGTTAATTTTACTGAGTTATTGAAATATGAATTCTGATTCTTGAGTTGCTATTCCGTGTTGTGTTCTGAATTAGGGGGACTTGTTTTTTTCTGTTGTGTTCTGACTTCTGAATTAGAGTTGGTGGTGGTATGATTAATTTTGTCATCGTGTTTTATATTGATCTGCATATGAGGACATACATATGTATTACAACTTTTATATACAAATTTGTTAGACTCAGCAGAAAGGTTGCAGTAGACATGCACAGAAATAGAATAAAATTTTCATCCTCATGCCCTTGTCTTTATTTATTCCCTTCCATTTCAGCATTGTTAATTCTACAATGATTTCTTTCTTTAATTTCTCCTTTTACACTAAATTTAGGAAATTAAACATTGGCTTGGAATTTCCTTATTTTAATTTTGAAAAGAATAAAGAAAGATCAGATTTTTCTTATTAGATATTGTTAATGTAACAAAAAAAAGGTCAACATGTTTCATTATATATTTAATTTTTATTAATTTTATTTAATATTTAATTAAATCGGTTGAACTCCGGTTGAACCCCGGTCGAACCTTTGAATTATTGAACTAGTCACTCTACCGATTCATTGACCGATTCGGTTCTCGTAACCTTGATTATTATTATCATCATCAAAAACATCACTATCTTTTTCTTTTTTTTTTTGTATATATGTTCAGCAAAATTACTAAACACAGAAATTTTAGTGCATAGCATAGAAATTTTTTTAGAAACACATGCCCAGGATTAACCAACAAAATGTATTCACAATAAAAATTTATGTACTATGTGTAAAAATTTCTGTGTTATGTTGATAATTTTTTATAGTATGAGCAAGAATTTTTGTGCTATATACAAAAATTTTTGTGCTATACCGAAAAGAAGAAACATGAAAAAGAAGAAACAGTGTGTGCGCATATTGTGTGAATATTTTTGCTGGATTTGGACTTACTTAATTGGATTTGATTATCAAAATTGTATGTACATGTAACATAACTGAATTTCTATAACTAATATTGGAAACAAAGTTACCACATCATGCATTTAAATATGGATATCCTCTGCAATCTAATTTTAATATTCTTACAAGTTAATACTCAAATTTGTCCCTGAAGTTATACTTCCACTTTAAATTGATTCCTAAGATTTTAATCTGCTAAATTTGGTTTTTCAATTTGGCATATGCAACTTACATTAGTCTATAATTCTATTTTAGTCATAGAACTATTAACATCGTGCTAAGATGGACTGATAGTTATCACGCTAAAGTCGGTAACGACTATATGAGGTGGCAATTGAATCGTTGTAAAGTCTAATGTGACAGCCATCAGCATATCTCAACATGCCATTAACGATTCTATGATAAAAATAAAGTCAAGGACCAACGTAAGTCACGAATGCTAAATTAAAAAACTAAATTGAGTAAATAAAAATTTTGAAAACCAAATTGAAGTACGAACATAATTTAAGGGAGTAATCTAAATATTAACTCATATTATGTATATTATACTACACTTTGTTTTTTACTTTGTCTAAATTGTCACTTGACGTGCAAATTTGTAACTCATTATGCTCTCGCTACACCCTGAAAAAAAAAATGTTAAAGATGAATTGTATTGAAATCAAATAATGGTGGATCCATTTCATTGTACAAGTTAATTTATTTATATGAAAAGCTGCAACTTATAGCAAATTCAAGCATTTTTTCTCAACAAATTAGCTTTTTTCTAATTTTGAAAACTCTCAATAGTATCTAACTATTAAAAATTTTAAACTAGCCGACAAAATAAGTGAATTAGCATTGCTTTCACTTTAGGAGCCATTTTTGGTTGGAGATTTTTTTTTGTATATTCCTAGAATCTGGGAAAAAACACTACAACAGAAGAGATAGATTGCAACGATTTTATTTTAGTTTAAAGACAATTTTAAACCGTCGCAAAGTAATTTTGTAGCACTTAACCAAGCATTTTCTAAGGAGTCATTGAACTATTTAATGATAATAATTTTTAACAACCTCTAGAATAATTCTTAAATAAAAATTTATCACAAGTTAGCCTGACAAAGTCATTTACACAACACAGCAAAACACATCAATAAAGAAAAAGGAAAACTTGACAGATTAATTTCAAATTGATAGTTACCAAGAAATGATATAAAGAAAGGTTTATCCAACCTATTGTAGGCATTGATAATCTAGCTATTGGTATGGATCCTCTCAAATTTTTTTTTATTTGAAGAGATAAAATATAATTCTCACCATACATTTTATGAACGAAACCAAAAGAAAACATGAAAAGAAAATATTACAAGATTAAAGATTCTGTTTTATACCCTTAATTAGAAAAAAAATGAAAAGATCCATTTTCCAATATATGGCCCTGAAAATTACCTATTTATCAATAGGATAATGCTATAGTGAAAAGTAAAATTTTGCTAAAGAATAAAAATGATTTTTTTAATAAAATAAAATTCACAAAAAAATTTATCACGTATAATACATATATTTATACATATAGTAAAAATATTCGCTTCACTTACTCCTTACCAAAAAAATTCTCTTATCAATATCCCTTTTTATTTCTTTTATTAAACAAAAAGGAGAACATTGTCAAATAGACAAAAAAAAATATAATAATATAATATATAAAAAAATAAAAAAATAGAAAAAGGGTACTTATTGTTTTAGATTAAGAGGATAGATAAAATAGCTCTCGAAAGTAATAAAGATTTAAAGTAGAAGATAAAAAGGAAACTTTGGCACTTTTAGTTCCAACAAAAAATAAATAAAAATTATAGAAAAGTATTGTGTCTTCATGGGTTGAGTTGCTTGCTGATGTAATTTATAATTTTAAAAAAATTAAATATTAGAGATAAATTATGTAAGTTTAGAATTATGTTAGAATAAGAATCCATTTGTATATTATGTAGAAAAAATTGAAGACGGTGCATCACTTGTTTTTCTCATGTGATTGTATATAGAAGGTGTGGGGGATCAATCTTAGCGGAATGGAGTGTGAATTGGGTTTAACTTGGAACCATCAAAGAATGTTTTGAGGTGTGGATAGATTAGGGGTGTTCATGAATCGAATTCAATCCACATATTCGCGGTATTTATCTGAATTCCATCTGAAAATTGCAGATATGGATCTGATCCGCAAAGCTATCGAACTGGATTGGATCCGCACACTTATAGGATCGGATTGTGGATTTTATGTAGGTATCCGCATATCCGATCCGCATGTCCGCGGATCCGCAAAAATAAATAAATAAATAATTAAATACTCTTCTTATGTTTTATTTCAACTAATAATTATCATATATGTTATATTATTTCAATTTTATTATTTAAAAAAAGTATGTTTAATATTATTTTAAGCGTAAACATATTTAAAAGAGTAGAAAAATAAAATTTTATTAATATTTTTTAATAAAAATAGAATTTTAAAAATATTTTTGTGTTTTGTGGATATATCCGATATCCGATCCGATCCACAAATGGGCGGATCGGATCGGATCCAAACTTATAAACTGCGGATATTGGATCCGACCAAAGAATTTTAGTGTGGGTCGAATCGAGACTTTGGCCATATCAGATTCAATCCGACCCGCGTTTACCCCTAGGATGGATAGGGAGATGAGGAAAGATGTGAAAGAAGTGTGATAGGATGTAGAAATAATATTGTCTTTAATAAAGGAGTCCTGGTGATAGAAAAGTTGAAAGAGAAAATTGTAGAATGCATAAAATAGTGGTGTCAAGATTGATAGTATAGGAGAAATTGATATGCTTGTGAGTGCAAATAGCAAGTTTAAGGCGAATAAGAAAATATAAGAAGATGATCTTATGGTGCATAATTTAATTATTTAATGATTTAATGATTTAAGTGAATACAAAGTTCATATCCATTTCTATTTTATAGAGTTAATTATGTCTCTTGGAAGTTGGGCTGTTCACAGGAAATTTAGAATTAATTTAAAGAAACAAGGCAGCATTTTCAACTAACATTTAATTAACCAAATGAGGTGCTATGGATCTGAAATTTGTTTATCCTAAAACTTGGGGGTGTTAAGTGTATTCTCACCAAAATCTGGAAGTGTCGAATTAAAATTAGATTTATCATGAATTTTTCAAAAACAGAGCTACCTGTTGTATTTTTCTAAATCTTCTTAGGGAAGCAGCAAATTTTCATTAAGTTTGCCACCAAAACCAATTAAACTCCAAGTAGGATATAACTTTAATTTCAATCCGAAGAGGGCATGTCCAGTTTTTGGCAGCATACATATTCTTAAGTTAAAGGAAAAGGAAAGGCTAGGTTATATATCAAAAGAGTTAATGTTAAACGGTGATGCGAAGGGTCATGTAATTAAATGGTGATGTGGAGGAATGTATGATAAAACGGTGATGTGGAGGTACGTATAAGTAAGTGGTGATGTGGAGGCATAAAGAAAATAAAAGAAAATGTGAAACAATGAATAAAACAAAAGTTGAGAAATGTTTATTGAATGATCCTTGTGCCAAATTGCTAATGCGAAAGTGACCGCCTAACTGATATTTTGAGATTGCTAATGCGAGAATGTTCGCCTAATTGATAGCCTGTCTCTTACCGTGATGCCAAGATATCCTAATTGACATGGTAAAGAGTCCATATTTAGGGTTTGCCCCGAGTAACGTCGGGTTGCGGGTAGACAACCGACGCATGAGCTCATGGCCTGCGCTAGAAATATGAATGCATAATATTGTTTGCGCATATGGAATTCCTGTGAATTGTTTATTGCTTTTCCTAATTGTTTATGTTAAACTTGTTGTATGTATATTTGTGCCCTGTGTTCTGTGTTTGTTTTTTTTTCTGTTTCACGACAACTTAGAAACAAAGACCCTAGGCTCGCCTATTACCTTACTGAGAACTCTAGGTTCTCACTCTTCTTTTCTTTCTTTTTCTCCCTCCCCAGATGGGATCGGCAGAGGAGTCCATTGAGTTTCGGGTTTTGGTACATTGCCCACGTTTCGATCTCGACATGCCATACGTGTTCACTCTAGCTGAAGACCATTTTGAAGATTGACCTAGCTGACTTTTTACTCCTTTTGATAATTAGTAGTATTACTTTTTCCTCGCTTTTGTAGTACTTTTAAAGGGGTAGGACCTCTTAGTAGGTTGGTTCTAGTTTAGGAAACCCGTGTAAGGATTGGACTAACTTCCTCTTTTATATATGTATATATATCTTGGTGTATTTCTCGGTTTATAAAGGATGTCATATATCTCCAAACTTAACTTATGTGTATATTTGTATATATTTATATATGACCATGTATTTATTTGTGATATGGCTTTAAGTATTAACCTTGCGGGCAACTAAATGATATTTCACGATTAATAGTTTATTCACGCTAAACCGATAAAAGCTTTTGTTAATATTTGTTTACAAAATCTAAGTCTAGAGCTAAGTAGGTCCTTATGATGAGTAACACCTGAATGTTTGGCATTGGTCATGACGTGTCGAAAGTTGAGTATTACATCTTCACTACGGCAAGGAAGAGGCTGGTGGTGTGATGACGACGGAACTCTAAGCAAAGTTAATGGAGGAAAAGGAGAGTGATGGGTGAGAGAAGAGAGAGAAAAGAGAGAACTATAAGAGCCGAAGTGATGAGAGAGGGAATATTAACAATGGTAAGAGCTATAGTGGTTACTAAAATACTACGTTTCATTTATTTTTGTTATTGTCGGAGTTATTCACTGATAAATGCGACGGTTAAAGTTTACACCACTTTAAATATTTTTGCACCATTAGCTATGTTGGATTTTTCAACGAATGTATATATCCTACAGTAACTTTTTCCAAAAACAAATTTTTAACGTTTGTCAAACTAAGTGAGATGGACGCTTGTTTTTTGGATGTATGACTATGAAGTAAGGATTCGCTAATATTACTAGCGTATCCATGTCGGACACGGATTCGACACCAACACGTGGTGGATATGGCAGATGAGCGTATTGGTGGCGCGTTCTTTTGTGTTGTGGAATTTCCGTAAAGCAGTCACAAATCCAAAGTGAGTCCAACCCAATTTGGATGTTTTATCGAATCTTTATGGACTGCGAATGATTTCATGGCCCAACTTTTTCACTTTTTAATTTTAAGATCTTTTAAAATAAAAATGATTTAAAATCTAGAATTAAAGTCAAAACCTAAAAATTTTTTAGTGCCTACATTGAATTCGTTGGCTTAGTCGTTCTCTTTGTGCATTCTTGAGAGTTACTACTATTTAAGAAGAAGATAGATGGACTACAAAAATAAAAACAAAAAGCTAAAGGAAGATTCATGTAAAGTTAGAGAAAGATTCAAGCATATATAATAAAAGGTTCAATTAAAACTATTGCAAACAAGCTAAATGCACCAAACTGACCAAGTTTTAATAGGGTAGAAATTCATCAAGATAACTTCTTCTTCATGAGTACTCTCATTTTAATAACAAATTCATCAATGCATCTCACTCTTTAGCAACAACTAACAAATCAGTTACAAATTGAAGATATAATAAATTTAGAAACACTAGAATTAATCTCAAAAAATTGAATACAAAGAAAACAAGCTTCATACAAATAATTAATCACGTTCATATATAGAATTAATTACAAAAAAATTGAACCCAGAGAAGACAAGCTTCATGTAAAACAAATTATTCAAAACAAAAACAACAAGCTAAAGAAAGATTCATGTAAAATTAGAGGAAGATTTAGACTTATATAATAAAAGGTTCAATTAAAACTATTGCAAATAAGCTAGATGCACTAAGCTGACCAAGTTATAATAGACAGAAATTCATCAAGGTAACTTCTTCTTCATGAGTACTCTAATTTTACTAATAAATTCATCACTGCATCTCACTCTTTAGTAACAAATCGGTAACAAATTGAAGATATAACAAATTCACAATGAATAAAATTAATCCCAAAAAATTGAATTAAGAGAAGACAACCTTCATACAAATAATTAATCACGCTGAAATATAGAATTAATCACAAAAAATTGAACCCAGAGAAGACAAGCTTTATGTAGAACAAATTCTTCAAAAACAAAAGCAACAACAAATTCTGCAACAAATTACGTACGTTCTACAACCTCATGTAAAAAGAATTCTGCAACAAAAACAAAAATCCAGAAAAGACAAGCTTCATACATAGAGAGTATAAGAATAAAGTACTCCTATAAACCCCAAGAGAAAAGAAGCAATTCACGACAGAAATGCGAACAAAGAAGAGAAGACAAGCAAAGAGAGGATGGAAGATGAGAACATGAACAAACGCGAACATAGTAACTACGAAGATGAAGATGCGATGGCGACTAGCCTTGATCACAGTGGCTACGACGAGGAGTAGAAAATGGTGGTCCTGAAGGCGGCGATATGGCAGAGGCTTTACAAATGTCTCTTCGATGGTGGTCCAGCATTTGATAATACGAACACATGAGAAGGAGACCTAATTAGATTTGTGAAGAGGGTGAATTTGGAATTATAAAATTGGATTGAGGGTGTTTTTGAAAAAAAAAAAATTATCAGTTAAATTTCAGTCTTCATCTCCAAAAATTTCAGTCTTCAGTGTCCCTACTTTTTGGAGGTACTAAAATACTGAACTTTTAGAGATAGAGACTGAACTTTTAGTATCAGTCTCTGGACCAACAAATAAGATACTGAGTCCCGGTCTCCCAATCTCTGTCCCAGTACTTCGAAACAAACGCTACCTAAGATTATAAAAGAAGAACTGCACATTATTTTCTCTCTCTTGTTTTTTATTTTGTTTTATTATTATTTTAATATATCAATATCTCTTATATTACCTATATTAATGTCTCTCTTATTAGTCACTATTTTCTATTTCTTTTTATATACTCTTTCATTATATTTTTGAAAATGCTCTACATCTAAGTAAAAATTACATGGATGGTATCCAAGTACCTTCCACTCCACGCCCCACACACTCGTTTGTTTTACACACGCCTTATATAACGTATATAACGTAATCCTTATTTTGCATGATCAACCTTTTTCAACGTAAACCTTTCCATATAACGTAAACCTTTTTCGTGTTCTTCTTCTTGTTCTTCTTCTTCTTCTACTCCTTCTTCCTGTTCTCCTTCTTCTTCTTCTTCAACCTAATTAAATTCGTTGTTCTCCTCTATTCGCGTTTTCTTCTCTGCATTCTGGATCTGGATTGACTTCAACACAATTAGCTTCGTCGTTCATCTTCTTCTTTGTTTTCTTCTTCGATCTGCACTTCTGAATTGAAACAATGAATGAATCAACTTCAAATTAGTTGAATGAGTACGATTTGGATAATTCTTCCGAAATGCATCAATTTGATGAGGTTTGGATTATTGAATTTTGAATTGAATTCAATGAAATAAAATTGCTAATTTTATTTGAAGTGAATTGAATGGAATGAGGTGATCTATATCTGAATTGAATTGAATTGATAATATGTAACTGTGAGTGTGAGTAACTGTGAGTAAATGTGAGTAACTTTTCGGTTCAGTAAGTACTGAAGAGTTAATTCACCATGTGCATGTGTTCGGTTCGGTATGCAGAAAGGAGTCTAAAAAATTTGACGAATATATTCTGTTTTGTTCCCTAAGCACTATATAATTCTTTCACCGTAATTAAGATTTTGATTCACCATAATTAGGATTTCAGTTCACCGTGCAGACCAGCTGTGTTGTGGATAAAAAATTTGTCCCAAAGGTAGGAATGATTTTTAAGACACTAGAAGAAGCTCGAAAGTTCTACAAACATTATTCCAAACTTGCCGGTTTTTCTACCAAAATAAGGAACACGACTCGGGATGGAGACAAGATTAAGAATCAACTAATTGTATGCTCCAGAGAGGGGAGGTGGAAATCAAAGATATCTCCAACTTTGAAGACAAACCCTTCAACTGGGTTAAATTGTCCGGCCAGAATTTATGTGCACATAATGAAGGATGTTGGTCTTTGGACAATTTCCAAAGTTGTTTTGAATCATTCACATCCTTATTGTCCAGATCAGGCTGAGATGCTCAAACAACAAAGGGAGCTTAGCATGTTCGTGCGTCGCACCATTGAAACCCACGAAGAAGCCGAAATCAGACCGAGCAAAACTTACCAATCATTTGTGGCAGTAGCTGGCAGCCACTGTGAACTAGGTTTTATAGAAAAAGACGTCAGGAATTACATCACAAGAGAAGTACGGAATATTTCTGAAGAAGACGATGCCAAATAATTTGGGATGTACCTAGTAAGAATGAAAGAGAAGAACCAAATTTCTTCTTTGAGCTCAACCTTGAAGGCGATCACTACATTAAACATGCATTCTGGGCTAATGCAAGAAGCAGGGCTGCATTTGATTATTTCGAAGATGTGGTATCATTTGACACCACCTATAACACAAACAGGTATTTAGTTCTTTCAAACATATTTTTGATGTTCAGTGAGTGTATATATTTCGGTTCACCACCTTGTGTTTGTTATTTATGCAGGTATAATTTGTTTTTAGTTTCTTTTGTTGGCATGAATCACCACGGCCAGTCGACACTTCTTGGATGTGCGCTGATGAAAAATGAGGACATCCAATCATTCAAATGGCTATTTGAGTATTGGCTACGTTGCATGGGAGGGAAGGCACCAAAAGGTATTCTTACCGATTAATGCGCATCAATTCAAAGGGAAATTGAGCTGTGCATAACAACAACAATTCACCGCTGGTGCATCTGGCACATTATGAAGAAGATTCCAAGCAAATTAAATGGCTACAAGGGACACAACGAAATTGAAAAAGAGATGAGACATGTTGTTTGGAATTCGTACACAAAAGAAGCATTTGACAGAAACGAGATCGATTTCCTTAGAAAGTACAGCCTCAGAGGCAACAAGTGGCTTTCAGGTAATTGAGATTTCAATTCGAATTATTTTTATGCTCATATCTTTTTCCCAAAGCTTGCACTGTTTTCGGTTCACCAGACCTTATGGCTTCGGTTTGGTTTTAGAGCTGTACGAGGATCGCCATATATGGATTCCGGTTTACTTGGATCACCACTTTTGGGTCGAGATGAGAAACACACAAAGGAGCGAGAGCATGCATTCATTTTTCAACAAATTCATCACACGGAATAGCTCTTTGAGACAATTCGTGAAGCAATATGACAATTTTCTAGCAAGCAGAGAGAGAATTTGATGCTACAGATTTTCACACCGTGATACCGTGTACAACAAAATCAGTAATAGAGGAACAATTTCAGCATGTATATACCCATGAGAAGTTTAGGGAAGTTCAAGCTCAATACAGAAGTAAACTAAACTGTATCATAAGATCAATGCATTCCACCATAGGTTTCACAACATATGAAGTAATAGAGCAGGTTTCCAACTCTACATTCAATAAGTTTGTCGTCACCTACGATGCAGTATCACGAGATGTAAAGTGTCATTGCTTGCTGCTTGAGTCTAGGAGCATATTGTGCTGCCATTCCCTAAGCGTCCCAAGCTTTGAGCGAGTGGATAACGTGGCACCGAAATACATATTGGAATGCTGGAGCAAGAACATAAAGAGGAGGCATACACACATCAAGAGCAGCCAAGATGAACCTCTACAGGAGACAAGAAATAAGAGATTTGATGAATTGGTGTTTCAGTCACACAATATATGTGAATTTGCATTCGAGTCTAAAGAGTTAACCGGAATTTTGCACCGAGCATTTGACAAGGTCATGGCGGAGATGGAAGAATATCAAGAGAGAAGCAAAGGAAAAAGTTTGTTAACCCACAAAGAAGCGACATTAAGCAATGTGAATGACCTTCAAAGCCCACCACGTGTCAAAACAAGAGGTCGGCCCAATAATAGACTTGGATCAAACCGGAAAAAAAGATCTCAAATGCCATGAAGAAAAAGAAAAAGACAGCTCCAAGCGAGGTAAAATTGACTTGCTTTTGATTAGTTAAAAATTCAATTATTCATTTTGCTAATATACAATTATCTTTTTTGTAGTTGAACCTTTTAGACTCCAGATCATCGATTCAGTCAAGCTCCACTCTTTACAATGTTCCAGATATGAATTATCTAAGAGAGGATTGTACAAGTTTTAATTTTTATTAATGTAAATTTTTGTTCACCCATGAGCAAATTTCGGTTCGCCATGGTTATAGCAGGTTTAATTTCTGAATATTGATAGTCTTTAATGAATAGTCACTTTTTTTGTGAAATTCTATATTGATATATGCAGTTTTTCAATTCTTCTAGTGTATTAATTTCTAAGTTGAATAATTAGAATTTGTTTTTCGATTCAGGGTTCAGAGTTTAGAGTTCAGGGTTTAGGGTTTAGGGTTTAGGGTATAGGGTTTAGGGGTTCAGGTTTAGGGTTTAGAATTTATGGTTTAGGGTTATGGTTTTATGGTTTTAAGGATTTACGGTTTATGGGTTCAGGGTTCAGTGTTCAGGGGTTCAGTGTGTTTTAAACTTTCGGTTCGCCCAGTGTATTAATTTCGGTTCACCGTGTCCAGGGTTGAGGGTTTAGAGTTAGGGATTTAGGGTTTAGGATTTAGGGTTCTGGGTTTAAGGTTTTAGGGGTCTATGGTTTATGGTTTAGGGTTTAGGGTTTAGGGTTTTAGGGGTTTAGAGGTTTAGGGTTATGGTTTTAGGGTTTTAGGGATTTAGGGTTTATGGGTTCAAGGTTCTGGTTTTAGTGTTTAGGGTTTAGGGTTTAGGGTTTAGAAGTTCAGTGTGTTTGCAACTTTCGGTTCGCCCAGTGTATTAATTTCGGTTCACTGTGTTCTTTTGGAGTTCGTAATGTATTGGTAAATACAGTGATTGCAATAACTGAGAACCTGAAATAAAATAGCAGCCAGACAGTTCCAACAGATAGATAAATTAACATTTCACATGAGTAATCCATCTTGAATCAAATATAAATATTAACATTTGATACATACATTGATATTTAGAATAGATATATACATTAACATTGATATATATACATTTGAAAGAAGCAAACAATGCATTGTTTGATACATACATTAACATACATACATTTGAAGTAAGCATTTTTTGCTTTTTAAACAAGTTAAACAAAATATTGTTAATTACAACTAGTATATGCTTTTTGCTATCTAAATCTCTAGATGTGAATTTACAATAAGGGCTGGAGAGGACAACAAATGGCTTGGAGAGTCTTATTGCTTCAGATTCCCAAATCACTTGGTCTCTGATTTCATTCATTTCATGAAACAGAAGATTTGGACCATATTAGTATCTGAAGTCATCAATCTCTTTCTACATTTCAATTGAAATGAATTAGTTACATAAGAAATGAACCCAAATGAAATAAGAACAATATCATTCAAAGCCCTAATCATACTGTAAAAATGCAATCACAATAACCCTAAACCCTAAACACATTAAATATCAAGTAAATCAAAATCACATTAATAATAACAAATTTCATTCAAAGCCCTAGTTATACTATAAAAATGCAATCACAGTAACCCTAAACACTGTACAAATTAAAAGGAGGCTACCGAACCGAAAAATATTCACTTGGTGAATTAAAATTATAACAGCCACCGACCCGAAAATTGTTTATGTGGTGAATAAATGGTGATCAAATTTCAATCAACAAGAATAGTATTTCTGCATGGAAAAAGAACTATTCAACAGAGTAACAACCAACTTCAAAGCCCTAGTTACACTATCAACTGAATTGATGAAATAAGAAAAGAAAGAAGTTTATTAATTTAGAAATTACTTACTTGTGTCCAAGCTTTATATTTATATCTCTTCATGCTTTTGATTTTTCGTAGATCTATTGTTTCAAGCCATTTCATCACGTATATTCCACAATCATATCTAAGCAAGATTTGAGTATAATACGATCAATAGTATATAACGGGCGAAAAATTTCCGATTAAGAATTTATAGTGAAAATAGCATTGCAGGTACAGTTCTTAACCGACTAAAATTTCGCTTATCAATTTTAAAAGGGTTGTCACAGTTTAAGAATAAAATACTGGGAGTAGAATTCCAGGTCATCTCCCAACGAGTTGACAAAAGAGTGCAATTTATTGGTCAGGAGTTTTCTGAGAAATTTTAGAGTTGGAGAGTGGAGAAATAATTGATAATAAATTAAAGCAATGAAAATGAACAAGAGGTTTATATATTTGAAATAAAAAGCCTTGACTGGGAGAAGATTAATCGGAATTTCTATCCTTGTTGACTTTTCCCAAGTGTAATAGTAAGAGGTTGTTATTTTTACTTAGTTAACCTTTACCGAATAAAGAAAAGTCAAGTAATTGAGCTAACTCTGATTCACAAGTCCTAATCCTCTCCTATGGAAGGATTAGCGTCAGTGACTAGAGAGTTAGCCAACAACTTCCAATTAAAATTAACACTTGAGTATTCCAACTCAAGGGTCTCCTATTAATCAACTCCCAAGTCAAGTTAGGAGTCTACTCCATTGACATGAATACCACTTTCACTGACATATAAAGGGAATAAAAAGAAGACATGATAAACTAAATAAAATAATAACTGAAAATTAATTAAAGGTAAAAATAGTTCTTTACATTAATAAATTCCAAAATCAAAGATATCCATATGTAACATCTGAACAGGTTAATGGGTGATTAAAAGGATAAGGGAATAAGGAAACAAACTAGAATGATAGAAACTTCAACGGAGGTAGTAACTCTTCTCAATATTCAAATCAAAAGCATAAAAATCTAAAACTATGAATGTGAAGAACCCTAGAGGAAGTAGTATTTTTATCTCCAAGATTCAAAACTAAAACTAAAAACTAAGTGAATGACAATGTGTGTTGAGTCTCTGCTTGTCCCCTGGCTCTAGTCTGTGTTTCTGGGCCGAAAACTGGGTCCAAACTCAGCCCAAAATTGCCCCCAGCGTCTTCTATGATTTCTTCACGTGGCGCATGTCACGCGTATGCGTCAGGTACGCGCACGCGTCGCCATGCAATTTCGCTTTTTGCGCGTACGCGTCAAGTATGCGCACGTGTCGCTGTTGAGAGCTCCAAGTCACGCGACGCGTGAGCCATGCGTGCGCGTCGATCTTCGCTGGTCATCTCCTTTGTTTCTTGTGTTCCTTCCATTTTTACAAGCTTTCTCTCCATCCTCTAAGCCATTCATGCCCTATAAAGCCTGAAAACACTTAACACACAGATTACGGCATCGAATGGTATATATAGGGATTAAAAATACACAATTTAAAGGCTTAGGAAGAAAGTTTTCAATCATAGAGCAAAATTAGGTAGGATTTGTAAAATCATGCAGATTGTATGAATAAGTGTGCAAAGACGTGATAGAAACCACTCAAATTAGCACAAGATAAACCATAAAATAGTGGTTTATCAGTATACAAAATAAAACACACTAAAAATAGCACTATAGAAGAGAAAGATTCTTACTTTGTACGTTGACCATTCAATTGGATATACTCTACTTCCTCTCCCAATCCATCCTCCATTAAGTGTTCCGCCCCAGCGTACACCCTCATATGGGAAATTATTAAACCCTGAAAGAGACAAAAAAAATTAAATAAAGAGAACCAACAATAGTGAACCGAACTCCTCTCATGTACATAATAATTTGAATAATTTACAAGAAAATAACTTACAACAAATTTGTTCAGTTTCTTCCTCGAATCAGGTATATGTTCTGGCAGCTTATTGATAGGGTCAAGGACATAGAATTTCTTTTTGTTGACATCAGCAATCCACAACCACCAATGCCCTCCATTGCAAATTGGGACAAATGGCTGAAGTTTCGAAAAATTATAGAATATTTTAGTCGAAACAATAGCAAACAAGAGAATTATCAAAGAATTTTTAGAAATTACAACTTTCAAATGGATGCGATGCAAGTTTTCTTTTGTCAAGAAACTGGCGGTATTGGGCATACTGCTCAATATCAAACCTGTAGGCCTTGTTTGTCCTCCTATCAGTGTACTCCACACCATGTGTTCCCAACATAAAATTTTACAAAATGAACATCAGTTAAATCACCTTTCTACCGAACCCAACACAATTCATATGCTGAATAAAATGTGAAAAATATTCAATCATCAAGAAAAAAGTTTTCTTCATGCAAAAGAACTCAACAGAACACATAAGAATCAGGTGAACCAATATTAACATTCTGACCGAACCGAAAAGGAATCAGCAGGGAATAAGAAATTTAGCTTACCACAATATTCAGCGGCACAATGTATATTTGTTCCTGATACCGCCGAACTTTGATTTGGTTGAGAATCATGCTATATATACTGACAACCTACAGGAAGAAAAGTTATGAGATATACTGTATAAGAGTGTTTAGAAAAATTATTATTGTTAAAGGAAGGCCTTTCATTTTCCTTTTGCCTAGGTTGAGCAGCACTGCAAGATGATAGATATTTAACAATGACATTAAACAAAAATGATATTAATCATTATAGTGAATCGAAATCCAAACAAATAGTGAACCTAAATCCAAACTTACAGTGAATCAAAATGATATTAAACAAAAATGATATTAAAGAAAAGCAAGTAACATACCTATCAAATGATGACAAGATTAGAGTTTCTTGTTCTGATTGCCTTGCCACTGGAGGTTCTTGGGATTGTTCTTCATCAGAAACTTCATAGACATTATCATCTTTGAAAAACTCTTCAATAACAGAACTTGTAGTTGTAAGAGACCCCGTAACACCCTGCTTTTTTGGTTCTGGAGGGCAGTTATAAGAAACAGAAGAGAGTCCAAAGACAACAAAACATTGAATTCATTTCTGGTTTCAACTAAACCATAATTAAACCATGTATAAGCAGTAAACATTATCGGTATTTATATAAGCAGTAAAACTTACACATCAACAAGTGCTTCTTGTTCGGAATGCTGTACCACCGGAGTTTCTTTGGATTGTTCCTCTTGTTCTTTGGTAGGGCTATTGCATTAAATAGAAAACAGTTCAATAATAACCCAGAATTATTATCCTATACCATTAAAATTAATAAAAAGAATTTTTGTGTGAAACTTACTCTTTATCAGAAACTTGATAGACATAGTCATTTTTCATTAAGTCTTCAATTACAGAACTCGTAAGAGACAATGTAACACCCTGCTTTTTGGGTTCCAGAGGGCAGCTGTAATAAACAGAAGAGAGTCCAAAGAGAACAACACATTGAATTATTTTCTGGTTTCAACTGAACCATAATTAAACCATGTATAAGCAGTAAATATTGAATAAGATTCATGTGGTGAATAAATATTTATTAACTTACTCATTATTAGAAGTTTGTTGTGTTTCATTTTGTGGAGGGACATAGATGAAGTCATCTATGATCAACTCTTCCTGAACCAAACTTGGAAGAGACAATGCAAGAGGAGGTCTAAGGAATGTAAACAAGGATAAAGTTAATGTTGAATAATTAGAATTTGTTTTGAAAAATAAGAAATTGCACATTGAAAAACTTACACTTCCAAAGGTTGAGAATGAGTTTCTTGTCGAAACTCAATGATTTGTAGCTCAGAATCAGGTGTAGCTCTAGTGACATTTAAACACATTTTCAGTTGAGTGGTTTTATCAAATCTTTTGCACACTTACTCATACAATTTTTATGGTTTTACAATTCCTTCCCAGTTTTGTTCTATGATTGAAAACTTGCTTCCTAAGCCTTTAAATTGTATATTTTAATTCCCCTTTTTACCATTCGATGCCGTGATCTGTGTGTTAAGTGTTTTCAGGCTATATAGGGCAGGAATGGCTTAGAGGATGGAGAGGAAGCTCGCAAAAATGGAAGGAGCACAAGAAATGAAGGAGACAACCAGCGAGAAGTGATGCGCACACATGGCTCATGCGTGCGGGTGAATTGCAGTTCGCACGGTGACGCGTGCGCGTGCCTGACGCGTACGCGTGACACGCGAAAATGACCAGCGACGCGTACGCGTGACTAACGCGTATGCGTGACATGCGCTACCTGCAGAAATCGCAGAAAATGCTGGGGGCGATTTTGGGCCAAGTTTGGACCCAGTTTTCCGCCCAGAAACACAAACTAGAGCCAGGGGACAAGCAGAGACTCAACACACATTCTCATTCACATAGTTTTTAGTTTTAGATTAGAATCTTAGTGAGAAATTACCTTTTCCTCTAGCGTTTCTTACATTCATAGATTTCTAATTTTTATTCTTTTGATGCTTTTTGCTTGGGATATTGAGAAGAGTCACTACTTCCGTTGAAGTTGCTACTCCAGTTTGTTTTCTTATCCCTTTACTCTTTTAATTGCCCATTAACCCTGTTCGGATAAGGATGTTGCATTTTGGGATTTATTGATGCAAAGAAATACTTTTACCTTTAATTAATTTTCAGTTCCTATTTTATTTAATTTATCATGTCTTCTTCTTATATGTTTGTGAACGTTGTATCCATGTCAATAGAGTAGACTCCCAACTTGACTTGGGGGTTGATTAAAATGAGACCCTTGTGTTAGAATATTCAAGTGATTAGTTCAATTGGAAGTTGTTGGCTGACTCTCTATTTACTAACGCTAATCCTTACTTAAGGAGAGGATTAGGACTTGCGAATAAGAGTTAGCTCAATCATTTGACTTTTCATTATTTAGTAAGGGTTAACTAAGTGAAAACAACAACCTCTTGCTATTCCACTTGGGAAAAACCAACAAGGATAGAACTTCCAATTAATCTACCCCCGGTCAAGGCTTTTATTTGATTATATAAATTCTCTCATTAATTTTCATTGCCTTAAATTACAATCATTTAACTTCCTGTTTTCCAACTCTTAAAAATTCTCGGAAAATTTCTGACTAATAAAATAGCACTCTTTTTTCAACTTGTTGGGAGACGACCTGGGATTCCTACTCCCAGTATTTTTATTCTAAAATTTGTGACAACCCTTCTAAATTGATAAGCAGATTTTTTGCCGATTAGGAACTGTACTCACAACGTTATTTCTATATTAATTTCTTAATCGGTTAATTTTCGCCACGTCAATTTTTGGCGCCGTTGCCGGGGAGTTGCAATAGCGTGCTAAATTATTAGTTGGTGTAAATATTTTTAATTTTTCATATTTGCATATTTTATTTTATTTTATTACCATGAGCTGTATGTTTCTTTCATTGAATGATGCGTTCGCTGCCTGATCCGAGCTTAGCCGTGTTTGATCCTGAAATTTAAATAACTCTTTCACGTATTAGGCGAGCTCGGCGTCGGATAGCCTCTGAGGGTGGTGAAGTGGTTACTACCAATTCACCAATCTTATTTGAGAGCGAATTTGAAGCGCCATTTGAGGAAGAAACAAGCTCCTTGTCTACTAATTCGGTTGATCTACGTGCAGGTAACATGGCGGAGCCCAGGAGGATTACTCTCTAGGAAGCAGGAGCTCCAGACTTTACACTACAACTGTATCAAGCGTGTCACCCAAATCTGGCTGCAGAATTTAAACTGAAGACTACGCTAATCAACTTAATACCTAAGTTTCATGGCTTACCTGCTCAGGAGCCTATCAAGCACCTCAGGGATTTTCAGACAGCCTGCTCAACTGTTAGGCGTCATGGTGTAGATGAGACTACTATTTTGCTGTCTGCCTTCCCGTTTTCTCTTGAGGGAAAGGCAAGGGAGTGGTTCTACACTCAACCTGAAGAAGTCGTCACCAATTAGGATCTGCTCAGAAGGGAGTTCTTGGAAAAATACTTTCCAACTGAAGTTACAGACAGACTGAGGAAAGAGATTTCCTGCATTATCCAAGGCGAGTCAGAGACCCTTTATAAATATTGGGAGCGCTTCAGGAATCTTCTAGATTCATGTCCCCACCACAAGATTGATCAGATGGTGTTGATCAGCTACTTCACACAAGGTATGAAGCCTCAGGATAAGACTACATTAGATGCTGCAAGTAATGGACAACTGATCACTGATCTAGCAGAGTCTACCCAGAATGTCAGGCACAGGAACAACCATCCCAAGGCTGTTGTGGAGGTTTCCTCTAGTAGTGAGATTGCTGCTCTCACTCAGACTCTGGGAGAGATGACCAAGATACTGCAGCAGCTACAGTTGAATCAACAACAACCTCAGCCTCCCCCATCACAACATAGTCAACAGTTGGTTCCTCAAAGAGTATGCAGAATATGTGCTGATTATACTCATTACACTGATGAGTGTCCACAGCTCCAGCAAGAAGACAACACCTTGGCAGCTACTCATAATTTCTATGACCGCCTAAATCAAGGATACTATCAACAAGGCGGCAATTACAACCAAGGTGGAAACTACAATCAAGGTTGGCAGGACAACTCCAACCAGGGATGGAGAGATAATTCCAACCAGGGATGGAGAGATAATTCCAACTACGGATGGAGGGACAGCTACAACAGAGGAGGCAGAGACAACAATGGAAATTAGAGGTGGAACAACAACAATAGACACCAGAACCAAAACCAACCTTACAGAGCACCTCACCAAAGACAGTCCCAAGCGCCTCAGAACAACCAACAGTAGGCCCTCAAATCACTTACCCTCAGTCTTCTTCTAATGATGAGATGCTTCGCATTATGACGCAAGGACACCAAGACATTCAGAATTCAATTAACTCTTCCATAAATGGTCTTAGCTCCACCATACAATCTCTCGTTTCCCGGATAGATTCACTAGTTACCTCCAACAATCAACCTTCTGGCTCCGGTACAATTCCTTCTCAATCCTTACCCAACCCTAAAAGTGGCATCAATGCCATTACCCTGAGGTCCAGAATCATACTGCAAGAGAGGAGTCATGAGGAGCCAAGATCAAATAAAGATATCCAAGTTGAAGATGTTGTTAAGGTAGAGGATGTTGAAGAGGAAGATGAAGTACAAGACAAGGTTGATGAAGAAGCAACTCAACCAGAGAATAGCGCACCAAAGGCAGCTGAAGCTACACGTGACACCATCCCTATCCCCTTTCCACACCTTGCTAGGAAGTCTTGAAAGCAGATGGAGCTCGACCCAAAGATGGTGGAGATCTTCAAAAAGGTTGAGGTAACCATTCCACTTTTTGATGCCATTCACCAGGTACCTAAATATGTGAAGTTTTTAAAAGATTTATGCATGCATAAAGACAAATTACATGATTTAGAAACCATTCCTCTAGGTAGTTCCATTTCTGCTTTAATGGGTGATATACCTGAAAAATGTAGTGATCCAGGCCCATGCATGGTAACTATTACTATAGAGGGTGTAAAATTTTCTGACTGCATATGTGACTTAGGCGCGTGTGTTAGTATAATGCCATTGTCTGTATATGATGCTCTGAGGCTCCCTCCCTTAAAAAGGTCGGCAGCTCGTTTTGTTTTGGCAGATAAAAGCATTATCTCTGTGGTTGGAATTGCTGAGGACGTGTTGGTGAGTATTAAGGGGCTCACATTTTCTATTGACTTCTATATGTTGGAGATGCCCCCTAATGACTCAGGAAGGCCATCATCCATCCTTATTGGAAGGCCATTCCTGAAGATTTCAAAGTTCAAGCTGGATGCCTTCTTCCAGTGCGACAATTTGGATGACAGAGCAGTGAGCTTCAATTTGGATGAAGCTATGAAGCATCCCCCTGAAGATCATTCCATCTTCCAGTGCGACATCATTGATGAGACTGTAGCTGCAGTTCACCGAGAGGAAGTAGAAGAGCGGCACATGGAGCAAGATGCAAGTGTGGGGACGCCCCCTGGACAAGATGAAGACACATTGCAACCATCACTAGCTCCGGATGATCAAATGTCTAGCCATGAGCAGAAAATGGAATTGAAACCCCTTCCACCCCACCTCAAGTATGCTTACTTTGAGGATAATCAGAAGCTCCCAGTTATCATTGCAAGGGAACTCACTTCCCAACAGGAGGAGCAGCTGCTTAGTGTGCTGAGAAGACACAAGAAAGCAATTGGGTGGAGCTTGACGGATATAGTAGGCATCAGTCCTTAAGTTTGTGAGCACAAGATATTTTTAGAAGAGGGAGCAAGGCCTGTCCATCAACCTCAAAGAAGACTGAACCCCACCATATTAGAAGTTGTTAAGAAGGAAGTGACCAGACTGCTGGAGGCTGATATCATCTATCCCATCTCAGATAATGAATTGGTTAGCCCAGTACAAGTGGTGCCCAAGAAGTCTGGAGTCACAATAGTGAAGAATGAGCATGGAGAGCTCATAGCAACTAGAGTGCATAATTCATGGAGAGTTTGCATTGATTACAGGCGCCTCAACCAGGCTACTCATAAGGATCACTACCCCCTGCCATTCATTGATCAGATGCTCGATCACCTGTCAGGTAAATCACATTACTGCTTTTTAGATGGTTATACAGGCTATTTTCAAATTCATATAGCTCCTGAAGATCAGGAGAAGACTATTTTTACATGTCCCTTCAGAACGTATGCATACAAGAGGATGCCTTTTGGCTTGTGTAATGCACCAGCTACTTTCCAAAGGTGCATGATGAGTATTTTTTCGGATCTTATTGAGAACTGTATTGAAGTTTTCATGGATGATTTTAGCGTTTATGGTGATTCATTTAATCTTTGCTTGGATAGTTTAGCTAGAGTATTAGACATGTGTGTTAGTTCAAACCTTGTATTAAATTTTGAAAAATGTCACTTTATGGTTAAATAAGGTATTGTTCTAGGACATGTTGTTTCTAATACTGGTATTTCTGTAGATCCAGCAAAGGTAGATGTCATTTCTAGTTTACCTTACCCCTCCTCCGTGAGGGAAGTCCGTTCGTTCCTTAGTCATGCAGGTTACTACCGGAGATTTATCAAGGACTTCAGTAAGGTAGCATTGCCTTTATCCAGACTGCTGCAGAAAGATGTTGAGTTCGAGCTGAGTAAGGACTGTATGGAAGTGTTTGACAAACTGAAGATCGCCTTGACTCAAGCTCTGATTGTGAGAAGACCAGACTGGAGCCAGCCTTTTGAGATTATGTGTGACGCCTCCAATCATGCAGTAGGGGCGGCGCTGGCTCAGCGCGAAGGTAAGGATCCTTTCGTAATCGCTTATGCTTCTAAGACCTTGGACGCTGCTCAGTCTAACTATACTACCACTGAAAAAGAGATTCTGGCTATTGTTTTTACTCTGGATAAATTCTGAACCTACTTACTTGGTACTAAGGTAGTAGTATACTCAGACCATGTAGCTCTAAAATATTTATTATCTAAAAAAGAATCCAAATCAAGGTTAATACGTTGGATATTGCTGCTGCACGAATTTGATTTAGAAATTAAGGATAGGAGTGGTTCCCAGAATTTAGTGGCGGACCACTTGAGTCACCTAGAGCACATTAAGTCTGACTCCACTCCTATCAATGATGCTTTTTCGTTTGATAGCTTGCATGCAATATCTGAAGTAGTTCCTTGGTATGCACGTATAGCTAATTATCTAGTTAATCATACCTTCCCTCCCAATTTTACTAAGCATCAAAAGGACAAGCTGAAAAACGAGTCCAAATATTATATATGGGATGACCCATATTTATAGAGGTATGGTGCTGACCAGATAATTAGAAGGTGTGTGCCTCAATCATAATTTCAGTCAATCTTAGAGGTCTGCCACTCTTCTGAGAGTGGTAGATATTTTGGTCCTCAAAGAACAGCTAGAAAAATTTTAGACTGTGGATTCTGGTGGCCCATTCTCTTTAAGGATTCCATTGTCTTCTGTAAATCTTGTTCCCTATGCCAAAGGTTTGGTAATATATCCAAGAGAGATGAAATACCCTAACAGCTTATGCTATTTTGTGAAATTTTTTATGTTTGGGGCATTGACTTCATGGGTCCATTCCCAAACTCTAGCGATTTCTTATATATATTGTTAGCTGTAGATTATGTTTCTAAATGGGTGAAAGCAATTCCTACTCGTACTGATGATGCTAACACTGTTGTTTTCTTTGTTAGAAGTCATATTATCTGTCGCTTTGGATCACCATGAGCAATCGTGAGTGATTAAGGCACTCACTTTTGTAACAGCAGATTAGCAGGACTACTGAAGAAGCATGGGATCGTTCACAAGGTAGCAACAGCCTACCATCCTCAGACCAATGGGCAAGCCGAGGTGTCTAACAGAGAGATAAAGCACATTCTGGAGAAGATAGTCAAGCCTCATAGGAAGGACTGGAGCACCAGACTTGCTGATGCGCTATGGGCTTATCGGACAGCATACAAGACACCCATATGAATGAGTCCCTTCCGCCTAGTATACGAAAAGGCTTGTCACCTCCCAGTGGAGGTGGAACACAAAGCTTTTTGGGCTGTACGGGAATGCAACATGGGATTTGAGAAAGCTGGTGTTGAAAGGAAGCTGCAACTCACAGAGCTGGAGACCCTTCGACTCGAAGCATATGACAACTCCAGACTATACAAAGAGAAGGTGAAGGCTGTGCATGACAAGCATACCAAGAGAAGAAAGTTCAGACCTGGGGAGCTAGTTCTCCTTTACAACTCAAGGTTGAGGCTCAATCCAGACAAGCTGAGATCAAGATGGGAAGGTCCCTACAGAGTAGAGAAGGCAGAGTCATACGGAGTCTTCCACCTGAGTCATCCTTTAAGTACCAAATTCATCAAGGTCAATGGACATCGCTTAAAGCTATATCATGGTGAGAAGATGAAGGACAATAAAGAGTTAGAGGTCTTCCTCTTGGAAGATCCACCAACAGAAGTAGACTAAACTTGTGGACTGTCCAACTTAAGGACGTAAAAGCAAAGTGCTAGGTGGGAGACAACTCACCATGGTATGATCATTCCGTTTTCATTCCTAGTCTTATTTTCTTTCATTTTTTCTTAGTAGTCATTCATCATTCCTGCATAATCATTTGCATTTTGTATTCTGCTTATTGAAAAAAAAAGAAGCACACGACGCCCAAGCGTCACTGACGCATACGCGTCATATGTGCGTGCGTGAAATATAAGAATTGAACAGAAAGTTGGGTAGGAGTGGTGCTGGTGGCGTGCCTGGCGCACAAAGCAAGTCCATGCATACGCGTCCCTCATGCGTATGCATCGCTTGTGTTTTCACCAGTCCACGCGTATGCATCCCACACGTGTACCGTGACCCTGCGAATTGGCGTAAATGGGTGTATGTCCAGAGAGTTCTGATGGTGTGGGGTTGGAACTGTGCTGAGAGAACAAGCCCTATCACGCGTATGCGTCCCTGACGCGCACGCGTCATATGCGATTTTGGCTCTCGTGCGTATCGAACAAAAAGTTGTGCGTGCGCGGGGCTGCCCTCGCGCCATTCGCACAACCACTATCACACATATGCGTCCCTGACGCATACGCGTCGCCTGAAATTTGTGCGATCCATGCGTACGTGTCGCATGCGACGCAAAATTAATCCACTTCAGCGCCTGTTTCAATTCTCCTTTCCCCCCAATCCTAATTATTTCTTCCTTCTTTCTTTCTTCTTCCTTATTCTTTCTTATTTTCTTCTTCCCTTCTTCATCTTCTTCATCAAGGTTCTTTTCTTCTTCCCCTTTTACTCTTTCATTATTACTTTAATTTATGTTTCCTTCTTTATTTTTCTTTTAATTTCATTATCTATGGTTTCTCTTTCTTTCTTCTTCCATGCATTTTTATGTTGGTGTTGAAATTTTATTTGGGTAGTACCTTGTTACCATTCAGCTTGTGAATATTATGTGGAGTGATTTGACAATTGACATATTAATTTGGCTCTCCCATGCATTTGGATTACATTATTTTCATTCCTATTATACCTTGCACACCAAGTGTTTGTGAAAAAGCTCTTATGGCATTTTGAATCCTATTTTGTTTTACTCTTACACTTTACTGCCCTCTTTTTACAACACTTGTGCTCCACATGTATTTGGGATTATCATTCACGATTGTCATCATTACAAATGCTCTTTTCTTTGGCACATTTAATATCTGATGCTTGAGCTATGCTTCTCATGCCTGTTTCTGCATGCCATAAACACTCCTGCATCTAATCATTATGAATTGCCTTCTTGATCTCAATTGTTGTCTTACCTACATGTTGTAGCTACCATGTATTTAAGCTGTTATCTTCTCTTTGGCATTCATTATCACTTGGAATTTCTTCCTTCCGGTTCTTTAGTTATCTATATTTAATATTCTTCCTTTCCTTTCTTCTTTAGACATGGGTACCAAGAAAGGAAAAGAGAAGGCCACTGAAAAAACACCAGCAAGGAGAGAAACCACGAGAACACTGGTAAAGGCACTTCCATCTACCAGTGTCAAGCCGCCAACTAAGCGGGTGAAGAGGCTCATTAAAATTGATGAATCAGAGAAAGCCTTTACCGCACGGGATTCCACGCGGTTCACTAACCGTTATTGTGAACAGATGTTCCCAATACTAGCTGAGAGGAATGATAAGCGGATAATTTATACGCTTTTTGGCATTATTTTTAGGTAGTTTTTAGTATGTTTTAGTTACTTTTTATTATATTTTTATTAGTTTTTATGCAAAAATCACATTTCTGGACTTTACTATGAGTTTGTGTATTTTTCTATAATTTCAGGTATTTTCTGGCTGAAATTGAGGGACCTAAGTAAAAATCTGATTCAGAGGCTGAGAAAGGACTGCAGATGCTGTTGGATTCTGACTTCTCTGCACTCAAACGTGTTTTTCTGGAGCTACAGAAGTCCAATTGGTGCATTCTCAATTGGGCTGGAAAGCTAGCATCTTGGGCTTTCCAGCAATATATAGTAGTCCATACTTTGCCCGAGATTTGATGGCCCAAATTGGCGTTAAACGCCAGTCAGAGACCCTTTTCTGGCGTAAAATGCCGGAACTGGCACCAAAACTGGAGTTGAACGCCCAAACTGGAACCCAAGCTGGCATTTAACTCCAAGAATGGCCTATGCACGTGAAAGCTTCAAAGCTCAGCCCAAACACTCACCAAGTGGGCCCCGGAAGTAGATTTCTGCACTATCTGCACTTAGTTACTCATTTTCTGTAAATCTAAGTTACTAGTTTTAGTATAAAAACTACTTTTAGAGATTCATTTTGGGAGGGATAACATTTTACATCTCATATTGTATCTTCTACGGCATGAGTCTCTAAACCCCATAGGTGGGGGTGAGGAGCTCTGCTGTGTCTCAATGGATTAATGCAATTACTATTGTTTTCTATTCGATCACGCTTGATTCTGTTCTAAGATACTCACTCATACTTCAATATAAAGAATATGATGATCCGTGGCACTCATCATTATTCTCAAATTTATGAACGCGTGCTTGACAACTACTCCCGTTCTATATGAGCTCAACGTAGTCATTGGGCGACAGCTTGAGTGCGTATCTCTTGGGTTTCTAATCCACGAGTTTGACTTGCATCTCCTGACAATAGAGCATTCAAACCCATGAGATCAGAACCTTCGTGGTAGAGGTTAGAACCAATTGGCAGCATTCCTGAGATCCAGAAAGTCTAAACCTTCTCTGTGGTATTCCGAGTAGGATCTGGGACGGGATGACTGTGACGAGCTTCAAACTCACGAATGTTGGGCGCAGTGACAGTGTGCAAAAGGATAGAGAAATCTTATTCCGACACAAGTGAGAACCGACAGATGAATAGCCGTGCGGTAGCTGTGCCTGGTATTTTTCATCCGAGACGAGAGATTCGACAGTTGATTAGCCGTACAGAAATCGTACCTGGACCATTTTCACTGAGAGGATGGATGGTAGCCATTGACAACGGTGATCCACCAACATACAGCTTGCCATAGAAGGAAGCCATGCGTGTTTGGAAAAGAAGACAGTAGGAAAGCAGAGATTCAGACGACAGAGCATCTCCGGAACCTCAACCTGTTCCTCATTACTGAATCACAAGTATCATTCATTTCATGTTATTTACTTTTCATAAACAAAATCATTCATATCATTTGAATCTCTTGACTAAGATTTACAAGATAACCATAGCTTGCTTCAAGTCGGTAATCTCCGTGGGATCGATCCTTACTCACGTAAGGTATTACTTAGATGACCCAGTGCACTTGCTGGTTAGTTGTACCGGAGTTGTGAAAAGTGTGATCACAATTCTGTGCACCAAGGAACTACAACAATGAGCATCTATTCATTGTCCCAACACACTTTGTTGATTTTGTGGAGCCCCGCATTGAGAGGAGACAGTGGGAATTTTTGAGGAGACAACCGCGAGAAGCCAACTTATCATGAGTAGTTGAATTCTACTCCAACTTCTACTCGCCTATCCTGCAGACTATCTATGTTCGTTAGCGACAAGTCCCTGTCTCCGAGAGTACCATACAGAGCATACTAGACCTTCCACCTAGTCCTGAGGGATGGGATACATATCAAGCAGCCTCTTTTAAATGCCAGATGTATCAGTTCAACTGGGATAGCGTTCTTGGAGTTATAGCCCAACCTGGCAGCACTTGGATCTACGGGCAGCATCGTTCAAAACCCAAGAGCATCTCAGCCCAGTCACTCACCCTGGAGGCTCGCGTGTGGGCACAAATTATGTCCTACTATGTCTTTCCGAGCACTCACGAGTCGACCTTCACAGCAGACATGACTGTCCTCATCTAGTGCATCTTGACAGAGCAACCCCTCAACCTGCCCCCGACACATCCGGTAAGCCATGGGACACGTACAGATAGCAGGTAACCTGCCTTTCCCTGCCTTGGTCTCAGATTTGGTCTCTGCAGCCGGTGTGTCCTATCGGGCAGGTGACACGAAGGTTATGATCCCTAGAGCAGACCAGTATGTCCCGAATGGGAAGTACATCAGGCCACTAGTTCCCTCTGTGAGCCGGCCTGCAGTCCCATCTTTGGATACTCCTCCTACTTCTACTCCACCATCATCCACACCACAAGCACCATCCATTCATCAGATGTTCCTTCAGATCCTTGAGCGGTTCGACCGGCAAGACCGGCGAATGGAGCGCCGTAACAAGCGTCGATACGACTACCTGAAGGAACTCATTGCTGGTACACACCCACCTCCAGAACAGAAGGACACCCCCGACTCCCCTTCATCCAGTGGCACAAGGTGCCATGGCGAACTAGACAGCGGAGGCAATGCTTCCAGCCCTACCTTGCTCCTTACTGATGGCACGGAGGACCATGCCAAGCCTTAATTCTGAAGGGGTCAGTCCTTGACTTTCAGAGGTAACTTCTCTCTCTTAACACCAACATTTGACTTTTTCTTTTGTTAGATAGGATAGATTGCATGATAATAATTGTTTGCATGTATGTTTTTGCTTGGTTAAAGTAATGAGTTTCCTTTCAAGACCCTTTTTATAGCATTTCACTAAATTAAATTGAAAATGTGTTAAACTTGTTAGAAACTGTAATTTGGAACATGAATTATAGATAAGAACACACAACCCGTGAGATTTGAGCTTAATTACATGGTTACACTATTTAACCATAATATTTTATTCTTGTGTGTTTTCTTCTCTATGACTGCAATCTATATTTTGTTCCATTCTATATGTCCATTAAAGTGTATTCACATGCTTTCAAATGATTGAGGCCATCATTTGTTATTAGCTCACTTATCCCAAATGGCCTACCCTTTCAATCACCTTTGTTTGCCACCTTGAGTCTTTTAATCCCCGTTTGTTCTATACTTTACCACATCACTAGCCTTAAGCAAAAAAACAATTAATTACCCCAATTGAATCTTTGGTTAGCTTAAGATAGAGATTGTGTATCAATTAAGTGTGGGAAACTGTGGGAACTTGGGTTGATGAAAGTGTACAGTGTTTCGTTGACAAAATATTGGGAATTTGGGTACCTACTCATGTGAGACCAGAAAATTGAAAATCCATGTGCATTGATATGTCATGTTCACTTTTATAATATAAAAAAACACTATTCAAATAAATAAATAAATAAATAAATAAATAAATAAATAAATAAATAAATAAATAAATAAATAGGGGACAAAATTACCCTAATGTTAAGTTTAATAAAAGATCAATGCACATGTGATAAAATTAAAGAAAAGTTGATACATGAGTATGTGATGCAAAAGTGGAAATTTTGGGTAGCTAGGCATGATTTTGGAATTACATAGAGTGTGTGTATGTTAGGTGAGAACTGAGGCTAGGCAAAGATTCAATTTATAGCTTACTTAGCCATACATATATCCTCACCCTTATCTTAGCCCCATTACAACCCTGAAAAGACCTCATGATGTTTGCATTGGTATACTAAATTTTTGTTGATTGGTTAGATGAAGAACAAAATCTAGAAAGCATGACTAGAGAAGAGTAGAGTGATTAACCCTAGACACTTGAGAGATTAGAGTGCATATACACTACCAGTGAGGGTTCAATGCTTGATTTTATGTTCCCTGCTTTCATGAGCTATCTTCTTACAAGTTTACTTGTCTTTTATTGTATGATTTGAATTAGTGAAATCTGATTTATTTTTTTCTTGAAGAACTTATTTACTTTTAACCAAGTAGACAAAATCATTTCAGCATATAGTTGCATTCATAGGTTGCATCTCATGAGTCTTACTTTCCCCCATTCATTCTTTATATTTCCTTGAGTTTAGCATGAGGACATGCTAATGTTTAAGTGTGGGAAGATTGATAAACCACTATTTTATGGTTTATCTTGTACTTAGTTGAGTGGTTTTATCAAATCTTTTGCACACTTACTCATACTATTTGCATGGTTTTATAATTCCTTTCCAGTTTTGTTCTATGATTGAAAACTTGCTTCCTAAGCCTTTAAATTGTATATTTTAATTTCCCTTTTTACCATTCAATGTCGTGATCTATGCGTTAAGTGTTTTCAAGCTATATAGGGCAGGAATGGCTTAGAGGATGGAGAGGAAGCTCGCAAAAATGGAAGGAGCACAAGAAATGAAGGAGACAACTAGCGAGAAGCGACGCGCACACATGGCTCACTCATGTGGATGAATTGGAGTTTGCACGGAGACGCGTGCGCATGCCTGACGCGTATGCGTGACACGCCAAAATGACCAGCAACGCGTACGCGTGACTGACGCGTACGCGTGACATGCGCTACCTGCAGAAATCGCAGAAAACGCTGGGGGCGATTTTAGGCCAAGTTTGGACCGAGTTTTCGGCCCAGAAACATAGACTAGAGCCAGGGGACAAGCAGAGACTCAACACACATTCTCATTCGTATAGTTTTTAGTTTTAGATTGGAATCTTAGAGAGAAATTACCACTTCCTCCAGGGTTCCTCACATTCATAGATTTCTAGTTTTTATGCTTTTGATGCTTTTTGCTTGGGATATTGAGAAGAGTCACTACCTCCGTTGAAGTTGCTATTCTAGTTTGTTTCCTTATCCCTTTACTCTTTTAATTGCCCATTAACCCTATTCAGATAAGGATGTTGCATTTTGGGATTTATTGATGCAAAGAAATACTTTTACCTTTAATTAATTTTCAGTTCCTATTTTATTTAATTTATCATGTCTACTTCTTATATGTCTGTGAATAAAAGGAGACCCTTGAGTTGGAATATTCAAGTGATTAGTTCAATTGGAAGTTGTTGGCTGACTCTCTATTTACTAACACTGATCCTTCCTTAAGGAGAGGATTAGGACTTGCGAATAAGAGTTAGCTCAATCATTTGACTTTCTTTTATTTAGTAAGGGTTAACTAAGTGAAAACAACAACCTCTTGCTATTCCACTTGGGAAAAACCAACAAAGATAGAACTTCCAATTAATCTACCCCCGGTCAAGGCTTTTATTTAATTATATAAATTCTCTCGTTAATTTTCATTGCCTTAAATTACAATCATTTAACTTCCTGTTCTCCAACTCTTAAAAATTCTCGGAAAATTCCTGACTAATAAAATAGCACTCTTTTGTCAACTCGTTTGGAGACGACCTGGGATTCCTACTCCCAGTATTTTTATTCTAAAATTTGTGACAACCCTTCTAAATTGATAAGCGGATTTTTTGTCGATTAGGAACTTACTCGCAACGTTATTTCTATATTAATTTCTTAATCGGTTAATTTCTGCCACGTCACCACTGGAGGTTCTTGGGATTGTTCTTCATCAGAAACTTCATAGACATTGTCATCTTTGAAAAACTCTTCAATAATAGAACTTGTAGTTGTAAGAGACCCCGTAACACCCTGCTTTTTTGGTTCTGGAGGGCAGCTATAAGAAACAGAAGAGAGTCCAAAGACAACAAAACATTGAATTCATTTATGGTTTCAACTGAACCATAATTAAACCATGTATAAGCAGTAAACATTATCGGTATCTATATAAACAGTAAAACTTACACATCAACAGGTGCTTCTTGTTCGGATTGCTGTACCACCGGAGTTTCTTTGGATTGTTGCTCTTGTTCTTTGGCAGGACTATTGCATTAAACAGAAAATAGTTCAATAACAACCCAGAATTATTATCCTATACCATTAAAATTAATAAAAAGAATTTTTGTGTGAAACTTACTCTTCATCAGAAACTTCATAGACATAGTCATCTTTCATTAAGTCTTCAATTACAGAACTCGTAAAAGACACTGTAACACCCTGCTTTTTGGGTTCTGGAGGGCAGCTGTAATAAACAGAAGAGAGTTCAAAGAGAAGAACACATTGAATTATTTTCTGGTTTCAACTGAACCATAATTAAACCATGTATAAGCAGTAAACATTGAATAAGATTCATGTGGTGAATAAATATTTATTAACTTACTCATTATTTTAGAAGTTTGTTGTGTTTCATTTTGTGGAGGGACATATATGAAGTCATCTCTGATCAACTCTTCCTGAACCAAACTTGGAAGAGACAATGCAAGAGGAGGTCTAAGGAATGTAAACAAGGATAAAGTTAATGTTGAATAATTAGAATTTGTTTTGAAAAATAGGAATTCGCACATTGAAAAACTTACACTTCCAAAGGTTGAGAATGAGTTTCTTGTCGAAACTCAATGATTTGTAGCTCAGAATCAGGTGTAGCTCTAGTGACATTTAAACACATTTTCCTTGTGATTAATTAAACAAGAATTATTACATAAATCTAAAAGAGTAACATAAATATTTTTAACTTACACTGGTTGAGTTTTAGAAGTCTTTCTTGGGAAGATTTTTTTTTTAAAATATTTTATCAGACTTTCCAGCGTATTTTTCCTAAGAAAAAAGATAATAAATTAAAATTAGAAACCAAGATTCAAAGCAGAGGTCTAGAAACACAATAAATTCATTTATGGGCAACCACTGAACCTAAAGTACAATATGCGGTGAACCAATTTACCTTGTATTGCTCGCAGCATTTACAGAAGGTGTAGAGCTTCCTTGAGTCTGTGACAGTTGCTCGCTATGCAAATTTACAGGTGGCACTCTAAGCAAGATAAATAAATATTAGTAATTCAATCTAGAAGAATTAGAAAAGGTTGTAGCAAAAGTAAGCAAAGAAAGAAAAAGAACTCGGGAATAATAAACTGAATCTTACGTCTGAGATAATTCATTTTGTGCCTCTGCTGAGTCAAAGTGATCCAGAGCAATGTTTGTTGACTGAACTCCATCATATCTTTTCTTTGATCTTTTTTCCCTTATTATTTCTAATGCTCATTTTCTTCTTTCGGCAGCATTGTCTTTTGCTTGTTCAGTTCTGTAAGTTCATAAAATAAGTATCAAGTAATCTAAAATGTAAGTATCAATAGAAGAAAATATCATTCAAGAAACTTACTCCTTGTCAGATTGGGCTTGTGTTTTTGACACCCTTTGCGGTTGTTTTCTTTTTATTACGGGTGTTTTTTCGATTTCATTTTCTCTGGAATACAAACAAAAACATCAAATTTATACCAGAGACAAGACACTAACAATGAAGTCAACCAAACTGACAGACACCACCGAACCGAACTAAATTAAAGTGCTAAAACAAAAATTAGAAGCTCACCGAACCGAAATTAATTCATTTGCTGAACAAAAATTGATACATATGCAATCAACAAAATGTCTCACAGAAATTACGCAATACTTACTAGCTTTCAGATTCGCTAGTGCTCTCTGAATCTATCAGCACATGCTTTTTTTTTTTTGGTTTGTTTTTTAACAACCTTTGGTGGTTGTTTTTTTTTTCTTTGTTTCGGTTTTTTAATTTCATCTTTTCTGCAATACATATGAACAAGAACATAAGAACAAATTTAAGTAAATACAAGTTAAATGAAATCAATATCAAAATTAAACTTACTGGCTTTCGGATTCAGATTCGGAGAATCTTTCCTCTTCTGAAGAAGAATCCATCTCGACCGTTTTCTTTTTTATTTTCTTTTCTTTTTCTTTCTTGTCCAAGTTTTTTGTTTTTGTTTTTTCTTTCTTTTTTTTCTTTCTGTATAGAAGTCCCTACAACAGAAATAAGGACTCAATTATTTAATCATCAAGAAAATACATTAATAATCCAGTGAACCAAATGAAGCAATCCCACCGATTCAAAGGGAATAAAGAAGCAAACTAGAATGATAGAAACTTCAACGGAGGTAGTAACTCTTCTCAATATCCAAATCAAAAGCATAAAACTCTAAAACTATGAATGTGAAGAACCCTAGAGGAAGTAGTATTTTTCTCTCCAAGATTCAAAACTAAAACTAAAAACTAAGTGAATGAGAATATGTGTTGAGTTTTTGCTTGTCCCCTGGCTCTAGTCTGTGTTTCTGGGCCGAAAACTGGGTCCAAACTCAGCCCAAAATCGCCCCCAGCGTCTTCTGCGATTTCTGCACGTGGCGCATGTCACGCGTACGCGTCAGGTACGCGCACGCGTCGCCATGCAATTTCACTTTTCGCGTGTATGTGTCAAGTATGCGCACGCATCGCTGTTGAGAGCTCCAAGTCACGCGCACGCGTGAGCCATGCGTGCGCGTCGATCCTCGCTGGTCATCTCCTTTGTTTCTTGTGTTTCTTCCATTTTTGCAAGCTTCCTCTCCATCCTCTAAGCCATTCCTATCCTATAAAGCTTGAAAACACTTAATAAATAGATCACGACATCGAATGGTATATAGAGGGATTAAAAATACACAATTTAAAGGCTTAGGAAGTAAGCTTTCAATCATAGAACAAAATTAGGAAGGATTTGTAAAATCATGCAGATTGTATGAATAAGTGTGCAAAGACTTGATAGAAACCACTCAAATTAGCACAAGATAAACCATAAAATAGTAGTTTATCAATCTCCCCACACTTAAATATTAGCATGTCCTCATGCTAAGCTCAAGGAGACCAAAAGAATGAATGAGGGAAAGTAGGACTCATGTAATGCAACCTATGTATGTGAATGCAACTATATACTAAGATGTTTCTATCTACTTGGTTAAAAGTAAACAAGTTCTCCAAGACAAACATAAATCAGATTCTACTAATTCAAATCACACAATAAAAGACAGGTAAACTTGTAGGAAGATAGCTAATGAAAGCAGGGAACATAGAATCAAGCATTGAACCCTCACTGGAAGTGTATATGCACTCTAATCTCTCAAGTGTCTACGGTCAAATACTCTACTCTTCTCTAGTCATGCTTTCTAAAACTTTGTTCTTAATCTAACTAATCAACAAATATTTAGTGTACAAATGCAAACATCATGAGGTCTTTTCAAGGTTGTAATGGGGCTAAGGTAAGGGTGAGGATATATGTATGGCCAAGTGAGTTGTAAATTGAATCTCTGACTAACCTAAGTTCTCACCTAACACACACACACACACTCTATTTAATTCTAAAATCATGCCTAGCTACCCACAACCTCACTTTTGTGTATTTCACATACTCATGTATCAAATTTTCTTTAATTTCATCAGATATGCATTGATCTTTTATTAAACTTAGCATTGGGGTAATTTTATCCCCTATTTATTTATTTATTTATTTATTTTGTAATTTTTTTATTTTTTTTATTTTTTTTAACATGAAAGCAAACATAACATATCAATGCATATGGTTTTTCTAGTTTTACATGAGTATGCACCCAAATTTCTAATATTTTTGTTAACAGAACATAATGCTTTTTCATCAACCTAAGTTCCCACAATTCCCCCACACTTAGTTGACACACAATCTCTATCTTAAGCTAACAAAGATTCAATTGGGGTAATTAATTATTTTTCTGCTTAAGGCTAGTGATGTGGTAAACTACAGAACAGATGGGGATTAAAAGGCTCAAAGTGGCAAATAAGGGTAATTGAAGTGGTAGGCTATTTGGGATAAGTGAGCTAATAACAAATAATGGCCTCAATCATATGTATGCATGTAAATATACTAAACAATGGACATAAAGAATGGAACAAAGCAAAGATTGCAATCATAGTGAAGAAAACACACAAGAATAAAAAATCATGGTCAAATAATGTAACCATATAATTAAGCTCAAAATCTCACAGGTTGTGTGTTCTTAGCTATAAACCATGTTCCAAATTACAATCTTCAAACAAGTTTAACAAAAGAAAAAAATTAAATTTAAATTAGTGAAATACTATAAAAAGGGTCTTGAAAAGAAACTCATTACTTTAACCAAGCAGAACATTCATGCAAGCAATTATTATCATGCAATCTATCCTATCTAACAAAATAAAAACTAAAATATTCGTGTTAAGAGAGAGAGATTACCTCCAGAAGTCAGGGACTGACCTCCCTACACTTAATGCTTGGCACGGTCCTCCGTGCCATCAGTAAGGAACAAGGTGGGGCTGGAAGCATCGCCTATGCTGTCTGGCTCGCCATGGCTACCTGTGCTACTGGATGAGGGGGAGTCTAGTGTGTCCTTCTGTTCCGGAGGTGGGTGAGTACCCACAATGAGCTCCTTCAGATAGTTGTATCGGCGCTTGTTGTGGCACTCCAATTGCTCCATCCGCCGGTTGTACTGGTCGAACCTCTCAAGGATCTGAAGGAACATCTGATGGGTGGATGGTGCTTGTGGTGTGGATGATGGTGGAGTAGAAGATGGAGGAGTATCCAAAGATGGGCATGCAGGATGGCTCGCAGAGGGGACTGGTGGCCTGATGTACTTCCCATTCGGGACATACTGGTCGGCCCTAGGGATCATGACCTTCGTGTCTCCTGCTCGATAGGACACACCTGCCATAGAGACTAAATCTGAAACCAAGGTGGGGAAAGGCAGGTTACCCGCTATCTGCACGTGTCCCATGGCCTGCCGGATGTGTCAGGGCAGGTTGAGAAGTTGCTCTATCAGGATGCACCAGATGAGAACAGCCATATCTGCAATGAAGGTCGACTCGTGAGTGCTCGGAAAGATATAGTGGGACATAATCTGTGCCCACACGCGAGCCTCCAGGTGCTTCCAGGTTGGGCCATAACTCCAAGGACGTTATCCCAGTCAAACTGATACATCTGGCGCTTAAGAGAGGCCTCTTGATATGCATCCAATCCCTCTGGGCTAGGTGAAAGGTCCAGTGCTCTCTGTATGGCACTCTCGGAGACAGAGACTTGCTGCTGACAAACATAGACAGTCTGCAGAGTAGGCGAGTAGAAGTTGGAGTAGAATTCAACTACCCATGATAAGTTGGCCTCTCGCGGCTGCCTCCTCAAAAATCCCCACTGTCTCCTCTCGATGCAGGGCCCCATAAAATCAACAAAATAGGTTGGGACAATGAGTAGATGTTTATTATTGTAGTTTCTCGCAGCTAGGATGGGGAACATCTGCTCGCAGTAACGTTTAGTGAATCGTGTGGAGTCCCATGCGGGAAGGGCTTTTTCTGCTTCATCAACTTTAATGATCATCTTCACCCGCTTTGTTGGTGGTTTGACGCTAGTAGATGGTTGCGTCTTAGCTGGTGTTCGCTTGGTTCCTCTCCTTGCTGGTGTCTTGTCACTGACCTTCTCTTTTCCTTTCTTGGTACCCATGCCTAAGGAAGAAAGAAAGAGAAAGACTGTTAAATATGGATAACTAAAAACCGGAAGAAGGAAATTCCAAGTGATAATGAATGCCAAAGGAAAGATAAAAGCTTAAATACATGGTAGCTACAACATGTAGGTAAGACATCAATTAAGAGCAAAAAGGCAATTCATAATAATTAGATGTAAGAGGGTAAAAGCATGCAAGTAATAGGCATGAGAAGCATAACTCAAGCATCAATTATTAAATGTGCCAAATTAAAGAGCACTCGTATGATGACAATTGTGAATGATAATCTCAATAAATGTGGATTGCAAGTGTTGTGAAAAAAAGGAAAGGCATTAAAGTGTGAGAGTACAATAAAATAGAATTCAAATGCCATAAGAGCTTTTTCACAAACACTTGGTGTGCAATGTGAAAATAGGAAGTAAAAATAATCAATCCAAGTGTATATGAGATCCCTTAATAAAATGTCAATTGTCAAATTACTCCTCATAAGATCCACAAGTTCAAAATAATAAAACAACACCCAAATAAAACTCCAATACCAACATAAAAAAATGCATGAAAAAGAAACCACAAATAACTAAGGTAACATAAAATTGAGAAGAAAGAAAAATAATTAAATGCAATAAGTGAAAGAAGAATGAAAGAGTAGAGGAGAGGAAGAAAAGAACTTGACGTATAAGACGAAAAAGGGAAGAAGAAAGTAGTAGATAGTAAGAAGGAATAAGGAAGAAGGAAGGAAGAAGAAAGAAGAAAGAAGTAGGGATGAAAGAGAATTAGGATTTGGGAGGGGAAATTTAAAATCTGGGCGGCGTACTGTGTAGGTGAGGCGCGCATGCGATGCGTACGCGTGCCCTTGGTTGTGCGAATTGCGCGAAGGCAGCCCTGCGTACGCACAACTCTCTGTTCATTCTGGGTTGGGGCCAGAAATACATGCGACGCGTGCGCGTCAGTCAAGCGCACGCGTGGATGGCGACTAAGTGAAAATGATGCGCAGGCGTCAAAGACGCGTACGCGTGATGAAGATTATGCTTCTAGCACAATTCCAGCCCCAAGCCATCATAACTCTCTGTTCAAACTCCCATTTACGCCGATTTCCAGGATCATGCGTACGCGTCAGGGACACTTACGCATGGCCTGCTGAAAGCACAAGCGACGCGCACGCATGAAGTATGCGTACGTATGGGCTTGGTTGTGCGCGAGGCATGGTTCCAGCGTCGCTCCTGCCCAACTCTCTGTTCACTTCCTATTATTCTCGCATTCACATATGACTCGTACGCGTCAAGAAGGCCTGCGCGTCGAATGCTTTTTTTTTTTTGTAGAATGTAGGTGATGATGCAGAAATTATGAATGAACACTGATCACAATTGAATGAAATAAAACTAAGAATAAAAATGAAAGATCATACCATGGTAGGTTGTCTCCCACCTAGCACTTTTCTTTGACGTCCTTAAGTTGGACGGTCCACAAGCTCAGTCTTCTTCTGTTGGTGGATCCTCCAAGAGGAAGATCTCTTGCTCCTTGTTGTCTTTCATCTTCTCACCATGGTACAGCTTCAAGCGGTGGCCATTGACTTTGATAAATTTAGAGCTTGAAGGATGAATCAGGTGGAAGACTCCATATGGCTCTGCCTTCTCTACTCTATAGGGTCCTTCCCACCTGGATCTCAGCTTGCCTGGCATGAGCCTCAATCTGGAGTTGTAGAGGAGAACTAACTCCCCGGGTCTGAACTCTCTTCTCTTGATATACTTGTCATGTACCGCCTTCACCTTCTCATTGTATAGCCTGGAATTTTCATATGCTTCGAGTCAAAGGTTTTCCAGCTCTACTAGTTGCAGCTTCCTTTCAGTACCGGCTTTCTCAAATCCCATGTTGCATTCCCTTACAGCCCAGAAAGCTTTGTGTTTTAACTCCACTGGGAGGTGACAGGCCTTTTCATATACTAGGCGGAAGGGACTCATCCCGATGGGTGTCTTGTATGCTGTCTGATAAGCCCAAAGCGCGTTTATAAGCCCAGTGCTCCAGTCTTTTCTATGAGGCTTGACAATCTTCTCCAGAATGCACTTTATCTCTCTGTTAGACACCTCTGCTTGCCCATTGGTCTGGGGATGGTAAGCTGTCGCTACGTTGTGCACAATGCCATGTTTCTTCAGTAGACCTGTTAATCTCCTGTTACAAAAATGAGTGCCTTGATTACTCACGATTGCTCGTGGTGATCCAAAGCGACAGATAATATATTTTCTAACAAAGGAGACAACAGTGTTAGCATCATTAGTACGAGTAGGAATTGCTTCCATCCATTTAGAAACATAATCAATAGCTAACAATATATATATATATATATATAAGAAACCACTAGAGTTTGGAAATGGACCCATGAAGTCAATGCCCCAATCATAAAAAATTTCACAGAACAACATAAGTTGTTGGGGCATCTCATCTCTCTTGGATATATTCCCAAACCTTTGGCATGGGAAGCAAGATTTACAGAAGGCAGTAGCATCCTTAAAAAGAGTGGGAAACCAGAGTCGACAGTCTAAAATTTTTCTTGCTGTCCTTTGAGGACCAAAATGTCCACCACTCTCAGAGGAGTGGCAGGCTTCTAAAATTGACTGGAATTCTGATTGTGGCACACACCTTCTAATTATCTGGTCAGCACTATACCTCCATAAATATGGGTCATCCCATATATAATATTTGGACTTGCTTTTCAGCTTGTCCCTCTGATGCTTAGTAAAATTGGAAGGGAAGGTATGACTAACCAGATAATTAGCTATAGGTGCATAACAAGAAACTACCTCAGATATTACGTGCAAGCTATCAAATGGAAAAGCATCATTGATAGGAGTCATTCTTAATGTGCTCTAGGCAACTCAAGTGGTCTGCCACTAAATTCTGGGAACCACTCCTATCTTTGATTTCTAAATCAAATTCTTGCAGCAACAACATCCAATGTATTAACCTTGGTTTGGACTCTTTTTTAGCTAATAAATATTCTAGAGCTGCATAGTCTGAGTATACTACCACCTTAGTACCAAGTAAGTAGGCTCGGAATTTATCCAGAGTAAAAACAATAGCCAAAAGCTCTTTTTCAATGGTAGTATAATTAAACTGAGCAGCGTTTAAGGTCTTAGAGGCATATGCAATTATAAAAGGGTCCTTACCTTCGCGCTGAGCCAGCGCCGCTCCTACTGCATGGTTGGAGGCATCAAACATTATTCTCAAATGGCTTGCTCCAGTCTGGTCCTCTCACAATCGGAGCTTGAATCAAAGCGATCTTCAGCTTCTCAAACGCTTATATGCAGTCCTCACTTAGCTCGAACTTAACATTCTTCTGCAGCAATCAGGATAAAGGCAATGCTACCTTACTGAAGTCCTTGATAAATCTCCGATAGAAACCTGCATGACCAAGGAATGAACGGACTTCCCTCACGGAGGAGGGGTAAGGTAAACTAGAAATGACATCTACCTTTGCTGGATCTACAGAAATACCAGTATTAGAAACAACATGTCCTTGAACAATACCTTATTTTACCATGAAATGACATTTTTCAAAATTTAATACAAGGTTTGAACTAACACACATGTCTAATACTCTAGCTAAACTATCCAAGCAAAGGTTTGAACTAGCACACCTGTCTAATACTCTAACTAACACACTAAAGTCATCCATGAAAACTTCCATACTGTTCTCAAGAAAATCGGAGAAAATACTCATCATGCATCTTTGGAGCGTAGCCGGTACATTACATAAGCCAAAAGGCATCCTCTTATATGCAAACGTTCCAAAGGGACATGTAAAAGTAGTTTTCTCCTAATCTTCAGGAGCTATATGAATTTGAAAATAGCCAGTGTAACCATCTAGAAAACAGTAATGTGATTTACCTGACAGACGATCAAGCATCTGATCGATAAAGGGCAGGGGGTAGTGATCCTTGCGAGTGGTCTGGTTGAGCCGCTTGTAATCAATGCACACCCTCCAGGAGTTCTGCACTCTAGTTGCTATGAGTTCTCCCTGCTCATTCTTCACTGTTGTGACTCTAGACTTCTTGGGTACCACCTGTACTGGGCTAACCCATTCACTGTCTGAGATAGGATAGATGATGTCAGCTTCAAGCAGTCTGGTCACTTCCTTCTTGACAACTTCTAAGATGGTGGGGTTCAACCGCCTTTGAGGTTGACGGACAGGCCTTGCTCCCTCTTCTAAGAATATATGGTGCTCATAGACTTAAGGGCTGATGCCTACTATATCCGCCAAGCTCCACCCAATAGCTTTCTTGTGTCTTCTTAGCACACTAAGCAACTACTCCTCCTGTTGGAAAGTGAGTTCCCTTGCAATAATAATTGGGAGCTTCTAATTATCCTCAAGGTAAGCATACTTGAGGTGGGGTGGAAGGGGCTTCAACTCCATTTTCTGCTCATGGCTACGAACTTGATCCTCTGGAGCCATTGGGGGTGGCAGGGTATCTTCAGTGAGCTCAGAAGGATTCCCCACACTTGCACCTTGCTCCATGTTCATCTCTTCTACTTTCTCTTGGTGAACTACAGCTACAGTCTCATCAATGATATCACACTGGAAACCGCCGCATGGTCGGACGACCTCCCCACACTTAAAAGTTTGCACCGTCCTCGGTGCACTACATGAGCAAGGGGGTACAGCGACTTTCCGAGTTGCCACCTTCAGCTAGTAGGTCAACCAGTTGCTGTCTGTTCTTCCTCCTGCTTTCATTTTTGTTTGTGGTGCATCAATCATGAAAAACAAAATAAATACCGTAAGATGAGAAAATACAAGACCAAGGAATCGTGAATTGTTGGAATGAGGTAAGAACCACTAGAATGGAGTGAGTGAATTAGTGTGACATTGATGAAAAATAGGTGTGTGGGTTCTAAAATTACGCGCGATTTAGAACACACACACACTAGTATAAAAAGTTATCTCACCATTGCACAAAAGGAAACATGCACTTCACACATTCTAGTGTGCTTGAGATACTTTAAAAGACTTGTAGGCTAAAACAACCCAATAAGTAGTGAAGAAGCATAAAAGCATTCAAGCAAAAATTAAGCGATTGTGAAATTGGATAATGCATGGACATTGATTGATGTGTAAGTAAATTTGATGAACAAAATGGTATAGAGAGCTCACACATCAACCAATAACGCATATTGAAGTTGTTGCAACACCTAAGTGGCATAGAGGTGGAACACATGGATGCTATGGAACTTAGAGAAAAGAATATAGAAGTGAAAATCAATCACATAGTGAGCATGGTCCACAAAGCTTGAAAAGCTCAAAAATATGTCATTAGGTAAGCTTTTGATCCAATTTCTCAACCGCACAATTTCAATGCATGAAATAGGTGATATGAGTACGGGTAAATCATAAACAAGTATCACCTAAAAAAATGAAATGATAATATACAATTGCCTAACAATAGATGATGAATGCATAATGGCTAAAACATGCAATTCAAAAGAGTTAAGAAGCTTAAAGGCAATGTAACATATACTTGGTGTTCAGAAATGTTCAACATGAAAACTCAAAACCAAGTAATAAATTGTAACCTCAACGAAGGAATCCAACAATGACAATAACAACAATGATGTTAAACTAACATCCTATTAGTAGTAAGTAGCAGTAAATAGTAAACAAGATTAGTAATCCAACATTTATAATGGAAAATAAAAATTAAACAAAAATTAAACTAACTAAAAGAAATGGTGTTACATGATGCTTGGTAGTGTTGGATGATGTTTGAAGGGTGGAAAGAAAAGAAGAGAGGAGAGAAGAGGGAAAGAAATGGAAAGAAGAGAAGAAAGGAAGATGGGTGAAACAGGGCAATCTACGCGTGCGCGTCATGTGCACGTAAGCGTGGATCGATGAAATGGAAGCGATGCGTACGCGCGGCTCACGCGTATGCGTGCATGGCAAAGTAGAGAGTCGACGCGTACGCGCAAGGTACGCGTACGCGTGTCCTGGGGCACAAAGTTGGCACACTTCAGGCACAATTCTCGGATGAATGTATGGGAAGTGGAAAAAATCAATCCACGCGTACGCGTACATGACGCGTGCGCGTGGATTGCCGAAATTGCTTGATTCATGCGTATGCACGAAGCACGCGTGCGCATGGATGGTGCTCTATTTTTCAAAATTTTTCTATATTTTTGCACCAAACCATGAATTCCAAACCTCCAAACAGCTACCAAAACATCATAAAACCTTATTTAACCTACTAGACTCCCAGATAAACTCAACTAAGCAATCAAAACATGAAATTAAACCTATTTTACTAATATGTACAAAAGGAAAAAATGAAAACATGTTACCATGGTGGGATGTCTCCCACCTAGCACTTTTGTTTATTGTCCTTAAGTTGGACTTATGGGGAGCTCTTCATCAACGTGGCTTGTGCTTGAATCCATCCTTGAACATCCACCAATGCTTGGACTTCTATTGTGCTTCATCATTCAAAGTTAATAACTCCAAGCTTTGATGGAGTTCTTCACAAACCATGGGCTCCCAAAATTGATTCTCCTTGTGTGATCTGGGATCCCGCACTTTGTTTTCACACCCATGTTCAAGTTGATCATGGTGATTTCCGGGTGGCAAGAGGGATGAATTCTCATGAAGGCACCAAACGATCCTCCTAGACCCATCTAATTGAGCACTACCCCAATCCATGCTCTTCAATTTTGAGCTTCCAACCATAATGAGTCTAGATTTACAATGCCAACCACTAAACATCCTCCTCTTTCACTTAATTCCACAAAGCGCCCCAAGTTGGTCATCCGTCTCAAGCAAACTAAATTCAAGTGGAATAATAAATCTAAGAGTTAGAAGTTTTACTCACTCAAATGAGGGAATAGATGACATCCTAGGTGGGAGAGTTCCCAATGATCTTGACAAAGCACGCTCCACTCCCGTCCATCCTTTTCTAGAGGCTTCCACCACTTGGCACGGATTTTCAAGTTCCTCCTCTTGCCAAGCTTCCTCAAGTTCACATTCTTTTTCACTAATGTCCTCTAGCTCTTCCCCATCACTCAAATCATAAATAGGAGGTTGAGTAAAATCTACCTCATCATCAATTCCAAGTATAGTAGGGAAGGATTCCTCAAACTCAAAAGGATCATATGTTGATGCGGAATCATCATAAATAGGAGGGAATATTGATTGGAAGACTTCTTCCAATTTTTTAATCACATTGTGTCTTGGAGGTTGTGCACTCTCCTCCTCAATATTAACTTCAAACTCCATGGAAGAAGGCTCTTTAATTTGTGACTCCTCTGTATACTCAACATATCCTAAGGTTCCAACCACTACTTCCTTTGGTTCAATCATCTCTACCTTCTCCTCTTGTTGCACTTCTTGCTTTAACTCTTCTTCTCCACCTTGAAGCTCCAATTCCACTCCCTTACTAAGCTCCTTGGTTGCTTCTCCACATTCAACAATGGGAGTGCCGTGATCACATAGGCTTAGGCGGGATGAGACTATGTTGCCAATGGCTTCTACCATGATAGCCATTTTCGCTCTTAACTCCTCAAACTTCTTTTCATCCTCCTTGTGTTGCCTTAAGATATGAGATTTAAGATCTCTCAATTCTAGCATGAGGGATTCATCGGGAGGTAGTGGTGGAAAAGAGGGTTCATTGCTTGAGGGAAGGGTATTGTAGTTAGAAGGTGGTTTATATTGGTGAAATTATTGAGGTGGTATGTATGGACTTTGTGGTTCATGGGAGTATTGGTGTTGGAATGGTAGTGGCTCTATATATAGTTCATATGGTGGTTGGTATGGGGTATGGGTTGAAATCGTATGGAGGTGAATGGTGGCATGAGGCTTGTGAGTATGGTGGAGGGCTATGTTGAGGAGGGGGTTCATATGCATATGATGATTGTGGTTGACAACCACAATAAAAGTCATCACATACATTGGATTGGTATGCATTAGGATTAGGATTATACCCATAAGAGTTCGGATAAGGTTGTTGTAAAGAAGGTTGTCCATAAGCTTGAGGCTCCTCCCATTTTTGATTTCCAAATCCTTGATGCACATCCTCATTGAAGCTTCCATTTCCTATAACACAGTTTGAACTACACTCATAGTCAAAGTGATGAGAATTCATAGTGAAAGAGAAAATAAAAACAAAAGCTAACAGGAAATAAAGAAAACTAAGTCCTACAACTAGCAAAAACCAACAAGCAAACCAAAAATCAAGCTATTCACAATATATACAATAGCCAATAACATAGCACCATTGTAATCCCCGGCAACAGCGCCATTTTGATAGGTGATAATTGCTCGATGGTCTAGATTTTCTTCTTATAGAAAAGAATTACTTCGTTGTAAGCATAGCTCCAAACCAACAAACAATTCTCACATCAAAAATTTTGGTTGTCACAAGAAACAAACCCCAAATAAGAAATAACCGAAGTATTTAAACCTCGGGTCGTCTCACGAGGAATTGCAATAAAGTGTTTAATTATTGGCTATGAAGGATAAGGGGGGTTTGATTTTATAATTGGCAAGAAAAGTAAATGACAAGAAAGTAAATGAACAATTAACTAATAAAAGAAAGAAGAAGTACTCTTGGCTAGACATAGGTAATTGAGATCACTATCCTTGTCTACAAACCATACATTGATAATTATGAGAGGCCAACCTATTAAGTCTACCTCCAAAAGCTTTGAGTACGTAATATCTACTCCTAAGCTTGAGGAACATCAAATATGCTTGATCATATCAACCCATAAGTCCCAACCTATCTACTAATTAGATTAGTAGTGGGTTGGTGTCAATGAGTATCAAATTGATCACCAAGAGTTCTCAAATCACTAAATCATTGAGACTCAATGACTCAAGGTCACTCAATTCGCTTAGCCTAGGCCAAGGGTCAAGAAAACTACTCAAAAACTAGAGAGAACATTTCATCAAACATCTAGAGTGTAATAAAAGTAAACATCACAAAATGATAAAATTAAGGAAACCCATAACTATCATAAGTGAGAAATCAATAATAGCAAGCAAGATCAACATAAAAGAAACATAGAAACATGAAATTGCATTAAAAGGAAATTAGATCTAACAATGTTCATCAACATAAAAGAGAGTAAAATGAGAAATTAACATTATAACTAAGAAAATCAGGAGGTAGAAATGAGAAATTGTAAAAGACACAAGATGAAATCAAGTAATTAATTCAAGATCCAAAACAATTTATCCTAACCTAATTCTAGAGAGAAGAGGGAGCTTCTCTCTCTAGAAAACTAACTAAAGGCTCATGTTGACTAACTAATTGCTCCCCCTTTGCTTGGACTTCAATTTTGCATGAAATACACTCAGAAACAAGTTGGATTTGGGCCTGGGCAGCTCAGAAATCGCCCCCAGCATTTTGCCTTTAAGTGGGTCACGTGCAAGTATCGGCGCGTACGCGCCATGTGTGCGTGCGCGTCGATTGGCTATTTCTTCATCCGCGCGTACGCGTCATGTACGCGTGCGCGTCTCTATGCGAAGTCACTTCTGCGCACACGCGCCTTGTACGCTTGCACGCCCATCGATGCATTCGCAATTCTTGTTTCCTCATGCATTCTCCACTTTGTATGCTTTTCCTCTCATTTCTTCCATCCAATACTTGCCTTATGAACCTGAAATCACTCAACAAACACATCAAGGCATCGAATGGAATTAAAGTGAATTAAAATCACCAATTTAAGGGCCTAAAAAGCATATTTTTACACTTAAGCATAATTAAAGGGAGAATTACAAAACCATGCTATTTCATTGAATAAATGTGGGAAAAGGTGATAAAATCCCCCAAAATAAGCACAAGATAAACCACGAAATCGGGGTTTATCAAATCTCCCCACACTTAAACTAAGCATATTCTCATGCTAAAATCAAGAAAGAAGCAAAGGGGTATCAACATTTATTCAATGCAAACTAACTAAATGCAATCTATCTATATGCAATCTATCTACATGAATGCATCCACTTGGTCAAAATAAATCAATTTCCAAGAATACATATACAAACACAAGGGCTAAGGCAATAGCAATCAACTCAACCCACAATTGAATTGAATCATTGAAAGATGTTACAAACTTGCAAGAAGAGATAGCTATCGAACCCTCGCCGGATGTGTATCCGCTCTAGGCACTCAAGTGTATGGGGTTGATTCACTCAATTCTCCCCTAATCATGCTTTCCGAGATTTGTTTCTCATCTAACAATAAACAATTATTTTATGCATGCATACAAATATCATGAGGACTTTCCCATAGGTTGTAATGGGGCTAGGGTCAAGGTAGGGTGCATATGGTCAAGTGAGCTTGAATTCGAATCTTTGATTAACATAAACTTCCCACCTAACCTATGACAACCTATACAATTCTAAACAAACCTAAATATTCATTCTTCACTTTTCACCACTCATGCACTCTCTTTTTTATCACAAATCACATGCATTGACTCTTATTGATCTTTACTTTGGGGTATTTTGTCCCCTTTTTTATTTGCTTTTCTATATATATATATATATATATATATATATATATATATATATATATATATATATATATACATATATATATATATATATATATATATATTCTTTTCTTTTTTTTCTCATTTTTTTCTTTTTCAAACTAAAATATATACAAAACATCAATGCATATGGTTTACACATGATTAATACATGAGTGTGTACCCAATTCCCAAGATTCTCAACACAAATACAAAAACACACTTTTATCTCTACCCAATGCTCCCAACTTTCCCGAAATCAAGTAATGAACACTCTCACTAGCCTAAGCTAATCAAAGATCCAAACAAGGGACATTTATTATTTTTCACTTAGGCTTGTAATGTGCTATCATTAAGAACAAATGGGTTAAGCTTATGCTCAAAATTAGCTAACAATGGAAGATAAAAGGTAGGCTATTTGGTTTAGTGAGCTATTTGAACAATGACCTCAATCATCTAAATGCATGTATACACAAGATAATGGACATAAAGAATCAAACAAATCAAAGATTACACTCATACGAAGAGAATAATGCACACAAGAATGAAAATAAGTGGTTATATGATGTAACCACACAATCAAGGCTCAAAACTTATATGCTTGTGTTCTTAGCTCAAGAATGTGATCCACAAAATATATAATTCAAGCAATTTCAAAAAAAAAATTTTTTTTTAATCAATTGGGGTGCCCTATAGATAAATCCTTGGAAAGTATCCTCATTTTGACTAAGCTTAATATATACATATGCAAAATAAGAAAATGCAACTAAGAATCCTAAAATAAAATGCAAAAGTGTTGGGATTAGAAACTTGTCACCCAAAAATGCCGCATGGTCAGACGACATTCCCACACTTAAAAGTTTGCACCGTCCTCAGTGCACTACATGAGCAAGGGGGTACGGCGACTTTCCGAGTTGCCACCTTCAGCTGGTAGGTCAACCGGTTGCTGCGTGTTCTTCCTCCCGCTTCCATTTTTGCTTGTGGTGCATCAATCATGAAAAATAAAATAAACACCGTAAGATGAGAAAATACAAGAGCAAGGAAGCGTGAATTGTTGGAATGAGGTAAGAACCACTAGAATGGAGTGAGTGAATTAGTGTGACATTGATGAAAAATAGGTGTGTGGGTTCTAAAATTGTGCGCAGTTTAGAACACACACACACACTAGTATAAAAAGTTATGTCACCATTGCACAAAAGGAAAAATGCACTTCACTCATTCTAGTATGCTTGAGATACTTTAAAAGACTTGTAGGCTAAAACAACCCAACAAATAGTGAAGAAGTATAAAAGCATTCAAGCAAAAATCAAGCGATTGTGAAATTGGATAATGCATGGACATTGATTGATGTGTAAGTAAATTTGATGAACAAAATGGTATAGAGAGCTCACACATCAAACAATGACGCATATTGAAGTTGTTGCAACACCTAAGTGACATAGAGGTGGAACACATGGATGCTATGGAACTTAGAGAAAAGAATATAGAAGTGAAAATCAATCACATAGCGAGCATGATCCACAAATCTTGAAAAGCTCAAAAATATGTCATTAGGTAAACTTTCGATCCAATTTCTCAACCGCACAATTTCGATGCATGAAATAGGTGATATGAGTACGGGTAAATCATAAACAAGTATCACCTAAAAAAATGCAATGATAATATACAATTGCCTAACAATAGATGATGAATGCATGTTGGCCAAAACAAGCAATTCAAAAGAGTTAAGAAGCTTAAAGGCAATGTAACATATACTTGGTGTTCAGAAATGTTCAACATGAAAACTCAAAACCAAGTAATAAATTGTAACCTCAACAAAATAATCCAACAATGACAATAGCAACAATGATGTTAAACTAACATCCTATTAGTAGTAAGCAGCAGTAAATAGTAAACAAGATTAGTAATCTAACAATTATAATGGAAAATAAAAATTAAACGAGAATTAAACTAACTAAAAGAAATGGTGTTACATGATACTTGGTAGTGTTGGATGATGTTTGAAGGGTGGAAAGAAAAGAAGAGAGGAGAGAAAAGGGAAAGAAATGGAAAGAAGAGAAGAAAGGAAGATGGGTGAAACAGGGCAATCCACGCGTGTGCATCATGTGCGCGTAAGCGAGGATCGATGAAATGGAAGCGACGCGTACGCGCGGCTGACGCGTACGTGTGCATGGCAAAGCAGAGAGTCGACGCGTACACGCAAGGTACGCGTACGCATGCCCTGGGGCACAAAGTTGGCATACTTCAGGCACAACTCTCGGGTGAATGTATTGGAAGTAGAAAAATTCAATCCACGCGTACGCGTACATGACGCGTGCACGTGGATGGCCGAAATTGCTTGATTCACGCGTACGCACGAAGCACACGTGCGCGTGGATGGTGCTCTATTTTTCAAAAATTTTCTATGTTTTTGTCCCAAACCAAGCATTTCAAACCTCCAAACAGCTACCAAAACATCATAAAACCTTGTTTAACCTACTAGACTCCGAGATAAACTCAACTAAGCAATCAAAACATGAAATTAAACCTATTTTACCAATATGTACAAAAGGGAGAAATAAAAAGATGTTACCATGGTGGGGTGTCTCCCTCCTAGAAATTTTGTTTATTGTCCTTAAGTTGGACTTATGGGGAGCTTTTCATCAAGGTGGCTTGTGCTTGAATCCATCCTTGAACATCCATCAATGCTTGGACCTCCATTGTGCTTGATAAACTATTATTTTATGGTTTATATTGTGTTTAATTGTGTGGTTTTATCTAATCTTTACCCACTTATTCATTAATTTAGCATGTATTTACAATTCCTTCCCAAAATTACTCCATGATTGTAAACTGCTTCCTAGAGACTTTTAATTATGTATTTTAATTCTCCTTTATTCCATTCGATGTCGTGATATGTGTGTTAAGTGTTTCAGGCTTTATAGGGCATGAATGACTTAGAGATTGGAAAGGAGGTTTGCAAAAATAGAAGGAACACAAGAAATTGAGGAGATGACCAGCGAGAAACGACGCGGAGGCATGGCTCACGCGACCGCGCGAATTAGAGGAAATTGCAGTAACGCGCTCACGTGCCTGACGCGAACGCATGGGTTGGAAACTGCACAAGTGACGCGAATGCGTGGACGACGCGCACGCGTGGCAAGGCAAAACGCTGGATGACGCAATCGCGTGACATGCGCGATCTGCAGAATTCGCTAGGGGCGATTTTGGGCCCTGTTTTGACCCAGTTTTGGCCCAGAAAACCATATTAGAGTCAGGGAACATGCAGAGACAAAAACAACATTCATTCCGCATAATTTTAGTTTTAGATCTGAATTTACTCCTCCTCTAGGTTTTCTCTCTACACATTCATAGTTCTTAGGATTTTGATTTGATTGCTTTTTGGATTGGGATATTGAGAAGAGTTATTACCTCCGTCAAGACTTCATCATTCTAGTTTGTTTCCTTACTTGTCACTTACTCTTTCATATCCTTAATTTCTTCAGAGTTACTATTGAATTATTTTTAGAAGTTATTAATACAAGAACTATTTTTATTTTAATTGATCTTTTTGATTATTATTTATCATGTCTTTCCTTACTTCCCTTCCTTATTTCGTGGATTTTACAATCATAATGAGCGAGTAGTTCCCTAACTTGATTGGGAGTTGATTGAAAGGAGGACCTTGTTGGATGCTCAAGAGTAAAATTATAGTTGGGTTTAGCGTTGGGTCGCCCTCTAATCACTGACACTAGTCCTTCCCAAGGGAGAGGATTAGAACTTGTGAATAGAAACTGACTTCCAACTTGCTTAACTTTCCTTTATCTGGTAAAGGATAACTGAGCAGGCAACCTTTAATTATCACTTTTATCTTGGGAAAACTCCATCAAGAATAGGGCTTCCAACTAATCTACTCCCGGTCAAGGTTTTTATTTAAATTACATAAATTCTCTGATTTAATTTCCTGTCTATCAAACTCAAACCCTTTTGGAAAACATCTGATTAATAAAATAGCACATCTTTCTGCAACTCGTTGGGAGACGACCTGGGATTCATACTCCCAGTATTTTAATTCTAATTTTGTGACAACCCCTTCTAAATTGATAAGCGGATTTTTGGTTGGTTAAGAACTATACTCGCAACGCATCTCTTATAATAATTTCTTAACTCGTCAATTTCCGCCACGTCAATTTTTGGCGCCGTTGCCGGGGAATTGCAATAGAATACTAAGTTATTGATTGGAATTTATTTATTTGCATTTTATTTTATTTTGCTACTATGAGCTGCATGTTTCTTTCGTTAAATGACGCATTCACTTCCTGATCCAAGCTTGCTAGTATTTGATCCTGAGATCGAAAGAACTATTCCATGTATAAGGCAAGCTCGGCGTCGGTTAGTCCTCCCCGAGGGCGAATCTGAAACGTCACATAAGGAAGAAACAAGCTCCCTTTCTACTGATTCGGTTGATTTACGTGCAGGTGACATGGCAACACCTAGAAAAGTTACTATCCAGGAGGCTGGAGCCCCTGATTTTACAATGCAATCGTTTCAAGCGCATCACCCAGCAGTGGCTACATATTTTGAAATAAAGACTGCACTGCTCAACTTGATGCCTAAGTTTCATGGCTTACCTGCTCAAGAGCCTATCAAGCACCTTAGGGACTTCCAAGCAGCCTGTTCTACTGTCAGGCGTGATGGTACAGATGAAACTTCTATTCTGTTAAAAGCCTTCCCATTCTCTCTTGAGGGAAAGGCGAGAGAGTGGTACTACACTCAACCCGCAGCAACTATTTCTGACTGGGATACGCTTAGAAGAGAATTTTTGGAAAAATTCTTTCCAGCTGAAGTTACTGATAAACTGAGAAAAGACATTTTCATGATTGTTCAAGACGAGTCCAAGACTCTCTACGAATACTGGGAGCGCTTCAACAACCTTCTGAAAGCATGCCCCCACCATATGATTGACAAGATAGTGTTGCTCGGCTACGTCACACAGGGCATGAGGCCCCAAGATAAGACCACATTGGAAAGTGCTAGCAATGGGTCTATGAAAAAGTACAAGACCACTGATGAGGCATGGCAATTGATCAGCGACTTGGCTGAATCTACTAGGAATCACAGGCAGAAACAAGGCCGGTCAAAAGCTGTTGCAGAGGTATCTTCTAGCAAGGAAACTACTGCTCTGACTCAGAGTATATGTGAAATGACCAACTTACTGAAGCAGATGCAGTTGAATCAACAACAAGCGCAGCAAAGCCAACAGTTAGTCCCACAGAGAGTGTGCGGGATCTGCACTGATTATAGCCATTATACTGATGAATGTCCGCAGCTCCAGCAGGAAGACAATACTGTGGCAACCACTCATAACTTCTATGACCGTCCTAACCAAGGATACAATCAAGGTGGCAGCTACAACCATGGATGGCAAGACAATTCCAACCAAGGTTGGAGAGACAATTCTAACCAGAGCTGGAGGGACAACAATAACAGAGGAGGCAGAGACAATCAAGGATATCAGAAGTGGAATAATAACAACAACAGGCAGCAGAACCAGAACCAGCCTTACAGAGCACCTCACCTGAGGCAATCCCAAGGAGCACAGCACAACCAACAACAAGTTCCACAGATCACTCAATCTAATTCCTCTCCGAGTGACGAAGTGCTTCAATCCATTGCACAAGGACAAAGGAACATAGAAAGTTCACTTAATGGCCTAGCATCCGCTATACAAGCTCTCATCTCTCAGCTGGCATCACCTAATACTTCAAATACTCAACCTGCAAGCTCCAGTAGAATTCCTTCTCAATCCTTACCCAATTCAAAGGGTGGCATCAATGCCATCACCCTAAGGTCCGGAACCACACTGTAAGAGAGGAATCAGGAGGAGCCAATCCCATCAGAACATGCCTCAGCTGAAGAGGTGGTGGAAGTAGAGGATGCTGAAGAGGAAGAGGACGCACAAGATATGGGTGAAGAAGAAGAAGCTCAACCACAGAAGGAAGCACCAAAGGATGCAGACCTTGCAGAAAACGCCCTCCCTATTCCATTTCCACAAATTGCAAGGAAGCCTAGGAAGCAGATGGAACTTGATCCCAAAATGGTAGAAATATTCAAAAAGGTTGAGGTAAATGTTCCCCTTTTTGATGTTATTCAGCAGGTACCTAAATACGCAAAGTTTCTAAAAGATTTATGTATACATAAAGACAAAATTAATGAATTAGAAACTATTCCTTTAGGTAGTTCTATATCTGCTTTAATGGGAGGTATACCTGAAAAGTGCAGTGATCCAGGTCCATGTATGGTTAATTGTACTATTGATGGTGTGATATTTTCTGACTGCATGTGTGATTTAGGAGCATGTGTTAGTATAATGCCTTTGTCTATATATGATACTTTGAGGCTCCCTCCCTTAAAAAGGTCGGCAACTCATTTTGTGTTGGCAGATAAAAGCATTATTACAGTGATTGGGATTGCTGAAGATGTATTAATGAGCATTAAGGGACTCACATTCCCCATTGACTTCTATATCCTGGAAATGCCCCCTAATGACTCAGGAAGGCCATCATCAATCCTGCTTGGAAGACCATTCCTGAAGACTTCAAAGTTCAAGCTGGACGCATTTTCCGAAACTTATTCTTTTGAAATAGATGGCAGAATAGTGAAATTCAGTCTAAATGGAGCTATGGAGCACCCTCCGTATGATCATTCTATCTCCTAGTGTGACATCATAGATGAAACCGTGGCTAAAGTTCACCAAGAAAAATTAGAAGAGAAGTACACATGACAAGATCCAAGTGTGGGGACACTCTCAGAAGACAATGAGGGCACTTTGCCATTATCACTAGCCCCAGATGATCCAGAGCCTGGCCATGAGCAGAAATTGGAATTAAAGCCCCTCCCTCCACACCTCAAGTATGCTTACCTTGAGGACAAGCAGAAGTTTCCAGTTATCATTGCAAGGAAACTCACTTCCCAACAAGAAGAACAGCTACTCAGTGTGCTGAGGAAACACAAGAAAGCAATTAGATGGAGCCTGGCGGATATAGTAGGCATCAACCCTCAAGTTTGTGAGCACAGAATATTCTTAGAAGAGGGAGAAAAGTCCGTCCGTCAACCTCAGAGAAGACTGAATCCCACCATCTTAGAAGTTGTCACGAAATAAGTGACCAGGCTACTTGAAGCATATATCATTTACCCCATCTCAGATAGCGAATGGGTCAGTCCAGTACAAGTGGTGTCCAAGAAGTCTGGGATCACAACAGTAAGAAATGAGCATGGAGAGCTTCTGACAACTAGAGTGCAGAATTTATGGAGAGTTTGTATTGACTATAGGTGTCTCAACCAAGCCACTCGCAAGGATCATTACCCCTTGCCATTCATTGATCAGATGCTTGATCGCCTGTCAGGTAAATCCCATTATTGTTTTTTAGATGGTTATACAGGCTATTTTCAAATCCATATAGCTCCTGAAGATCAGGAAAAGACTACTTTTACATGCCCTTTTGGCACTTATGCTTATAAGAGAATGCCCTTTGGCTTATGCAATGCACCAGCTACCTTCCAAAGGTGCATGATGAGTCTTTTTTTTTACCTTATTGAGAACTGTATGGAGGTTTTTATGGATGATTTTAGCGTTTATGGTGATTCATTTAACCTTTGCTTGGATAGTTTATCTAGAGTATTAGATAGATGTGTCAGTACAAACCTAGTGTTGAATTTTGAAAAATGTCACTTTATGGTAAAACAAGGGATTGTACTAGGACATGTTGTGTCTAATACTGGCATTTCTATAGATCCAGCAAAGGTGGATGTTATTTCTAGTTTACCTTACCCCTCTTCTGTGAGGGAAGTCCGTTCGTTCCTTGGCCATGCAGGTTTTTACCGGAGATTCATTAGGGACTTTAGTAAGGTAGCACTACCCTTATCCAGGCTACTGCAGAAAGATATCGAGTTCGAGTTCAGTGAGGATTGCAAACAAGTGTTTGATAGACTGAAGACCGCCCTGACTCAAGCTCCAATTGTGAGAGGACCATACTGGAGCCAGCCATTTGAAATCATGTGCGATGCTTCCAACCATGCAGTAGGAGCAGCGCTGGCTCAGTGTGAAGGTAAGGATCCTTTTGTAATTGCTTATGCGTCTAAGACTTTAGACACTGCTCAGTCTAATTACACTACTACTGAGAAAGAGCTTCTTGCTATTGTTTTTGCTCTGGATAAATTCCGAGCCTATTTACTTGGTGGTAAAGTAGTAGTGTACTCAGACCACGCAGCTCTAAAGTATTTATTAGCTAAAAAGAAGTCCAAACCAAGGCTTATACGTTGGATACTGCTACTACAAGAATTTGATTTAGAAATTAAGGATAGGAGTGGTAACCAGAATCTAGTGGCAGACCACTTGAGTCGCCTCGAGCACATTAAGGATACCGCCACTCCTATAAATGATAATTTCCCATTTGATAACCTGCAAGCAGTATCTGAAGTAGTCCATTGGTATGCACCTGTAGCTAATTATCTAGTTAGCCGAACCTTTCCTCCAAACTTTACTAAGCATCAAAGAGACAAGCTGAAAAGCGAATCCAAATATTATATATGGGATGACCCATATTTATGGAGATGTGGCGCTGACCAGGTAAGTAGGCGGTGTATGCCTCAATCAGAATTCCAGTCCATTTTAGAGGCCTGCCATACATCTGAGAGTAGAGGACATTTTGGCCCTCAAAGAACAGCTAGAAAAATTTTAGACTGTGGATTCTGGTGGCCTACTCTTTTTAAACACGCTGCTGAATTTTGTAAATCTTGTTCCCCATGCCAAAGGTTTGGTAATATATCCAAGAGGGATGAGATGCCTCAACAGACTATGCTTTTCTGTGAAATTTTTTATGTTTGGGGAATTGACTTCATGGGTCCATTTCCAAATTCTAATAGCTATTTTTATATATTGTTAGCTGTAGATTATGTTTCTAAATGGGTGGAAGCAATTCCTACCCACACTGATGATGCTAACACTGTTGTTTCCTTTGTTAGAACCCATATTATTTGTCGCTTTAGATCACCACGAGCAATCGTGAGCGATCAAGGCACCCATTTCTGTAACAGGAGACTAACAAGATTACTGATGAAGCATGGGATAGTTCATAAAGTGGCAACAGCCTACCATCCCCAGACTAATAGGCAAGCTGAGGTGTCCAACAGAGAGATAAAGGGTATATTGCAGAAGATAGTCAAACCTAATAGAAGAGACTGAAGCACCAGACTACAAGATGCACTCTGGGCATACAGAACAGCATACAAGACACCCATTGGGATGAGCCCCTTCCGCTTAGTTTATGGAAAAGCCTGTCACCTCCCAGTTGAGGTAGAGCACAAAGCCTTTTGGGCAGTAAAAGAGTGCAATATGGAATTTGAGAAAGCCAGAGTTGAAAGGAAGTTGCAACTGCAAGAATTAGAGAGCCTACGCCTAGAAGCATATGAGAACTCAAGGCTGTACAAGGAAAAGATGAAGGCTGTGCATGATAAGCACATCAAGAGGAGAGATTTTAAACCTGGGGACTTTGTCCTCCTTTACAACTCTAGACTAAGGCTCATGCCAGGCAAGTTGAGATCAAGATGGGAAGGTCCATACAGAGTAGAGAAGGCTGAGCCATACGGAGTTTTTCACCTGAGTCATCCTTCAAGCTCTGAATTCATCAAAGTTAATGGACATCGCTTAAAGCTATATCTTGGTGAGAAGGCGACAAAAACCAAGGAGCTAGAGATCTTCCTCTTGGAGGATCCACCCACAGCAGAAGACTGAGCTAGTGGAGCGTCCAACTTAAGGATGTTAAAGCAAAGTGCTGGGTGGGAGACAACCCACCATGGTATGATCGTTTCTTTCTTTTATTTCTTTATTTCCTTTATCAATAACTCTTCTCAGTACTAGTGCCTATAGTTTACATCTTCATTTGCATATTGCATAATAAAAAAAATAAAAAAATAAAAAATAAAAAAATAATAAAAACAAAAAAGGGGGCACGCAACGCGACAGCGTCGCCGACGCGTCCGCGTCGCACGTGAGTAAGAAAGAAACATAAATCGAACAGAAAGTCACGCGGGAGCATGGCTGGAGGCGTGCCTTTGGCACAAATTGCCCCACGCGTCCGCGTCACCCACGCGGACGCGTGACCTGAAAATCGACGTAAGAAAGGGTGCATAACTGAAAGTTGTGCTGGAGTGGTGCTGGACTGGTGCTGGACGCACAAGCCTTACCACGCGGACACGTGCCTCACGCGTCCGCGTCGTATCCCAATATTGGCCACCCACGCGATTGCGTCCACCACGCGAACGCATCACCCTGGAATTTGGCAATAATGAGTTTTGAACAGAGAGTTGTGCGAGTGCGAGGCTGCCCTCGCGCCAGTAGCATAAAACGAGTCACGCGTCCGCGTGACCGACGCGACCGCATCGATTCATATGAGCGCTATTCACGCGAACGCGTACCCCACGCGTCCGCGTCGCTTGTGCCGCACAGCTTACCCTAATTTGCCAAAATATCTTATCTTTCTCTTCCCCAAATCCTACTTTTTCTTTTCCCTCCTTATTTCTTTCTTCCCCTTTCTTCCTTCTTCCCTCTTTCTCACCTTCTACTTTCTCTCTGTCACCACCATTATCAAGGTTTTTCTTTTCTTCTTCCCTCCTTACTTTTCTATTCTTCTTTTTATTTTTATGTTTTCTTCTCCTTTTCTTTTTCTTTTTACTTGCATTATCCATGTTTTCCTTTTCTTTCTTTTTCTTTTAATTGGTGTTGGAAATTTATTAGGGTCATTATTATTCCTTATGATTTGCTTGTGGATTGTTAAGGACTTGTTTGGCAATTATATATTAATTTTTAAGGGTTGCTTGCATGTTCAATTTATTATTTTCATTAGCTTATTTACCATTCATTGTGCACTATTTTTCAAAATCTTTTATCCTACTACTCTAAAATGCTTGCTTTTCACAACACCCTTTCTCATATCATATTAGTTCAATATAATTGCCATTACAAACAGGTTATTAGTTTGAAAGGCTTGGTAATCTAACTTGAACATTAAATGCTTGATCTATGCTACTCATGCCTTTGCCTGCATGCCAATAAACACCTTGCATTTAATTGTCATCATATGCACTTGCTATATTTCCGTTGATGAGTTTTCACATGTAGTCATGACCATGTGTTAACATCATTCATCTTTTAATGTGCATTAATTACCACCTTTCCCGTTCTCTTCCTTGCTCCAACCCTTGACATTTTAACATACTTTTTCTTTTCTTTCTTTTAGGATGGCCACCAAGAAAGGCAAGGAAAAAGCTACTCCCAAACCACCAGCAAGAAGAGGAACAAAAAGAGCATTAGTGGCTGAGCCATCTTCAACTGTAGTTAAGCCCTCAACAAAAAGAATTAAGAGGATTATAAAGGTTGATGAAAAAGAGAAAGCCTTCCCTGCAAAGGACACTGCACGATTTATCAATCGCTACTGTGAGCAGATGTTCCCCATACTGGCAGAAGGGAGTTACAACAATGAATACCTTCTTATCCTCCCGACCTGTATTACTGACTTTGTTGAGCCGCAAATTGAATGAAGACAATGGGGTTTCCTACAGAGACAGCCACGGCAGGTTAATCTTTCCTGGGTAGTCGAGTTCTACTCTAATTTCCACCTGCCAAACCTGCAATCTGTCTATGTCCGTCAGAAACAAGTCTCCATTACAGAAGAGGTCATTCAACGAGCTCTAAATCTCCCCTTACTCCAGAAGGACTGGACGCATTTCAAGAAGCCTCACTCAAGCGCCAGACGTACCAATTTTACTGGGACGCTGTTCTCAGAGTTATTGCACTACCTGGCAGCAGATGGATCTACGGATACCATCGTTCCCGACCTAAGGGAATATTGGCTTCTGCACTTACCTTGGAGGCTCGTGTATGGGCACAGATTATGTCCCATTACGTCTTTCCGAGCACCCACGAGTCCTCCTTCACTGAAGACATGGCCGTTCTACTATGGTGCATCCATACAGACCAGCCTCTGAACCTACCAAGACACATTCGGAATGCCGTGGGACACGTACAAATTGCGGACAACTTACCTTTTTCTGGCTTGATTTCAGATCTCATCTCAGCAACCAGAGTCTCTGGTATGCGAAATTGTGATCCCTGGGTTTGTAAAATTTGTTGTTCGTTCTCTCCCTAGCAATGGCGCCAATAACTGGTGCACAATACCATGGTCCAAGCATAACTTCACAACTTCGCACAACTAACCAGCAAGTGCACTGGGTCGTCCAAGTAATAAAACCTTACGTGAGTAAGGGTCAATCCCACGGAGATTGTTGGTATGAAGCAAGCTATGGTCACCTTGTAAATCTCAGTCAGGCGGATATCAAATGGTTATGGAGTTTTCGAATTATAATAATAAATAAACAAAAAATAAAGATAGAAATACTTATGTAATTCATTGGTGAGAATTTCAGATAAGCGTATAGAGATGCCTTCATTCTTTTGAACTTCTGCTTTCCCGCTATCTCATCCAATCAGTCTTACTCCTTTCCATGGCAAGCTTTCTATAAGGGCATCACCGTTGTCAATGGCTACATCCAATCCTCTCTTGTGAAAAAGGTCCAAATGCTCTGTCACGGCATGGCTAATCATCTGGAGGTTCTCGATCATACTGGAATAGGATTTACCCTCCTTTTGCGTCTGTCACTACGCCCAGCACTCGCGAGTTTGAAGTTCGTCACAGCCATCCTTTCCCAGATCCTACTCGGAATACCACAGACAAGGTTTAGACTTTCCGGATCTCAGGAATGACCATCCATGGGTTCTAACTTATACCACGAAGATACTAATAACTTGGACTCGGTCCCCTGTATTAGATATCTAAGAGATACTCATTCTAGCTTGTTTGCATGTAGAACGGAAGTGTTTATCAGGCACACGTTCATGAGTGAGAATGATGATGAACGTCACATAATCATCACATTCATCATGTTCTTGGGAACGAATGGATATCTTAGAAGTGGAATAAGTTGAATTGAATAGAAAAAAGTAGTACTTTGCATTAATTCATGAGGAACAGCAAGCTCCACACCTTAATCTATGGAGTGTAGAAACTCTACCGTTGAAAATACATAAGTAAAAGGTTCAGGCATGGCCAAGAGTCCAGCCCCTAAAACATGATCACATGATCAAAAATACAATCCAGGATCATAAGATGTAAATACAATAGTAAAAAGTCCTATTTATACTAAACTAGCTACTAGGGTTTACAGAAGTAAGTAATTGATGCATAAATCCACTTCCGGGGCCCACTTGGTATGTGCTTGGGCTGAGCTTGAATGTTACACATGCAGAGGCTTCTTCTGGAGTTGAACGCCAAGTTGTAACGTGTTTTTGGCGTTCAACTCTGGTTCGTGATGTGTTTCTGGCGTTTAACTCTAGACTGCAGCATAGAACTGACGTTCAATGCCCTTTTGTGTCGTCTAAACTCGGCTAAAGTATGGACTATTATATATTGCTAGAAATCCCTGGATGTATACTTTCCAACGCAATTAGAAGCGCACCTTTTTGAGTTCTGTAGCTCCAGAAAATTTACTTTGAGTGCAGGGAGGTCAGAATCCAACAGCATCAGCAGTCCTTCTTCAACCTCTGAATCTGATTTTTGCTCAAGTCCCTCAATTTCAGCCAGAAAATACCTGAAATCACAGAAAAAAACACAAACTCATAGTAAAGTCCAAAAATGTGAATTTAACATAAAAACTAATAAAAAACATCCCTAAAAGTAACTAGATCCTACTAAAAATATACTAAAAATAATGCCAAAAAGCGTATAAATTATCCGCTCATCACAACACCAAACTTAAATTGTTGCTTGTCCCCAAGCAACTGAAAATCAAATAGGATAAAAAGAAGAGAATATACTATAAATTCCAAACTATCAATGAAACATAGCTCCAATCAGATGAGCGGGACTTGTAGCTTTTTGCCTCTTGAATAGTTTTGGCATCTCACTTTATCCATTGAAGTTCAGAATGATTGGCATCTATAGGAACTCAGAGTTCAGATAGTGTTAGTGATTCTCCTAGTTCAGTATGTTGATTCTTGAACACAGCTACTTTATGAGTCTTGGCCGTGGCCCTAAGCACTTTGTTTTCCAGTATTACCACAGGATACATAAATGCCACAGACACATAATTGGGTGAACCTTTTCAGATTGTGACTCAGCTTTGCTAAAGTCCCCAATTAGAGGTGTCCAGGGTTTTTAAGAACACTCTTCTTTTTCTTTGGACCTTGACTTTAACAGCTCAGTCTCAAGTTTTCACTTGACACCTTCACGCCACAAGCACATGGTTAGGGACAGCTTGGTTTAGCCGCTTAGGCCGAGATTTTATTCCTTTAGGCCCTCTTATCCACTGATGCTCAAAGCCTTGGGATTCTTTTTATTTACCCTTGCCTTTTAGTTTTAAGGGTTATTGGCTTTTTGCTCTTGCCTTTTGGTTTTAAGAGCTTTTGGCTTTTTCTGCTTGCTTTTTCTTTTTCCATTTTTTTCGCCATTTTTTTTCTTTCTTTTTTTTTTCTGCAAGCTTTTGTATTCACTGCTTTTTCTTGCTTCAAGAATCAATTTTATGATTTTTCAGATTATCAAATAACATGTCTCCTTGTCATCATTCTTTCAAGAGCCAACATATTTAACATTCTTAAACAACAACTTCAAAATACATATGCACTGTTCAAGCATTCATTCAGAAAACAAGAAGCATTGTCACCACATCAATATAATTAAACTAAGTTCAAGGATAAATTCGAAACTCATGTACTTCTTGTTCTTTTGAATTAAAACATTTTTCATTTAAGAGAGGTGATGGATTCATAGGACATTCATAACTTTAAGACATAGTTACTAAATACTAATGATCATGTAATAAGACACAAACATGGATAAGCACTTAACATAAAGAAAACGAAAAACAGAAAATTTAAGAACAAGGAATGAGTCCACCTTAGTGATGGTGGCGTTTTCTTCTTGAGAAACCAATGATGTCCTTGAGCTCTTCTATGTCTCTTCCTTGTCTTTGTTGCTTCTCCCTCATTGCTCTTTGATCTTCTCTACTTTCATGAAGGATGATGGAGTGCTCTTGATGTTCCACCCTTAGTTGTCCCATGTTGGAACTTAATTCTCCTAGGGAGGTGTTGATTTGCTCCCAAAAATTCTGTGGAGGAAAGTGCATCCCTTGAGGTATCTCAGGGATTTCTTGATGGTGAGCTTCCTCATGTGTTTCTTGAGATCCATGAATAGGCTCTCTTGTCTGCTCCATCCTTTTCTTAATGATGGGCTTGTCCTCATTAATGAGGATATCTCCTTCTATGTCAATCCCAGCCAAATTGCATAGATGGCAAATGAGGTGAGGAAAGGCTAACCTTGCCACAGTGGAGGTCTTGTCAGCCACCTTGTAAAGTTCTTGAGGTATAATCTCATGAACCTCCACCTCTTCTCCAATCATGATGCTATGGATCATGATGGCCCGGTCTATAGTAACTTCAGACCGGTTACTAGTGGGAATGATTGAGCGTTGAATGAACTCCAACCATCCTCTAGCTACAGGCTTAAGGTCCAGTCTTCTCAGTTGAACCGGTTTGCCTTTTGAGTCAATCTTCCATTGAGCTCCTTCCACACATATGTCCATGAGGACTTGGTACAACCTTTGATCAAAGTTGACTCTCCTTGTGTAGGGGCGTGCGTTCTCTTCCATTGTTGGCAAGTTGAACGCCAACCTCACATTTTTCGGACTAAAATCTAAGTAATTTCCCCGAACCATGGTGAGATAATTCTTTGGGTTCGGGTTCTTACTTTGATCATGGTTCCTAGTGATCCATGCATTAGCATAGAACTCTTGAACCATTAGGATTCCGACTTGTTGGATGGGGTTTGTTAGAACTTCCCAACCTCTTCTATGGATTTCATGTCGGATCTCCGGATACTCATTTTTCTTGAGTTTGAAAGGGACCTCGAGGATCACCTTCTTCTTGGCCACAACATCATAGAAGTGGTCTTGATGGGCTTTGGAGATGAATCTTTCCATCTCCCATGACTCGGAGGTGGAAGCTTTTGTCTTCCCTTTCCCTTTTCTAGAGGATTCTCCGGTCTTAGGTGCCATCAATGGTAATGTAAAAACAAAAAGCTTATGCTTTTATCACACCAAACTTAGAATATTGCTCACCCTCGAGTAAGAGAAGAAAGAAGAGATGAAGAAGAAGAAGAAATGGAGGAGAGGGAGAGAGGTTGTGTTTCGGCCAAGAAGAGGATGAGAGGGTTGTGTTGTGTGAAAATGAAGAAGAATGGAGGGGTTTATATAGGGAGGGGAGGGGGGTTAATTTCGGCCATATAGGGTGGGTTTGGGTGGGAAATTGATTTTGAATTTTGAAGGTAGGTGGAGTTTATGAGGTAGGTTTATGGGGAAGAGTGGATGGATGTGAGTGGTGAAGTGGTGATAGGGAAGAGAGATTGAGGTGATTGGTGAAGAGTTTTGGGGAAGAGTGTTTATTGGGAAGATAGGATGAACATTGAGAAGAGGGAAGAGAGTGAGTGGTGGTAGGTGGGGATCCTGTGGGGTCCACAGATGCTGAGTTGATCCTGTGGGGTCCACAGATCCTGAGGTGTCAAGGATTTACATCCCTGCACCAATTAGGCATGTAAAATGCCTTTGCATGCAATTCTGGCGTTTAAACGCCGAATTGATGCTTGTTCTAGGTGTTCAGCGCCCAGATGCAGCATATTTCTGGCGTTGAACGCTAGTCAGGTGCTTGTTTCTGGCATTCAGCGCCAGCTCTTCCTCAGTGTGCATTTCTGGCGTCTGAACGCCAGGATGCTGTTTGTTTCTGGCGTTCAACGCCAGATCCATGCTCTGTTCTGGCGTTGAACGCCAGCCAGATGCTCCTTACTGGCGTTTAAACGCCAGTGAGATCCTCCTCCAGGGTGTGATTTTTCTTCTGCTGTTTTTGATTCCGTTTTCAATTTCTTCAGTTGTTTTTTGTGACTCCACATGATCATGAACCTATGAAGACATATAACTAATAAAAAATATAATTAAATAAAAATTGGGTTGCCTCCCAACAAGCGCTTCTTTAATGTCAATAGCTTGACAGTGGGCTCTCATGGAGCCTCACAGATGTTCAGAGCATTGTTGAGACTCCCTAACACCAAACTTAGATTTGACTGTGGGGGCTCTGGTTGACTCTATTTTGAAAGAAGCTTACTGTGCCTCTTTTCCATGTTTACAGAAGGATGTCCTTGAGTTTTAAACTCAAGGGAGTCCTCATTCAACTGAAGGACTAGTTCACCTCTGTTAACATCAATCACAGCTCTTGCTGTGGCTAGGAAGGGTCTTCCAAGGATGATGGATTCATCCTCATCCTTCCCAGTATCTAGGATTATGAAATCAGCAGGGATGTAAAGGCCTTCAACCTTTACTAATATGTCCTCTACTTGTCCATAAGCCTGTTTTCTGGAATTGTCTGCCATCTCTAATGAGATTTTAGCAGCTTGTACCTGAAAGATTCCCAGTTTCTCCATTACAGAGAGTGGCATGAGGTTTATCCCTGACCCAAGGTCACATAGGGCCTTCTCAAAGGTCATGGTACCTATGGTACAAGGTATTAAGAACTTTCCAAGATCCTGTTTCTTCTGAGGCAATCTCAGTTGATCCAATGCATTTAGTTCATTGGTGAACAGGGGAGGTTCATCTCCCCAAGTCTCATTACCAAATAACTTGGCATTCAGCTTCATGACTGCACCAAGGAACTTGGCAACTTGCTCTTCAGTAGCATCCTCATTCTCTTCAGAAGAAGAATACTCATCAGAGCTCATGAAGGGCATAAGGAGGTTCAATGGAATCTCTATGGTCTCTAGATGAGTCTCAGATTCCTTTGGTTCCTCAGAGGGGAACTCCTTATTGATCACTGGACGTCCCAGGAGGTCTTCCTCCTTGGGATTCACGTTCTCTCCTTCCTCCTTGGATTCGGCCATGATGGTTATATCAATGGCCTTGCACTCTCCTTTTGGATTTTCTTCTGTATTGCTTGGGAGAGTACTAGGAGGGATTTCAGTTATCCTTTTACTCAGCTGGCCCACTTATGCCTCCAAATTTCTAATTGAGGACCTTGTTTTATTCATGAAACTTACAGTGGCCTTGGACAGATCAGAGACTAAGTTTGCTAAATTAGAGGTATTTTGTTCAGAGTTCTCTGTCTGTTGCTGAGAAGATGATGGATAAGGTTTACTACTATTAAACCTGTTTCTTCCACCATTATTAAAGCCTTGTTGATGCTTTTGTTGATCCTTCCATTAGAAATTTGGGTGATTTCTCCATGAGGGGTTATAGGTGTTTCCATAAGGTTCACCCATATAATTTACCTCTGCTATTGCAGGGTTCTCAGGATCATAAGCTTCTTCTTCAGAAGATGCCTCTTGAGTACTGTTGGATGCAGCTTGCATTCCATTCAGACTCTGAGAAATCATATTGATTTGTTGAGTCAATATTTTATTCTAAGCCAATATGGCATTCAGAGTATCAATTTCAAGAACTCCCTTCTTTTGAGGCGTCCCATTACTCACAGGATTCCTCTCAGAAGTGTCCATAAACTGGTTGTTAGCAACCATGTCAATGAGTTCTTGAGCTTCTGCAGGCGTTTTCTTTAGGTGAATGGATCCACCTGCAGAAGTATCCAATGACATCTTAGCTAATTCAGATAGAACATCATAGAATATATCCAGGATGGTCCATTCTGAAAGCATGTCAGAAGGACACTTTTTGGTCAGTTGCTTGTATCTCTCCCAAGCTTCATAGAGGGATTCACCTTCTTTCTGTCTGAAGGTTTGAACATCCACTCTAAGCTTGCTCAGCTTTTGAGGAGGAAAGAACTTGGCTAAGAAAGCCGTGACCAGCTTATCCCAAGAGTTCAGGCTATCTTTGGGTTGAGAGTCCAACCACACTCTAGCTCTGTCTCTTACAGCAAAAGGGAAAAGCATGAGCCTGTAGACTTCAGGATCTACTTCATTAGTCTTAACAGTATCACAGATCTGCAAGAATTCAGTTAAGAACTGAAAAGGATCTTCAGATGGAAGTCCATGAAACTTGCAATTTTGTTGCATTAGAGAAACTAATTGAGGTTTAAGCTCAAAATTGTTTGCTCCAATAGTATGGATGGAGATGCTTCTTCCATGTAAATTAGAATTAGGTGCAGTAAAGTCACCAAGCATCCTCCTTGCATTATTATTATTTTCGGCTGCCATATCCTCTTCTTGTTCGAAAATTTCTGTAAGGTTATCTCTGGATTGTTGTATTGTAGCTTCTCTTAGTTTCCTCTTCAGAGTCCTTTCAGGTTCAGAGTCTGCTTCAACAAGAATGTTCTTGTCCTTGCTCCTGCTCATATGAAAAAGAGGGAACAGAAAAATAATAATAATAGGGATCCTTTTTGCCCAGGTATAGAGATTTCCCTGTGTGAGTAGAAGAAGAAAAGAATGTAATGTAAAGAAGGGAAGTAGAGAAAATTCGAACACAGATGGAAGAAGGGGTTCGAATTTGGGTGAGATGAAGTGTTAGTAGATGAATAAATAAATAGAAGGAGATGAGAGAGAGGGAGAATTTTCGAAAATAAAATTTTGAAAAGGGGTTAGTGATTTTCGAAAATTAGGAATGAAATCAAATTGAAAATTGAAATAACTATTTAATTAAAAAGAATTTTTTTTTTTGAAAAAGAGGGAGATATTTTCGAAAATTAGAGAGGGATAATTAGTTAGGTGGTTTTGAAAAAGATAAGAAACAAACAAAAAATCAATTAGTTAGTTGAAAAAGATTTGAAAATCAATTTTGAAAAGATAAGAAGATAAGAAGTTAGAAAAGATATTTGAAAGTCAAATTTTTGAAAAAGATAAGATTTTTAAGATATGATATGAAGATATGATTAGAATTAGTTTTGAAAAAGATTTGATTTTTAAAATCATAATTAATGACTTGACTCACAAGAAATCACAAGATATGATTCTAGAATTTAAAGTTTGAATCTTTCTTAACAAGTAAGTACAAACTTGAAATTTTTGAATCAAAACATTAATTGATGATGTGATTTTCGAAAATATGATATAAAATTAAGAAAAAGAATTTGAAAATATTTTGAAAAAGATTTTTGAAATTTTTGAAAATAAAAAAAATGGAAAAGATATGATTTTTGAAAAAGATTTGAAAAAGATAAGATTTTTAAATTGAAAATTTGATTTGACTCATAAGAAACAACTAGATTTAAAAATTTTTGAAAAAGTCAACTCAAATTTTCGAATTTTATGAGAGAAAAGAGGGAAATATATTTTTTTATTTTTGAATTTTTATGATGAGAGAGAAAAACATGAAAATGATGCAATGCATGAAAATTTTTAGATCAAAACAATGAATGTATGCAAGAATGCTATGAATGTCAAGATGAACACCAAGAACACTTTGAAGATCAAGATGAACACTAAGAACTTATTTTTGAAAAATTTTTGATGCAAAGAAAACATGCAAGACACCAAACTTAGAAATCTTTAATGCTTAGACACTAAGAATTCAAGAATGCATATGAAAAACACCATACAACACAAAACAATATAATATGAAGATCAATCAAGAAGGTTTATCAAGAACAACTTGAAGATCATCATGAATGCAATTTTCGAAAAATGCAAGATGAGTATGCAATTGACACCAAACTTAAAAATTGACTCAAGACTCAAACAAGAAACACAAAATATTTTTTATTTTTTATGATTTTCTAATTCTTTTTTTGGATTTTTCGAAAATTAATGTGGAAAAGAAAAATAAGGATTCCAAAATTTTTAAGAAGAATTCCAGGAATCTTTCAATATTAGCCCAAAGCTCCAATCAAAGGGTTGGACATGGCTTAATAGCCAGTCAGCTTTAGGATATAAATCAAGCATGCAACAGTTGATATTCAAATTAACTTGCCTCTATGCTTATGGTTGGAAGCCCCTATCCAAAAGAATTAGACATGGCTTTACAGCCAGCCAGGCTTCAACATGTTACCATGAAACTCTAGAATTCATTCTTTAAAAATTTAGAATAGTTTTCGAAAACAGATGAGAAATTTTTTTTTTTGAAATATTTTTAAAAAATTTTTTTGAAAATAAAACAAAAAGAAAATTACCTAATCTGAGCAACAAGATGAACCGTCAGTTGTCCAAACTCAAACAATCCCCGGCAACGGCGCCAAATACTTGGTATGCGAAATTGTGATCCCTGGGGTTGTAAAATTTGTTGTTCGTTCTCTCCCTGGCAATGGCGCCAATAACTGGTGCACAATACCATGGTCCAAGCATAACTTCACAACTTCGCACAACTAACCAGCAAGTGCACTGGGTCGTCCAAGTAATAAAACCTTACGTGAGTAAGGGTCGATCCCACAGAGATTGTTGGTATGAAGCAAGCTATGGTCACCTTGTAAATCTCAGTCAGGCGGATATCAAATGGTTATGGAGTTTTCGAATTATAATAATAAATAAACAGAAAATAAAGATAGAAATACTTATGTAATTCATTGGTGAGAATTTCAGATAAGCGTATAGAGATGCCTTCGTTCTTCTGAACTTCTGCTTTCCCGCTGTCTTCATCCAATCAGTCTTACTCTTTTCCATGGCAAGCTTTCTGTAAGGGCATCACCGTTGTCAACGGCTACATCCCATCCTCTCTTGTGAAAAAGGTCCAAATGCTCTGTCACGGCATGGCTAATCATCTGGAGGTTCTCGATCATACTGGAATAGGATTCACCCTCCTTTTGCGTCTGTCACTACGCCCAGCACTCGCGAGTTTGAAGTTCGTCACAGCCATCCCTTCCCAGATCCTACTCGGAATACCACAGACAAGGTTTAGACTTTCCGGATCTCAGGAATGGCCATCCATGGGTTCTAACTTATACCACGAAGATACTAATAACTCGGACTCGGTCCCCTGTATTAGATATCTAAGAGATACTCATTCTAGCTTGTTTGCATGTAGAACGGAAGTGTTTGTCAGGCACACGTTCATGAGTGAGAATGATGATGAGCGTCACATAATCATCACATTCATCATGTTCTTGGGAACGAATGGATATCTTAGAAGCGGAATAAGTTGAATTGAATAGAAAAAAGTAGTACTTTGCATTAATTCATGAGGAACAGCAGAGCTCCACACCTTAATCTATGGAGTGTAGAAACTCTACCGTTGAAAATACATAAGTGAAAGGTTCAGGCATGGCCGAGAGGCCAGCCCCCAAAACGTGATCACAGGATCAAAAATACAATCCAGGATCATAAGATGTAAATACAATAGTAAAAAGTCCTATTTATACTAAACTAGCTACTAGGGTTTACAGAAGTAAGTAATTGATGCATAAATCCACTTTCGGGGCCCACTTGGTGTGTGCTTGGGCTGAGCTTGAATGTTACACGTGCAGAGGCTTCTTCTGGAGTTGAATGCCAAGTTGTAACGTGTTTTTGGCGTTCAACTCTGGTTCGTGACGTGTTTCTGGCGTTTAACTCCAGACTGCAGCGTAGAATTGGCGTTCAACGCCCTTTTGCATCGTCTAAACCTAGCCAAAGTATGGACTATTATATATTGCTGGAAAGCCCGGGATGTCTACTTTCCAACTCAATTAAAAGCGCACCATTTTGAGTTCTGTAGCTCCAGAAAATCCACTTTGAGTGCAGGGAGGTCAGAATCCAATAGCATCAGCAGTCCTTCTTCAACCTCTGAATCTGATTTTTGCTCAAGTCCCTCAATTTTAGCCAGAAAATACCTGAAATCACAGAAAAACACACAAACTCATAGTAAAGTCCAGAAATTTGAATTTAACATAAAAACTAATAAAAAACATCCCTAAAAGTAACTATATCCTACTAAAAACATACTAAAAACAATGCCAAAAAGCGTATAAATTATCCGCTCATCAGTCTCCTACAGAGCTGGAGACACCAAAGCCATGCTCCCACGGGATGATCAGTACATCCCTAACGGGAAATATATTAGACTTCCAGCGGCCAGTACAAGCCAGCCTACTAAACCGGTTGAAGACATTCCACCTTCAACACCACAAGCACCTACAACAAACCAACTGCTCCATCAGATACTTGAGAGGTTGGATCGGCAGGAACACAAAGCAAAGCTAAGAGAGCGCCGTAACAAGCACTGATTCACATACCTCAAGGAGCTGCTTAAAGGAAAATACAGAGACTCAGACACCCCGGACTCTACTTCGTTTACCAGCACAGGGAGCCATGACGGTCCCGACTGTGGAGATACTACTACCAGCCCACCTTTGTTCCTGACAAATGGCACCGAGGATGGTGCAAAGCCTTAAGTGTGGGGAGGTCGGTCAGTACCTGACTTTCAGAGGTAATTTCTCTTCCCTAACACCAATAAAATAGGATATTTAGTTAGTTTTTTTTTTAGAATAGGATAAATTGCATAGTAATAGGTTAGTTGCATGCATGTTCTACTTGATTGAAAAGATAAAAAGTTTTTTCTAAAACTCTATTTTTAGAACAAAATTTCACTAATTTTAATCAAAACTTTTATGTTAAATTTGCTTGAAGTTGTATTTGGAACATGGTTTTTGAGCTAAAGAACACACAACCTGTGAGACTTTGAGCCTAAGTACATGGTCACATTATTTAACCATAATTGTTTTATTCTTGTGTGTTTACTTCTCTATGATTGCAATCTATATTTTGTTTTATCCTATATGTCCAATGTTTAATATATTTATATGCTTGCATATGATTGAGGCCATTATTTGTTTAGCTCACTTATCCAAATTAAGCCTACCCCTTAAGTTACCTTTGTTAGCCACTTTGAGCCTTTAAATCCCATTTGTTCTTTATTTTACCACATTACTAGCCTTAAGCAGAAAAATAATTATATATCACAATTGAATCTTTGGTTAGCTTGAGGTAGAATTGTGTGTTAATTGAGTATGGGAAGATTGTGAGAACAAAAGATAATAAGGGAATGTGTCATGATAATATAATGGGAATTTGGGTACCTACTCATGTGAAACTGTAAAAGAAAAATAAAAAATCTATGTGCATTGATAAGCTGTGTTTATAAAAAAATAAAAAAAATAAAAATCCAAAAAAATTCAATAAATAAATAAGGGGACAAAATTACCCCAATGCTAAGTTAAAATTTCAAGGATCAATGCATATATGATAAAATTAAATTAAAAGTTGATACATGATTATGGAATATGAGAAGGAAATTCTGGGTAGCTAGGTCTAAAATTTAAGTTATATAGAATATATGTGTGTGTTAGGTGAAAGCTTGGGTTAATTAAAGATTCAATTTATAAGCTTACTTAGCCATATATGTATCCTTACCCTTACCTTGGCCCCATTACAACCTTGAAAAGACCTCATGATGTTTGCATTGGTATATTAAATGTTGTTGATTGGTTAGGAGAAGAACAAAAATTAGAAAGCATGATTAGAGAAGGATATAGTGATTACCCTATACACTAGAGAGACTAGAGTGTACATACATCATCAGTGAGGGTTCAATGCTTAAATTCTATGTCCCCTGCTTTCATGAGCTACCTTCTTGCATTCTTATCTGTTGTTACTGTATAAGAATTGAATTAGTGGAATTCGATTTGTGATTGTCTTGAAGAGCTTATTTACTTTTGACCAAGTGGACAAGAATCATATAGTTGCATTCACATATATAGGTTGCATTGCATTGCATGAGTTTTACATGTTCCTACTCATTTATTTTATCTCCTTCAACTAAGCATGAGAACATGCTAATGTCTAAGTGTGGGGAGGTTGATAAACCATTATTTTATGGTTTATATTGTGTTTAATTGTGTGGTTTTATCTAATCTTTACCCACTTATTCATTAATTTAGCATGTATTTACAATTCCTTTCCAAAATTACTCCATGATTGAAAACTGCTTCCTAGAGACTTTTAATTATGTATTTTAATTCTCCTTTATTCCATTCGATGCCGTGATATGTGTGTTAAGTGTTTTAGGCTTTATAGGGCATGAATGACTTGGAGATTGGAAAGGAGGCTTGCAAAAATGGAAGGAACACAAGAAATTGAGGAGATGACCAGCGAGAAACGACGCGGAGGCATGGCTCACGCGACCGCGTGAATTAGAGGAAATTGCAGTGACGCGCTCGCGTGCCTGACGCGAATGCATGGGATGGAAACTGCACAAGTGACGTGAATGCATGGACGACGCGCACGCGTGGCAAGGCAAAACTCTGGATGACGCGAACGCGTGGATGACACGATCGCGTGACGTACGCGATCTGCAGAATCTGCAGAATTTGCTGGGGGCGATTTTGGGCCTTGTTTTGACCCAGTTTTCGGCCCAGAAAAGCATATTAGAGTCAGGGAACATGCAGAGACCAAAACAACATTCATTCCGCATAATTTTAGTTTTAGATCTGAATTTACTCCTCCTCTAGGTTTTCTCTCTACACATTCATAGTTCTTAGGATTTTGATTTGATTGCTTTTTGGATTGGGATATTGAGAAGAGTTATTACCTCCGTCAAGACTTCATCATTCTAGTTTGTTTCCTTACTTGTCACTTACTCTTTCATATCCTTAATTTCTTCAGAGTTACTATTGAATTATTTTTAGAACTTATTAATACAAGAACTATTTTTATTTTAATTGATCCTTTTGATTATTATTTATCATGTCTTTCCTTACTTCCTGATGAGCGGATAATTTATACGCTTTTTGGCATTGTTTTTACATAATTTTTAGTATGATTTAGTTAGTTTTTATTATATTTTTATTAGTTTTTAAGTAAAAATCACATTTCTGGACTTTACTATGAGGTTGTGTGTTTTTCTGTGATTTCAGGTAATTTCTGGCTAAAATTGAGGGACCTGAGCAAAAATCTGATTCAGGCTGAAAAAGGACTGTAGATGCTGTTAGATTCTGACCTCTCTGCACTCAAAGTGGATTTTCTGGAGCTACAAAACTCCAAATGGCGCGCTTTTAATTGCGTTGGAAAGTAGACATCCAGGGCTTTCCAGCAATATATAATATTCCATACTTTTCCCGAGTTTAGATGATGCAAACTGGCGTTCAACGCCAGTTCCATGCTGCATTCTGGAGTTAAACGCCAGAAACAGGTTGCAAAGTGGAGTTAAACGCCAGAAACAGGTTACAAACTGGCGTTCAACTCCAAGAGAAGCCTCTACACGTGTAAAGCTCAATGCTCAGCCTAAGCACACACCAAGTGGGCCCCAGAAGTGGATTTCTGCATCATTTACTCATTTCTGTAAACCCTAGTAACTAGTTTAGTATAAATAGGACTTTTTACTATTGTATTTACATCTTTAATTACATCTTTGGAATCATCTTTAGATCACATTTGAGGGCTGGCCATTCGACCATGCCTGAACCTTGTCACTTATGTATTTTCAACGGTAGAGTTTCTACACACCATAGATTAAGGTGTGGAGCTCTGCTGTTCCTCAAAGATTAATGCAAAGTACTACTGTTTTTCTATTCAATTCAACTTATTCCGCTTCTAAGATATTCATTCGCACTTCAATATGACGGATGTGATGATCGTGACAGTCATCATCATTCTCAACTTATGAACGCGTGCCTGACAACCACTTCCGTTCTACCTTAGATTGAATGGATATCTCTTGGATATCTAATACAGGCGACCGAGTCCGAGTTACTAGTGTCTTCGTGGTATAAGTTAGAACCCATGGACGGCCATTCTTGAGAATCCGGAAAGTCTAAACCTTGTCTGTGATATTCCGAGTAGGATTCAGGTATTGAATGACTGTGACAAGCTTCAAACTCGCGAGTGCTGGGCGTAGTAACAGACGCAAAAGGATAGTAAATCCTATTCCAATATGATCGAGAACCGACAGATGATTAGCCATGCAGTGACAGCGCATTGGACCATTTTCACTGAGAGGACAGGTGGCCATTGACAACGGTGATGCCTAACATACAACTTGCCATGGAAAGGAGTAGGAAGGATTGGATGAAGACAGCAGGAAAGCAGAAGTTCAGAGGGACGAAAGCATCTCTATACGCTTATCTGAAATTCTCACCAATGAATTACATAAGTACCACTATCCTATTTTATATTTTATTTATCTTTTACTTATCAATTCATAAAATCAGTTGAATCCGCCTGACTGAGATTTACAAGGTGGCCATAGCTTGCTTCAAGCCGACAATCTCCGTGGGATCGACCTTTACTCACGTAAGGTTTATTACTTGGACGACCCAGTGCACTTGCTGGTTAGTTGTACGAAGTTGTGAAACAGAATTAAGAACATGAACGTGCGTATTGAGTTTTTAGCGCCGTTACCAAGGAAGGAACGATCACGATTTCGCACACCAAGTTTTTGGCGCCGTTGCCGGAGATTGTTCGAGTTTGGACAACTGACGGTTCATCCTGTTGCTCAGATTAGGTAATTTTATTTTAATTTTAAGCTTTTTATTTCTTATTTTCGAAAAAAAAATACAAAAAATTTTTTCATCTTTTTCGTTTTTCCCAATTAAATTTCAAAAAAAAAAGTTTAATAAATTTAACAAAACCAAAAATATTTTATGTTTCTTATTTGAGTCTAGAGTCAAGTTTTAAGTTTGGTGTCAATTGCATCTTTTTAATTTTCTAAAAAAAATTATTTTCGAAAATTTCATGCATTGCATTCTTCATGATCTTCAAGTTGTTCTTGGCCAGTCTTCTTGTTTGATCTTCATATTTTCTTATTTTGTATCTTTTCTTGTTTTTCATATGCATTCTTGAATTATTAAGGTCTAAAGAATAAAAATCTTTAAGTTTGGTGTCTTGCATGTTTTTCTTTTCTTGAAAATTTTCAAAAATAAGTCTTGATGTTCATCTTGATCTTCAAAGTGTTCTTGGTGTTCATCTTAACATTCATAGTGTTCTTGCATGCATTAGTTGTTTTGATTCATAATTTTTATGTTTTGTGTCAATTTTATGTTTTTCTCTCATATCATTAAAAATTCAAAAATCAAAAATATCTTTTCCTTTTTCTCTCTAAAAATTTCGAAAATTTGGATTGACTCTTTCAAAAAATTTTAAAATTCAATTGTTTCTTATGAGTCAACTCAAATTTTCAATTTGAAAATCTTATCTTTTTCAAAAATCTTTTTCAAAAATCAAATCCTTTTCATTTTTCTTCCATAATTTTCGAAAATTTCAAATTGATTTTCAAAAATCTTTTTCTTATTTTCATTTCATATTTTCGAAATTAATACCAACATTTAATATGATTGCTCAAAAATATTAAGTTATTACTTGCCTATTAAGAAAGGTTCAATCTTTAAATTTTAAAATCATATATTTTTGTTTCTTGTTAGTCAAGTAATCAACTTTAATTTTTAAAATTAAATCTTTTCAATTCCTTATCATATCTTTTTCAATTTCAATCATATCTTTTTCAAAATCAATTTCAAATTCTTTCTAACTTCTCCCCTAACCTCTTATCTTTTTAAAATTGATTTTCAAATCTTTTTCAATTAACCTTATCTTTTTGTTTCAATCATATCTTTTTTAATTTCAATCATATCTTTTTTAAAAACAAATTTCAAATCTCTTTTAATCAATCATATCTTTTTGTTTCAATCATTTCTTTTTCAAAACTGCCCAACTAACTCTCTACCTTTAATTTTCGAAAATCCCTTCCTTCTTTTTCAAAATTTCATTTTAATTAACTAATTGTTTTAATTTTAATTTAATTTAATTTCAATTTTAATTTTCGAATTTTAAATTTAAATTTAAATATTTTTATTTTATTTTGTTAAATTTTTGAATTCTTCTCTCATCTCTAATCTCCTTCTATTTATTTATTCATCCATTAACACTTCTATCCTCACCCCTGTGTTTGGATTCTCATCTTTTCCTTCTTCTATTCTTACTTTCTTCTACTTACATAAAGAAATCTCTATATTGTGACATAGAGGATTCCATATTTTCTTTTCTGCTTTCTTCTTTTTTTTTCATATGAGCAGGAACAAGGATAAGAACATTCTTGTTGAAGCTGATCCTGAATCCGAAAGGACTCTGAAGAGGAAGCTAAGGGAAGCTAAAGCACAACTCTCTGGAGAAAATCTGATAGAAATTTTCAAAAAAAGAAGAAGATATGGCCGAAAATAATAACAATGCAAGGAGGATGCTTGGTGACTTTACTGCACCTAATTCCAATTTACAAGGAAGAAGCATCTCAATCCCTGCCATTGGAGCAAACAATTTTGAGCTTAAACCTCAATTAGTTTCTCTGATGCAATAGAACTGCAAGTTTCATGGACTTCCATCTGAAGATCCTTTTCAGTTCTTGACTGAATTCTTGCAGATCTATGATACTGTTAAGACCAATGGGGTTGATCCCGAGGTCTACAGGCTTATGCTTTTCCCGTTTGCTGTAAGAGACAGAGCTAGAGTATGGTTGGACTCTCAACCTAAAGATAGCCTGAACTCTTGGGATAAGCTGGTCACGACTTTCTTAGCCATGTTCTTTCCTCCTCAAAAGCTTAGTAAGCTTAGAGTGGATGCTCAAACCTTCAAACAGAAAGAAGGTGAATCCCTCTATGAAGCTTTGGAGAGATATAAGCAACTGACCAAAAAGTGTCCTTCTGACATGCTTTCAGAATGGACCATCCTGGATATATTCTATGATGGTCTATCTGAACTATCAAAGATGTCATTGGACCATTCTGCAGGTGGATCCATTCACCTAAAGAAAATGCCTGCAGAAGCTCAAGAACTCATTGACATGGTTGCTAATAACCAGTTCATGTACACTTCTGAGAGGAATCCTGTAAGTAATGGGACGCCTCAGAAGAAGGGAGTTCTTGAAATTGATACTCTGAATGCCATATTGGCTCAGAATAAAATATTGACTCAGCAAGTCAATATGATTTCTCAGAGTCTGAATAAAATGCAAGCTGCATCCAACAGTACTCAAGAGGCATCTTCTGAGGAAGAAGCTTATGATCCTGAGAACCCTGTAATAGCAGAGGTGAATTACATGGGTGAACCCTATGGAAACACCTATAATCCCTCATGGAGAAATCACCCAAATCTCTCATGGAAGGATCAACAAAAGCCTCAACAAGGCTTTAATAATGGTGGAAGAAACAGGTTTAGCAATAGCAAGCCTTTTTCATTATCCACTCAGCAAAAGACAGAGAGTTCTGAGCAGACCCCATCTAGCTTGGCAAACATAGTCTCTGATCTATCTAAGGCCACTCTAAGTTTCATGAATGAAACAAGGTCCTCTATTAGAAATTTAGAAGCACAAGTGGGCCAGCTGAGTAAAAGGATCACTGAAACCCCTCCTAGTACTCTCCCAAGCAATACAGAAGAAAACCCAAAAGGAGAGTGCAAGAGCATTGAATTGACCATCATGGCCGAACCTACAGGGGAGGGAGAGGACGTGAACCCCAGTGAGGAAGACCTCCTGTGATGTCCAATGACCAATAAGGAGTTTCCCTTTGAGGAACCAAAGGAATCTGAGGCTCAATTAGAGACCATAGAGATTCCATTGAACCTCCTTATGCCATTCATGAGCTCTGATGAGTATTCTTCTTTTGAAGAGAATAAAGATGTTATTAAAGAGCAAGTTGCCAAGTACCTTGGTGCAATCATGAAGTTGAATGCCAAATTAATTGGTAATGAGACTTGGGAAGATGAACCTCCCTTGCTCACCAATGAACTGAGTGATCTGGATCAACTGAGATTGCCTCAGAAAAAATAGGATCCTGGAAAGTTCTTAATACCTTGTACCATAAGCACCATGACCTTTGAGAAGGCTCTATGTGACCTTGGGTCAGGGATAAACCTCATGCTCCTCTCTGTAATGGAGAAACTGGGAATCTTTGAGGTGCAAGCTGCCAGAATCTCATTAGAAATGGCAGACAACTCAAGAAAACAGGCTTATAGACTAGTAGAGGACGTGTTAGTAAAGGTTGAAGACCTTTACATCCCTGCTGATTTCATAATCCTAGACACTGGAAAGGATGAGGATGAATCCATCATCCTTGGAAGACCCTTCCTAGCCACAGCAAGAGCTGTGATTGATGTGGACAGAGGAGAGTTGGTCCTTCAACTGAATAAGGACTACCTTGTGTTTAAAACTCAAAGATCTCCTTCTGTAACCATGGAGAGGAAGCATGAAAAGCTTCTCTCACTGCAGAGTCAACCAAAGCCCCCACAGTCAAACTCTAAATTTGGTGTTGGGAGGCCACAACCAAACTCTAAGTTTGGTGTTGAACCCCCACAACCAAACTCTAAGTTTGGTGTTGGGAGGTCCCAACCTTGCTCTGATTATCTGTGAGGCTCCATGAGAGCTCACTGTCAAGCTATTGACATTAAAGAAGCGCTTGTTGGGAGGCAACCCAATGTTATTTAATCATTTTTATTTTATTTTCTCTTTGTTATTTCATATTTTATTAGGTTGATGATCATGTGGAGTCACAAAAACTACCGAAAAATCGAAAACAGAATGAAAAACAGCATTGAAAACAGCACACCCTGGAGGAAGGGCTTACTGGCGTTAAATGCCAAAAACAAGCAGCAGTCTGGCGTTTAAATGCCAGGATTGCACCCAGAGGAAAGCTGGCGTTTAACGCCAGAAACATGCACCATACTGGCGTTCAACGCCAGAAATATGCTATAGACTGGCGTTGAACGCCCAAAACAAGCAAGGAAGTGGCGTTTAACGCCAGAAACATGCTGCAGTCTAGCATTAAATGCCAGGATTGCATATATAGGGTGTTTTACACGTCTAAAAGGTGCAGGGATGAGAAATCCTCAAACACCTCAGGATTTGTGGACCCCACAGGATTCCCTCAGGATTCTCTCCTCTTCACACCTTTCCATAACTCTCTTCCCCAAATACCCCTCACCAATCAACTCAATCACTCTTCCCCATCACCTCTTCACCAATCACATCCATCCTCTCTTCCCCAAAAACCCCACCTACCTTTAAATTCAAAATAATTTCCCTCCCAAACCCAACCCTAAATGGCCGAACCCTAAACCCCTCCCCACTCCTATATAAACCCCTCATCTCTTCATTTTCACACAACAAAACCCTCTCTTCTTCCACTTGGCCGAAACCTACTCTCTCTTCCTCTCCTCCATTTCTCTTCTTCTTCTACTTCTTTCTTTCTTCTTTTGCTCGGGGACGAGCAAACATTTTAAGTTTGGTGTGGTAAAAGCATAGTTTTTTATTTTTTCATAACCATTCATGGCACCTAAGGCTAGAGAAACCTCTAGAAAGAGGAAAGGGAAGGCAATTGCTTCTACCTCTGAGTCATGGGAGATGGAGAGATTTATCTCTAAGGTCCATCAAGACCACTTCTATGAAGTTGTGGCCAAGAAGAAAGTGATCCCTGAGGTTCCTTCAAACTCAAAAAGAATGAGTATCCGGAGATCCGTCTTGAAATCCAAAGAAGAGGTTGGAAAGTTCTCACCAACCCCATTCAACAAGTCGGGATCTTAATGGTTCAAGAGTTCTATGCAAATGCATGGATCACAAGGTACCATGATCAAAGTGTGAACCCGAATCCAAAGCATTGGCTTACTATGGTTCGGGGAAAATACTTAGATTTCAGTCCGAAAAATATAAGGTTGGCGTTCAACTTGCCAATGATGGAAGAAAACGCACGCTCCTACACTAGAAGAGTCAACTTTGATCAAAGGTTGGACCAAGTCCTCATGGACATATGTGTGGAAGGAGCTCAATGGAAAATTGACTCAAAGGGCAAGTCGGTTCAACTAAGAAGGCTTGACCTCAAACCAGTAGCTAGGGGATGGCTAGAGTTTATTCAACGCTCAATCATTCCTACTAGCAACCGGTCTGAAGTTACTGTAGACCGGGCCATCATGATCCATAGCATCATGATTGGGGAGGAAGTGGAAGTTCATGAGATTATACCTCAAGAACTCTATAAGGTGGCTGACAAGTCTTCCAATTTGGCAAGGTTAGCCTTTCCTCACCTTATTTGCCACCTCTGCAATTCGGATGGAATTGACATAGAGGGAGACATCCTCATTGAAGAGGTTAAGCCCATCACTAAGAAAAGGATGGAGCAAACAAGAGAGCATGGACCTCAACATGAGCATGAGGAAACTCCTCACCATGAAATCCCTGAGATGCCTCAAGGGATGCACTTTCCTCCACAGAATTATTGGGAACAAATCAACACTTCCCTAGGAGAATTAAGTTCCAACATGGGACAACTAAGGGTGGAGCATCAAGAGCACTCCATCATGCTCCATGAAATTAAAGAAGATCAAAGAGCTATGAGGGAGGAGCAAGAAAGACAAGGAAGAGACATAGAGGAGCTCAAGAGCACCATTGGTTCTTCAAGAAGAGGAAGACGCCACCCTCACTAAGGTGGACTCATTCCTTAATCTCCTTGTTTATTTATTTTCCTGTTTTTCGATTTTTAAGCTTTATGATTATTTATATTTGTGTCTTATTACATGATCATTAGTGTCTAAGTGTCTATGCCTTAAAGTTATGAATATGAATCCATCACCTCTCTTAAATGAAAACTGTTCTAAAAACAAAAGAACAAGAAGTACATGGTTTTGAATTCATCCTTGAAACTAGTTTAATTATTTTGATGTGGCAGCAATACTTTTTGTTTTCTGAATGTATGCTTGAATAGTGCATATGTCTTTTGAAGTTGTTGTTTATGAATGTTAAATATTTTGGCTCTTGAAGAATAAAGAAAAAAGAGAAATGTTATTTGATAATCTGAAAAATCATAAAAATGATTCTTGAAGCAAGAAAAAGCAGTAAATACAAAAGCTTGCAGAAAAAAAAATATGCGAAAAAAAAAAGAGAAAAAGAAAAAGCAAGCAGAAAAAGCCAAAAGCTCTTTAAACCAAAAGGCAAGAGCAAAAAGCCAATAGCCCTTAAAACCAAAAGGCAAGGGTAATAAAAAGGATCCAAGGCTTTGAGCATCAGATGATAGGAGGGCCTAAAGGAATAAAATCCTGGCCTAAGCGGCTAAGCCAAGCTGTCCCTAACCATGTGCTTGTGGCGTGAAGGTGTCAAGTGAAAACTTGAGACTGAGTGGTTAAAGTCAAGGTCCAAAGCAAAAAAAGAGTGTGCTTAAGAACCCTGGACACCTCTAATTGGGGACTTTAGCAAAGCTGAGTCACAATCTGAAAAGGTTCACCCAATTATGTGTCTGTGGCATTTATGTATCCAGTGGTAATACTGGAAAACAAAGTGCTTAGGGCCACGGCCAGGACACATAAAGTAGCTGTGTTCAAGAATCAACATACTGAATTAGGAGAATCAATAACACTATCTGAATTCTAAGTTCCTATAGATGCCAATCATTCTGAACTTCAATGGATAAAGTGAGATGCCAAAACTATTCAAGAGGCAAAAAGCTACAAGTCCCGCTCATCTGATTGGAGCTAAGTTTCATTGATATTTTGGAATTTATAGTATATTCTCTTCTTTTTATCCTATTTGATTTTCAGTTGCTTGGGGACAAGCAACAATTGAAGTTTGGTGTTGTGATGAGCGGATAATTTATACGCTTTTTGGCATTGTTTTTACATAGTTTTTAGTATGATTTAGTTAGTTTTTAGTATATTTTTATTAGTTTTTAATTAAAAATCATATTTCTGGACTTTACTATGAGTTTGTGTGTTTTTCTGTGATTTCAGGTAATTTCTGGCTGAAATTGAGGGACCTGAGCAAAAATTTGATTCAGGCTGAAAAAGGACTGCAGATGTTGTTGGATTCTGACCTCTCTGCACTCAAAGTAAATTTTCTGGAGCTACAAAACTCCAAATGGCGCGCTCTCAATTGCGTTAAAACGTAGACCTCTAGGGCTTTCCAACAATATATAATAGTCCATACTTTGCCCGAGTTTAGATGACGCAAACTGGCGTTCAACGCCAGTTCCATGCTGCATTCTGGAGTTAAACGCCAGAAACAGGTTGCAAAGTGGAATTAAATGCCAGAAACAGGTTACAAACTGGCGTTCAACTCCAAGAGAAGCCTTTACACGTGTAAAGCTCAATGCTCAGTCCAAGCACATACCAAGTGGGCCCCAGAAGTAGATTTCTGCATCATTTACTCATTTCTGTAAACCCTAGTAACTAGTTTAGTATAAATAGGACTTTTTACTATTGTATTTACATCTTTAGTTACATCTTTGGAATCATCTTTAGATCACGTTTGGGGGCTGGCCATTCGGCCATGCCTGAACCTTATCACTTATGTATTTTCAATGGTAGAGTTTCTACACACCATAGATTAAGGTGTGGAGCTCTGCTGTTCCTCAAAGATTAATGCAAAGTACTACTGTTTTTCTATTCAATTCAACTTATTCCGCTTCTAAGATATTCATTCGCACTTCAATATGACGGATGTGATGATCGTGACAGTCATCATCATTCTCAACTTATGAACGCGTGCCTGACAACCACTTCCGTTCTACCTTAGATTGAATGGATATCTCTTGGATATCTAATACAGGCGACCGAGTCCGAGTTATTAGTGTCTTCGTGGTATAAGTTAGAACCCATGGACGGCCATTCTTGAGAATCCGGAAAGTCTAAACCTTGTCTGTGATATTCCGAGTAGGATTCAGGGATTGAATGACTGTGACGAGCTTCAAACTCGCGAGTGCTGGGCGTAGTGACAGACGCAAAAGGATAGTAAATCCTATTCCAGAATGATCGAGAACTGATAGATGATTAGCCATGCAGTGACAGCGCATTGGACCATTTTCACTGAGAGGACAGGTGGCCATTGACAACGGTGATGCCTAACATACAGCTTGCCATGGAAAGGAGTAGGAAGGATTGGATGAAGACAGCAGGAAAGCAGAGGTTCAGAGGGACGAAAGCATCTTTATACGCTTATCTGAAATTCTCACCAATGAATTACATAAGTACCACTATCCTATTTTATATTTTATTTATCTTTTACTTATCAATTCATAAAATCAGTTGAATCCGCCTGACTGAGATTTACAAGGTGACCATAGCTTGCTTCAAGCCAACAATCTCCGTGGGATCGACCCTTACTCACGTAAGGTTTATTACTTGGACGACCCAGTGCACTTGTTGGTTAGTTGTACGAAGTTGTGAAACAGAATTAAGAACATGAACGTGCATATTGAGTTTTTAGTGCCGTTACCAAGGAAGGAACGATCACGATTTTGCACACCACTTCCCTTCCTTATTTCGTGGATTTTACAATCATAATGAGCGAGTAGTTCCCTAACTTGATTGGGAGTTGATTGAAAGGAGGACCTTGAGTTGGATGCTCAAGAGTAAAATTATAGTTGGGTTTAGCGTTGGGTCACCCTCTAATCACTGACACTAGTCCTTCCCAAGGGAGAGGATTAGAACTTGTGAATAGAAACTGACTTCCAACTTGCTTAACTTTCCTTTATCTAGTAAAGGATAACTGAGCAGGCAACCTTTAATTATCACTTTTATCTTGGAAAAACTCCATCAAGGATAGGGCTTCCAACTAATCTACTCCCGGTCAAGGTTTTTATTTAAATTACATAAATTCTCTGATTTAATTTTCTGTCTATCAAACTCAAACCCTTTTGGAAAACATCTGATTAATAAAATAGCACATCTTTCTGCAACTCGTTGGGAGACGACTTGGGATTCATACTCCCAGTATTTTAATTCTAATTTTGTGACAACCCCTTCTAAATTAATAAGCGGATTTTTGGTTGGTTAAGAACTATACTCGCAACGCATCTCTTATAATAATTTCTTAACTCATCAATTTCCGCCACGTTAGTGCTTCATCATTCAAAGTTAATAACTCCAAGATTTGATGGAGTTCTTCACAAACCATGGGCTCCCAAAGTTGATTCTCCTTGTGTGATCCGGGATCCCACACTTTGTTTTCACACCCGTCTTCAAGTTAATCACGGTGATTTCCTCCGGGTGGCAAGAGGGATGAATTCTCATGAAGGCACCAAACGATCCTCCTAGACTCATCTAATTGAGCACTACATCAATCCATGCTCTTCAATTTTGAGCTTCCAACCATAATGAATCTAGATTTACAACGCCAACCACTAAACATCCTCCTCTTTTGCTTAATTCCACAAAGTGCCCCAAGTTGGCCATCCGTCTCAAGCAAACCAAATTCAAGTGGAATAATAAAGCTAAGAGTTAGAAGTTTTACCCACTCAAATGAGGGAATAGATGACAATCTAGGTGGGGGAGTTCCCAATGATCTTCTAGAGGCTTCCACCACTTGACACGGTTTTTCAAGTTCCTCCTCTTGCCAAGCTTCCTCAAGTTCATATTCTTCTTCACTAATGTCCTCTAGCTCTTCCCCATCACTCAAATCATAAATAGGAGGTTGAGTAAAATCTACCTCATCAACAATTCCAAGTATAGTGGGGAAGGATTCCTCAAACTCAAAAAGATCATATGTTGATGCGGAATCATCATAAATAGGAGGGCTTATTGATTGGAACACTTCTTCCAATTCTTTAATCACATTGTGTCTTGGAGGTTGTGCACTCTCCTCCTCAACATTAACTTCAAACTCCATGGAAGAAGGCTCTTTAATTTGTGACTCCTCTGTATACTCAACATATCCTAAGGTTCCAACCACTACTTTCTTTGGTTCAATCATATCTACCTTCTCCTCTTGTTGCACTTCTTGCTTTAACTCTTCTTCTCCACCTTGAAGCTCCAATTCCACTCCCTTACTAAGCTCCTTGGTTGCTTCTCCACATTTAACAATGGGAGTGCCCTGATTGCATAGGCTTAGGCGGGATGAGACTATGTTGCCAATGGCTTCTACCATGATAGCCATTTTCACTCTTAACTCCTTAAACTTCGTTTCATTCTCCTCGTGTTGCCTTAAGATATGAGATTCAAGACCTCTCAATTCTAGCATGAGGGATTCATCAGGAGGTGGTGGTGGAAAAGAGGGTTCATTGCTTGAGGGAAGGGTATTTTAGTTAGAAGGTGGTTTATATTGGTGAAATTCTTGAGGTGGTGTGTATGGACTTTGTGGTTCATGGGAGTATTGGTGTTGGAATGGTAGTGGCTCTATATATGGTTCATATGGTGGTTGGTATGGTGGGTATGGGTTGAAATCGTATGGAGGTGAATGGTGGCATGAGGCTTGTGAGTATGGTGGAGGGCTATGTTGAGGAGGGGGTTCATATGCATATGATGATTGTGGTTGACAACCACAATGAGAGTCATCACATACATTGGATTGGTATGCATTAGGATTAGGATTATACCCATAAAAGTTCAGAGAAGGTTGTTGTAAAGAAGGTTGTCCATAAGCTTGGGGCTCCTCCCATTTTTTATTTCCAAATCCTTGATGCACATCCTCATTGAAGCTTCCATTTCCTACAACACAGTTTGAACCACACTCATAGCCAAAGTGATGAGAATTCATAGTGAAAGAGAAAATAAAAATAAAAACAAAAGCTAACAGGAAATAAAGAAAACTAAGTCCTACAACTAGCAAAAACCAACAAGCAAACCAAAAATCAAACTATTCACAATATATACAATAGCCAATAACATAGCACCATTGCAATCCCCGGCAACGGCGCCATTTTGATAGGTGATAATTGCTCGATGGTCTAGATTTTCTTCTTATAGAAAAGAATTATTTCGTTGTAAGCATAGCTCCAAACCAACAAACAATTCTCACATCAAAAATTTTGGTTCTCACAAGGAACAAACCCCAAATAAGAAATAACCGAAGTATTTAAACCTCGGATCGTCTCACGAGGAATTGCAATAAAGTGTTTAATTATTGGCTATGAAGGATAAGGGGGGTTTGATTTTATAATTGGCAAGAAAAGTAAATGACAAGAAAGTAAATGAACAATTAACTAATAAAAGAAAGAAGAAGTACTCTTGGCTAGACATAGGTAATTGAGATCACCATCCTTGTCTACAAACCATACATTGATAATTATGAGAGGCCAACCTATTAAGTCTACCTCCAAAAGCTTTAAGTACGTAATATCTACTCCTAAACTTGAGGTACGTCAAATAGGCTTGATCACATCAACCCATAAATCCCAACCTATCTACTAATTAGATTAGTAGTGGGTTGGTGTCAATGAGTATCAAATTGATCACCAAGGGTTCTCAAATCACCAAATCATTGAGACCCAATGACTCAAGGTCACTCAATTCGCTTAGCCTAGGCCAAGGGTCAAGAAAACTACTCAAAAACTAGAGAGAATATTTCATCAAACATTTAGAGTGTAATAAAAGTAAACATCACAAAATACTAAAATTAAGGAAACCCATAACTATCATAAGCGAGAAATCAATAATAGCAAGCAAGATCAACATAAAAGAAACATAGAAACATGAAATTGCATTAAAAGGAAATTAGATCTAACAATGTTCATCAACATTAAAGAGAGTAAAATGAGAAATTAACATTATAACTAAGAAAATCAGGAGGTAGAAATGAGAAATTGTAAAAGACACAAGATAAAATCAAGTAATTAATTCAAGATCCAAAACAATTTATCCTAATCCTAACCTAATTCTAGAGAAAAGAGGGAGCTTCTCTCTCTAGAAAACTAACTAAAGGCTCATGTTGACTAACTAATTGCTCCCCCTTTTGCTTGGACTTCAATTTTACATGAAATACACTCAGAAACAGGTTGGATTTGGGCCTGGGCAGCTCAGAAATCGCCCCCAGCATTTTGCCTATAAGTGGGTCATGTGCGAGTATCAGCGCGTACGCGCCATGTGCGCGTGCGCGTCGATTGGCTGTTTCTTCATCCACGCGTACGCGTCATGTACGCGTGCGCGTCTCTATGTGAAGTTACTTCTGCGCGCACGTGCCTTGTACGCTTGCGTGCCCATCGATGCATTCCTAATTCTTGTTTCCTCATGCATTCTCCACTTTGTATGCTTTTTCTCTCATTTCTTCCATCCAATACTTGCCTTATGAACCTGAAATCACTCAACAAACACATCAAGGCATCGAATGGAATTAAAGTGAATTAAAATCACCAATTTAAGGGCCTAAAAAGCATGTTTTTACACTTAAGCATAATTAAAGGGAGAATTATAAAACCATGCTATTTCATTGAATAAATGTGAGAAAATGTGATAAAATCCCCCAAAATAAGCATAAGATAAACCACGAAATTGGGGTTTATCAATAGTGGAGATAAGACCATTTATAGCAGAGTTAATCGTATTCTGAATGTCTTGTTGTCATTGCGCAATAAAGCGAAACATCTCATCATTAGAGGTAGAAGGGGGGTAAGTAATTTGAGGGGCCTGCTATTGGTTGTTCTGAGGCGCTTGGGACTGCCTTTGGTGAGGTGCTCGATAAGGCTAGTTTTGGTTCTGCAGTCTGTTGTTGTTGTTCCACCTCTGATTTTCACCGTTGTCTCTACCTCCTCGGTTGTAGTTGTCCCTCCACCTTTGGTTGGAATTATCTCTCCACCCCTGGTTGGAATTGTCTCTCCAGCCTTGGTTGGAGTTATCTTACCAACCTTGATTGTAGTTCCCACCTTGGTTATAATTACCGCCTTGTTGATAGTATCCTTGATTTAGGCGGTCATAGAAATTATGGGTAGCTACCAAGGTGTTGTCTTCTTGTTGGAGCTGCGGACATTCATCAGTGTAATGAGTATAGCAGGCACATATTCTGCACACTCTTTGAGGAACCAACTGTTGACACTGTAGTTGTAAAGGAGGCTGACGTTGTTGTTGATTCAGCTGTAGCTACTTCAGTATATTAGTTATCTCTCCCAGAGTCTGTGTGAGAGCAGCAGTCTCACTACTAGAGGAAACCTCCGCAATATCCTTGGGATAAACTCAGCTAAATTGGTGATCAGTTGCCACGCTTCTGTCGCCGTCTTGTACTTCTTCAGAGAGCCATTACTCACAACATCTAATGTAGTCTTGTCTTGAGGCTTCAGGCCTTGTGTAAAATAGCTAATCAACACCAACTGGTCAATCTTGTGGTGGGGGCATGAGTCTAGGAGATTCCTCAAGCGTTCCCAATACTCGTAAAGAGTCTTTGATTCGCCTTGGATAATACAGGAAATTTCTTTCCTCAGTCTATCTGTAACTTCAGCCAAAAAGTATTTGTCCAGGAATTCCCTTCTGAGCATATCCCAATTAGTAACAACTTCTTCAGGTTGAGTATAGAACCACTCCCTTGCCTTTTCCTCAAGAGAAAACGGGAAGGCAGATAGCAAAATAGTAGTCTCATCTGCACCATGACGCCTAGTAGTTGAGCAGTCTGTCTGAAAATCTCTAAGGTGCTTGATAGGCTCCTGAGCAGGTAAGCCATGAAACTTAGGTATTAGATTGATTAGCGCAGTCTTCAATTCAAATTCTGCAGCCAGATTTGGATGACGCGCTTGATACGGTTACAGTGTAAAGTCTAGGGCTCCTGCTTCCTGGAAAGTAATCCTTCTGCGCTCCGCCATATTACCTGCACGTAAATCAACAGAATCAGTAGAAGAAGAGCTTGTTTCTTCCTTAAATGGCGCTTCAGATTCGCTCTCTGATAAGACTGGTGAATTGGTAGTAACCACTTCACCGCCCTCAGAGGCTAACCGACGCCGAGCTCGCCTAATACGTGAAATAGTTCTTTCAATTTCAGGATCAAACGCAGCTAAGCTCGGATCAGGTAGTGAATGCGTCATTCAATAAAAGAAACATACAGCTCATGGTAATAAAATAAAATAAAATATGCAAATATGTAAAATTAAAAATATTTACACCAACCAATAATTTAGCACACTGTTGCAACTCCCCGGCAATGGCGCCAAAAATTGACAGGCGAAAAATTGCCGATTAAGAATTTATAGTGAAAATAGTGTTGCAAGTACAGTTCTTAACTGACTAAAATTCCGCTTATCAATTTAAAAAAGGTTGTCACAGTTTAAGAATAACATACTGGGAGTAGAATTCCCAGGTCATCTCCCAACGAGTTGACAAAAGAGTGCAATTTATTGGTAAGGAGTTTTCTGAGAAATTTTAGAGTTGGAGAGTGGAGAAATAATTGATAATAAATTAAAGCAATGAAAATTAACAAGAGGTTTATATATTTGAAATAAAAAGCCTTGAGTGAGAGAAGATTAATCGGAATTTCTGCTCTTGTTGACTTTTACCAAGTGTAATACTAAGAGGTTGTTATTTTTACTTAGTTAACATTTACCGAATAAAGGAAAGTCAAGTAATTGAGCTAACTCTAATTCACAAGTCCTAATCCTCTCCTATGGAAGGATTAACGTCAGTGACTAGAGATTTAGCCAACAACTTCCAATTAAAATTAACACTTGAGTATTCCAACTCAAGGGTCTCCTATTAATCAACTCCCAAGTCAAGTTAGGAGTCTACTCCATTGACATGAATACCACTTTCACAGACATATAAAGGGAATAAAAAGAAGACATGATAAACTAAATAAAATAATAACTGAAAATTAATTAAAGGTAAAAATAGTTCTTTGCATTAATAAATTCCAAAATCAAAGATATTCATATGTAACATCTGAACAGGGTTAATGGGTGATTAAAAGGATAAGGGAATAAGGAAACAAACTAGAATGATAGAAACTTCAACGGAGGTAGTAACTCTTCTCAATATCCAAATCAAAAGTATAAAACTCTAAAACTATAAATGTGAAAAACCCTAGAGGAAGTAGTATTTTTCTCTCCAAGATTCAAAACTAAAATTAAAAACTAAGTGAATGAGAATGTGTGTTGAGTCTCTGCTTGTCCCCTAGCTCTAGTCTATGTTTCTGGGCCGAAAACTGGGTCCAAACTCAGCCCAAAATCGCCCCCAGTGTCTTCTACGATTTTTGCACGTGGCGCATGTCACGCGTACGCGTCAGTCACGCATACGCGTCGATGGTCTTCTTCGCGTGTCACGCGTACGCGTCAGGTACGCGCACGCATCTCCATGCAATTTCGCTTTTCGCGCGTACGCGTCAAGTACGCGTACGCGTTGCTGTTGAGAGCTCCAAGTCACGTGCACGCGTGAGCCATGCGTGCGCGTCGATCCTCGTTGGTCATCTCCTTTGTTTCTTATGTTCCTTCTATTTTTGCAAGCTTCCTCTCCATCCTCTAAGCCATTCCTTCCCTATAAAGCCTGAAAATACTTAACACACAAATCACGGCATCGAATGGAATATAGAGGGATTAAAAATACACAATTTAAAGGCTTAGGAAGCAAGTTTTCAATCATAGAACAAAATTAGGAAGGATTTGTAAAATCATGCAGATTGTATGAATAAGTGTGCAACGACTTGATAAAAACCACTCAAATTAGCACAAGATAAACCATAAAATAGTGGTTTATCAGTATACAAAATAAAACACATTAAAAATAGCACTATAGAAGGGAAAGATTCTTAATCTGTACGTTGACCATTCAATTGGATATACTCTACTTCCTCTCCCAATCCATCCTCCATTAAGTATTCCGCCCCAGCGTACACCCTCATATGGGAAATTATTAAACCCTGAAAGAGACAAAAAAAAGTAAATAAAGAGAACCAACAACAATGAACCGAACTCCTCTCATGTACAGAAAAATTTGAATAATTTACAAGAAAATAACTTACAACAAATTTGTTCAGTTTTTTCCTCGAATCAGGTATATGTTCTGGCAGCTTATTGATAGGGTCAAGGACATAGAATTTCTTTTTGTTAACATCAGAAATCCATAACCACCATGCTGTCCATTGCAAATTAGGACAAATAGCTGAAGTTTTGGAAAATTATAGAATATTTTAGTCGAAACAATAGCAAACAAGAGAATTATCAAAGAATTTTGAGAAACTACAACTTACAAATGGATGCGATGCAAGTTTCCTTTTGTCAAGAAATTGGCGGTGTTGGACATACTGCTGGTGCACGAAATTGTGATCATTAACAATGGCGCCAAAGACTTGGAGCTCTCAAACATGAATCACACTTTGTCACAATTTCGCACAACTAACAAGCAAGTGCACTGGGTCGTCCAAGTAATACCTTACGTGAGTAAGGGTCGATCCCACGGAAATTGCCGGCTTGAAGTAAGCTATGATCATCTTGTAAATCTCAGTCAGGCAGATTCAAATGGTTATGGAGAATTGATAATTAAAAGATGAATAAAACATAAAATAGGATAGAGATACTTATGTAATTCATTGGTAGGAATTTCAGTTAAGCGTATGAAGATGCTTTGTTCCTCTTGAACCTCTACTTTCCTATTGCCTTCATCCAATCATTCATACTCCCTTCCATGGCAAGCTTTATGTTGGGCATCACCGTTGTCAATGGCTACTTCCTGTCCTCTCAGTGAAAATGTTCCAAATGCGCTGTCACCGCACGGCTAATCATCTGTCGGTTCTCGATCATGTTGGAATAGGATCCATTGATCCTTTTGCGTCTGTCACACGCCCAACAATCGCGAGTTTGAAGCTCGTCACAGTCATCCCTTCCCATATCCTACTCAGAATACCACAGATAAGGTTTAGACTTTCCGGATCTCAAGAATGACCGCCAATAATTCTAGCCTATACCACGAAGGTTCCAATCTTAGATTAGAAACCCAAGAGATATGCATTCAAGCCATTGCTAGTAGAACAGAGGTGGTTGTCAGGCACATATTCATAGGTGAGAATGATGATGAGTGTCACGGATCATCACATTCATCAAGTTGAAGAACGAATCAATATCTTAGAGAAGAAGTAAGCGTGAATTGAATAGAAAAACAGTAATACTTTGCATTAATTCATGAAGAACAGTAGAGCTCCACACCTTAATCTATGGTGTGTAGAAACTCCACCGTTGAAAATACATAAGAACAAGAAGTCTAGGCATGTCCATGAGGCCAGCCTCAAACGTGAACAGGTCTATGAAAGTATGATCAAGTGTGTAAAAAGTATGTAAATACAATAGCAAAAGGTCCTATTTATAGCAAACTAGTAGCCTAGGGTTACAAAAATAGGTAATTAATGCAGAAATCTTCTTCCGGGCCCACTTGGTGTGTGCTTGGGCTGAGTATTGAAGCTTCCATGTGTAGAGACTTTTCTTAGAGTTAAATGCGAGCTTTTGTGCCAGTTTGGGCGTTTAACTCCAGCTTTTATGTCAGTTCTAGCGTTTTGACGCCAGAATTTTTGTGCTGACTTGGAATGCCAGTTTGGGTCATCAAATCTCGGGTAAAGTATGGACTATTATATATTTCTAGAAAGCCCAGGATGTCTACTTTCCAACGCAATTGAGAGCGCGCCAATTGGGCTTTTGTAGCTCCAGAAAATCCACTTTGAGTGCAGGGAGGTCAGAATCCAACAGCATCTGCAGTCCTTTTTCAGCCTCTGAATCAGATTTTTGCTCAGGTCCCTCAATTTCAGCCAGAAAATACCTGAAATCACAGAAAAACACACAAACTTGTAGTAAAGTCTAGAAATGTGATTTTTAAATAAAAACTAATAAAAATATAATAAAAACTAACTAAAATATACTAAGAACATACTAAAAACAATGCCAAAAAGCGTATAAATTATCCGCTCATCACAACACCAAACTTAAATTGTTGCTTGTCCCCAAGCAACTAAAAATCAAATAGGATAAAAAGAAGAGAATATACAATGAATTCCAAAAATATCTATGAAGATCAGTCTTTAATTAGATGAGCGGGGCTTATTAGCTTTTTGCTTCTAAACAGTTTTGGCATCTCACTTTATCCTTTGAATTTCAGAATGATTGGCATCTATAGGAACTCAGAATACAGATAGTGTTATTGATTCTCCTAGTTAAGTATGTTGATTCTTGAACACAGCTACTTTATGAGTCTTGGCCGTAACCCAAAGCATTTTGTTTTCCAGTATTACCACCGGATACATAAATGCCACAGACACATAACTGGGTGAACCTTTTCAGATTGTGACTCAGCTTTGCTAGAGTCTCCAATTAGAAGTGTCCAGAGCTCTTAAGCACACTCTTTTTTTGCTTTGGACCACGACTTTAACCGCTTAGTCTCAAGTTTTCACTTGACACCTTCACGCCACAAGCACATGGTTAGGGACAGCTTGGTTTAGCCGCTTACGCCAGGATTTTATTCCTGTGGGCCCTCCTATCCACTGATATTCAAAGCCTTGGATCCTTTTTATTTTACCCTTGCCTTTTGGTTTTAAGGGCTATTGGCTTTTTCTGCTTGCTTTTTCTTTCTTCTTCTTCTTTTTTTTTTTTTGCATATATATTTTTTTTGCAAGCTTTTCACTGCTTTTTCTTGCTTCAAGAATCAATTTTATAATTTTTTAGATTATTAAATAACATTTCTCCTTTCCCATCATTCTTTCAAGAGCCAACAATTTTAACATTCATGAACAATAAATTCAAAAAATATGCACTGTCCAAGCATTCATTCAGAAAGACAAAAGTATTGCCACCACATCAAAATAACTAAACTGTTTTAAAATTCGAAACTCATGTACTTCTTTTTCTTTTTCAATTAGGAGCATTTTTCATTTAAGAAAGGTGATGGATTCATAACTTTAAGGCATAGACACTAAAACACTAATGATCATGTAATAAAGACACAAATATAAATAAACATAAAGCATAATTTTCGAAAAACAGAAAATAAAGAACAAAGAAATTAAAGAACGGGTCCACCTTAGTGATGGCGGCTTGTTCTTCCTCTTGAAGATCTTATGGAGTGCTTGAACTCCTCAATGTGTCTTCCTTGCCTTTGTTGCTCCTCTCTCATGGTTCTTTGGTCTTCTCTAATTTCATGGAGGAGGATGGAATGCTCTTGGTGCTCCTCCCTTAGTTGTCCCATATTGGAACTTAATTCTCCTAGGGAGGTGGTGATTTGCTCCCAATAGTTTTGTGGAGAAAAATGCATCCCTTGAGGCATCTCAGGGATTTCATGATGAGGAATTTTCTCATGCTCTTGCCCATGAGTTGGATCTCTTGTTTGCTCCATCCTTTTCTTAGTGATGGGCTTGTCCTCATCAATGAGGATGTCTTCCTCTATGTCAATTCCAGCCAAATTGCAAAGGTGACAAATGAGATGAGGGAAGGCTAACCTTGCCAAAGTAGAGGACTTGTCCGCCACCTTGTAGAGTTCTTAGGATATAACCTCATGAACTTCTACTTCCTCTCTAATCATGATGCTATGAATCATGATAGCCCGGTCTATAGTAACTTCAGACCAGTTGTTAGTGGGAATGATTGAGCGTTGGATGAACTCCAACCATCCCCTAGCCACAGGCTTGAGGTCATGCCTTCTTAGTTGAACCGACTTCCCTTTTGAATCTCTCTTCCATTGAGCTCCCTCTTCACAAATGTCTATGAGGACTTGGTCTAACCTTTGATCAAAGTTGACCCTTCTAGTGTAGGGGTGTACATCTCCTTACATCATGGGCAAGTTGAATGCCAACCTTACATTTTTCGAACTGAAATCTAAGTATTTCCCTCAGACCATTGTAAGCCAATTCTTAGGGTCCGGGTTCACACTTTGATCATGGTTCTTGGTGATCCATGCATTGGCATAGAACTCTTGAACCATTAAGATCCCGACTTGTTGAATGGGGTTGGTGAGAATTTCCCAACCTCTTCTTCGAATCTCATGTCTGATCTCCGGATATTCACCCTTTTTGAGTTTGAAAGGGACCTCGGGGATCACCTTCTTCTTGGCCACAACTTCATAGAAGTGGTCTTGATGCACCTTTGAGATGAATCTCTCCATCTCCCATGACTCGGAGGTGGAAGCTTTTGCCTTCCCTTTCCTCTTTCTAGAGGTTTCTCCGGCCTTTGGTGCCATAAATGGTTATGGAAAAACAAAAAGCAATGCTTTTACCACACCAAACTTAAAATATTTGCTCGTCCTCGAGCAAAAGAAGAAAGAAGAGAGTAGAAGAAGAAGAAATGGAGGAGATGGAGGGGGGTTGGTGTTTCGGCCAAGGGGGAGAAGTAGTGTTTATGTTGTGTGAAAATGAAGGAGTGAAGATGGGTTTATATAGGGGTAGAGAGAGGGTTGGGGTTCGGCCATATAGGGTGGGTTTGGGAGGGAAAGTGGTTTGAATTTGAATGGTGAGGTAGGTGGGGTTTTATGATGAATGGATGTGGATTGGTGAAGGGTTTATGGAGAAGAGGGTAGGATTTGATAGGTGAAGGGTTTTTGGGAAAGAAGTATTGAGGTGATTGGTGAATGGTTAAAGAAGAGAGAGAGAGGTGGGGTAGGTGGGGATCCTGTGGGGTCCACAGATCCTGAGGTGTCAAGGATTTTTCATCCCTGCACCAAGTGGCGTATAAAACGCCCTTCTCTGCCAATCCTGGCGTTTAACGCCAGCTTCTTGCCCTTTTCTGGCGTTAAACGCCAGCTCTGTGCCCCTTTCTGGCGTTAAACGCCCAAAATGGTGCCAGACTGGGCGTTTAACGCCCATTCTGCTACCCTTACTGGCGTTTAAACGCCAGTAAGTTTCTCCTCCAAGGTGTTCTGTTTTTAATACTGTTTTTCATTCTGTTTTTGCTTTTTCAGTTGTTTTTGTGACTTCACATGATCATCAACCTATAGAAAACATAAAATAACAATAGAAAATAGAAATTTAACATAGATAAGTAAAAATTGGGTTGCCTCCCAACAAACGCTTCTTTAATATCAATAGCTTGGCAGTGGGCTCTTATGGAGCCTCACAGATACTCAGAGCATGGCCTCCCAACAACAAACTTAGAGTTTGAATGTGGGGGCTCTATTTGACTCTGCATTGAGAGAAGCTTTTCATGCTTCTTCTCCATGATTACAGAGGGAGATCCTTGAGCTTTAAACACAAGGGAGTCCTTATTCACTTGAAGGACCAATTCTCCTCTGTTAACATCAATCACAGCTTTTGCTGTGGCTAGGAAGGGTCTGCCAAGGATGATGGATTCATCCATACACTTCTCAGTCTCTAGAATTATGAAATCAGCAGGGATGTAATGGTCTTCAACCTTTACCAAGACATCCTCTACAAGTCCATAAGCTTGTTTCCTTGAATTGTCTGCCATCTCTAATGAGATTCTTGCAGCTTGAACCTCAAAAATTCCTAGTTTCTCCATTACAGAGAGAGGCATGAGGTTTATGCTTGACCCTAGGTCACACAGAGCCTTTTCAAAGGTCATGATGCCTATGGTACAAGGTATTGAGAACTTTCCAGGATCTTGTCTCTTCAGAGGTAATCTCTACCTAGTCAAGTCATCCAGTTCTTTGATGAGTAATGGGGTTCATCCTCCCAAGTCTCATTACCAAATAACTTGGCATTTAGCTTCATGATTGCTCGAAGGTACTTAGCAACTTGTTCTTCAATAACATCTTCATCCTCTTCAGAGGAAGAATACTCATCAGAGCTCATGAATGGTAGAAGTAGATTCAATGAAATCTCCATGGTCTCAATGTGATCCTCAGATTCCCATGGTTTTTCATTGAGGTCTTCCTCAGTGAAGATCACTGCCTCTTCCTTCTCTCCAGGTTTGGCCGTGTGGGTTATGGTGATGGCCTTGCACTCTCCTTTTGGATTCTCTTCTGTATTGCTTGGGAGAGTACTAGGAGGGAGTTCAGTAACTTTCTTACTCAGGTGACCCACTTGTGCCTCCAAATTTCTAATGGAGGACCTTCTTTCAGTCATAAAACTTTGAGTGGTTTTGATTAGATCAGAGACTATGGTTGCTAAGTCAGAGTGGCTTTGCTTAGAATTCTCTGTCTGTTGCTGAGAAGATGATGGAAAAGGTTTGCCATTGTTAAACCTATTTCTTCCACCATTATTGATGTTGAAGCCTTGTTGAGGCCTCTGTTGATCCTTCCATGAAAGGTTTGGATGATTTCTCCATGAAGGATTATAGGTGTTTCCATAGGATTCTCCCATGTAATTCACCTCTTCCATTGCTGGGTTCTCAGGATCATAAGCTTCTTCTTCAGATGAAGCCTCTTTGGTACTGACTATTGCTGCTTGCATTCCAGACAGACTCTGAGAAATCATATTGACTTGTTGAGTCAATATTTTGTTCTGAGCCAATATGGCATTCAGAGTATCAATCTTAAGAACTCCTTTCTTCTAACTTGTCCCATTATTCACAGGATTCCTTTCAGAGGTGTACATGAATTGGTTATTTGCAACCATTTCAATAAGTTCCTGAGCTTCTGCAGGCGTCTTCTTCAGATGAAGAGGTCCTCCAGCAGAGTTGTCCAATGACATCTTGGACAGTTCAGACAGACCATCATAGAAGATACTTATGATGCTCCATTCTGAAAGCATGTCAGAAGGACACCTTCTGATCAATTGCTTGTATCTTTCCCAAGCTTCATAGAGGGATTCGCCTTCCTTCTATCTGAAGGTTTGGACTTCCACTCTAAGCTTGCTCAATTTTTGAGGTGGAAGAATTTTGCCAAGAAGGCATTGACTAGCTTTTCCCAAGAGTTCAGGCTTTCTTTAGGTTGTGAATCCAACCATGTTCTAGCTCTGTCTCTTACAGCAAAGGGAAAAAGCATAAGCTTGTAGACCTCGGGATCAACCCCATTGGTCTTGACAGTGTCACAGATTTGAAGGAATTTAGCTAAGAACTGATGAGGATCTTCCAATGGAAGTCCATGAAACTTGCAATTCTGTTGCATCAGAGAGACTAATTGAGGCTTAAGCTCAAAGTTGTTTGCTCCAATGGCAGGGATTGAGATGCTTCTCCCATAGAAGTCAGGAGTAGGTGCAGTAAAGTCACCAAGCACCTTCCTTGCATTTGTTGGAATTGTTGTTGTTTTCGGCTGCCATGGCTTCTTCTTGTTTGAAAGGTTCCGTTAGGTCCTCTATAGAGAGTTGTACTTTAGCTTCTCTTAGCTTTCTCTTCAAGGTCCTTTCAGGTTCAGGATCAGCTTCAACAAGAATGCCTTTGTCCTTGCTCCTGCTCATATGAAAAGAGAGAAGAAGAAAATACAGAATCCTCTATGTCACAGTATAGAGATTCCTTGAGGTGTCAGAGGAAAAGAAGAATAGAAGGAGGAGGTAGAGAAGAGAGAATTCGGACTTATCAAGGGAGATAGAGTTCGAATTGCATATTGAGGAGGAGTGTTAGTCCTTAAATAAAAGGGTGTGAGAAAAGGGGAAGAATTTTCGAAAATAAATTAAAAAGATTTTTAAAAAAAAATTAAAAGAAATTTGAAATTTGATTGATGATTTTCGAAAACTAAGATTAGGAAAGAAATTAAGTGAATTTTGAAAAAGATTTTGAAATTAGAAATAAAAAAGATATGATTGAGACTTAATTTTGAAAAAGATGTGATTGAAAAGATATGATTGAAAAGATATGATTGAGAAGATATGATTGAAAATCAAATAAAAAAGGAAAGTTTTAAAATTAAAGTTGATTACTTGACTAACAAGAAATTAGAAGATATGATTCTAGAATTAAAACTTTTGCTCCTTTCTTAATAGGCAAGTAATAACTTGAAAATCACTAATTGTAGCAAGGACTTTCGAAATAGTAATAAATAAAAAAAATTGAAAAGAAATTGATTTTGAAAAGATATGATTGAAAAGATATGATTTGAAAAAAATTGATTTTGAAAAATTATGAAAACTTGAAAAAGATTTGAATTAAAAACAAAATCTTCCCTCTAGTGTCATCCTGGCGTTAAACGCCCAGAATGGCATCCATTCTGGCGTTTAACGCCCAAAATCCTACCTTTTTGGGCGTTTAACGCCCAGCCAGGTACCCTGGCTGGCGTTTAAACGCCAGTTTTCCTTCTTCACTAGGCGTTTTGAACGCCCAGCTTCTGTGTAATTCCTCTGCTGAATGTTCTGAATCTTCAATTCTCTGTGTTATTGACTTGAAAAGACACAATTTTGAAAATTTTTTGAATTTTTAATGATGAGAAACAATAAAAATGCAACTAAGATCAAATAAACAATGCATGCAAAACACCAAACTTAGAAGTTTGTATACTAAGGACTATAACAATTTGAAAATGCATGTAAGAAACAACAAAAGACACAAAACAAGAGAATTCAAAGATCAGAGCAAGGAAATCATCAAGAATAACTTGAAGATCAATGAAGAACATAATGCATGTATTCGAAAAATGCAAGAAGAATAAAGACATGCAATTGACACCAAACTTAAAAATTGATACTAGACTCAAACAAGAAACATAAAATATTTTTTATTTTTATGGTTTTATAAATTTTTTTTTTATTTTTCGAAAATTGAGTGGAAAGGAAAATAAAGGGATTCAAAATTTTTAAGGTTTAATTACTATGTTGGTCCCTATAGTTTAGCAAATTTTTCAATTAGGTCCCTACACTTTTTTTCCTTTCAATTGGGTCCCTGCCCCCAATTTTTTTTTTTCAATTAGGTCCCTATTGACGGTAAATGTTACAAAAAAATGTTAAGATTGAGTGATTTGACCATTATAACCCTCACTTATCCCTTACAAATGAAGGAGACTAAGTAGGGATCTGAGGATCTGAGTTCTAACTCTCTTCTTCTCGCATCTTCCTCAAACTTCTGCTCCTCTCTTTGCAACCCTTATCCTTACTATGTCAATACTCATAGATCAGAGTCAGTTATCTTCAGGAGTCTGTAGTTCCAAAACCCTCATCAAGAAGAGACATCTTTGTTTTTGTGGTGAGGCAGTTGCTGTGATGTCTTCATCTGCAGTAGCAAGCCATGGAAGAAAGTATGCTGGTTGTGGGAGAATGCCAAAATGCAAGTTCTTCGAGTGAATTGATGATGAAGGAGATGAGAAGAGCGGATGGTTGAAGCAAAAGGAAAGGAGGGTCTGGTGCTTTTGTGGAGACACTCTGATTCTTCGTAGTTCAAGTACATCAAAAAATCCAAACAGAAGATTCATTTCTTGCCCTAATAGGAGATGCAAGTTTTTTGAGTGGGTTGATGGGAAAGAAAAAAAGATATCTGGAGAAGATGCAGTGAACAGTTCACAGCAAGTACTTGGAAGGGTTAGAGAATTTGAGGCACAAGAAAGGAAGATGGACAGATTAAGTGTGGATCTAGAGAGATTAATTGCAGAGGTTGGAGAAATAGATGCCTGGGTAGGAAGGTTATGTGCTGAGCTGAGTTCAGTGGAGAACCAATTTGCTAAGATGGAAGATAGTATGAAAAAGCAATACAAGATGCTAGTTATGCTGGGCTTGATATTAGGTGTTTTGATTGTTGCAGTGTTATATGTAAAGATGTAGAAAGCATGGTTGTTATGATAATGTAATAGTCTATATAAGACAATAGTATACTGTTTAGCATGGGTGCAATGAAGTTATATGAAATGTTTAATTTTTGTAAATGAAAGGTGTTCCTTTTCTATTTAATATGCATACAAGTATGATACTAAGAAAAAAGTAGGTAAAACAAAAGATGCATTGAATTATAATTGATAGTTAGATACCATTGTTTTTTACATTATATAATGTAGGACACCTAGATAGCAACAAAATAAATGTGACACCCACTCAAAACAGTTTTCTACCAACATAACAAAAGTGGTCCACAACACATAACAACAGTGGTCCAAACAATAAAGAAACCAGAGTCACAGGTGAACACAAATCCTACATAACACAAGAGATATCAAAAAGAAACCCTAAACTCTATTCAACCTCAATCAAGTGTAAGGTCAACATGTTCAGGCGGCTGATTTGTTGGCTTCCTAACTCCAATCTTCAGTCTTCCACTTCTTCTGACACCAAAGATTTTAGTCTTGGGCAAAGGTTGAGATGCTGGTGCAGTGGGCAGTGATGCATGTGTAGGCAAAGTGGTGGGCAGTGATGCGGGTGTGGGTAAGGTGGTAGGCTGTGATGGTGGTGCAGGCTGTGATGGTGGTGCATGGGTGTTTGTAGGTTGTGAGGGTGGGACAGGGGTGTGTGGTGGCTGGGATGTGGGTGCAGGGGTGTGTGGTGGCTGGGATGTGGGTGCAAGGGTGTTTGAAGGCCTTGATGCTGTTGCAGTCATGGGTGCAGCCCTCCCTCTACCCCTTCCTCTGGCCATCCCTCCTGCTGATCTTCCTCTGCCTTTAACCATACCTGCTGCTGCTCTTCCTCTGCCTCTCCCTTTAACCATCCTGGATCTATCAGTTGCAGCAGCTGCAGATCCATTTGTTTCATCAGCAGCAGCAGGTTCATTAGCAGCAGAGTCAACTTCTCCAGTTCCAGTTGCAGCATCAGATCCTTGTGTGACTTCAGGAGCTACAAGATGAAATAGCAGTTAATAATAGTTCATCAACAATTGAACAAAATAAGTTGGCAAACAATACCTGTCACTATAGGGTTTGGACAGAGTCTCCTATTGTGTCCGTATTGGCCACAATTACTGCAGGTAACAGAAGTTCCAGATCTTCTATACTTTGTCTGTGATCTGTTTTCATCGGGTTCCCTTATCCTAACCATCCTTGGCCTTCCTGGTTTAACTCTGAAAATTGGAGGGATGATGGTATCGCATTGTATCTTTGGCCACATATTTTCTCCATTGATTGGTGATATTGACTGCCCATATGTAGCAAGGTATGCTGCCTTGCTGTAATAGTTACTACAATAATCTTCCGGGTTGTCACCCTTCTCAAAGATAGCACAGCAAGCATGGGGACACGGCATACCACACAAACCCCAGAACCTACAACTACACCTTCCAGCCATCAAATCAACCACAAACCTTTCCATGATCATCCTGTTCTTATGGTGGACTTCATACTTCAGGTCTCCTGCCCATTTAGCTTGCCACTCCATAGCTCTAACTGCGATGATATCTAGCCGTTTCTTGGGTTTTGGCAAAAGTGTACCCTCATACCTCTCTGCCTTCTTTTTCTCTGCAAACCTTGTCATCAAATAGCACCTAATCCATTCAAACATTGTCAGAATTGGCTTGTCTCTTGCCTCTAGGATTCTTCCATTGAATGCCTCGGAGATGTTGTTCATCAGCATGTCACTCTTGGCCAGAAATGTAAAGTGACTCTTTGTCCACAATTTTGGATCCAGTGCCAACAACTTCTCATAACAGTCTCTGTTGAGCTCCTTTAGTTGATTCATCCTTCTTTCCCATTCTTCCACATAGGTAGCTTTGGCAATAGACAGAATTAGGTCCCTTAGTACAGTACCACCCCCATATGCTTTCTTACAGTTGGCATATAAATGCCTCAGACAAAGCCTATGCTCCAGTGTTGGCAATGCCTCTTGAAAGATTTGCATCAGCCCCTGTTTTATTGATTCAGTCCAGAACACAATATACGCAACATACTCAGGTAAATGTTCACTAACATATCAAATATTCAACATTAATGTTCAAAAGCTTAGCCATTGCATCTAAACATAGCATCACTAACATGTCAAGCTTATGTTCACAATCTTAGGCATTGCATATATGATCATATAAATTTCAGATTTATATCTACAAACTCAAATCAGTTGCATATATCATCATAAACATGGCGGACTTATATTCACAAACTTATATTCACAAACTCATATTAGTTGCATATATCATCACAAACATGGCAGACTTATATTCACAAACTTATATTCACAAACTCATATCAGTTGCATATATCATCATAGACATGGCAGATTTATATTTAGATAAAATTACTTGCAAAAAATTAAAGTGATACCTTTTGTTGGTCACTCATAAAAACCCATTTTCTTGATTCTCCAATGTCATTTAACAGCATCTCCAAGAACCACCCCCAGCTGTCCTTAGTCTCTGCCTCTACTGCAGCTACGGCTATGGGAAAGTAATTATCATTTGGATCTCTGCCAACAGCAACTAGCAGCTGCTGTCCATGGTCGCCCTTCAAGTGACATCCATCCATGCCAATAATAGGTCTACACCCCGCCAAGAAGCCTTTTTTGACTGCATCAAGGCACATGTACATTCTCATAAATCGGGACTGGTGCGTAAGAGAAAGCCTATCAACCAATATGGTCAGACTAGATCCTGGATTTGTCCTAAGTATCTCTGCACAGTAATCCCTTAGTTTAGCATACTGTTGAATTGCCCGCCCATGTACCTCCTCTCTTGCCTTCCTCCTTGCCCAGTAAGCCTTACCAACACTGATATTGGCCATGTATTTGTCTTGTATAGTCTGAATAACTGTCGCAAGCTTCATCTCTTCCCCTCTACTGATGTTATTGGCAATCTTCTTTGAGATCTAACTACTTGATGCAAGTCTTCCGCTATAGTTCCTTCCACATGTATGCTTTCCATTCAACGTCTTAATCCGGAAACAGTCAGAACCCCCCACCTTACTCGCAAAACAAACCCACTTGCACTTTCCCTTTCTTCCTTTGCAAACAACTCTACACCTCACCTTATCATTTTTTTGAAACCTAATGTCCCTACCATTCAATAAGGCATGCTCCTTAACAGCCTCTTTGAATTGACTAAGTGATTTAAATTCCAACCCCACCTGAAATTCATACTCTCTGTTTATCTCGGCCTCATTGTACTTAGGGAACCTCCTCTTTTTTATCATATCATCAGAGTCCCCCTCATAACTATCTATGTCATCAGTCTCATATCCATCAGATAAGCCCCCGAGTTGCTCATCACCCTCCCTTAAACCTTCATCACCTTCAGCTGTTCCAGCTGCTGCAGTTCTCTCATCATTTAGTGGGCCATTAAATCCCTCAAATGCATTTGATGGTGGATCATTATCCTCCACCTCAAACCCAAACTGATCATCATGGTCACCATCATCAGCACTATCATCAAATACCTCTTCTTCAGTAGAAGGCTCTGACTCAGCATCCACTTCAACCTCTAGCAACCCATCATCATCAGCACTGTCCTCACCTTCCTCTGGTACATAATCAGCATCAGTTGAAGTGATCTCAATCCCCTTACTTTCTCTGGCTCCATCGACAACATATACCTCGCAATGTTTGCAGGAATTTGACACCAGTGACCTAGCCATTCTCATCGCATCTCCATCGGACTTCAACTCTCTAAGACCTGACTTCAAATCCATCCCAGGTTCCTTGTACCAGACCCTAGCGAAACCCTTATACCCTAGTTGCTTTAGCTGACTGACAATCTCTTGCAATGACCATTCGTCAACCTCAAAATGTAAATCCTCCACAACCATTCCTCCTAAATACTCTAATCGTTGTCCACTGTCAACAAATTTGCCACCATGGTGCATTTTGATACTGAAATCCAAATCACCCATAACTGCATACAAAAAAAATAATGCCATAAATTCCTCTTCAAACACTTTCAGAAACACAAGGAAGCTCTAATAAACAGAATGACAAACTTTCCCAGGAGAAAAGAACAAAAACCCTTCAATGAGTGAAACATTGAGCGTTGTCTTACCTAGAGGAAGAAGCAACACCTACGACGACGGCAGTGATATCGGAGACACCAAACCCTCCCGCAATATTCTGGTGGGGTTAATCTCTGCAGCTGAGCGAGTTGGGAAGCAAGGCATGCAAACAAGTTTCTTCTCTAAGTTTGGGAGAAGAGACCGAACAGTTTCCAAGAGGGTAAAATGGTATTTCAGAAAAATATGAGTGAAAGAGCATTAGGGATTTCACATAAAGTTAGGGAATCTTTAACTTAGGAACGGAATATTCCGTTAAATCTAACTATTTGGTCACAGTAGGGACCTAATTGAAAAAAAAATTGGGGGCAGGGACCCAATTGAAAGGAAAAAAAAGTGTAGGGACCTAATTGAAAAATTTGCTAAACTATAGGGACCAACAGAGTAATTAAACCAATTTTTAATAAGAATTCCAGGAATCATTGCAATGTTAGTCTAAAACTCCGGTCCAGGAATTAGACATGGCTCACTAGCCAGCCAAGCTTTCAGTGAAAGCTTCGGTCCAAAATACTAGACATGGCCAATGGCCAGCCAAGCTTTAGCAGATCATTACTCTCAACAGCAAAATTGTTAGAAATCAACAAGCTCTTGTGATGATAAGTTGAAACCTCGGTCCAAAAGTTTAGACATGGTTTCACAACCAGCCAGACTTCAACAAATCATCATGAAACTCTAGAATTCATTCTTAAAAACTCTTAAGAACAGAATAGAAAATTTTTTTGTACTTTTGAAAAAAATTTTCGAAAAAATAAAAAGTAAAAAGCATAATCATAAAATAAAATTACCTAATCTAAGCAACAAGATGAACCGTCAGTTGTCCAAACTCGAACAATCCCCGGCAACGGCGCCAAAAACTTGGTGTACGAAATTGTGATCATCAATAATGGTGCCAAAGACTTGGAGCTCTCAAACGTGAATCACACTTTGTCACAAGTCCGCACAACTAACCAGCAAGTGCACTGGGTCGTCCAAGTAATACCTTATGTGAGTAAGGGTCGTCCCACGGAGATTATCGGCTTGAAGCAAGCTATGGTCATCTTGTAAATCTCAGTCAGGAAGATTCAAATGGTTATGGAGAATTGATAATTAAAAGATGAATAAAACATAAAATAGGATAGAGATACTTATGTAATTCATTGGTAGAAATTTCAGTAGCGTATGAAGATGCTTTGTTCCTCTCCTATTGCCTTCATCCAATCATTCATACTCCCTTCCATGGCAAGCTTTATGTTGGGCATCACCGTTGTCAATGGCTACTTCCCATCCTCTCAGTGAAAATGTTCCAAATGCGCTGTCACCACACGGCTAATCATCTGTCGGTTCTTGATCATGTTAGAATAGGATCCATTGATCCTTTTGCGTCTGTCACACGCCCAACAATCGCGAGTTTGAAGCTCGTCACAGTCATCCCTTCCTATATCCTACTCGAAATACCACAGACAAGGTTTAGACTTTCCGGATCTCAAGAATGACCGCCAATAATTCTAGCCTATACCACGAAGGTTCCAATCTTATATTAGAAATCCAAGAGATATGCATTCAAGCCATTGCTAGTAGAACAGAGGTGGTGGTCAGGCACATGTTCATAGGTGAAAATGATGATGAGTGTCACGGATCATCACATTCATCAAGTTGAAGAACAAATGAATATCTTAGAGAAGAAGTATGCATGAATTGAATAGAAAAACAATAGTACTTTGCATTAATTCATGAAGAACAGCAGAGCTCCACACCTTAATCTAGGGTGTGTAGAAACTCCACCGTTGAAAATACATAAGAAAAAGAAGTCTAGGCATGGCCGTGAGGCCAGCCTCAAACATGAACAGGTCTATGAAAGTATGATCAAGTGTGTAAAAAGTATGTAAATACAATAGCAAAAGGTCCTATTTATAGCAAACTAGTAGCCTAGGGTTACAGAAATAGGTAATTAATGCAGAAATCTTCTTCCGGGTCCACTTGGTGTGTGCTTGGGCTCAGTATTGAAGCTTCCATATGTAGAGACTTTTCTTGGAGTTAAACGCCAGCTTTTGTGCCAGTTTGGGCGTTTAACTCCAGTTTTTATGCCAGTTCTGGCGTTTTGACGCCAGAATTTTTGTGCTGACTTGGAACGCCATTTTGGGTCATCAAATCGCGGGCAAAGTATAGACTATTATATATTGCTGGAAAGCCCAGGATGTCTACTTTCCAACGCAATTGAGAGCGCGCTAATTGGGTTTCTGTAGCTCCAGAAAATCCACTTCGAGTGCAGGGAGGTCAGAATCCAACAGCATCTGCAGTCCTTTTTCAGCCTCTAAATCAGATTTTTACTCAGGTCCCTCAATTTCAGCTTGAAAATACCTGAAATCACAGAAAAACACACAAACTCATAGTAAAGTCTAGAAATGTGATTTTTAAATAAAAACTAATAAAAATCATAAAAACTAACTAAAATATACTAAGAACATACTAAAAATAATGCCAAAAAGCGTATAAATTATCCGCTCATCAACCGCTCAATATCAAACCTGTAGGCCTTGTTTGTCCTCCTATCAGTGTACTCCACACCATGTGTTCCCAACATAAAATTTTGCAAAATGAATATCAGTTAAATCACATTTCCACCGAACCCAACACAATTCATATGCTGAATAAAACGTGAAAAACATTCAATCATCAAGAAAAAAGTTTTCTTCATGCAAAAGCACTCAACAGAACACGTAAGAATCAGTTGAACCAATATTAACATTCTGACCGAACCGAAAAAGAATCAGCAGCAAATAAGAAATTTAGCTTACCACAATATCCAGCGGCACAATGTATATTTGTTCCTGATACCGCCGAACTTTGATTTGGTTGAGAATCATGCTATGTATACTGACAACCAACAGGAAGAAAAGTTATGAGATATACTGTATAAGAGTGTTTAGAAAAATTATTATTGTTAACGCAATTGGGAAAGAATTTACCGAGGCATGCACTTGTTCTTTGGGCATTAGAGACATGAAATATTCTCTTAACCCCTCATAAAGCGCCTCATGTTTAGAGACAAATATTGCTTCATATTCGTTGCTACTGTTCTTTTTCACATGTGTCATCCAATGATAACACTTTTGATCAACTCCTTCGAGATTTTTATCTTTTTTCCCGGAGTTTTGAAAACTTCAGCAGCTGGTAAAGTTGGCTCGGAAGATGTTGCTTCAGCAAATTTTAATGCTACTATCACTCCAGCATCTACCACCGCCTCTGCCAGTATTTCAAGCTCTGAAACACTCTCTTGAGAGGGCTGAGTTGGTTGAGATACTGGTGGACTTATCCCAAGGCTAAAGGAAGGCCTTTCATTTTCCCTTTGCCTAGGTTGAGCAGCATTGCAAGATGATAGATATTTAACAATAATATTAAACAAAAATGATATTAATCATTATAGTGAACCGAAATCCAAACAAATAGTGAACCTAAATCCAAACTTACAGTGAACCTAAATGATATTAAACAAAAATGATATTAAAGAAAAGCAAGTAACATACCTATCAAATGATGACAAAATTAGAGTTTCTTATTCTGATTGCCTTGCCACTGGAGGTTCTTGGGATTGTTTTTCATCAAAAACTTCATAGACATTGTCATCTTTAAAAAACTCTTCAATAACAGAACTTGTAGTTGTAAGAGATCCCGTAACACCCTGCTTTTTTGGTTCTTGAGGGCAGCTATAAGAAATAGAAGAGAGTCCAAAGACAACAAAACATTTAATTTATTTCTGGTTTCAATTGAACCATAATTAAACCATGTATAAGTAGTAAACATTATCGGTATTTATATAAGCAGTAAAACTTACACATCAACAGGTGCTTCTTGTTCGGATTGCAGTACCACCAGAGTTTCTTTGGATTGTTGCTCTTGTTCTTTGGCAGGGCTATTGCATTAAATAGAAAATAGTTCAATAACAACCCAAAATTATTATCATATACCATTAAAATTAATAAAAAGAATTTTTGTGTGAAACTTACTCTTCATCAGAAACTTGATAGACATAGTCATCTTTCATTAAGTCTTCAATTACAGAACTCGTAAGAGACACTGTAACACCCTGCTGTTTGGGTTCTGGAGGGCAGCTGTAATAAACAGAAGAGAGTCCAAAGAGAAGAACACATTGAATTATTTTCTGGTTTCAACTGAACTATAATTAAACCATGTATAAGCAGTAAACATTGAATAAGATTCATGTGGTGAATAAATATTTATTAACTTACTCATTATTAAAATTTTGTTGTGTTTCATTTTGTGGAGGAACATAAATGAAGTCATCTCTGATCAACTCTTCCTAAACCAAACTTGGAAGAGACAATGCAAGAGGAGGTCTAAGGAATGTAAACAAGGATAAAGTTAATGTTAAATAATTAGAATTTGTTTTGAAAAATAGGAATTTGTACATTGAAAAACTTACACTTCCAAAGGTTGAGAATGAGTTTCTTGTCGAAACTCAATGATTTGTAGCTCAGAATCAGGTGTAGCTCTAGTGACATTTAAACACATTTTCCTTGTGATTAATTAAACAAGAATTATAACATAAATTTAAAAGAATAACATAAATATTTTTAACTTACACTGGTGGAGTTTTAGAAGTCTTTTTTGGGAAGATTTTCTTTTTTCTAAAATATATTATTGGGCTTTTTGGCATATTTTTCCTAAAAAAAGATAATAAATTAAAATTAGAAACCAAGAGTCAAAGCAGAGGTCTAGAAACACAATAAATTCATTTATGGGCAACCACTGAACTTAAAGTACAATATGCAGTGAACCAATTTACCTTGTATTGCTCGCAGCATTTACAGAAGATGTAGAGCTTCCTTGAGTCTGTGACAGTTGCTCGCTATGCAGATTTACAGGCAGCACTCTAAGCAAGATAAATAAATATTAGTAATTTAATCTAGAAGAATTAGAAAAGGTTGTAGCAAAAGTAAGCAAAGAAAGAAAAAGAACTCGAGAATAATAAACTGAATCTTACGTCTGAGATAATTCATTTTGTGCCTCTGCTGAGTCAAAGTGATCCGGAGCAATGTTTGTTGACTGAACTCCATCATATCTTTTCTTTGATCTTTTTTCCCTTATTATTTCCAATGCTCGTTTTCTTCTTTCGGCAGCATTGTCTTTTGCTTGTTCAGTTCTGTAAGTTCATAAAATAAGTATCAAGTAATCTAAAATGTAAGTATCAATAAAAGAAAATATGATTTGAGAAACTTACTCCTTGTCAGATTGGGCTTGTGTTTTTAATACCCTTTGCGGTTGTTTTCTTTTTATTACGGGTGTTTTTTTCGATTTTATTTTCTCTGGAATACAAACAAACACATCGAATTTATACCAGAGACAAGACACTAACAATGAAGTCAACCAAACTAATAGACACCACCGAACCGAACTAAATTAAAGTGCTAAAACAAAAATTAGAAGCTCACCGAACCGAAATTAATTCATTTGCTAAAAAAAATTGATACATATGCAATCAACAAAACGTCTCACAGAAATTACGCAATACTTACTAGCTTTCAGATTCACTTGTGCTCTCTGAATCTATCGGCACATGCTTTGTTTTTTTGGTTTGTTTTTTAACCACCTTTGGTGGTTGTTTTCTTTTCTTTGTTTCGGTTTTTTTTATTTCTTCTTCTTTGCAATACATATGAACAAGAACATAAGAACAAATTTAAGCAAATACAAGTTAAATGAAATCAATATCAAAATTAAATTTACTGGCTTTCGGATTCAGATTCGGAGAATCTTTCCTCTTCCGAAAAAGAATCCATCTCGACCATTTTCTTTTTTATTTTCTTTTCTTTTTCTTTCTTGTCCAAGTTTTTTGTTTTTGTTTTTTCTTTCTTTTTTTTCTTTCTGTATAGAAGTCCCTACAACAGAAACAAGGACTCAATTATTTAATCATCAAGAAAATACATTAACAATCCGGTGAACCAAATGAAGCAATCCCACCGAACCGAAAAATATTCATATGGTGAATAGTACATGACAACTATTTAATCATCAAGAAAAATGTTTCTTAATGCAGAAACATTCAAATCAACAAACTAAGAATTACAAGAAGGACAAATAAATTAATTATAACCTAAAACAGAAGTTTATTTAGTTAGTAGAGTATTTTAAAAGCATTTGAAAGCAAATTTTTCGGAAAATTTTAGTAGAGTATTTACCAATGGTTCTGTTGTTTCAGATGAAATCTGTTCAATCATCATTTCCCTTGTTCAATGGGCCACCCATGGTACAGGGGAAGCATCAGGTGCAAACGGGCGGGGGAACTTGGTTTCGTGGAAGTATATCAACATTAATATAAAAACACAGCCATCAATAGACTGTTTCTTCCCCCCTTCTCTTGTTTTCAACTCCTTTCATAAAGAAGTTGAGCACATGCTTTGCCCAATCCCATTTCCAAATGTTGTCCACATGAAAGATTGGTGGCTTATGGATTGGGGAGGCCATACTTACTGTTGTGGAGAGCAAGAAGCACTTTTGTATGAAGACAACAAAAGTCCTCTTAAATTTTTTTCTGGTTCTCCTCCCCTTCTACACTCATGTTTAGCATATTCCTTGTCTGCTGGATTCAGGTTGTTGTAATCAACCTTTTCAGGAAAACGATTCCGTATAATATTTTAACAGCAAAAATCAGTCAAAAATGGTCAGTTTAATTTTATGGACACCAATGAACTGAAAATAAGCAGTAAGTGGAAAATGTATTACCTCCATTGGTTATGTCGAGGGCAACTGCTACTTTCCGAGGAGTTATGTATATTTTTCCCTGGAGAGTTTTCAGGCATCCTTTCTCTTCATCAAACCAATCAAGCAATTCTTTCAACAGTGTATTAGAGACATTCATTTTTGGGACATTTGCCAGGGCACCAAATTCCATTTCTTCTACAATATCTTTCTTTTCTTGACTCATTTCCTTGTACACTGTTGCTATTGCCTTTGTTTAGCATCTGTAATAGTGAGTTTTCTGCAAGTTTTAAAATAGAATGTGAGGATATATTTATAATACAAAATAGATATTATTTGAATGAAAATGGATAAATATATTTAATCTACTTACGTTATAATGTGCCTTCTCCTTCATTATTGCCATTTTCTTGTTGTGTTTTGCTGTAATAAAAAATTTTAGTCAATACTTCATTGAATACATCAACAAGCACAAGCATGTATATGTTAATCAAGTCAATTAAAATGCAACAACCCATCGAACCGAAAATCATTCATGCACAGAACCAAAATCACAAAGGGTACTGAACCGAAATATATTCATGTGCTTAATAAATGATTATCAACTTTCAATCAACAAGAATACTATTCCTCCATGCAAAAGAAGATAGTAACAATCATTTTCAAAGATCTAATTAAACTATCCACACAAATAAGAACAAGAACGTATATTTTAATCAAATCAACATCTTCCAAAAGAAAAGTTGTTCAAATTTCATGAATTAGGTGTTCCTTCAAAATAACATTTGCAAATTGGCTTCTTTAAAAACTCTTACTGAAACTTGATATCTTTCTTTAAGTATCAAGGTCAACTACCATTCGTGTTGAAGTCTATCCAATATAATGAGACAATTTTACAATAGTATGGCTTATCAAAGTGAAAGAGTTGTCTCTAATGTCAATTGTCATAAACAAAACTCATTCAATACATCAACAAGCACAAGCATGTATATCTTAATCAAGTTAATTAAAATGCCACAACCCACCGAACTAAAAATCGTTCATGCACATAACCAAAATCACAAAGGCCACCAAACCGAAAAACGTTCATGCACAGAACCAAAATCACAAAGGCCACCGAACCGAAAAACATTCATGTGGTTAATAAATGATGATCAACTTTCAATCAACAAGAATAGTATTCTTCCATGCAAAAGAAGTACTGAAGATAGTAACAAAGTTCTAGTTAAACTATCCACACCAATAAGAACAAGCATGTATATCTTAAAGCCCTAGTTACACTATCCACTGAATTGAACAAAAATAATAACAAATTTCATTCCAAGCCCTAGTTATACTGTAAAAATTATTCACAATAGTTCAATCTACTAAACGAAGTAAATCAGAACAGTAAAACTAAAATGCAAGTACGTGAAACGTGACATTGCAAGATTTTAAATGAACAGTAGTTTTCTCATACCTTTGGTAGTCTTTGTTGCTGTTTTCGTTTGTTTCTGGTTGTTGCTTGCGAAATCTTCTTCCGATTCCTTTGCAGTAGTGGTTTCCACAGAGAATGTGATTGAAGTTTGAGTGATGTTCAGAGAGATTCGAAGTGAATGAGTATTTTGGTGTATGGTTTCGTGTTGAAGATGTAATATTTTTTCATAATGAAGCGCGAATGAAAAATGAGGGGTTTCTTTCATGTCTGGCGCGTGTTTTTCACTCTCCATTTAATGCCTCTGATTCTATTTGGGTTTGGGTCAGCTTGGTTATATGGTTATATGGATGTGTAACAGCCCTGTTATGTTTTACATTTTTACGAATAAGATAATATATGTCAGTATATGACATTTTATGGACTCAAAGAGAAGAAATTGATATATTTTCTATTAGTGAAATCACAAAAGTAAATTAAAAAAATTGTAGAATTTTAAAATATTTTATGTAATTATATTTACTCTTATATTTAGTATTTACAATATGATATTTTATTATTTTAATATATTATTTAAATTTTAATTCACAATATATCCTAAATGTGTTATATCCAAATTCAAAAAAAAAGTGTCAGCATATGTAGTACCATTGTTTAGGGCAAAATGTATATATAAACCAATTGAAGACCAATATTACACATATCTACCAAAACAAAAAATATTACAAAGATCTATCAAGTGTTTTTATGTAATTCGAATGAGACCCATTCGAATTATAAAATCTAATACTAATTCGAAGCAGTGTAATTCGAATTATGCATGGACGAAATGTTTTAGTAATTTGAATGAGGGTGAAACGTGTAACACCCTAATTAGCCTAAGCCTTACCTCGCATCGTAAAGCAAAGGTTAATCAAAGGTTACGACAGTTCTAAGCTTTTACATATATTAAATAGAAGGAATTTAGTAATATCTAGAAGCCTGATGAAGAATGTAGCTCAAAATATGAATTTCAAGAGCGCAAACGTACTAACGAAGCTACTGACTTAAAGCATAAGGAAACAAGTGTTGAATAACGAAACATCATAGTATAATAGTATAATATCATAAGATGCTAGCCACGACTCGCGGAGTTTAAGCTGGCTAGCCATATACAGACCATGTTTGAAACCAGACAGTAAAAACAGCTTATACAAGTTTTGTTCTCTCAATACGAGCCTCTAGGCCAAAGCAAAATACAAAAGTGAGACACACACACACACACACACACACACACACACACACACACACACACACACACACACATACACACACACACACATATATATAATCAAAAGGACTTCAAAAGATATCTAGATCCTCCGCTCCTATCACCAATCAGACAACTCACCGAGGTGGGTTGCGACCTGCATCTGAAAAACACAACAGAAATATGGTATGAGAACCGGAGGTTCTTAGTATGGTAACAGTGCCCAGTGATGTATGATATAAGACCCCGGGACGCCAAAGGCAATCCTAGACTCCATATCCATCACAAGAATTCAAACTTAAAGCATTCTAATCCAAATCAGCATAATATATATAATCCCTTAACACGACTTAAGCCATAGTGCCATAAAAGGGCAATCTATCTTAGGGAGTTTCTACTTTAATCAAACACCGTTGTCCTACAACCTTCACCAACCGATCCGCCATGCGATCCCATCGCCAATGCCTTCCGGACCTCCTCAACTCCAGTAAAGCACAAGTATTTACAATACAAGTAAAATACAAGTAGAGGCATTGATGAGCGGATATTTTATACGCTTTTTGGGGTTAATTTCATATAGTTTTTAGTATGTTTTAGTTAGTTTTTAGTTTATTTCCATTAGTTTTTAGGAAAAATTCATATTTCTGGACTTTACTATGAGTTGTGTGTTTTTCTATAATTTCAGGTATTTTTCTAGCTGAAATTGAAGGAGCTGAGCAAAAATCTGATTCAGGCTGAAAAAGGACTGCTGATGCTGCTGGATTCTGACCTCCCTGCACTTAAAATGGATTTTCTGGAGCTACAGAACTCGAAATGGCATGCTTCCAATTGCGTTGGAAAGTAGACATCCAGGGCTTTCCAGCAATATATAATAGTCCATACTTTGCACAAGGATAGACGACGTAAACTGGCGTTCAACGCCAGTTCTCTGCCCAATTCTGGCGTCCAGCGCCAGAAAAGGATCAAAAGCTGGAGTTGAACGCCCAAACTGGCACAAAAACTGGCGTTCAACTCCATAAATGGCCTCTGCACGTGGATTGCTTAATTCTCAGCCCCAGCACACACCAAGTGGGCCCAGAAGTGGGCCTCTGCATCATCCATCATAGTTTACTCATTTGTGTAAACCTAGGCTACTAGTTTAGTATTTAAACAACTTTTAGAGACTTATTTTGGATCTCATAACATTTTAGATCAAAACTTTGTAGTCTCTGACGGCATGAGTCTCTAAACCCCATTGTTGGGGGTGAGGAGTTCTGCTGTGTCTCGATGAATTAATGCAAGTATTTCTGTTTTCCATTCAAACACGCTTGTTCCTATCTAAGATGTTCATTAGCGCTTAACTGTGATGAAGGTGATGATCTGTGACATTCATCACCTTCCTCAAACCACGAACGTGTGCCCGACAACCACCTCCGTTCTATATCCGATTGAATGAGTATCTTTTAGATTCCTTAATCAGAATCTCCGTGGTATAAGCTAGAACTGATGGCGGCATTCATGAGAATCCGGAAAGTCTAAACCTTGTCTGTGGTATTCTGAGTAGCATTCAAGGATTGAATGACTGTGACGAGCTTCAAACTCCTGAAGGCTGGGCGTTAGTGACAGACGCAAAAGGATAGTAAATCCTATTCCAACCGGATCGAGAACCAACCGGTGATTAGCCGTGCTGTGACAGAGCGCGTGAGCGTAGTTTTCACTGGAAGGATGGAAGGTAGCCATTAACAACGGTGATCTACCAACACACAGCTTGCCATAGGAGGATGTGCGTGCGTGAACAAGAAGATAGAAGAAAGCAGAGATTCAGAAGACAAAGCATCTCCAAAACTCCAACATATTCTCCACTACTGCATAACAAGTAACCTTTAATCCATGCTCTATTGTTTATTTGCAATTCAACTGATAAACACAATTGACTTCCTGACTAAGATTTACAAGGTAACCATAGATTGCTTCAAACCAACAATCTCCGTGGGATTCGACCCTTACTCACGTGACGTATTACTTGGACGACCCAGTGCACTTGCTGGTCAGTGGTACGAGTTGTGAAAATTGTGATTCACAATTTGTGCACCATGTTTTTGGCGCCGTTGCCGGGGATTGTTCGTGTTTGGACAACTAACGGTTTATTTTGTTGCTTAGATTAGGAAAAAATTTTCTTTTTAGTTTAGAGTCTTTTATTATTTATCCCCTGTTAAAACACTTTAAATTTATAGCTCAATTAGTTAGAACGTGGTGCTTATGTTCATGGTAATTGGCTATCATATTTTTAAAATCTTTTTCAAAAATAATTTTTTTTTTTATTAAATCCTGTGCCAAACTTTAAGTTTGGTGTTTTCTTGTTGATTTCCCTTTGGTTTTCGAAAATTTTGGCTTGGTTTTCTAAAAATTTTAAGTTTGGTGTTCTTTCTTCGTGTTCTTGAGTTTTCCTTGTGAATTGATTTTAAAATTTTTAAGTTTGGTGTTCCTTGGTGTTTTCCCTCCAAAATTTTCGAAAATAGGGAGCATTAGATCTAAAAATTTTAAATCTTGTGCTATCTTATTGTTTTTCTCTCTCCTCTTTAAATTCAAAAATATCTTTTCTCTCTATTTTAAAAACAAACTTTCGAAAATTATATAAAAAAAAAATTTAAAAATCATCATATCCTTTTCAAAACTTCCTAAACACTTTCTCTCTCCTCAATTTTTTCGAAAATCATAATTTTTGATTATTTTTATTTTTGGTTAAGTGTCCTCTTTCTATAAAATAAAATAATTAAAAAGGTAAATCAATCCAAGTTATATCCCTTTTGTCCATCATGGACATAAGTGGAAATGAACAGTCCAGGAGGACTCTGGGGTCATATTCTAACCCCTCTACTGCTTCATATGGGAGTAGCATATGCATACCCTCCATTGGAGTTAGTAGCTTTGAGTTGAATCCTCAGCTCATTATCATGGTGCAGCAAAGTTGCCAGTATTCCGGTCTTCCACAGGAAGAACCTACAGAGTTTCTGGCACAATTTCTACAAATTGCTGACACAGTACATGATAAGGAAATAGATCAGGATGTCTACAGACTATTACTGTTTCCATTTGCTGTAAAAGATCAAGCTAAGAGGTGGTTAAATAACCAACCTAAGGCCAGCATAAGAACATGGAAACAGCTGACAGAAAAATTCCTGAATCAATATTTTCCTCCAAAAAGGATGACACAGCTAAGGCTGGACATCCAAGGCTTTAAACAAGGAGATAATGAATCTCTTTATGATGCCTGGGAGAGATACAGAGAGATGCTACGAAAATGCCCCTCTGAAATGTTTTCAGAGTGGGTTCAGCTAGACATCTTCTACTATGGGCTTGCAGAAGGAGCTCAGATGTCTCTAGATTACTCAGCTGGTGGATCTATCCATATGAGAAAGACAATTGAAGAGGCTCAAGAGCTCATTGATACAGTTGCCAGGAATCAGCATCTGTATCTAAGCAGCAACCCTTCCATGAATGAAGAGGTTAAAACAGTAACTGCTAAATTCAGTACTGTAAAACAAGCTGCTGAATTCAATCAGCAATTGAATTTTCTAACAAAGCAGTTAGCTGAATTCAAGGACAGGCTATAGGAGACAAGGATAGCTAATATACATATGGACGAACAGTTTAAGCAAACAAAGCAGCAGCTATCAAGGCAAATAGCAGAAGAATGCCAAGCAGTTCAATTGAGGAGTGGGAAAACACTAAATACCCCACCTCAAGGCATCAAAAATTCAAGAAATGAGCGACCCACCGAAAATTCACCTGAGGACAGTAAGAGCCCAGGGAAAAATAATTCTGGCACTAAAACGCCAGAAAATGGGTGGAAGGCTGGCGCTGAACGCCCAGACCATGCCCAAAACTGGCGTTCAGCGCCTGAAACAAGGCAGAATTGGCGTTCAACGCCAGAAATGGGCAAGAATCTGGCGTTGAACGCCCAAATGGGGCAGAATCCAGCGTTGAACGCCCAAAATGGGCACATTTCTGGCGTTCAGGCGCCAGGAACAGACAGTGAGCTGGCGTCTAACGTCACTCCAGCTTCTGACTCTGGCACTCAATTGCCAGTGAGGGATCAGACTCACACAAGTGCTGATAACAACCCCTCTAAAAAGGCTTCTTTAACCACTAAGGTTGAGGAATATAAAGCCAAGATACCTTATCCTCAAAAACTCCGGAAAGAGGAGCAGGATAAGCAATTTGCTCGCTTTGCAGATTATCTAAGGACTCTTGAAATAAAGATTCCATTTGCAGAGTCACTTGAGCAAATACCTTCTTATGCCAAGTTCATGAAAGAAATCTTGAGTCATAAAAAGGAGTGGAGAGAAACAGAAAGAGTTCTCCTCACTGAAGAATGCAGTGCAGTCATTCTGAAAAGCTTTCCTGAAAAGCTTAAAGACCCTGGGAGTTTTCTGATACCATGCATATTAGAAGGTGATTGCACCAAGACAGCTTTATGCGATCTTGGGGCAAGCATCAACCTGATACCTGCATCCACTATCAGGAAGCTTGGCTTAACTGAAGAAGTTAAACCAACCCGGATATGTCTCCAACTTGCTGATGGTTCCACTAAATACCCATCAGGCGTGATTGAGGACATGATTGTCAGAGTTAGGCCATTCGCTTTTCCCACTGACTTTGTTGTGCTGGAAATGGAGGAGCACAAGAGTGCTACTCTCATTCTAGGAAGACCCTTCCTAGCAACTGGACGATCCCTCATTGACGTCCAACAGGGGGAAATAACCCTGAGAGTCAATGATGATGAGTTCAAGTTGAACGCTATCAAAGCCATGCAGCATCCAGACACATCAATAGACTGCATGAAAGTTGATCTTATTGACTCTTTGGTAGAAGAGATCAACATGGCTGAGAGTCTCGAATCAGAGTTGGAAGACATCTTTAAAGATGTTCAGCCTGATTTGGAGGATTCAGGGGACATGAAAGAGCCTCTGAACTTTCTTCTGAAAGAGGAAAAACCTCCTAAACCCGAGCTCAAGCCACTACCACCATCCTTGAAATATGCATTTCTGGGTGAAGGTGACACTTTTCCAGTGATCATAAGCTCTGCTTTAAATTCACAGGAAAAGGAAGCACTTATTCAAGTGCTAAGGACACACAAGACAGCTCTTGGGTGGTCCATAGGTGACCTTAAGGGCATAAGCCCAGCTAGATGCATGCACAAAATCCTATTGGAGGATAATGCCAGACCAGTGGTTCAACCACAGAGACGGCTAAATCCAGCCATGAAGGAAGTGGTGCAGAAAGAGGTCACCAAACTACTAGAGGCTGGGATTATTTATCCCATTTCTGATAGCCCCTGGGTGAGCCCTGTCCAAGTTGTCCCAAAAAAGGGAGGCATGACAGTGATTCATAATGAAAAAAATGAACTGATTCCTACAAGAACAGTCACAGGGTGGCGCATGTGTATTGACTACAGAAGGCTCAATACAGCCACCAGAAAGGATCATTTTCCTTTACCATTCATAGACCAGATGCTAGAAAGACTAGCAGGTCATGAGTACTACTGCTTTTTGGATGGCTACTCAGGCTATAACCAGATTGCAGTAGATCCCCAGGATCAAGAGAAAACAGCATTCACATGTCCATCTGGAGTGTTTGCTTATAGAAGGATGCCATTTGGGCTATGTAATGCGCCTGCAACCTTCCAGAGATGCATGCTCTCTATTTTCTCTGATATGGTGGAAAAATTTCTGGAAGTCTTCATGGATGACTTCTTAGTATATGGAGACTCATTCAGCTCCTGTCTTGATCACCTGAAACTTGTTCTGAAAAGATGCCAAGAAACCAACCTAGTTTTAAACTGGGAAAAGTGTCACTTCATGGTGACTGAAGGAATTGTTCTTGGGCATAAAATCTCAAACAAGGGAATAGAGGTGGATCAAGCAAAAATAGAGGTAATTGAAAAATTACCACCACCTGCCAATGTTAAGGCAATCAGAAGCTTTCTGGGGCATGCAGGATTCTATAGGAGGTTTATAAAGGATTTTTCAAAAATCGCAAAACCTCTAAGCAATCTGCTAGCTGCTGACACGCCATTTGTGTTTGACACAAAGTGCCTGCAGGCATTTGAAACGCTGAAAGCTAAGCTGGTCACAGCACCAGTCATTTCTGCACCAGACTGGACATTACCATTTTAGCTAATGTGTGATGCCAGTGATCATGCCATTGGTGCAGTATTGGGACAGAGGCATGACAAGCTTCTGCATGTCATTTATTATGCCAGTCGCGTTCTAAATGATGCCCAGAAAAATTACACAACCACAGAAAAAGAACTACTTGCAGTGGTTTACGCCATTGACAAGTTCAGATCATACTTAGTAGGATCAAAAGTGATTGTGTATACTGACCATGCTGCTCTTAAATATCTACTCACAAAGCAGGATTCAAAACCCAGGCTCATCAGATGGGTATTGCTTCTGCAAGAGTTTGATATAGAAATAAGAGACAGAAAAGGGACAGAGAACCAAGTGGCTGATCATCTGTCCCGGATAGAGCCAGTGGAAGGGACGTCTCTCCCTTCTCTTGAGATCTCTGAGACGTTTCCTGATGAGCATTTATTCGCCATTCAGGAAGCACCATGGTTTGCTGATATTGCAAACTATAAAGCTGCAAGGTTCATACCCAAGGAGTACAACAGGATACAAAAGAAGAAATTAATTACTGATGCAAAGTACTACTTGTGGGATGAACCTTATCTCTTTAAGAGATGTGCAGACGGAATTATCCGTAGGTGTGTGCCTAGAGAAGAAGCACAGAGGATCCTATGGCATTGCCATGGATCACAATATGGAGGCCATTTCGGAGGTGAGCGAACCGCCACCAAGGTCCTCCAATGTGGCTTCTATTGGCCCACACTCTATAAAGATTCCCGAGAGTTTGTACGTAATTGTGACAGTTGCCAAAGAGCTGGTAATCTGCCTCATGGTTACGCCATGCCTCAACAAGGAATCTTAGAGATTGAGTTGTTTGACGTATGGGGAATTGACTTCATGGTTTTTCATGTTTTATTAGGTTCATGATCATGTGGAGTCACAAAATAAATATTAAAAATTGAAAACGGAATCAAAAACAGCAGAAGAAAAATCACACCCTGGAGGAAGCACCTGTCTGGCGTTCAACGCCAGAACAGAGCATGGTTCTGGCGCTGAACGCCCAAAATGGGCAACATCCTGGCGCTGAACGCCCAGAACAAGCATGGTTCTGGTGTTCAACGCCAGAAATGGCTAGTAAATGGGCGTTGAACGCCCAAAATGGGCACCAACCTGGCGCTGAACGCCCAGAGTTGTGTGCAAGGGCATTTTGCATGCCCAAATTGGTGCAGGGATGTAAATGCCTTGACACCTCAAGATTTGTGGACCTCACAGGATCATTTCAAGATCTGTGGACCCCACAGGATCCCCACCTTCCCTCCTCATAATCCTAGTTTTTTTTCTTTCCACATCTTCTTCTTCATCTATTCCCTCTTCTTTTGCTCGAGGGCGAGCAACATTCTAAGTTTGGTGTGGTAAAACAATTATGTGAAGGATCTATAGCTCAGTGGTAGAACATGTGGCTGAAAATCAAGAGATACCTCAGGGGATGCACTTCCCTCCACATAATTATTGGAAGCAACTGAGGATAGAAATACCAAAAATCACTAGGAATCAAGCCACAAAGGCAAGGAAGAGACATAAAAGAGCTCAAGAACATCATTGGTGCCTCAAGAAGGAAATGCCATCATCACTAAGGTGGACTCGTTCCTTGTTCTTACTTTCTCTGTTTTTCGTTTTCTCTATGTTAAGTGCTTATCTATGTTTGTGTCTTCATTACATGATCATTAGTAGTAATTAGTGTCTAGTTTGATTTTATCCCCAATTAAGTTATAGTCTATTTTTCTCATCATCAGCAAACATAAATAAAATAGTAGATCTTTTGAATAAGAGGCAATAAAATTTCGAGTTTTTAATAAGAAAAATTTTAATTAGTAACATGTGGTGGCAATGCTTTCTGTCTTCTGAATGAATGCTTGAACAGTGCATATGTCTTTTGAATTTGTTGTTTAAGACTGTTAAATATGTTGGCTCTTGAAAGAATGATGAACATGAGACATGTTATTGATAATCTGAAAAATCATAAAAATGATTCTTGAAGCAAGAAAAAGCAGCAAAGAACAAAGCTTGCAGAAAAAAAAAAAAAGAGAAAGCAAGCAGAAAAAGCCAAAGCTCTTAAAACCAAAAGGCAAGAGCAAAAAGCCAATAGCCCTTAAAACCAAAAGGCAAGGGTAATAAAAAGGATCCCAAGGCTTTGAGCATCAGTGGATAGGAGGGCCTAAGGGAATAAAATCCTGGCCTAAGCGGCTAAACCAAGCTGTCCCTAACCATGTGCTTGTGGCGTGAAGGTGTCAAGTGAAAACTTGAGACTGAGCGGTTAAAGTCAAGGTCCAAAGCAAAAAAGAAGAGTGTGCTTAAGAACTCTGGACACCTCTAATTGGGGACTTTAGCAAAGCTGAGTCACAATCTAAAAAGGTTCACCCAATTATGTGTCTGTGGCATTTATGTATCCAGTGGTAATACTGGAAAACAAAGTGCTTAGGACCACGGCCAAGACTCATAAAGTAGCTGTGTTCAAGAATCAACATACTGAACTAAGAGAATCAATAGCACTATCTGAATTCTGAGTTCCTATAGATGCCAATCACTCTGAGCTTCAATGGATAAAGTGAGATGCCAAAACTGTTCGGAAGCAAAAAGCTACTAGCCCCGCTCATCTAATTAGAATCTGAGCTTCATGCAAAAAACTCTGAGATATTATTGCTTCTCAACCTATTAGTCTTCTATTTTATTTGTCTAGTTTCTTGAGGACAAGCAACAGTTTAAGTTTGGTGTTGTGATGAGCGGATATTTTATACGCTTTTTGGGGTTAATTTCATATAGTTTTTAGTATGTTTTAGTTAGTTTTTAGTTTATTTCCATTAGTTTTTAGGAAAAATTCATATTTCTAGACTTTACTATGAGTTGTGTGTTTTTCTGTAATTTCAGGTATTTTTCTGGCTGAAATTGAAGGAGTTGAGCAAAAATCTGATTCAGGCTGAAAAAGGACTGCTGATGCTGTTGGATTCTGACCTCCCTGCACTCAAAATGGATTTTCTGGAGCTACAGAACTCGAAATGGCATGCTTCCAATTGCGTTGGAAAGTAGACATCCAGGGCTTTCCAGCAATATATAATAGTCCATACTTTGCACAAGGATAGACGACGTAAACTGGCGTTCAACGTCAGTTCTCTGCCCAATTCTGGCGTCCAGCGCCAGAAAAGGATCAAAAGCTGGAGTTGAACGCCCAAACTGGCACAAAAACTGGCGTTCAACTCCATAAATGGCCTCTGCACGTGGATTGCTTAATTCTCAGCCCCAGCACACACCAAGTGGGCCCCAGAAGTGGGCCTCTGCATCATCCATCATAGTTTACTCATTTGTGTAAACCTAGGCTACTAGTTTAGTATTTAAACAACTTTTAGAGACTTATTTTGGATCTCATAACATTTTAGATCAAAACTTTGTATTCTCTGACGGCATGAGTCTCTAAACCCCATTGTTGGGGGTGAGGAGCTCTGCTGTGTCTCGATGAATTAATGCAAGTATTTCTGTTTTCCATTCAAACACGCTTGTTCCTATCTAAGATGTTCATTAGCGCTTAACTGTGATGAAGGTGATGATCTGTGACATTCATCACCTTCCTCAAACCACGAACGTGTGCCCGACAACCACCTCCGTTCTATATCCGATTGAATGAGTATCTTTTAGATTCCTTAATCAGAATCTCCGTGGTATAAGCTAGAACTGATGGCGGCATTCATGAGAATCCGGAAAGTCTAAACCTTGTCTGTGGTATTCTGAGTAGGATTCAAGGATTGAATGACTGTGACGAGCTTCAAACTCCTGAAGGCTGGGCGTTAGTGACAGACGCAAAAGGATAGTAAATCCTATTCCAACCGGATCGAGAACCAACCGGTGATTAGTCGTGCTGTGACAGAGCGCGTGAGCGTAGTTTTCACTGGAAGGATGGAAGGTAGCCATTGACAACGGTGATCCACCAACACACAGCTTGCCATAGGAGGATGTGCGTGCGTGAACAAGAAGACAGAAGAAAGCAGAGATTCAGAAGACAAAGCATCTCCAAAACTCCAACATATTCTCCACTACTGCATAACAAGTAACCTTTAATCCATGCTCTATTGTTTATTTGCAATTCAACTGATAAACACAATTGACTTCCTGACTAAGATTTACAAGGTAACCATAGATTGCTTCAAACCAACAATCTCCGTGGGATTCGACCCTTACTCACGTGACGTATTACTTGGACGACCCAATGCACTTGCTGGTCAGTGGTACGAGTTGTGAAAATTGTGATTCACAATTTGTGCACCAGGCATATACATCAATTAATACAAGTAACAATTAGACATGTTTAACAGATAGGAAAAACAAGATCAAGTCGGCAAAGGATACAAGCAGGTAGAAAATGCATATGATGAATGCCTGCCCTACTGGCTGTGATATCACATTGTCGGTTCAACTACCAACCCGATACATCTCCATGGAGATGTTGCCCTTCGGACTCATGGTGTGGGAATCCCCGAGATATAGTGCTCAGATCACTGTCCAGGATTTTGCGCCGCACGCTCTGATGATCCGAAGGGATGCAAGCGGGATCTATTGCCTCCGACCTCACATCTAAGCGCAAGCGGGACGAACCACCACCCTTACGCCATCGCCACTACCTCGACAGGCGGGATCCAACCTCGGCCCCTGCCGGACGCATAGCGTCTCATAATCTCAATGAAAAAGTGGTGCAGTGGTTTTCAAAACATTTTTAGCACAAGATGGATCCATTACTTCATTCAGAGTCCTCGACTCCTTTCAACCACTGTTCATGCACATTTCAGTCCCTTGATTTCGCATCTCATCCATCAACCATTCATCACACATCATCAAACCTTCCCCAGTACAACAGAAACCTAGTTCTCTGTTTGCTAACTTTTTCCCAAATAATAGTGTCTAAAACTCTTAAACCATTTCCCATATTTGAACACCCAAAAATATACCCAAGAGTCTTAAAAAGGTGTTATAGAAGCTTATAACTTTGTCGGGAAGGTAAATTAGTTGAAAACAAAGCAAAATTTGAGAAACAGGGCATGTGCGTCCGTACAGGGGTGTGCGTGCGCACGCCCAGGAAATTTTCAAAAGTGTGCGTACGCACAGGGGTATGCGTACGCACAGGTATCAAAACATAAAAAGATCTGTTCACTCGCACAACCTGTGCCAGCGCCCCCAACAGACGGGCCTCCCCAACGTGTGCGTGCGTACAGGTCTGTGCGTACGCACAGGTTGCAATTTTCCTATTAGTGTGCGCGCGCACAAGCTGTGCCAGCACTGCAAGCAGAGCGCCTGCCTCTGCGTGTGCGGATGTACAGGTCACAATTTTTGCAGAGTGTACGTGCGCACATACCAGAAAACTCATAATTCTGTAACTTTGCAGAATTTCCAGTTTTCAACACCAATTTTTGAATGATCATAACTTCCTCTACAAAATTCCAAATTTCACAAACTTTATACCGATTTAAAGGATTTTCAAAGATCTTTAATTCTGAACAAATCTCAACAAATTTTGAAAACCGAGGCAAGAGTTATGATCAAACAAAGTTCACCAAAATTCATCTTTTACTCAAAATCACCATTTTCACAATTGTGTTGCAAAGCACAACCAATACCAAACCAACCTATTCCCAAACTCTGCCTTTCATCAAAATCAACCCTCTATGTCATACCACACCAAAATTACCACATTTTTCTTCACTTTTCCTCATCCACAACATTCATATCAATATATCTCATAAATCAAGCTTCATTAACAAATTTCAACTTCATTATCAATCATCCAACTCCAAAATCATATTTATCAACATAATCCACTACTTAACCTCATAAAGCATTCATCCTCATCATGTTACTATCAATCATCATTATCAACTCAAAATTCTTCATTTCATCAAACATCATCATACAACAACATCCAGCAACTCATCAATCATTCAAATTCAATCCTATCTTATGGGTCACTAGCCTAAGTGTCCATGAATATTATATACTACATAGAGAAAACCGAAATCATACCTTGGTCGATTCCCAATATGAACCAAATGAGCTTTCGACCAAAATCCAACCACCAATATAGCTCCAACAAGCACCAACAAGCTCCAAACTCACAATAATCAAGCTATATACATATAAATCACCACAAAATCAACCTAGGGCTCAACATAAACCAAAATTTTACAAGAGTTCAAAGCCTCTTACCTCTCCCAACAGATTATATGACAAAACCCAAAAGCAAGCAAGGATTATAGTGAACCTAAACACCAAGAATCACAAAAACTCACTTCATCAAAAACCCTAGGTACCCGAAATTTTGGAGGGAAGAACTGGGGAGATTTCGAGTTTACCTCTAGAGTTTCTTGAATGAATTTTGTAGAGCTCTTCGCAAGGAACGCGTAGCCGCTGACGGCACGTAAATCGGAGCTCTAGAACTCAAGATATGAGCTTGAGAAGATTGAGGTGATTAGGGTTCCACCTCTTCTTCTCTCCCTCTTTCAAATTCTGAAGTGTGTGTGTGTGTTTATGAGGCTAGGGTTCATTAAATGAACCTTTATATATGTTGGACTTGAGTCCAACTTGGGCCCGGTTCAATCCGTTAGCGTTTTTAGCCCGTTTGACCCAACTTCGGGCCAGACCTTTAAAATTAACGCCCGATTTTTCATTTTTACTGTTTTTCTAAGGTTTATGACTGTTTCTACTTTTTCTCGCACAGCACTGGGCAAACTTGAACTGATTTAACCAGTTCAACTGCCGATTCACGATTTTTTTACGATTTTTCGCAAAAAACACATTTTCTAACTCAGAAAGACCCATGAGTCCTAAAATGATGTTTAAAACCTCAAATTCTCACTCTAACTTTTCGGAATCAAATTTGGGCAATATAACCACTTAATTAACCAGTTCGATTAATTGCGGTTCTTACAAAACGAACTACATGCACGTAAACATAGCTCTAATTCGAAGTGGACTAATTCGAATTACCACAAGTAGTAGGTAATTCGAATTGGTCTCATTCGAATTACCAATGAATGTCCCTATAAATATAGTTTGAGTTCAGCTTTTTTTTTTAATGCATAGAATATAAAATATATTTTTTAATTTTTAAATTCTTAATTTTTTCAATAAATTTATTTAAATTATATCACAAAAAAATATTTTATTCCATGCAAAACAATTTAAAAAATGGCTTAAAAAATATTAGGAGTACTATAAAAATTTGTAATATGCCAGTGACTTAGGTAAATACATGCATGTACTCAAACTTTAAATAAAATACTCTACATAGTCAATAATAATTTAAAAATTAAAAAAATTAAAAAAAGATTAAATTTAGATGCAAATATTTATGCATGTACTCAAATTTTAAATAAAATACTCTACATAATCAATAATAATTTAAAAATTAAAAAAAATTATTCCATGCAAAACAATTTAAAAAAATGGCTTTAAAGATGTTAAGAATACTATAAAAATTTGTAATGTTCGAGTGACTTAGGTAAGTAGATGATAAAAATATATATATTTTTTTAATTTTTAAATTATTATTATTGACTATGTCTAGTATTTTATTTAAAGTTTGAGTACATGCATGTATTTACCTAAGTCATCGAGACATTACAAATTTTTACAGTACTCCTAACATCTTTTAAGCCTTTTTTTAATTATTTTGCATGGAATAAAATTTTTTTTGAGATATAATTTAAATAAATTTATTTAAAAAATTAATAATTTAAAAATTAAAAAAATATATTTTATATTCCATGTATTAAAAAAAAAGAAAGCTAAACTCGAACTATATTTATAGGGCATTCATTGGTAATTCGAATGAGATCAATTCGAATTACCTTGGGCTGCTACTTGTGGTAATTCGAATTAGTCCACTTCGAATTAGAGCTATATTTACGTGCATGTAGTTTGTTTCACCCTCATTCGAATTACTAAAATATTTTGTTCATGTATAATTCAAATTACACTGCTTCAAATTAGTATTGGATTTTATAATTCGAATGGGTCTCATTCGAATTACATAAAAACACTTAGTAGATCTTTGTAATATTTTTTGTTTTGGTAGATATGTGTAATATTGGCCTCCAATTGGTTTATATATGCATTTTGCCCTATTGTTTATATCCATTTTCACGCATCTTGTATCTCTGAGGTATTGGGAAGTAATTCTTCTCATTTTTTAGATAGACCGGTACTTAATTGCTAATTTTGATATCATGATTCATTTTTTGTTCTCAGTTTTATCTAATTTACTTTATAATTTATTTATAAAATTTTTTTAAAATAATTTAAAAACACTTTAAAAAATATTAAATAAAAAGGACAATTTACATAAATAAAATGGTTGGAAGAAATTGTTACGCAAATACAACATTCTAAAACACCAGATGCAAATGCAACAAATGCAATTGTATGTAATTCGCGACACCCTAACGCGGAAACTAAATACACGTAATCCGCTACACCCTGTAACAGTTTATGATCATATGGGCCCAAAGCCTATTCCGCTACACCCTCTAGCAGATAACGAAGAGAGTAGAAGCAAAGAAGATGCCTATATATACCCAGCAAGTTGTGCAGAGTGTCATTTTCATTCATTCATAACTTGAGGAATAGAGAGTGAAGAGAGCTTTTTGGTGTTAGTGCACTCTTCTGGGAAAATAAAAAAGAGTAAGAGGCACGGTGTGAAGTTTACAGATAGAGAACCACTGAGTGTTTTCATCAGGTCGTCTGATACACTGTTGGATCTGAAGACCAGTATATTGCAGAAGTTGGGCGCGGGTGGCACAAAGTGGGTGAAGAAGCTTTTCTACAAGATTCCTATTGCGGTTGTGTCAACCGGCGTGTAGTATGAAACATTCGTGTTACGATCAGATGAAGATATGTAGGTGTTGTTTCATTCTCGTCAGAGTTTTCCGGAAGTGAGGATACATGAGTTGTTTGCGAAGTTGGAACATGGCATCGATAATTCTGGGGCATCCGCGCCGACCCCTCAGTCCACCACGATGGGGGGTGCCTCTACCTCGATGCCCGTTGTTGTACCTGAGTGTTTGTTGGAGTATCGGCCAGCTGGTCCGGATGGGGTATTCACCTCAGCTCATCCATCTCCAAATATAGGACGTGAGGGGGAACCAGATCGGGTTGAAAATGCGATGCTGGAGGATGATTCCGACGAAGAGCCTGCCGACATTGGAGGGGACAACAATGATGAAATCCTGACAAACCCAGCAACATGTCAACCACCGTCAAGTGCTGGCACACATGAGCAACCTGCACATTATTCTACCCTGGACCTGGAAGCCATCGGCCAACCGTCGGAGTCAGTTCCAACCTTCGGGGGTCAAGGGTTGCACGAGAGAAATTCTGTAGTTGAATTTCAAGTTGGCCAATCTTTTCACAGTAAGGAGGAAGCTGTTCTTACTGTAAAGGATTACAGCATTCGGCGTGGTGCTGAGTACAGAGTGATGGAGTCGGATCATCTTAAGTACCATGGGAGATGCAAGGAGTTCGAGAAGGGTTGCACGTGGATGATTCGCATCAGCCTTCGAGCGCAGAAGGGAACCTGGGAGGTTCGACGGTACAACGGACCACACATATACTTGGCTACATCGATATCAAGCGACCACCGACAGCTTGATTATCATGTGATCTGTGCAAAAGTCTTTCCTCTGGTTCGAGCCAATGCGGCGGTAACGATAAAGGTATTGCAAGAAGCTACCGAAGGAACGTACGGGTTCAGGCCAACTTACAGGAAGACGTGGTTGGCAAACAGAAGGCGGTAGCATAGATATACGGGAATTGGGAAGAGTCCTATGTCGAGCTACCTCGTTGGATCCTTGGTGTCCAGTCTACCATGGAGGGGACGGTTGCCTTGTTGAAGACGTCTCTGATTCGAGTCGGTGATGATGTTGACGACTCAACCGTTTACTTTCATCATTTTTTCTGGACGTTTCCTCCTTGTGTTGAAGCTTTCCGACATTGCAAGCCATTGGTAAGCATAGACGGTACTCATTTGTACGGAAAGTATGGCGGGACTTTGCTCCTGGCCATTGCCCAAGATGGAAACTCCAACATCTTGCCTATTGCTTTCAGTCTCATGGATGGGAAAAATGCCAAGTCGTGGTCTTTCTTCCTGACCAACCTGCGCCAACATGTGACTCCGCAACAGGGGATACTGGTCATCTCAGATAGGCACAACAGCATCAAGGCTGCACTAGAGAACCCTAACAGTGGGTGGTTACCCCATCATGCATATCGAGCATTTTGTATTCGGCATGTTGCAGCTAACTTCGCACTCAGTTTCAAGGGCACGAATGCAAAGCGTTTGATTGTTAATGCTGCTTATGCGAAGACTGAGGCAGAGTTTCATTATTGGTTTGATATAATACGAACTGAGAATCTGGCAATGTGTGATTGGGAAAACAAAATAGAATACGATAAGTGGACTCAGCACCAGGATGGAGGCAGACGATTCGGTCACATGACGACCAATATATCTGAGTGTGTTAATTCTGTTCTGAAGGGTACACGGAATCTTCCAGTTACCGCCCTCGTGAAGTCCACATATGGTCGGCTAGCGGAGTTGTTTGTCATTCGTGGTCAGACGGCAGAGGCTCAGTTGGCCAGCAGTGCCAAGTTTTGCCAGTCTTTTATGAAGGCGATGGAGCGCAACTTGAGAGACTCCAGGTGCTTCACTGTCACCCTATTCGATAGACACCAGTCTGAGTATACCGTTACTGAGACGACACCGACTGGGAGCTTTTCACTTGGGACGTACCGAGTCTCCCTTCAGGATCGTACATGCGACTGTGGATACTTTCAGGCTCTCCATTATCCATGTTGTCATGTGATTGCATGTTGTGCCCAGTCACGGCTTGATTGGTCTATCTATGTCGACGAAGTCTACACCATGCAGAAGGTGTTCAGGGTGTACTAGATGGGTTTTGTGCCGCCAAGGCGCCAATACCAGAGGGACTTTGGCCACCTTATGATGGTGCGACCGTTATTCCGGATCCTAGCTTGAGGCGTTGTCGTGATGGGCGACCAAGGTCTACCAGGATCCGGAACAACATGGATGAGGCCGACCCCAACCGACCGAAGCAATGCGGGCTCTGCAGACAGCCTGGGCACACGCATAGATCTTGCCCCCAGAGAGGCTCCACCGTTGCTGGTAGTTCATAGGAGTTGTAGTGTTTGTGCTTCTAGTTTTTGAATTTTATTTTCTCATGTAGCGATTTACGTTTTTGGGAGTTAGTGTTAGTGTTAGTGCCTTTGGTTTGTTAGTATTAGTGTTAGTTCAGACCTATTTGTATGACTTATGACACTTTTATTTCCTTTAAGTGTTAATCGTTTGTGATTATTACATTTGTATGACTTATGTAGTAATTTATTCTGTGTTAGTGTTAATGACTGGTGGCTATTATATTTCTACAACTTTTGGCTTATGACGAATATATTTGTATAACTTCGTACCTTTTGCATTCCGGAGTGTTACTATTAGACTAGTATTCATGAATATGTTCCCAAGCTTCCACTCTCTTCGTAATCCGCTAGAGGGTGTAGCAAAATAGGCTTCGGGCCCATATGATCATAAACTGCTACAGGGTGTAGCGGTTTATGAGTATTAACGTAATCCGCAACAGGGTGTAGCGGATTACGTGCATTTAGTTTCCGCGTTAAGGTGTCGCAAATTACATACAATTGCGTTTGTTGCATTTACGTCTGGTTTTTTAGAATGTTGTATTTGCGTAACAGTTTATTCCATTCATTTTATTTATGTAAATTGTCCAAATAAAAAATTATTGAAACATTTATATTATATTTATCAAATATTACCTATCGAAATTCAATCCGATATAGCTTACAAATTGCGACGGGTTTTGAATTTAAAACCTTAGTATTATTATTCAAAGTTCCGCATTTTTCAAGTTGAATATTTTATGTTCTTTTTATAAGTACCATCTTCTGTTTTCAAATTTTGATCGACCTTTTTAAGAGAAAAAAATTATTTAAACACTAAATATTTTTTATATTTGTATAAAAATTTAGTTACTAATAATTAATTATGTATTTAAATTATTTTAAATTAAGAAAATAAAAAAATGCATGTTTAGTTATTAAAAAATATTGATATTAAAATAATATTTATTATAAAAGATATAGATGTATAAAAAATATTTAAAAAAAATTAATTAATATGTGTTGATACATAATAAATTTATCATTAGTAAAAAATTTAAATTTTTTATTTAATAAATAATTAATTTTTTGTACTCTTAATAAAAAAATTTAATTCATAATTTTAACAATTATTTTTAAGACACAAAATAAATAAATTTTTTTTTGAAAAGAATCGCTGAATCCGCATGAAATATTGTCTTGTAATAAATGTTTTACACAAGTCAACAAAATGCCATTAATTAAGATGGTCAAGACTCTTTTAAATAGATTAATTACCGTATCTAGGTATATATATTTTAACTTTTATAGCAAATCATAATTATGGAAATATATAAAGACTAATAGTACGATTTATTTATTAGTTAAAGTTTGACTTTTAAATTGGATAGTTTTCCTTTTTTAGTACAAAACCCTAATGTCAAATGAGATTATAAATTCTTAGTAGATATCATTCCTTATCTTTATCATTACGTTCAAATGCGTATATAAATATAAGAATAGTTAATGAAAAAATATAGATATAAGAATAAGTATAAAAATTAATTTCTAATTGATTAATATTAACAAAATTTTTTATTTTAAAATTATTTTTAATCTTATTTTTCTAATAAATAAATATTTAAATTTAAAATAAAAACATAATGTAAAAAGTTAACTAATATTAGTCGAAAATAATTTTTTCTTTAGTAAAAATTAAATATAAAGTAATAATAAAGATAGTCTGAAAAGATAATTCAATAAATAAAAGTTAATTTTATTTTACTTCGATAATGATAAAGTTTAAAATTATATATATGCATAGGAAAGACAAATATAGAAAATATTTATCAACATTTCTTTCAATTAATATTGACTTAAAATATAAAAGTGACAAATGACTAAAGATATTTTAAAAAAAAAATAACAAAGATGATGTAACAATAGTAGCGGTTTTATGTTCTAAAATGGGGAAAAGGGGACGTAAGAGAGGGAAATATAGATGGTAAGAAAACACGGGAAAAACACGGAAAAAGGAAGCAATGAGAATCCTCGGTGTGCGTGTGATGTCAATCCAAGTCAACTTTGAGGCATACGCTGTCAAAACCAACCCATCCCTTCTGCTTTTTCAGACATTGGCATTCATCACACGCCTACTACAACTACAACAAAACAAATGCCCCCAACCTCAGAAATCAATAATAGCCCCATGGGCCCCCCTCCCATAAGAAAAGGTCAACGTCCTCCACTCACCTCTTCCATCCAAATAACATATCAACAAACAACAAAAAGTTGCTCATTAAAACATTTTTTATTTTTTACTTTCTTTTTTCAAATTACATCCATTCAAAATGGTCTATTACTAATAACAAATTGAATAGTATGCATTGATTTTTAAATGTCTATATTTTATTACTGACAGCATACGGAAAACTAAAAATAAGGATATTAATAACTTTTGAATATATTATTAATTCATCTTTCAAAATTAAAAATAACAGAGAGGCCAAATATTTATGAAAAGCTAAAATTCAAAATTTTTGATAAATCATATTTAAGAACTTACCTTTTTTTTAATTCACATTACGTATTTTTTTAATTTACAATTAATAAAAAATATGTTTACATAGATTTATTAAAGATATCAGATTAATTTCATCTTTAATTTAGATTTGTTTAATAAATTTAGTATATTATCATAGTAGTCAATACTTATAGTTTATAAAATACGGACGACACTTACAAGATATATAGATATATTAATTTTATTTTATTTTATTATAAGATTTAGGAACATAACGTATATAAAATATAAATTATTTTTTAGATATTGTAACAATATTTTGGTATTTTATTAAGATTAAAATATAAACTAATTTTTTAAAAATATTTTAATATTTTTTTAATTATATAATTATTGTTAAACTCATTTTAATAATATAGACTAAAAATAATATTAAATACTATGACACGTAATGGTATTTTTGACAGAAATTATTTTTAATATGAAAATGAAAATGTTGTTTTGGTTGAATATTGATATTTGAAGTGTATTACAATATTGTGGAACTCATTCAACACGCCCCCACGTGTTGCACCACGCCCCCGACGTGTTGGCCAATATGCTGCCACGTGTCCAACACGCCCCCCACGTGTTGGCCAGAATGCTGCCACGTGTCCAACACGTCCCCCACGTGTTGTACCACGCCCCTCACGTGTTTACTGTTCACTTACAAAATCCACCCATCTGTAATTACACCAAATAATCCCATTTTCCAAAAAAAACTAAAATTTCTTCCATATAAAAAAAATCAGCCTATTTTTGTATCTCAAAACATTTTGAAAAAATATTTTTTTATTAACATATAGCTAGACACAAAAATCACGCATTTAACAAGTATCGAATTCGAAATGTGTTCGATCCCATACAATAACTTAATAAAATGTCCTTGTTTTATAGTTTTTAGTATATTTTTTTTCTGATATTAATTTAAATATAAGATAAAATTAAAAAAAAATTGGTTAATTAACATAATGATTTTGTAGGCAACATATTATAATTAATATAAAATAAATTACTAACCCATTATGCTCTATGACATTTTTAAGAATTAAATAAATGAAAATGAGATTGTTGATTCTATACTAATTAAAATTTATTAAAATCAATACTAATACTAAATCAATTATTATGTATTTATGTATATATTATATAATTTAATTTATTTTTAATATATATTTTATATTTTAATATGTATTTTATATACACGACTTGTTTAATAACTCATTTATTACACAAATTATAGGTTGTACTGTTACTATAAGTTACAAATTTACATTTTTTCTTTCTAAAATAATTATTATTTTATTTTAAAGTTATTAAAAAAATTTATGTATTTAGATAAAATTAAAGTTTTGACTTTTTTCTATTTTTATAGTATATTTATTAAAGAAAATTTTAAAAAATGTAAAGTAACCAATTTTAAAAAAGGAAGAAGTAATAAGTCATATTAAGTAAGTCAAAACCATAATAATAACTAGAATAAATGCAATATTTGACTCCAACAATTATACTACCCAAATTTAATTCTTAAAAATATTTTATTGGAAAAAAAGGCTCCTGTGTTTCTCCGTTCACAGTGTGACCAAAATACCCTGAGAGATCTTATATATTGGAACCGGATCTACATTGATCTGACGGTACCAAGATAGCGAGACAGTCCAGTCACCCTAGTGGACCAAACAAGCCGTATCCTATGGCTACATTTGACCAGGGGACCCTATAGGGTACCCTTTACTTCTTAGACCACCCTCTTTTGTCAAACACTACCCCCTTTTTTTCTCTTATTTTTTCTTTCTTTTCCCCTTCTCCTAATTCATTTTACCCCTTTTTCTCAAGACTCAACCTCTTTTTCATTTCTCATTTTTTTCCTTGACCTGGTGGTTGTGATGCCACTATGGCCGTTGAGCTCATGATGGGTGGTTACAGGAACGACAACAGCAGCAGCGGCGGCTTCGCCACTTCCAAAGCTGAAGAGAACGCCGTCCAAGAAGCGGCGTCTGGGTTAGAGAGCGTTGAGAAGCTCATAAGGCTTCTCTCTCAGACTCAGCACCAACACTTTAACGCTTCTTCTTCTTCTTCTGCCGTTAACTCCGACGCTACTTTATCAATCGAGAGAGATTGCAAGGCCGTTGCTGACGTCGCCGTTTCGAAGTTCAAGAGAGTTATCTCTCTCCTTGGCCGAACCAGAACCGGCCACGCGCGTTTCAGAAGAGGACCTCTTCACGCGCCTTTCCAATCGCAGACTGAACCGTTTTCTCAAGAACACAGGGTCTTCCATGCGACGCCTCTGCAGCAGATCCCACCCCCTCCACCGCCACCTCCACCACCACCGCCACCACAACTACAACCACAACTACAGAGCCTCGTTAACCACCACCTGATTCCCAAAAACGGCGTCCTTGAAAGGTCGTCTTCGTCTAAGACTATCAACTTTTCGTACTCCTCTGCTGCTAACTCGTTCTTATCGTCTCTCACCGGCGACGCCGCCGCCGGTGAATCCAAGCAGCAGCACCACCAGCAACAGCCGTCGTTGTCGTCGCCGGCACCGGCGTTTCAGATCACGAACCTGTCGCAGGTTTCGTCTGCGGGGAAGCCACCTCTGTCGTCGTCTTCGCTGAAGAGGAAGTGCAGCTCGGAGAATTTGGGTTCGGGAAAGTGTGGAAGCTCCTCTAGCCGCTGCCATTGCTCCAAAAAGAGGTACTTGATTAAATGGTGTAAATCTTGTTTCAATTTTTAATTTCATATATATAAATATTACGTGTATATGAAAAATCAGCCAATAATGTATTCGAATATAAATATGTATTTTGAATTTTAACATGAATTTTATATGATTTTTTTTAATATTTTTGGATTATGGGCAGCCGGAAAATGAGGTTGAAGAGGGTGGTGAGGGTGCCGGCGATAAGCTTGAAGATGGCGGATATTCCGCCGGATGATTACTCTTGGAGAAAATATGGTCAGAAACCTATTAAAGGATCCCCTCATCCAAGGTAAATAATCTAATATAAATTTGATTTAATTATATCTCTAATGTGAAGCTTTTGTTTATTGATTGAAGTTTAAAATCATTTCAAAATTTCCCTTATGTATCTTGTGTCTAGTCTGTGAGTCTACTGAGTGTTAATTACCGATTTGGAACAATGATTATTATAGGGGGTACTACAAGTGCAGCAGTGTAAGAGGGTGTCCAGCAAGGAAGCATGTAGAGAGGGCTTTGGATGATCCATCTATGCTGGTAGTCACATATGAAGGAGAACATAACCACTCTCTCACTGCAGCTGATGCTACTAATCTCATCCTAGAATCCTCTTGAAAAGTCTTCAATTAAAAGAGAAAAAAAAAAACAACCTCCGATCAAATCATTTTCTTGTCACATGGTTTATTTATTATATTAGTACACACAAGTCATTGAGATATTTAGATCAATGTTTTATTTATTTAAATACTTTCCAACGGTGGGGAGAATGGTTGATGATGGCCTGTGGAAATTGCAGCTTTGCTCAAGTGACTAAGTCCAGAGCTGTGGCTTCTTTTAGTCTTTGAAAAAGAAAAAAAAATTAGTGGGTGTTCCATTTCTCTGTACAATATTGGATTCCTTTTTTTTTTCTTTTTTCGTTCTCCTCAAGGCTGAAACACTGAATGAATGAATGAATCCATCCATCACCATTATTTATTGTTATTATCATAATTTTAAAATGAAAAGGTCAAGATGGTGGGTTTGGTAACGGATTTCAATCTCAAAAGTATAAAAAAAAGCAAGTGGGGTTGTTTTACTAATATATACTGCTAATCTTATTTATAACTTTTTTAATCTTTGCCCCGCCCAATATTTGGTTGCTTTATCTTTGGTGCTTATCTTGGATTCTCATCATCTCTCAACTATTTGTGGGATGTGTGCTTCAAACTTTCAATGCCTCAACGGGTTTTTCTTTGAAATTGAGTAAAGTGTAGAAAAAGCAACGAAAGGGACCTAGTCAAAGAATTGGAGGAGAATGGGAAGGACACGTCGTGTATAGGACGGTTGACTAAAGAAGAGAGAGAAATAGTTGGCAGTTACTAGTTGGGACGGCTAAACGAGAGAGAGAGATGTTTTTTAATGCTAAATTTTGGTTGGACTCCTTTTGGATTATTGTAGGAAAAATGCTAGAAATTCTAAAAAAAAAGAAAATTTGTTGAACTAAGTGTATAAAATATATTAGAATAATATACATTAAATATGAATTAAAATATATTAGTATAAAATATACATTAAATATGAATTAAATAATATATATTTATATATATATATATATATTTAATTTTAGTAATTAATTTTAATATGTACATAATATTTTTTAAAATTTTATTCCTTCATGTGATTTTAAATTTTCAAGTTGGTTGGTTGGAATAATTGAGTTCTGAAAATAGGATTTGAATTTTAAATTCAAAACCAAAGGAATATAGTTACATATTTAATGTATTTCAAAATTAGATAAAAATATTAAAACTAAATAATGATCATAATGTGTGAGAGAGAGAGAGAGATAAGGTTTGATATGAAAATTTTGGTTGGACTCGTTTTGGAATTGTAGGATAAAGGTTTGGTGGGGAAGGGAGTGCATTGAAGAGAGGGTTTGGATGTTGTAGACTGGCTCTTGTGGGAAAACCAATGCCAAAGTCAAAATGGGTGGGTGTGGGAATTGATAAGATCTTCTTATTAGTAACAGTAAGAGAAAGAAAAGGTGGGTCCTACCTTGTTTGCAAATTTGTTCTTTTGCTCTCTCCTCTCTTTGCCTTTGCCTTAACGTCAACTTTGTTGTGCAGAATGGGGTCCCCCCTCTCTTTGTTAATCACACGCATGTGGCTATTCCTTAATCATCATGCAAATAAATGAAAATAATATATAAAAAAAGTTATCATAAATATAAACATATATTTTATAAAATTCCTGAAAGATACCTCAATTTTTATTTTGGTTTTCGAAAGATAAAGTTAATCAAAATCGTCTCCGAAAGATACACAATTAGTCACATTAGTCCTTCCGTCAGTTGGATAATGACGTGTCACGTTAAGTGTTACGTGGCATATGATGACATGGAGAGCTAATGCCACGTGTCACAAGATGATTGGTTGACGTGTCATAAGAGAGATTTTGACAATAATTAAAGGAGAGATAATTTTATTGAAAAAATTTTTAAGAAGAAAATACAATTACTAATTTTTTGATTGTCAATTATATTTCTATTAAAATTAGTAGTATCAAAAAATATTTTAAATTTAATATTATCAAGAAAAAATAAAAAAAAATTATATAAGGACTAATTTGATTTATTTTTAAAATTTCCCTTACGTTTGAACTTTCAAGGACTATTTTGATTATAAATAACTTTTTTACATGTCAAGTGCCACGTGTCACTGAACTGACACATGACATGCCACATGTCACTGACCTGACACGTGGTATGCCAGGTGTCACTGAGCTGACACGTCAACCAATCATCTTGTGACACGTGGCATTAGCCCTCCACGTCATCATCCAACTGACGGAATGACTAACGTGACTAATCGTGTATCTTTCGAGAACGATTTCGATTAACTTTATCTTTCGAGAACCAAAATAAAAATCGGGGTATCTTTCAGAGACGATTTTGGCTATTTATTCTATATTTTATATATTAACATGTATTCTGTCATTCATTTTTAATATATATTTAATATATTTGAATAAAGATATTTATTAGGATAAATCACCCATATAAATTAAGTTGGGAAAAAATTTACGTGATTCAACCAAACCAATAATTATTACAAGGTTTAACCAAGAAGGCATTTTTATATAATTTGAATTAGCCTAATTCGAATTACACCTTCAATGTAATTCGAATCACCCTGATTCGAATTACCTGCACACGCACACACCCACTAATTCGAATCAACCTGATTCGAATTACACCCAAAGTAATTCGAATCAGGGTGATTCGAATTACATACACGTTGTACATAGTAATTCGAATTGGCCAGATTCGAATTACTCATGATTTAATTCTGCCCATTCTTTTATTAAAAAATTAATAATTGATTAAAAAATTAATGATTTAAAAATTAAAAAAATATATATTATTTCATGCATTCAAAAAAGCTAACAAAATATTTAATTAGAAGACTTCTTTTAAATTATTAATGAGCTATCAATTCGAATTTCATACGATACTCTTTTGCCCATTTTTAATAGTTTATGAATATTTTTTTATAAATTTTTTTAATAAATTTATTTAAATTATACCACAAAAAAATATTTTATTCTATACAAAATAATTTTAAAAAATAGCTTAAAAGATGTTAGGAATACTATAAAAATTTGTAATGTCCTAATGACTTAGGACATTAAAAAAATACTCTACATAGTCAATAATAATTTAGAAATTAAAAAAAATATAGTTATAACCAGTATTTACTTAAATTATTAGAATATTACAAACTTTTATAGTACTTTTTATATTTTTTAAGCCATTTTTTTAAAAATTATTTTGCATAGAAAATGGCTTAAAATAGCTTAAAATGCCCTCTATTCTATGCAAAACAATTTAAATTATTATTTGGCTTTAAAAATGTTAGGAGTACTATAAAAGTTTGTAATATTCTAATAATTTAGGTAAATACTGGTTATAACTATACTTTTTTTAATTTCTAAATTATTATTAACTATATGGAGTATTTCTTTAATGTCCTCAATCACTAGAACATTATAAATTTTTATAATACTCCTAACATCTTTTAAGCCATTTTTTAAAATTATTTTGTATAGAATAAAATATTTTTTGTGGTATAATTTAAATAAATTTATTAAAAAATATTCATGAGCTATTAAAAATGAGCAAAAAAGTATTGTATGAAATTCAAATTGATAGTTCATTAATATTTTAAAGAAGTCTCATAATTAAATATTTTGTTAGCTTTTTTTTAATGCATTAAATAAAATATATATTTTTTTAATTTTTAAATTATTAATTTTTTAATCAATTATTAATTTTTTAATAAAAGAATGGGCAGAATTAAATCATGAGTAATTCCTGGCCAATTCGAATTACTATGTGCAACGTGTGTATAATTCGAATCACCCTATTCGAAATACTGTCGGTGTAATTTAAATCAGGTTAATTCGAATTAGTGGGTGTGTGGGTGTGTGTAATTTAAATAAGTGTGGTTCGAATTATATAAAAATGAAGTTTAAATTAGGCTGATTCAAACTATATAAAAATATCTCTTGGTTGATTCATGAACCAATTTTTGATTTGGCTTATTTTTGTAAATTTTTGACTTATTGACATGATTTGCCTTATTTATTATTATATCTCTTGTAAAATTTTTTTACTTTATATTTTTAGTATACTAAATATTCACAGAAAATAATTTAAGAATAAAAAAAATAATGTTATTCACATTTATTATGTTAAAAACTTTTTTATTTTATTTTGTTATAATTTATATGTTGTTGATTTAATATTTATATTATTTTGTTAAATATATTTAAATTAGATTTAATTTAATACATTACAGTTAAATTGTATAAAATTTTATTATAATTATTATTTTATTTTTTAAAATTTAGTATACACGGATATTCCTAAATATCCGTAAATATCTGTCTCCTCTACATAAAAAAATAAATGAAAATTCATGACAAAAATATGACAAAAACAAAAAATAATTTATTAAATAGAATCAAAAAATGAGAAAAAGGTCTCCGCATTTATAATCATAGTTATCAGAACCGAATCGGTAATCAACCCGGTGAGACTATTGGGTCACCGGGTCACTGGTTCAACCGTTATGTCACAGGTTGAACCGGTTGACTCGATTATAATTAAATAATTATATAAAATTTAATTTTTTTATACAAAATTAAGTTATTTTAATATTTTAATAATTTATTAATTAATTATATTAATCAAATATATATTGAAAAAGAGTTAATATTAATAAATATTATATAATTATCAATAACAAAAATATGGTATGGCTAATAAAAATATTTTTGTTTATCTTTTTAATTTAAAGAATATTTAACAACATTTAATATTTTTAATAATTATATAAAATTAAAAAATAATTAATTTAAGTGAGTAAATATAAAATAAAAAATTAATTAAATTAAATATAAAATTATTTATTAGAATAAAAAGACAAAAGTGTAAGGAGATTTTAAATTTTACATGAGTAAAAGAGTTAATAAGATAAAGTTATTAATTAGGATATGTTTAAGAAGTTATAATATATTTATAAAAAGGCAATAATAAAATTAGAAAGCATGTTGGCCTGGTAGTTGACAGTGCAAAAATTTTTAAAATGCACATGCTGACGTTATCACGGGCTGACCGGTCTGGTTCGATTTGCAATTTAATTCAGTTTTTACTGGTTTTTCCGAGTTTGATCGGTTTGCTTACTTGTATGGTTTGACTGTCAACTCGGACCGATTAAAGGTTCAATTCACCAATTTTTCGATCGAACCGGCCGGTCCAGTCCGGATTTGATAACTATGTTTATAAATTATAATACTTATTGTCATCCTAAAACGAATTCTTAATCTCGTTTCTTTTTATTATAAGGTACTTAACTTGCATGGTAAAGAACTTCGTGTATTTTTTTTTTAAATGGCAACAACTTGATCCAATTTATATTAACTTAAGAAAAATGAGTAAATCTCTGAATTTTGGTGTAATTTACTTGTTTTACAATAAATTTCATAATTTAACTGCAATTTACAAACTTTAAAAACTATATTTGTAAATATAATTGAAACGAAGTATCGAAGTAATTAATTATTTTTATATTGAGTGAATATCTCATCCGGCCCCTGACAATTATCTCGAAAGGACAATGAGACCTCCAAGAAAAAAAAAACATCCAATCTAGCCCCTGATATTTTTTTTTGGACTGATTAGTCCCTGTGCCAAAAAAACATTAATTTTTTTGGCACAGGAGCTTCGTTGTCCTTTTGAGATAATTGTCAGGGGCGGATTAGGAGTTTTTTCTTTTGTCAAATGCCTCGTTGTCTTTCGAAGTAATTGTCAAGGGCTATTTTAGGTTTTTCTCTTTTATATTTTAAAAGATAAAAAATTTATTCATTATTTATATATATCAATTATTTTAGAATAGATTCTAGTATATTTATGATTTATAATAATCATAATAACTATGTAAATATTGTTAAAATTAAAAGTATATTTTATTTTATATTTTGGTAACATTTTTTTTAATAATACTTTAAAAAAGAGCATTACTAAATAATTAAAAAATATTACTTCAATTTTAACAATAACATTTTTTAAACATCATAATTAAATCATTCTAATATAGACATACTAAAATGACATTTTTTTTCTCTTTTGTTGTCTTCATCTTCTCCTTTTCTTATAAATCTTTAGAAAATTAGAGTATAAAAATTTTGATACACAACACATAAATTTTGATATACAGTATAAAATTTTTTAAAAAATTACATGTTCAAAACATTAATATCTACTTAATAAAAATATATTTGCAACAAAAATTTTGGTGTATAGCACATAAATTTTGATGTAATCCATAAATTTTTAGAGCATTATATATCTAAAATATTGTCTCATCTAACTAAAAAAAATATTTGCAGCAAAAATATATGTACTATATATAAAATTTGTATATTATATACATATTATACACTGTACCAATGAAATATGCATAACACATAAATTTTGGTATATATCACAAAAATTTTGATACATAAAATAAAAATTTTGATATATATTATAAAAATTTTTTAAAGACTACCTATTCAAAATATTGATTCACCCATTAATTAAGTTTGGCAAGACATTTTTATATAGATTAATTACCGTATATATCTCAATGTTTATATATTTTTTAACTTTTATAGCAAGTCATAATTATAGAAATTTATAAAGACTTAGTATGAATTATTTTATTAATTATGTTTGACTTTTAAAATGATTTACTTTTTTTAGTACATAATTCCCTATTTTTATCATTAGGTTCAAATGAGTATTTTTTGGATGTCCCAACGTTCATATGAGTATATAAGTACAAGAATAGGTAGTTTTGTTTTTCTAATATACTATTACTAGGGGTAAGTATTATTTTGGTCCTAAAATTAAAGCTCAGAATTAAAATCGTCTTTAATGTAATTTTTGATTAAAAATCGTCTTTAATGTTACATTTCATTTTAAAATCGTCATTTCTAATAAATTTTTTTATTAATAACAAAATTATCCTTTTTTTTATAAATAATTCTTTTGAATAAAACATATATAAAATAAAAAAAAAAAGAAAAGACACGGGGAGGGGAGACACGAGGGGGAAAGGGGAAAGGAAAGGGGAAGGGGGGGAAGGAAAAGGGGAAAGGGAGAGGGGTAGGGCTGGAAGTGAGTCAAGCCAGCTCATGAGCCAACTCGAGCTCGACTCGTTAACAGCTCGATAAGCTAAGCTCGTGAGCTGGTGAGCCAAGCTTGAGCCTGAAATTGAGCTCATAAATTAAATGAGTCGAGCTTGAGCTTGGATAAGCTCAGCTCATTAGCTCATGAGCTAGCTCGATTATATATATATTATAACAATCTTAATTATTTAATATTTATATTTATTTTTTACATATAATTTTAATATAGGACATAAATAAAAAATTTATAATTTATTGATAGATAAACAATATATAAAATTGATCTTTTCAAATATTTTTAAAAATATATAAGTTATAATTTATTGATATAAAATTATAGATTATGTATCTATGTTTTTCTTATTTGAGCCAGCTCGTGAGCTCGAGCCAGCTCGTGAGCTTTTGGTGAGCCGAGCTTGAGCTTAAGAAATAAGCTCGATTGTTAATGAGTCGAGCCGTGAGACAAGCTCAATTTTTGTGAGCCGAGCTTGAGCTTGGTCTAGCTCGGCTCAGCTCGGCTCACTTCCAGCCCTAGAGAGGGGGAAGGCCGGAAGGGGAAGGGGAAGGGGGAGGGGGAGGGGACGGCGCCAGCGAAGTTTGGAGCTGCCGTCGCCGTTGCCGTCGCAAGCCAGAAAGAGAGCATCGGCTTCCGCTCGTCACCGCCACCGCTTCACACCACTGCTTCACGCTGTCTCGCCGTCTCTGCTTCTTGTTTCGATCTCTATTTCTGCTTCGTCTTCTGCTTTTTTTGCTTCTGTATCTTTTTTGTTGAGTGCTTCTGCTTCTGCTTCTGCTTGGATGCTTCTGCTTCTGCATCTTCTTTGTTGAATCTGATTTTGATTTATTGAATCTGGATTTGATTTGTTGAATCATTGTTGGTTTTGTTCTTGTTTTGATTTCTGAATTGCTGTTGATTGGTTTTATACTTTTTTTTATTTCTGAATTGTTGTTGGTTTTGTTGAATCTGGTTTTTGTTCTTGTATTTTTGATTTGTTAATGGAAGAAGAATTTATTTTTCCTGGAAGAAGAAGAACAAGCTTCTCCTGGATGAAGAAGAAGAATAAGAAGAATGAAATGGTGAAAAAAGGGTAGTTTTGTCGTTAATAAAAAAAAATTTATTAGAAATGACATTTTAAAATGAAATGTAACATTAAGGACGATTTTAAATAAAAAATTACATCAAGGACGGTTTCGATTATGAGCCTCAGCATTAGGGACCAAAACAATACTTACCCCCTATACTATTATTTCTAACAATTCAATTAGATATTTTTTAAATTATTTTTTCAGTAAATCTTTTATTATATTAATTTAAAAAATTAAAATAAATACATTCAAATAGATTTAATATTTTTTTGAATTCAATACAAATTCAAAAAATAATTTAAGTAAAATTAAAGCCAATGAGTTATAGTTCAAATGGCATAGTCTCCTCATATATCATTTAAGAGATTGCGAGTTCGAATCTCCTTATTTTTAATAATGGGATAGTCTTTCCATACTCACCTAAGAAGTTACGGGTTTGAATCTCCCAATCTTCAGCAAAAAAAAAAAAAAAAAAAATTCAATTTTAAATTTTTAAATTAATTTTAAATTTTTTAAACATTAACACATACATCTCAAAATAGGCTTCACCCCAATAAAACTTTTTACCCCCTAAAAATTTAGATTAGCATAGCAGCGCCTCACACTCTTCCTCCGTTGTTGCTCCTTTCTCGCGACGCACTCTTCTATCAACGCACTTCTCATTTTTGCCACGCTCCTCTTCTGTCTTCGCGCTCCTCTCTACGCCATGTTCCTTCGTTAGCTTCATCATCGCCGAAAACGCATTTTAGCAACGTGCTCTTTGCTTCTTTTTACTGCGACTTTCCATTTCTACAATGCACTCTTTTTCTGGTATTATAAAAGATCCTATCTTTTTATTATGCATAATTTTAGATATGTCTTTGGTATTTTATTTGAATGTATTTGTAGTAATAATTTTTTTTACACTACTCTATTTGATTTGGGATTTATTATCTCCTTACTCCTTCACATTCTTTAGGTTATTAGAGTTCATGGTCTCCCATCCCCCCTTTTTTAATATTTAATAAATCGTTCTATCTTTTTAATCTATGCATAATGATAAATGTGTCTTGTGTTATTTTTTAGATGTATTTATTTTGATAATTTTTTTTGCACTATTCTATATGATTTGGAGCTTGTAATATTAATGTATTTTAAATGTATCAATACTTAATATCTAATTTTAAATGTGTTTATTTTATTTATTTAATTGTAAATGTGTTTATATTTCTATATATTTTCGTACAAAATTTGTGTGAACAAAAGATGAGTTTTAGATGTACTTTAAACACATTTTTTTTTTTTGGTGACTTACTTTAAACACATTTAATAAAATACTACTACATCAAATATTTACAACACATCTAAAATAGTATAATTACACACCAAATAAATTATAAACGCATCCAAAATAAAATCATATTTCAAAACACATTTTAAACGGTTTTGGTGTCTCAAAAAAAAATTTTTTTTTGAAAAAAATGAACGAACAAAAAAAAGTTTTTGTTTGTGGTTTTTTTTTTTTGAATGTGTTTGACTGTTTGTATTGAAATTTTTTTATTACTCTATTAATTTAAAATTTGTAGTATTAATGTAATTTAAATATACTAATATTTAATTTTAAATGTGTTCATATTATTTATATTAATTTAATTTTAGATTTTTTTTGTGTTTTTGAAAATTTTAGTGTAAATTTTTAGATATTAATTTTGTTCATGATAAAAAGAAAAAGGAAATACAGTAAGAAAACAATGAAGCCACCAATGAAACAAAATAGATGAGTCTTTGAAAAAATAAATGTTGTACCGGTAAGTAATGATGATGACCATAAAAAAAAAAATTCAAACATAAAGTAAATTAAAATCTAAAAAATAACTGTTTTTTTAATAAAGATAAAAAATATAACAATTTCGATTGTAAAAAAAGAAATTATATATATAATATATTCCTTTTTTTTATAAATTTAAAATATAAATTTATTAAAAAATATTATAATTAATAAATTAAATTCAAAAACTGATTAATAAATAATTATTAAAAAAATAAATAGCATTTCTCTACTTTTTAATTTTTAAGTACTTAGGTATCATTATTTGCCACAGTGATATTTCGTATTTTTTATTATTTTTTTCCGCATCCTCACTAGTTGGCATCTAAACTATATGTGTCTTTCATATGAAAGTTACCATCACAAAAGTGCCTCTAACTCTGGTGGCAAAAATGCTGAAGCGTTTAACGGGATTAAATTTTTAAAATAGCTCCTGAAATTAATGTCATTCATCAAAATCGTTCTTGAGATCTTAATTGTATTAATTATATTTCTGAAATAATAAAAATTAAATCATAATAGTCTGTGATTCATTTTCTGTTAACGACGCACTGACTTGGTTTGATGACGTAGACCTTTGGTAACACGTGTCACCTCATGGTTTGGCCACATATAACGGTATGATGACGTCGGTCAGCAATACGTGACATATTGATGTGGATGTTTATACTACATGTCACAATGTTATTTATCCATGTGTTATCCACAATGTCATCATTACATATGCACCAAATTGGTCCCTTACTTTGCATCAAATGACTCATTTTAGTCCCTGAAATTGAATATCGCGCGTCGTGAACGGAAAATGGGTCAGGGACTAATATATTGTACTTTTTCCAATCTCAGAAACGTAATTAGTGCAATCGAAATTTTAGAGACGGTTTTGATACATGACGTCAATCTCAGGACTATTTTAAAAATTATCTGGTTTAACGCTTTCACGATAAAAACGTCGAATGAGAAAGCGATTTCAAATTAATATGTTGCATGGGAATTTGAACTCTGACAATAGTTAACTAGTAGATAGAATTTTTAAATAATGTGTATATGAGTAAATAATAATCTTGAGTTTGTGATACCTGATAAACTCTAATTCTGTGGTTTATCTTGTGTTGAATTTAGTGGATTTTATCAACCTATTTCACATTTATTCAATGAAATAGAATGGTTTTGTGAATTTCTCCTAATTTGTGCTTAAGAGTAAAAACATACTTTTTAGGCCTTTAATTTGTTAGATTTAATTCACTTTGATTCCATTCGATACCTTGATGTATTTGTTAAGTGCTTTCAGTCTTAGGAGGCAAGGATTCGATCAAAGAAGTGAAGAAAAAGCATGTAAAGTGGATATGCGAAGCGTACGCGTGACCCACGCGTATGCGTGGCCAGAAAATCGCAATACGACGCGTAAGCGTAGCCAGAAAATCGCAATACGACGACGCGTACGGGTGACCCACGCGTACGCGTGACAAGCAGCATGTCACCTCATTAATGAAACACGCTGGGAGCGATTTCTGGGGCTGCAGAAGTCCAATCCAACTCATTTCTAAAACTATTTGATGCAGAATTCAAGAGGAAACAAAGAGGGAGCAATTAGTGTAGAGTAGGAATCATGCCTTAGATTGGTTCTAGAGAGAGAAGCTCCCTCTTCTCTCTAGAAATTATGATTCTTAGTTTAATTTCATCTTAGATTTAGGGTTTAATTCTTGTTTTTACTTAGTTTTCATTGCAATTTATTGTTCTTACATCTTTGCTCTCTTAGTTCTTCTTGTTGATTTTTCTTTTGAGCTACTTTTTAGTTTTATGAACTCTTGTTACTTTTAATTTCATTTAATGCAAATTTAATGTTTGATGTTCTTTTCTTGCTTGTTTGAGTTATTATTGTTATTTTCTTGCATTTGGAAGTTTAGATTTTATATTTTTTGTAATTTAATATGCTTTTCTTTTTATGCTCACCAAATTTTTGATAAAATTCTTGGCTTAGGTTTAGAGTAGATTTTGTGCATTCTTAGTTTGGAAAGAGAAATTAGGTGCTCTTGAGTCATTAATACCAAACTTATGTTGGTGATCTAGAGTTGTTAGTTATTATTGTTTTCATTGACGCTAATCTCTTGCTAATTCAATTAGTAAGTTGATTATGACTTATGGATTGAGATTAACTAGTCTTATTTGATTTTCTCCCGATGTTGGAGATAACGAAATAGGATTATCTCTTGGTAATTATTGTGTTATGATTAATGACTAGGATAGAAAACCTAAATTCTCAATCCTTGCCATGAATGCCTCTTTTTAGTATTTGCTATCTTTAATTGTTTTCTTTCGTTTATTGTCATTTAAATTCTTGCCTTTTTAATTTCTTGTCTTATCATCAACCCAACCCTGTGAAACTCATAACCAATAATTGAGCACTCGATTGTAATTTCTAGGAAGAACGACTCGGGAGCAATACTCTCAGTTATTTTTATTGAGTTGAGCTTGTGACAACAAAAATTAAACTTTGATTGAAGGTTGTTTGTTGGTTTGGGACTATACTTGCAACGAAGCGAATTCTTACCGACGATAACCTTCACATCAAGTTTTTGGCGCCATTGCCGGGGAATTGCAATGTGTGCTTATTGTTCATATGTGAATATTGTGAATAGTTCACTTTTTGGTTGTTTGTTAGTTTTTGCTAGTTGTAAGAGTTTGTTTTCAATATTTGTTGTTAGTATTTGTTTTTATTTTCTCTTGCTACCATGAATTCTCATCCCTTTGTGTAAGACCCAAAACCTTTGAAAAAGGGCAATCATTAGCTAATTTCAAATTCAGTGTTTCTGTAGCTTTAATTTTGGAAATTTCTCTATTAAAGAAAATTAAAGCAAGTTTTGATTTATTGAATTTAAAATAAATTGAGATTATTATCCAATTTTACAATTATTGGAATATTTTCTATATTCAAATTATAAAGTTGGTAGTTGTGAAATGATAAGGATTTCTATATGATTTGGATTGGATAAGTAATATTTTAAATATTAATACTGCTATTTTAGAAAATGAAGAAATTAAGTATATTATTTCTAATTATTTGACTTGAGCATTTTATTGAAAATAATTTGTAAAATTGATGAGCAAATTGTATTTTCTATATAAATTAGTGTTGGATTTAATTTGGGTTTCAATTACTATATTATTCTCAATTTTATGTAAAATTACCATAATGCCCTTAACCCTAATTTTCAAAATGAAACCCTAAAACCCTAACCCAGTTACCCGGTTTCCCCATCAGCAACGCACCTCTTCTCCCCTTATCTCCATTCACGCGCAGCAGCAGTAGGGGAAAAAGGAATCAGGCAGCAGACTCACCTCCCTCAACACAGTTTTTCCCCTTAACCCTACCCTGTCTTCCCTTTCACCTTCAGCAAGTTCACTGAAATTGAAGCCCATAGCAGTACCCATGATTTCCTTTTCTTGTTCCATGGAGGAAGGAAACAGAATCAGGAAAGGGGGATCGAGCCAGAAGAAGGGAAGGAGAGGGAAAGGGCTTGGCACCGCCGTTCAGTTTGCCACCATGCTGCGCCGTCATCCAGCCGGTTGTGTCTGCTGCCTCACTGCCGCCATTTTCGCATGAGTCGCTGTCCCGTAGAGCCGCACCTTGCTGCCGATCTATCACCGTGCTGCAGCGTCGTCATGGATGAAGCATCTGCCACCGCCATGAAATGCGCGACTGTGAGGGAGATCGGTGGAGGGAAGGTACTGTTCACGCGGCCGAGACTCCCTGTTTCAGATCCATCGCCGCCCAGCCGCCGCTGTCACTTGCTCCTTTGCCGTTGAAGGTGTTCAGTCGCCGATCGGGTCTAGGGGAGAGCGAACGCGACAGCCAGAGAGAAAAGCAACGCTGCTGCCATCGCTGCTGTCACCATGGTGGTTGCCGTCGCTAGGGTCGCCCTTGCCCCCACCGGAGTTCGCCGCTGCTGATGATGGTGAGCCAAGCTGCCGCGGCAGAAAGGGGTTTCGACCGCCGCAGGAGTCGCTGCCGGAGAAGGGAGCCGTATCTCTGTGATTCTGATCGCCGGGGATGGTCCTGTGACTTCCGGGATCACCGCCGGAGCTCTGGGCTGAGCTTCTGCTACTTGAGACCTTGATGCCGTCGCCAAAAAAGTTTGCCGGTAAGAGTTTTATTTGAGGTTTCTGCCTTTTGCATTTTGAGAAGGTTTTAACGCTGTGCAGTTTTTATAGTTGATCTACTGGAGCTTCTGGCCGCCGCCGGAGCTGTTGTCGGGCCTGTTTGAAATCGCAGCTGCTTCGTTTCGCTAGTTCAGTAAGTATTTATATTTCGGAAAACCTCGCGTTAGTATTCTGTTGTGTTCGGTTAATGAATATGAGTTTTGATAACGTGGGGTCGAGTCCTGATTATTGTATGTTGCGATTAGTGTTGCTATGGTTATTGCGAATGTGACTGGGAGCTGAGGTTTTGGTTGCCGTCAGTTCGGGTTGAGGCGGAAAGGACTTGATGAGGCGTTTGGATTATGAATTTGCGTTTTGAGGTAAGGGCGCTTTCCGAAAACTATATTTTATATATTGGAATTATTACATATGGGTACTGATGTGAGGATGTGTATTTGGTGATTGTATTTGTCCTATGTATTGTTTGGTTGTTTTGTATGATTATGTGTGTTTGTTTGACTCGACTGTTGTGTGGCTTTGTGAAACGAAATGCTTTTGAAATTGATTCTTTTAAAAGCTTTGAGATCGAGTTTAATCCGTTAAAAATTTGATTTGAGTTGAATGGATTTTCTTGAGAATGTGTAAAATAGAATACACTCTTGAATTCAGCCTGGCTGGCTTTAAATGATCTGATTTTTGATAAATGATTGTTACTGAACCGTTTCTTTAAAGCTTTAGAAATGAGTTTATTCGGCTGATAACGATTTGAATTTTGAAACAGCTTCCTTGAAATATGGAATTGAGATGACTGTTGGATTTGGCTTGCCTTGGACTGATTTTGAAATTTGGGCTGTTGAAAAGGATTGTGAAACGGTTTAGTTGGGACTCGAACCGGGTGGCAAAGTCCAAGTTTTAGGGGAGGTGTTGCCGAAATTTCTATAAAATCCGAGTCTTTATTGAATGTTGTCTGAAAAAAATGATGAGTTAAAAACTTCTACTATTTTATTTGAATTATCAAGAAAAGGATGGTTCATGCTTTTGAAACGAATTATTAAAGAGGAAATTGTGATTTAGTCTTGCTTCTTAAGAAAGGCATTGTATCTCTTTCAGGAGAAAGTTATTTAGAATGAAACTTATGTTTTAAAGCTGTTTTAAATGTGACAAGGGCAATGCCTTTGAATTTGACTTGAGGGTTTCAATTAGAGGAGTTTCAATGACTTTGAAAGAACCTGAATGTCTATTGACAAGTTTCATTTTGAAATATTTTGAGAAAGGTTTTAAGTACTCTTTGAATTCTGAATTCTTGCAAGACTAAGGCAATTTTGAACAGTTGAAACGCTTTAGAATTTATCATGGGGGTTGAAGTTGGTTTTGCCTAAGTAAAGGAAACGGCTTTGAAAGAAGTAAATGATTATGTGGCTCGGTTTGACTTAGATCCTATTTTATTACTCAAATCGAAAAGCCATGGTTTTAATGATTTTAAATGAATTTGGCGAAATGAGTTATGTTATTCTCCCCTAAGGACTTAGGACTTTGCCGAGAAACTTTTGTTACAAAAACCCCATTGTTGGATGGGTGATTTTGAATGTTTCAAAAGGAATCTTTAACTTTCCATGGTTTTGGAAGTTTTGGAAAGAGGAAGCTGAGAGTGGCTTGTTTTAAAAAGGGAATTTTCCTTGAGTAAAAGTGGCTTATGAGCCTGAGATAATTTGAGAAATGAGATCTTTAAAGCCAAGGCTGAAAAGAGTTGAAACTTGATTTCAAAGTGAAATGATTTGAGAAGAAGTGATTTATGGCTTAAATGCCGATTTTATGAATTTGATGATTTTGTATGGTGGAAGTGCTATTTTATTATGGGCCGGAATGGCTGTGTATGATTGTAAATATTGGTTGGTTCTGGATTAAACCATGAGCCGGAATGGCTGTGTATGATATGAATATTGGCTGATTCTGGACTGAACCGTGAGCCGGATGGCTGAGATGGATGTTGATCCATGGATGAGACTGAATGCATGTATATGCTGAATCATTGATAAATGTGAATGTTGCACTTCCACTATCGGAGATGAGAGTTTTCCTGGGAGGAAGCAGTGGCTAGCCACCACGTGCTCCAGGTTGAGACTCGAAGCTCTTTTGACCCTATGTCGTAAGTGTGGCCGGGCACTATAAAAGTCCCGGATGAGCTCGCCCCCGTAAATATTCACCAGTGAGGGTGATGGATATGGATCATGATTATGATCAAGTTTATGATGAGTATAACTCGAGTTGGGGATGCGCGACAGAGAGATAGTCCAATGGTTAGCTACCAGGACTTGTCGGGTTGGCTTTATAACCGACAGATGATATCATCAGCCACTAGGGACAGGCATGCATCATATGCATCTATGTGACATTGTTTGGGTGTGCATATTGTACTTGGTTTGCCTTTGTGACTACTTGTGATTAACTGCTAATTGTTCTACTTGCAATAACTGTTTGTTTGTGCTTGCATCTTCCTATTTGTGTTTGCTACTGGGACTCTGTTGGACTGTGGTGATTGGTTGTTGGTTGGATTTGTTTGGGCCTAGGGCCGTGGTTGGAATGAGATGAATCGATGGTTGATTTCGGTTTTGTGTTTCTGGTTTGGAATAAAATATGAAAGGCTATTTTGGTTCCGCATAGATAAACCATTTTGAAAGGCTTTTGAGTTTTTGAGAATTGAACGGTTCTTCTTTCAGAAAAGATTTTCAGACTTTACTTTTATTGTAAACCGTTGTTTTTTAAATGGAGGCATAAGACGGTTATTAATCACTAGTACGGTTTATCTTCACGTATCCTATTACAGTAATTCCCAAAAACCCTCTACTGAGAACCCTTTCGAGGATGATGTTCTCACCCCCCTACATTTTTCCCCTTTCAGGATATGGGCACAGAAGTTACGAAGAGTTTATTTAGTTGTTGTTGAGATACTCTGTATTGTTTTAGTTATGGTTTATTGTACCCTCGCCTTTATCCTGATATATTCTGTAAGAGGGATAAGAATTGTATTGGATAATGCTTGTGATACTATTTATATATATTTATGTATATATATGGATGTACTCTTTATGAGTTGTTGTAAATTGTATGGCATTTATGGATGTACGTTACCGAACGAAAGTATTTTTGGGAGCGGCATTACGGTTTAAAATTGTAAACAGGCTCATATTTTAGTATTAAATAGTATAAGTGTCGTTGTAATGTCCGAGCTATCAGAGTCGCGCAGCCGGAAGTGTGAGCTTTGGTAGTTAGGGTGTTACATTATGGTATCAGAGCGGTCTTTCCTGTAGAGCCTGAGGAATGGACCAGCTATGCTTCAGTTGCATACTCTGAGCGTTTGTCATGTACTAGGTCTTGTCGAGTGACGAGAATTAGAGCTTTATGCACATGACGGTCTATTGATTAATGCTGTTAGTCTTGCATTGCATAATTCTTGGTATTAAGTTTGGCCGGCTTAATACTAGTGAATTATGTATATGAAAGCACTGATGGGTTATCATAGATGATATACGAGTTTTGAGTAAAGCGAATCGCGGGTTTTGGAAAAAGTTGGAAACTATTTCTCGAGGCTATTCAGTTGTGTGTCTTGAATTTCGTTTGAGTCGACCTGTTCTTTTATACCCTAACTTGAAGTTCTTGTTTGCTAATCCTCTTGAAAAGCAGCTTGATTTTTCAACTCTATTCCTCCATTCATATGCCTTCCTGTTTGATCTTAAGTGCATATGCTTGTTTGAAATCCTTGTTGCATCTATCTTCCTCTGTTTGAGTTTTTCTTGATTCATGTATTCTTTGATATAGCTCTGAGCTTGTCCTATTGCGCTGTGCATTTTAACTCCTGATTCCGCGTCCATTATTAGAGAAATTGTTGATTCAATTTTTCCCTTATTTGACAGTGATTACAGCCAATTTTGAGATTTTTATGAAAATTGCTGTTAAAAAGATATATACTTATCTATATGGGCAATTTTGAAGATTTCTTATACAATTTAACAACTATTTATTTCTAATACCTCGTCTGTGCTTTTACTGTGTTATGGAACTGCCCTTTCTTAAAATACAATTTGACTTTCTAGCGATTTTACTATAGTTCCAATGTACATCTTTATGTGATTATGTATTCGGCTATTTTTCAAAATTCTAGAAAGAAAGGATTTTTCACTTTTATCCTGGTTGAGTTTCGTTTGATAAGCTTTACTTAACTTATTTTGAATTGAGTTTGATTTAGCATGCTATATGGTTTATGCCATTGTTGTTCTTTTGAAAGTATTGGACTCATAGCTTTCTTCCTATGAACGAACTAAATTCTCTAATAAACCTTCCATCTCTGTGAATGTCATACTTGACTTTGTTTTTAACTAATCTTTTACATTTTGTGAACATTATCATTGATCTTGGTTTTTCTTCTCTGGTGAATCTCATTCTTATATGAGTCAGTTTGATTCGTTTCAAATTAGTGCATCGTTTATTCTCTCATTATCTCTACAATAGTTTTTAGTCAAAGGTTTATCCTTGAGAAATTACTAATGATTGGGTTGTCTTTTCCTATGACTTTTGTATTCTTTGGATCAATTGAAAGCTTGTTGATGACTCAAGCCTAGTGGATCTTGTTTGAACTATCTTGATTTAAGATCCTTTCTTGTATGGCTTGACTCCTTTTTAGTACATCTTAAACTTCTTGAATGTTCTTCTGAGATAGTGATTTCAAGAACACTTTTGGAGTCTTGTTTTGAACCTTTTAAAGAAGTTTTGAATTCTCTTTGAAAAAATATTAAACGGAATTTACTTTCTGATGCTTGATTGAGATTGAAACCATTGTTCAATTTTGATGAAGTTAATTTAAAAATCGGCATGCGCTATTTTAAATGAGGTTTTGGAGAACTTCCTTGTTTAGTGGAAACTGATTCGTTTGTAAGCACAACTTATTTCCTTTACCAAATTGTAAGCAATTTTTTACCTCGAAATTTCTTTTCTAAAAAGAGCTTAATTTTCTCTTTCGTCCTTGCTATGAATTTTATACACGCTTGTTTGAATATGGACTTTGGAAATTTTTGAACAAGCATTTGATTTCTTCCGAGTTTTATGAATTATTTTTGGTTAAGTTATGCACCTAACTATCTTTCTAAAATATTTGAGGAAATATTTTAGCTCTTAGCCAAACTTGTGTGCATTTTGTTTTTAAAACTCTACATGATCTACTTCAACATGAAATTGTATTGAAGTAAAGCTACGTTTATGCTTTTGCTACTCTCTTGAAGAATGTTTGTTGCTCAACTTTTCTTCTAGACTGCAAAGTGGTTTTTTTGCAAGTTTTTGACTCTTTCATGAAAAATGTATTCGAAAGTATTTTTAATCATGCTCGAGTTCTGTGAGCTTTGTCTTGGGTTTGAAATATTCTCTTCTGTAAACCTTATGCTTCCTCGACTCAGCTTGAGTTTGTTTCAAACTGATGCGCTGGTTTTCTTCTTATTGATCCTATTGAACTTCTTTAATCTAAGGGTTATCTTTGAAGTTGTCAATTGAATTGTGTCTAGCAAACTTCATTGCTTGAACATCCTTGTTTATCTGGAATTGGATATTCTTTCAAATCTATGAGTATTGTCTTTGACATTTGTCTCTCCTTTCTAAGATCTCGTATTCTTCTGAGTAAACTCGAGAATTATTTTGATATCACGTGCGATCTGTATATGTAGTAACGCGATACGTTAGTTCTTTAAGACGTGATGTGTGCATACGAAAGTTAAGGCGGTAGGTGTGCAACGTTAAGAGTTGTGGGTGTTTTGTTCCTTGCGAACAGGTTTGTGGTCGTTAGGCTTATGATCGGTTATAGGGATTGTAAAGTGCTTGATGGAGTTGGAAAGTTGAAACTTTGAGGTTAATATGAGATTAGTGTGCGGATGTTAAGCACATCATTTTAGCCCCATCCTGTTTTATAGCCTTTGATGCTTTGCCCTACTATCACATGATTGACCCATGTTATCTTTTGCTTTGAGCCTACCTTGTAACGTTTGCCTTGCAATCACACTCCTATCTTTGCACCCTTATGCATATGACAATCAAAGTATTTGAAAATCGTATATATGTTTATATAATGAGATATTTTTGCTTCTTCCTTAAATGTGTTCAAGGGTAAACTATTATGAAATTTCTTTCGTTTTGCATCAATTTTCGAGGGCAAAAATTTTTATAAGGTGGGTAGAATGTAAGACCCAAAACCTTTGAAAAAGGGCCATCATTAGCTAATTTCAAATTCAGTGTTTCTGTAGCTTTAATTTCGAAAATTTCTCTATTAAAGAAAATTAAAGCAAGTTTTGATTTATTGAATTTGAAATAAATTGAGATTATTATCCAATTTTACAATTATTGGAATATTTTCTATATTCAAATTATAAAGTTGGTAGTTGTGAAATGATAAGGATTTCTATATGATTTGGATTGGATAAGTAATATTTTAAATATTAATACTGCTATTTTGGAAAATGAAGAAATTAAGTATATTATTTCTAATTATTTGACTTGAGCATTTTATTGAAAATAATTTATAAAATTGATGAGCAAATTATATTTTCTATATACAATTAGTGTTGGATTTAATTTAGGTTTCAATTACTATATTATTCCCAATTTTATGTGAAATTACCATAATGCCCTTAACCCTAATTTTCAAAATGAAACCCTAAAACCCTAACCCGGTTACTCGGTTTTCCCATCAGCAATGCACCTCTTCTCCCATTATCTCCATTCACGCGCAGCAGCAGTAGGGGAAAAAGGAATCAGGCAGCAGCCTCACCTCCCTCAACACAGTTTTTCCCCTTAACCCTACCCTGTCTTCCCTTTCACCTTCAGCAAGTTCACCGAAATTGAAGCCCATAGCAGTACCCATGATTTCCTTTTCTTGTTCCATGGAGGAAGGAAACAGAATCAGGAAAGGGGGATCGAGCCAGAAGAAGGGAAGGAGAGGGAAAGGGCTTGGCGCCGCCGTTCAGTTTGCCACCATGCTGCGCCGTCATCCAGCCGGTTGTGTCTGCTGCCTCACCGCCACCGTTTTCGCATGCGTCGCTGTCCCGTAGAGCCGCACCTTGCTGCCGATCTGTCACCGCGCTGCAGCGTCGTCATGGATGAAGCATCTGCCACCGCCATGAAATGCGCGACTGTGAGGGAGATCGGCGGAGGGAAGGTACTGTTCACGCGGCCGAGACTCCCTGCTTCAGATCCATCGCCGCCCAGCCGCCGCTGTCACTTGCTCCTTTGCCGTTGAAGGTGTTCAGTCGCCGATCGGGTCTAGGGGAGAGCGAACGCGACAGCCAGAGAGAAAAGCAACGCTGCTGCCATCCCTGCTGTCACCGTGGTGGTCGCTGTCGCTAGGGTCGCCCTTGCCCCACCGGAGTTCGCCGCTGCTGATGATGGTGAGCCAAGCTGCCGCGGCAGAAAGGGGTTTCGACCGCCGCAGGTGTCGCTGCCAGAGAAGTGAGCCGCATCTCTGTGATTCTGATCGTCGGGGATGGTCTTGTGACTTCCGGGATCACCGCCGGAGCTCTGGGCTGAGCTTCTGCTACTTGAGACCTTGCTGCTGTCGCCGGAAAAGTATGCCGGTAAGAGTTTTATTTGAGGTTTCTTCCTTTTGCATTTCGAGAAGGTTTTAACGCTGCGCAGTCTTTATAGTTGATCTACCGGAGCTTCTGGCCGCCGCCGGAGCTGTTGCCGGGCCTGTTCGAAATCGCAGCTGCTTCGTTTCGCTAGTTCAGTAAGTATTTATGTTTCGAAAAACCTCGCGTTAGTATTCTGTTGTGTTCGGTTAAGGAATATGAGTTTTGATAACGTGGGGTCGAGTCCTGATTATTGTATGTTGCGATTAGTGTTGCTATGGTTATTGCGAACGTGACTGGGAGCTGAGATTTTGGTTGACGTCAGTTCGGGTTGAGGTGGAAAGGACTTGATGAGGCGTTTGGGTTATGGATCTGCGTTTTGAGGTAGGGGCGCTTTCTGAAAACTATATTTTGTATATTGAAATTATTACATATGGGTACTGATGTAAGGATGTGTATTTGGTGATTGTATCAGTCCTATGTATTGTTTGGTTGTTTTGTATGATTATGGGTATTTGTTTGACTCGACTGTTGTGTGGCTTTGTGAAACGAAATGCTTTTGAAATTGATTCTTTTAAAAGCTTTGAGATCAAGTTTAATCCGTTAGAAATTTGATTTGAGTTGAATGGATTTTCTTGAGAATGTGTAAAATAGAATACACTCTTGAATTCAGCCTGGCTGGCTTTAAATGATCTGGTTTTTGATAAATGATTGTTACTGAACCGTTTCTTTAAAGCTTTAGAAATGAGTTTATTCGGCTGATAACTATTTGATTTTTGAAACGGCTTCCATGAAATATGGAATTGAGATGACTGTTGGATTTGGCTTGCCCTGGACTGATTTTGAAATTTGGGCTGTTAAAAAGGATTGTGAAACGGTTTAGTTGGGACCCGAACCGGGTGGCAAAGTCCAAGTTTTAGGGGAGGTGTTGCCAAAATTTCTATAAAATCTGAGTATTTATTGAATGTTGTCTGAAAAAATGATGAGTTAAAGACTTCTACTATTTTATTTGAATTATCAAGAAAAGGATGGTTCATGCTTTTGAAACGAATTATTAAAGAGGAAATTGTGATTTAGTCTTGCTTCTTAAGAAAGGCATTGTATCTCTTTCAGGAGAAAGTTATCTAGAATGAAACTTATGTTTTAAAGCTGTTTTAAATGTGACAAGGGCAATGCCTTTGAATTTGACTTGAGGGTTTCAATTAGAGGAGTTTCAATGACTTTGAAAGAACCTGAATGTCTATTGACAAGTTTCATTTTGAAATGTTTTGAGAAAGGTTTTAAGTACTCTTTGAATTCTGAATTCTTGCAAGACTAAGGCAATTTTGAACAGTTGAAACGCTTTAGAATTTATCATGGGGGTTGAAGTTGGTTTTGCCTAAGTAAAGGAAACGGCTTTGAAAGAAGTAAATGATTACGTGGCTTGGTTTGGCTTAGATCCTATTTTATTACTCAAATCGAAAAGCCAGGGTTTTAATGATTTTAAATGAATTTGGCGAAATGAGTTATGTTATTCTCCCCTAAGGACATGGGACTTTGCCGAGAAACTTTTGTTACAAAAACCCCATTGTTGGATGGGTGATTTTGAATGTTTCAAAAGGAATCTTTAACTTTCCATGGTTTTGGAAGTTTTGGAAAGAGGAAGCCGAGAGTGGCTTGTTTTAAAAAGGGAATTTTCCTTGAGTAAAAGTGGCTTATGAGCCTGAGATAATTTGAGAAATGAGATCTTTAAAGCCAAGGCTGAAAAGAGTTGAAACTTGATTTCAAAGTGAAATGATTTGAGAAGAAGTGATTTATGGCTTAAATGCCGATTTTATGAATTTGATGATTTTGAATGGTGGAAGTGCTGTTTTATTATGGGTCGGAATGGCTGTGTATGATTGTAAATATTGGTTGGTTCTGGATTGAACCATGAGCCGGAATGGCTGTGTATGATATGATTATTGGCTGATTCTGGACTGAACCGTGAGCCGGATGGCTGAGATGGATGTTGATCCATGGATGAGACTGAATGCATGTATATGCTGAATCATTGATAAATGTGAATGTTGCACTTCCACTATCGGAGATGAGAGTTTCCCTGGGAGGAAGCAGTGGTTAGCCACCACGTGCTCCAGGTTGAGACTCGAAGCTCTTTTGACCCTAAGTCGTAAGTGTGGCCGGGTACTGTGAAAGTCCCGGATGAGCTCGCCGCCGTAAATATTCACCAGTGAGGGTGATGGATATGGATCATGATTATAATCAAGTTTATGATGAGTATAACTCGAGTTGGGGATGCGTGACAGAGGGACAGTCCAATGGTTAGCTACCAGGACTTGTCGGGTTGGCTTTATAACCGACAGATGATATCATCAGCCACTAGGGACAGGCATGCATCATATGCATCTATGTGACATTGTTTGGGTGTGCATATTGTACTTGTTTTGCCTTTGTGACTACTTGTGATTAACTGCTAATTGTTCTACTTGCAATAACTGTTTGTTTGTGCTTGCATCTTCCTATTTGTGTTTGCTACTGGGACTCTGTTGGACTGTGGTGATTGGTTGGTGGTTGGATTTGTTTGGGCCTAGGGCCGTGGTTGGAATGAGATGAATCGATGGTTGATTTCGGTTTTGTGTTTCTGGTTTGGAATAAAATATGAAAGGCTATTTTGGTTCCGCATAGATAAACCGTTTTGAAAGGCTTTTGAGTTTTTGAGAATTGAACGGTTCTTCTTTCAGAAAAGATTTTCAGACTTTACTTTTATTGTAAACCGTTGTTTTTGAAAAGGAGGCATAAGACGGTTATTAATCACTAGTACGGTTTATCTTCACGTATCCTATTACAGTAATTCCCAAAAACCCTCTACTGAGAACCCTTTCGAGGATGATGTTCTCACCCCCCCTACATTTTTTCCCTTTCAGGATATGGGCGTAGAAGTTACGAAGAGTTTATTTAGTTGTTGTTGAGATACTCTGTATTGTTTTAGTTATGGTTTATTGTACCCTCGCCTTTATCCTGATATATTCTGTAAGAGGGATATGAATTGTATTGGATAATGCTTGTGATACTATTTATATATATTTATGTATATATATGGATGTACTATTTATGAGTTGTTGTAAGTTGTATGGCATTTATGGATGTACGTTACCGAATGAAAGTATTTTTGGGAGCGGCATTACGGTTTAAAATTTTAAACAGGCTCATATTTTAGTATTAAATAGTATAAGTGTCGTCGTAATGTCCGAGCTATCAGAGTCGCGCAGCCGGAAGCGTGAGCTTTGGTTGTTAGGGTGTTACACTTTGGCTATGAGTTTGGTTACAATTATGTTGTAGGGAATGAAAGCTTTAATGAGAGATCACATTATGGGAATGGAATCTAAGTTAGGGAGGAGCCACATGCTTACATTCAACTTTCATGGTAACAACCTCCTCCAGTTTCTTATGGTAATAATCTACCCCATAATGTACACAATTATGAACCGAACCCTCAATATTGTTGTCAACCATACTCACAAGCCTCATACTACCATTCACCTCCATATGATCCTAATCCATACCCACCATACCAACCACCATATGAGCCATATGAACCATACCTAGAGCCACCACCATTCCAACACCAATACTCCCAAGAACCATCACTTCCACATACACCACCTCAAGACTCTCACCAATATGAACCGCCTTCCAACTATGACATCTTTCCTCCAAACAATGAACTCTCTCTTCCACCACCACCTTCATTGGACGAATTTTTCTAACCCCTAATGCAAGAACAACAAGAACTTCTAGCTATTTGTCAAAAGTAAGTAGAAGAGCGAACGATGCTAGGGAAATTCGTGGCTAGCTTGACCGAAGCGATGAACCACATGGTATCATTGTGCTCAAGTATCCAGCCAAGACACTCCCATTGTTGAATGTGGAAGATTAATTGAGGAGCACAATAAGAAAGAGAACTTGAAGCTTCAAGGAGAAGAGAATGAGAGGAAGCAAGAATTGTAATAAGAGGAGGAAGTTAAGATGATTGAACCGGAAAAAGTGGTTGAAAATTTAGGAGATGTTGAATGCAAAGAGGAATCTAAGGTTGTAGAGCCTTCTTCCATGGAGTTTGAAAATGATGTTGAGGAGGCTACTGCACAACCTCCAAGGCATATTGTGAATGAAGAATTGGAAGAAATGGGGCAAGCAACCAATCCACCTATTTATGATGATTCCGCATCAACATGCAATCCTTTTGAGCTTGATGAATCATCCCCCATTGAATTTGAATTTGATGTTGAGGTAGATTTCACTCAACCCCCAAGATATGATTTGAGTGATGGGGAAGAGCTAGAAGAAGTTGGTGAGGAAGCATTTGAACTTGAGGAAGCTTGGCAAGAGGTAGAGCTTAAAGAATCTTGTCAATAAAAGAAATCATACGTTGCAAGTATAGTCCCAAATCGACAAACAACTTTCAATCAAAGTTTAATTTTGGTTGTCACAAGTTCAACCCAATAAAAATAACTGAGAGTATTGCTCCCGAGTCGTTCTCCCTAGGAATTACAATCGGGTGCTCAATTATTGGTTATGAGTTTTACGGGGTTGGGTTAATGATAAGACAAGAAATTAAAAAGGCAAGAATTTAAATGACAATAAAGTAAAGAAAACAATTAAAGATAGCAAATACTAAAAAGAGGAATTCATGGCAAGGATTGAGAATATAGGTTTTCTATCCTAGTCATTAATCATAACACAATAATTACCAAGAGATAATCCTATTTCGTTATATCCAACATTGGGGGAAAATCAAATAAGACTAGTTAATCTCAATCCATAAGTCCTAATAAACTTACTAATTGAATTAGCAAGAGATTAGCGTCAATGAAAATAATATTAACTAAAAACTCTAGATCACCAACATAAGTTGGGTATTAATGACTCAAGAGCACCTAATTTCTCTTTCCAAGCCAAGAATACACAAAATCTACTCTAAACCTAAGCCAAGCATTTTATCAAACACTTGGTGTGCATAAAAAGAAAAGCATATTAAATTACAAGAAATATAAAATCTAAACTACCAAATGCAAGAAAATAACAATAATAACTCAAGCAAGCAAGAAAAGAACATAAAACATCAAATTTGCATTAATTGAAATTAAAATTAACAAGAGTTCATAAAACTAAAAAGTAGCTCAAAAGAGAAATCAACAAGAAGAACTAAGAGAACAAAGATGTAAGAACAAGAAATTGTAATGAAAACTAAGTGAAAACAAGAATTAAACCCTAAATCTAAGATGAAATTAAACTAAGAACCCTAATTTCTAGAGAGAAGAGGGAGCATCTCTCTCTAGAACTAACCTAAGGCATGATTCCTACTCTACGCTAATTGCTCCCCCCTTATTTCCTCTTGAATTCTACATCAAATAGCTTCAGAAATGAGTTGGATTGGGCTTTTGTAGCCCCAGAAATCGCCCCTAGCGTGTTTCATTAATGAGGTCACGTACTGCTTGTCACGCGTACGCGTCGTATTGCGAGTTTCTGGCCACGCGTACATGTGGGTCACACGTATGCCTCGCATGGCAGATTTTCAAAACTTCATTTCTTCATGAATTCTCCAGTTTACATGCTTTTTCTTCACTTCTTTGATCCAATCCTTGCCTCCTAAGCCTGAAAACACTTAACAAATATATTAAGGCATCGAATGGAATCAAAGTGAATTAAATCTAACAAATTAAGGGTCTAAAAAGCATGTTTTTACTCTTAAGCACAAATTAGGAGAAATTCACAAAATCATGCTATTTCATTGAATAAATGTGAGATAAGTTGATAAAATCTACTAAATTCAACACAAGATAAACCATAAAATTGAGGTTTATCAATATCCAAAATTAAAAATTATCTAAATAAAAAAATTAAAAACACTAAATATAGAAGCATCTCAAGTGACATGTAAAAAAGATAATTTGTTACTTTATATAATATACTTAATAGTTATTAATAATAAATAATTAACTAATTTTAATATAAGGGAAAAGCTCTACATCCATGTAAAAATTACATGGATGGTATCCAAGTAACTTTCACTCCACGCACCACACCCCCGTTTGTTTTACACGCGCCTCTTATAACCTATATAACGAATCCTTATTTTGCGTTATCAACGTTTCTCAACGTAAACTTTTTCATACAACGTAAACCTCTTTCGCCTTCTTCTTCTTCTTCTTCTTCTTCTTCTTCTTCTTCTTCTTCTTCTTCTTCTTCTTCTTCTTCTTCTTCTTCTTCTTCTTCTTCTTCTTCTTCTTCTTCTTCTTCTTCTTCTTCTTCTTCTTCTCCTCCTCCTCCTCCTTCAACCTAATTAAATTTGTTGTTCTCCTCTTTCGCGTTTTTCTTCTCTGCATTATGGATCTGGATTGATTCAACGCAAGTCGTTCATCTTCTTCTTCGTTTTTTTCTTCGATTTGCACTTTTGAAGTGAATTGAATGGACTGAGGTATTTACATCTGAATTGAATTCAATTGAATTGATAATATGTAACTGTGAGTAATTGTGAGTGTCAGTAATTGTGAGTAACTCTAAGTAAATGTGAGTAACATTTCGGTTCGGTAAGTACTAAAGAGGTGGTTCATCACTTTCATGTTTTCGGTTCGGTCTGCAGAAAGGAGTCTAACAAAAATTAGACCAATATGTTCTGTTTTCTTCCCTAAGCACTGTATAATTATTTCACCGTAATTAAGATTTCGGTTCACCATAACTAAGATTTCGGTTCACTATGAGTACTATGTTCGATTCATTTTGTACTATTCAAAACTCATCTTCCTCACCTTCTACTGCTTCTTCACCAGAGAGAGAAGGAGGAAAAGACAAAAAAATACAGCAGCAACAACAACAAAAGAATGACGATAGAATTTCAAGGTTTAGGGTTTTAGAATTTAGGGTTTATGGGTTCAGGGTTCAGTGTACAGGGGTTCAGTGTGTTTCAAACTTTCGGTTCATCCCGTGTATTAATTTCGGTTCACCGTGTTCATGGTTGATGGTTTAGGGTTTAGGGGTCTAGGGTTTAGGGTTCAAGGTTTAGGGTTTTAGGGGTTTAGGGTTTACGGTTGGGTTAAGGGTTTAGGGTTTAGGGTTTAGGATTCAGAGTTCAGTGTTTAGGGTTCGGGTTCAGGGTTTAAGGTTTAGCATTCAGGGTTCAGAGTTTAGAGTTCAGGGTTCAAGTTCAGGGTTTAGGGTTTAGGTTTTAGGGTGTAGGATTTAGGGTTTAAGTTTTAGGGTATGGGTTCAGGGTTCAGTGTTTAGGGTTTTGGTTTTAGTGTTTATGGTTCAGTGTTTAGGGGTTCATAATTTTTTGGTAAACAGGAGAGCAATTTAGATTACTCTTCTGAAACGAATCAAACTGACAAAGTTTGGATTATTCAATTTTGAATCGAATTGAATGGAATGCAATTGCTAATTTGAATTGAATTAAATGGAAGGAGGTGTACTGAATTGAATTGAATTGAATTGATAATATGTAAATTGTTGGCAGAGTTATTTGAATTTGATTTTATTTAATGGATTATGTTTTGTTCACTCAGTACTATACAATTGTATTGTTTTCGGTTCACCATGAGTACTATATTCGGTTCACCATGAGTACTGTGTTTAGTTCACCATGAGTACTGTGTTCGGTTCATTCTGCAGAAAGTTGTTTGAATTTGATTTTATATAATGGATTATGTTTCGTTCACTCAGTACTATACAATTGTATTATTTTCGGTTCACCATGAGTACTGTGTTCGGTTCATTCTGCACTATTCAAAACTTTTCTTCCTCACCTTCTACTGATTCTTCACCAGAGAGAGAAGGAGGAAAAGACAAAAAAATACAACAGCAACAACAACAAAAGAATGACGATAAGGAGAAAACACGTGAAGAAGAAGGAACGCGAAAAAGGAGGAGAAGAAGCAGAAAGAGGAACGCGAAGAAGAAGGCGAAGAAGAAGAAGACGCTCCGTGCGTAAACGAGCGTGAAAAGAAGAAGAAGAAGAAGAAGAAGAAGAAGAAGAAGCGCGGGAGAAGAAGAAGAAGCGTGGGGGAGAAGAAGTGTTGGGCGATTTCGTGTGTATTGGGCGCGTGCATTTCACGTTTCATTTAATGGTATTGGGTTTTTTTGGTGTTGAGCAACTTGGTTACATGGTTACATGGATGTGTAGCATCCCCGTTAATATAAATATAATATTATATTTAAATATATTTATCAATCTAATTAAGTTTAATAACATAAATAAATATTGATGATTGAAACCTTATGATAAGAGTATTAGTCATAAAAAATAAAAAAATTATACAATGCAATATTTACGAAATACATAATCTTGGTTAAAGAAAATTCGCATGATAAAATTCAGTACTCCTATCAATTATATGATATTTTTCGATATGTTCAAGATAAAAAAATTAGATAATTGATGATAATATTATATTTTATAAGATGTTTTTAACTAAGATTTTTTATTTTGTCAAGTTGTGAAAAGGAGCACCAGAATGGGACTAAATTGTGCTCTAGAATTTTTTATTTGAAAATAAATTTAAAAAGCTTTTTGAATTTGAAACTTGGTTTTAGCAGAAATATATATTAGTTTATTCGGATTACAAGTTTGTTTTAAATTTATTTAAAAGGTCCTTTAGAATAGTTTCTAAAAAACTTGGATTATTTCAGATAAAAGTTCGGTTAAATTATAAGTAAACTACCAACTGATAAAATAATTATAAATGCAAGAGATAAAAGTTTAAAGAATAATACATAAGCGATGTACACTAATTTGACTTAAAATGATGCTCAGTCTCAAAATAACTTAAAAAATTTCACTATTAGAATTTCACTAAAAATTTGGATTTACTTGTAGGTATTCTAAAGGAGGCTAAATAAGTAATAATAAAGTGGTAATGGGTGAGAAATTCATATATAATTATCACAAGAGTTGTAGAAATGAAAATAAAATAAGGTACAATTGCATTAAATGAAAGCTATTTATACGTAAGCCATATCAAGTAACTAACTCCAACTGACAACTAACATGCAAACTGTTAATAACTAACTAATAGAATCTAACTACTTTGGAAAGCTAATATAAAATATCTAATACGGCAGTGCTAGCGGTTAGCATTTTCAGATTTTGAACCATCAAACAATCAGTATTTGAGAAGGAATGAACAATAGAAATAAAATTTCATCATAGGTGGGTGAGATATTTGGAAAAAAATGATACTTGCTAGCTGAATAATGATTAAATTTAATTAAAATTGCTAGTCACGGGAAATTTTCTTATCAAATATACATAAGACTTGCCTTAGAAATCTCTCTCTAGTTCGGAGGTATAAGTCTAAAACTCAAGTAGAGTTTTCAACTAGGCGGTGCATATGACCCGATCCAGCTCGAAGGTCTGGTCCGGTTCCAAACATTTTAGGAGCTAATTTGGTGTGATTTCATTGGATTTAGGGCCAGGTAAGGGTCTCAAAAATAGATCCGGTCATTATTTCGGATCGGGTTCGAGCCATAACTCGAGTCACCTGAAGTCGGTCCGGTGGTCCAGTCATCATACACAATTAATATTTTGTGTTATTAGTGATGTATCATGACTATTCTAATGTGGAATTTAAGTTTTGTAAACCTTAATATTTCGTGTTATTAGTCATTATAAGACTATAAGTCAATGTTTTATGTTTAGAATGCATAAGACTTTAGACTAATGCATAATATTGTGTTATTTGTATTGATTTAAATATCTGGTATTATTAGACAATATTAGTATTGATTGTAGTTATGCTTTAGTATTAATTGTGGTTATGCTTTAATTTTGAAGAAGGGTTGGTTCTTGTTATATTTTTCTAAGTGAATTTTACCATGTTAAATAATGGTTGGAGTCTTGGAAATTTGGATATTTTTACATGCTAGCTTACAAGAAGGTATCAATGTAATGTAATGTTAATGGCCCGGTTTTCACCCGGTATAATTGTGACCCGAAAGTGTATTGGTTTCATCGGGTCTAGGGTCGGGTTCGGGTCTAATAAATAGACCCAGTGTATATTTCGAGCCGGTCTGGGTCACATCAAACCCGGTTTCACCCGACCCATGTGCACCCCTATTTTCAACTATGCGAGATGTAACGGCTTTGTTAGAAGGTCTGTATATGATATGTTTTCGTCAAATGAAGCAATTTGACAAGGTTTTCATCAGTTTTTTCACTAACAAAATAGCAATCAATCTCGATATGTTTCGATTATACATAAGATGATAGATTAAAGGTCAGTTGGATTGTAGATTTATTGTCATAATACAACAAATAGTGAGTATCTCATGCACTCAGCCTCTATTTTAAATCTACTTCCCCTTGATCATTTCTTTGTTTCCAAGCTTGTTAATGAATTCCCTAGTCTCTATACATCCCGCTTTCTTAGCATTATCGAGCGGGTTATGCTAGGTAACCAATGACTTTCTTGAACAATATGAACAACGGGTCCTAAAATTGGCCCAATTCAAATAAAATACACTACACTCCAAATTACTTACCTAAATCTTAATATTAGAATAACTATCCGCACACCTAGTGAATTGAACATCCGATATATCCATTGTTCACATTGTTTAATATTTTCATTATCTACCTATACTTTTCCTTCGAGATAAGGCAAAGGTCTTAGTCAACGCACTACAAAAAAATTAGAATTTTGCTATACTTTTAAACTATGGTGTAGAGTTTGTTGATAATTAATCTATGAATTTGACTTAAATTAGTCACTGTATATATGAAATCTGGTTGAGTAGTTATATATATCAATTCTCGAGTAAATACCCATAGTCGTCTTTGAGATTCGCGCAAATACTCAATCTAATTCTCAAGATCCCGATTTTTCCATTGTAGTCCTCCAGATAGAGCTTTGAGCACTCAAAGTGGTCCCTGGCCATATTTTTGGTGATGAGTCATCACCGGAGTGTTGACGTGGACTCGGTTTGCCACGCTAGAAGGGTCCAACGGCTAGCTGAGTTGGCTAATTTCCAATTTGTACCCACGTTGGTCCTTCCTATTATATGTAACCCTAAATCTCCAAATTTTCATACACTTCATCTCTTCTTCTTCATCATCTCTTCTTCTTCTTTTTCATACACTTCTTCCTGTTCATACACTTCCGTTTGGGGCCGCTACTGATGTCGATGATGGGTGGTGGTAGCACTGCAGGTGGAAGCTCTGTCCGTTCCCCATCTAGCTGGAACCGGACGAGAACGCAAATGAAGAGCAGAAGATCAGTCCCGCCAGAATGGTGCGGCTGTGGCTGCCGGCCGATTTTCAGATGGTCTGGCTTGTGTTGTTATGGTTGTCCTCCCCTCACTGTTCTTCTGTTGTTCCTCTTTGAACTTTGATTGTTTGTTGGTTACAGACAAGTGGGAAGAGATGGTGCGGACTTTTTGTGTGGGCAGATTATGTGAATGAGGAACAGGTTGATAAGTCAGAATCTTGTAGTGATGATTATGAAGTGAAGATGAACTTTGATTGGAGGCTTCAGAGGTTGGAGGAGGATGTCCATATGCAAAAAGTGATTACCCAGTTGTTAGTGTTAGCTGTGTTTGTACTGATAGTATTGTTGGTGATCCTGTATTGTAAATGATGAATGAGTTGGTGGTTTAAGGTTCCCTGTTAGCAATAGATGTTAAAAAACTGCTTGTTGATGGAATGAAAATGCTGTTAACTATGAAACTATTGTTATTTATGTTTGTGCATGAAATGAACAGTAATCAGTAAAGGCCGAATAAGGCAAGAAAAGTGATTGGTAAACCACAAAGCATTGTGTATTAAGATAAATTCTATTGTTTATCAAAAAATAACAAAAGACAAAGATAAAAGGCAGCCAAGGAACATGAATGCTGCTATCTGTAGTTTCATCAAAAGCAAGGCATCTCAAAAAGGCCTTTGGATCACAATTCACCATATAGTCATTGTATGATGGAAAAGACTAATTACACAAAACAGAAACTGCTAAGTAGATTTATCTAAAGTCTTCAGTTCTTCTTTCTTGGTGGCTTAAATCCTGGCGTTGGGATGAACTTCATCAAGTTGGAAAACTTTGTAGCTGTTGCTGAAGATGCACCCTGCAAGGGGTTCACTGTTGGTGAGGTTGGCGGCAGAGAGGATCTTCTTCTTGGTGACAGCTTCGAAGGTCTTTTCAGTCCAGGATCCTATATGAGAAAAAGTTGGCATTAGGTATAATTGATCGACGAAAATAATAAAAGCCTGAAGATATAAAATTTTAGTTACATTTTGAGAATCCTCTTGCTCAGAAGCAATAGGCTGAGTTATCTCGATCTCCACGGGATTGCTTTGCACATCTGCTTGGCCACAATCGTTCTGGGGCTGCTCAATAGGCTGCTCAGGCACAGGATGTCCTGCATCCTTTTTCTTCTTCTTAGCCGCCTTGGCAGCAGCGACAGCATCATCATCCCTCTTCTTTTTGTAGCCTCTCTTAGTATGCCCCTTTTCACCACAAGAACTGCATGTAAAGGCCCCTAGCTGTCTTTTCAAGTGTACACCGTCTCCAGTGTTATCCAACAGTTTTGGATCAACTTTAGGCTTCTTAGTTCCAAAATCACTCTTCTCATCCGCATCCATCCTCCTCTTCATCTTTAATTTTTTAGGTTTTGTCTTGATTTTAGGGGCATGTGGCCTGTTACAGTCCTCTGCTTGCTCCCATAGTGGTTGTCCCGGAATTGGATTAATGTGGTGGTTATAAATTTTCCTGTATGATTCCATGGTCAGCCATCTGTGACAGAAGTCCTTTGGCTACTTATTCACACGAGAGAGGGCATCGCAAGCGTGCACACACAGAATACCTGCAGGTGCCAAACAGTTACATGAACCCTGATATACACAAGCAACTTGTCTTAACTACTATGCATAAAGATAATTGTTATACACAAGCAGCTTACCCGTTAGCATCCAAAATTGGCAGGTGCACAATCTTTTTTCTATGTCCACAACATGGTTAGTTGGATGTCCGTGCACTTAAACATGGTGGGCTGGATGAATCTACTGGGCTTTATTGTCTTTGGGGGGTTGGTATTCTTGGGAGGATTAGTTGTCTTGGGAGGATTAGTGTTTTTTGTAGGCATCTTAATTTTGGAATGTGATGGTTGCAATTGCTGTGGAGATGTTTTGTTTTTTTTGGGACTGGATTTGCAAGAACTATTGGTTACAACCTTTGGGATAGGAGCAACTATGAGTGCGTGAGTCTCATTGAGTGGGGGATTCACATCAGCATCTGTACTTGCATTACACCCCTCTCCACCATCGTCATCCAAGTACACAACTGTGTTATCTCTCTCTATCACCTCGGACACTGACACTCCATGCTCGAAATATACATCAATCAATTCCTTTTTTGTCCTAGCACAATTCACCATCTCTCTTATCTCTTTGTCACTGTTTACATTTCTCAACCCATTATCCAAGCCTTTTCCAGAAACATGTCACCAGCACTGTTTTATGTCATTGTACCCAAATTCCTTATGGTAGTTTCGTATGTAGAAGACATCTAGAGTATTAGTGTCTAGATCACCTAAATAGGCCTTGTTGTTTGGAGAATATACCATAATCCGTTCTACATTTTTTTTGAAGTCACCCTCATGATAAAACATGATGTCCAACTTCTCTTTCATCTACAAAAAAATTTAAATTTTCACTTAATACAGGTAGAATTTGAAAGCCTACTAATGCATTAAAAGAAAATCACCACAGCAACACATTTTTTTTCAATCCTGCATACATCTCCTTATTTCATCCCTGTTTTTTTCGGGTTAAATAGAGCAACCCCACAAACCCCAGCCAACCTTCAAACCCTAGACACTACAAGGACACCAAAACTCCAGAACCTCAACTACACTAACAACTTGCATATCATCAACCAACACTGTATTGAAAATGCAAAGTAAAAAAAATGAAGGTTACCTTGAGTCCGATTATAAAGTCAGAACCTCGAGCTTCTCGTGAAGGAGGGGAAGAACGAAAACAACTTTTAGTCGAATTACTTCTTCTCTCAACTTTTTCAAGCCAGCGAATAGAACCCTACGGCTATGCCATTGATGAGGAGATGAAGATGAAGTCAGAAGGTGGAAGAAGAAGAAACGAGTGAAGTGAAGTGTTTGTGTTGGAGAAAAAACTATTTTTCATACTAAATAACATCTAAACGGCGTCGTTTTTGGCTATCAAAGGCATCAAACCAAAACGACGATGTTTTGGACCCCTCCCACGTGGTAAACCGAGGTCACGTCAGCGCTCTGGTGATGATTCATCACCAAAAATATGGCCAGGGACCATTTTGAGTGTTCAGAGCTCTATTTGGAGGACTACAATAGAAAAATCGAAATCTTAAAGATTAAATTGAATATTTGTGTGAATTTCAGAGACGACTATGGGTATTTACTCCAATCCTATACAAGCTTGAATTTGCCATAAATTGGTGCCCATTGTCATCGGCATGAAAAGAGGTTTCCACTCTGTAAAACCACTGTATCCAATTCCTATAAATAATTTGAGATCTCCAAATAATTTCAACTTAAATAAGCCTTCTAATTTCTACCAAAAAAATCCAATTAGCTCAGGTTTGGGATTTGCTATAATGATGTGGTTTGCATACACTAATAGATACTGAGTCTATCGTGTCATTGTGAATAAGAAAATAGCCTTCTCACCAATAAATTATTGAGATTGACGCTAACCTAAAAATATTAAATACTTTTTTCTAAAATCTTTTAAGATTAAACAGTGATTTAAATCGAATACTCATCATGTTAGAAAATTTTGTTTCTTTATTAGTCTATTTATATATAAGTATAATCGTATTAGTTATTTATATTTTGACTTATATAGTGTGGTTTTATTATTGGTTTAAATAATAAAAGGAAGGGATAAGTATGATTTTGGTCCCTAACGTAGAGGTCAAAAATTTATTTCGTCCCCAACCTTTTTTTGCTACAAAATGGTCTTCAAGATTTCAGTTTGTTTTAAAACTGTCCTTCGGACCTAAATGCCCCTATTCCTTATTCTCCAAAATCATGCAGCACTAGAAGCACAAGCCAAAAAACCAGAAGCAACAACAGTTATTAATCAAACAGAAGCAGCAGCAACAGGACGACAACAACAACAATGAATCACCAATGAAACAACAATGGAATCAAGTAGAAACAAAAGAAGCAGGAGTAGAAATAGTAACAGAACAACAACAACAATAATAATAAAACAATATAATCAATCAGTAACAGAAACAACAAGAAACAACAATAATAAAAAATCAACAACATAATCAAAGCAAAAGCAGAATGGAAGAAGAAGAAGAAGAAGCGGCGGGCGGTGAGGGTCGTGGAGCAGCGGCAAGAACGCGGGTGGCAGTGCGAGACGAGGGCGACAGCGAAGGCGAGCAATGGCTTCCCTAATTTGAATGCTAGGGTTTGCCATTTCGGTGCCGCGCAGCTCTGCAGTGAGATCTAGGAAGAGGAAAGCGATGTCGCTGCCGCGAAATTGGGAGAAATCGAGGAGGAACCCTTGGCATCTCCTTCCCCAGCGAGGTCTGAAAAATTAAAACAATCGGGTGGTTCTGGCATGCAATTCGAGGGGGTGAGGGGCTACATGTCACCGGAATTTTAGGCCACTGGCGTGGCGATGCAGAAGTCCGACGTGTATGCGTTCGGAGTGGTCATGTTGGAGCTTCTCTCTAGGAAGGAGCCGCTGAGGTTCAGGTACGGTGATGAGGGGGCGCTGAGGAGGTGGGTGGATAAGAGCCTGAAAGACTCGTTCCCGGTTGAGGTTGCCGAGAAGGTGCGGTGGTGCGGCAGTATGGCGGTGCAGCGGTGAAGCTTCCCTTCCCCCTTCTTCCCTTCCCTCCCCCCTCCCCCCGTTCTCGCACCCCACCCCCCTTTCTTTCTCTCCCCACCCCCTGATTCTCTGTTCCCTTGCTTTCTTTTTTTTATTTATTTTATATTTATTTTATTTTATAATTTTTTAATGAGGGGTAATTTGGTAATAAAAAAATAAAATTGGTAAAAAGGACGATTTTAAAACAAACTAAAATTTTGGGGACCATTTTGTAGCGAAAAAAGGTCGGAGACAAAATAAATTTTTGGCCTCTACGTTAGGGACCAAAATCATACTTATCCCAAAAGGAATAAGTCAAGATTAATTACTGGATTAGGCCTGACGAGTACTAAAAACCGATTTAGAAAATTCATAAATTTAAAATTCAAGATTCATTATACTTTTAAATCGAAATTTAACACTCTTCAAAATTGAGTAAAATATCAAAAAATTCAAAATAATAACTAGAAGTTTAGATCGAATCATTTTCCTTGTACTTGCAATAGGGTGTGCAATGATTGATTATAAAAATGGGGAGGAAGGTTGAACATAAATTACCGAAATATAAATTGACTAGAAATTAAAAGAGCGATTAATAACTAAATTGCCCGTAAGTAAAATCAAAGAGCAAGCAAATGACTAACTAAATAAATATGAGAATAAATGAGCACAATTGAAATGATAGCTACACTAAAAGGCAATTGAATCAAACTAGAAATGATTATGGAAATAAATTAATAAAAGAGAAAATTCAAGTGCTAAAAGATTTTGGTTAAAGTTGAGAGTTAAAGATGACTATCCTTGTCATTAACCACAAACATGACAATTGTTAAGATTTAATTCCACTTCATTAATCTCCACACATTGAAAAAATTCAAGTAGGCATAATTGGTCTTAATTCACAAGTCTTAACTAACTTACTAATTAAATTTAGTAAAATATTAGCGTTAGTGAAAATAAAATCAACTAATAATTCTAAATTATCAATCAAAATTGGATATTAATGACTCAAAGTCACCTATTTCTCAACCCCAAGCCAAAAAAAGAAAAATCTACTTTATAACTAATATAAACATTTTATCAAACACTTGGTGTGTATAAAAGTAAAGCATCATAAATTGCAAGAATTAATAAAAACTACAACTAACCAATGCAAAAATTCAACACTAACAAAAATAAACATAAATAAAACATAAAATATAAAATTTATTCATAAGAAACCAAAAGATTTCACATAGTTCATAAAAAGGCAAAAGAAAATAAAGTAAACTAACGAGAGATTCTAAGCAAAATAGTATAAAAAAAATAAGAAAATAAGAGCAAAATTACAATTAAACAAGATTAACATCCAAAACTAGAAGCAAAATTGAAGTAAACCCTAGAAAATCTAAAGAGAAGTTGGAGCCTCTCTCACTAGAAAACTATGAACTAAACCCTAAAAAACAAGAAAAATGAGTGCATGTGTCTATGATCCTCCTCAAAGTTTGCTTCTAATATGACTCAAAAGTTGTCAAAAATGGGCCAAAATGTTTCCCAAATCGCAAGTCATGTGTTATTTTAAATGAGGCATGTGCGGGATATAGTGCGTACGCATACATGGTGTGTAACACCCTACCACACAGAGTCTTATGCTTAAGTCATAAAGTTGAGGTGGCAAGGTATTACGACCTCTAAAAAGTAAAATGATATAATATAATATAAGTGAAGAATTATTTTTATCTAGGAGCCTTTGGAGGAAAGTTTAAAACAAAAGTCGTAACGCTCACGTAGACGATAAACGTAAACCCGGTAGGATTAGAGTAAAACGGCAAAGATATATTTAACAAAGCTTCCAACGTGGTTCGTGAAGATAAACCGGCCAGAGCATATAAGTATATATATACATATATATGAGAAAATTCCAAAATGACCCAAAGCAGAAAAAAAAATGACAAACCAGTTTCTCTGAGTCAACCTCTAAGAGGGACAAACATAAAATATAGGGTGGAGAATATGTTATGTTTGTCCACCCTGTATTTCATGTTTGTCCCTCTTAGAGGTTGACTTGGAGAAACAGATTATCATTTTTTTTTGCTTTGGGTCATTTCGGGATTTTCTCATATATATGTATATATATACTTATATGCTCTGGCTGGTTTATCTTCGTGAACCGCGTTGGAAGCTTTGTTAAATATATCTTTGCCATTTTACTCTTATCCTACCCGGTTTATGTTTATCGTCCACGTGAGCATTACGACTTTTGTTTTAAATTTTTCTCCAAAGGCTCCTAGATAAAAGTAATTCTTCATTTATATTATATTATATAATTTTACTTTTTAGAGGTCGTAATACCTTGATACCTCAGCTTTATGACTTAAGCATAAGACTCTGTGTGGTAGGGTGTTACATGGTGCATACTTACGTCAAGCGTATACATGCATGGTGTGTACGCATCTCTGCAGCTTCGCCAATTCTTTATTTCTTTGTAAAATCTTCACTTTTGCATGATTTTCTTCCATCTTTTCAATCTCCTAAACCTTAAACAACTTAAACAAACATATCAAGACATTGAATGGAAAAAAAGTGAAATTAATTTGATAATTCTAAAGGCTTAAAAATCACGTTTCAATTAATTAAGTACAATTAAGAGAAAATTCATAAAAACATGTATTTTTAAGGAATACGTACAAGTTAATTTGGTAATTCTACTATTTTCAATCAATAATCATCATAAATTATGGATTTATCAAGGCCTCATGAGAATAAAACCAACACTGTTCTATTTTATTTGCACATTAAAGCTGCGTTTATTTTTGGAGACAGGATAAAACATGACATTGAGACAAAGACAATAAAACAAAGACATTAAAAATTATTCTTTGTGTATTGTGTTTAGATACGATGTACAAGACACTAATGTAATATTCAGTATTATGTTTGGATACACATGGACAAGACAAAAATATTATATGAAATGACTAAAATAGACATACCCTCCTCTCCCTCTCTCCCTATGTCTCTCACTCCTTGCCCTCCCTAACCCTTTGCTAAACATGAACTCAGCCTCTCTTCTTTCTCCTCTTCTAAAATCTAAAAATTTGAAATCCACCCCTAGCTAAACTCCTCTTCTAAAAATAGCAAAGGGATTAGAGGAATACGTTTTTTATCTCTATTGAAATTTCAATTCTCTTCGTTGTAACTTTTAGTTTGTTATTCGTTTCTCACTCGTACTCCTATTTTCCTTCCAATTATCTTCTTTTCTCTTTTATTTTCTATTCGGTTTGGTATGCTTCTGGTTTTGCTGTGTTGTTTTTATTTATTTGTTTCGAACTTCGGTTTGGTTCTTTAATTTGTCAAACTGGTTAAAACTAAAATCAAATTAAGAAGTGAATATCACAATGAGATTGATGATGGGCTGATTTTCTATGATGGGTGTTCAATTTAATTTGATTTTGCTAATTTTACATTTAATATGAAACTGCCTCTAACAAGAAAAAATAAAGGTTGTGAGAACCGGACCAGTCAATAAACCGGTAAGGTCACTGGTTCAATAATTCATTGGTTCAATCGGAGTTCAACTGGTTTAATTAAATATTAAATAAAATTATTAAAAAATTTATATATAATTTTAAATAATAAATTATTCATAATTTAATATTAAAAGTTCACAAATAACAGGCTATTAATATACAAGAGTGAGTATAAATATCACATCTCAATTGCTATTAGTATCTATTACAAAGAATGTAATAAAAATCAAACAGTTGCAAAAAAAGACTAACCAAAAAATTGTTTAGATAAGCATTCTTTTAATGTACTATTCTTGCAACCAAATATGACACCATCAAGTTGATTCTTCTTTAGATTTTGACATAATGGAAAACTGATCTCTAATTCTGGTGGACTAACAGGCTGTGTTTTCCACTTTTCCTATCCGCACCCATCCTGGTATAGGAGGAGAAAAGATTTTTTTCACTAACAATAATCAATGGCATAATGAAGTGCACATAAGATATTGATGAACGGGTATTTTATACGCTTTTTGGGGTTAATTTCATATAGATTTTAGTATATTTTAGTTAGTTTTTAGTTTATTCTCATTAGTTTCTAGAAAAAATTCATATTTCTGGACTTTACTACGAGTATGTGTATTTTTCTGTAATTTCAGGTATTTTCTGGCTGAAATTGAGGGAGCTGAGCAAAAATCTGATTCAGGCTGAAAAAGGACTGCTGATGCTGTTGGATTCTGACCTCTCTGCACTCAAAATGGAATTTCTGGAGCTACAGGCGTCCAAATGGCGCGCTTCCAATTGCGTTGGAAAGTAGACATCCAGGGCTTTCCAGAAATATATAATAGTCCATACTTTGCTCAAGGATAGATGACGTAAACTGGCATTCAATGCCAATTCCATGCTGCAGTCAGGCGTCCAGCGCCAGAAACAAGTCAAAAGTTGGAGTTCAACGCCAGAAATGGATCCAAAGCTGGCATTGAACGCCCAAAACAGCCCTATGCACGTGAGAAGCTTTAGTCTCAGCCCCAGTACACACCAAGTGGGCCCCAGAAGTAGATTTCTACACCATCTATCATAGTTTACTCATTTTCTGTAAACCTAGGTTACTAGTTTAGTATTTAAACAACTTTTGGAGATTTATTTTGTATCTCATGACATTTTAGATCTAAATTTTGTACCTTTTTGACGGCATAAGTCTCTAAACTCCATTGTTGGGGGTGAGGAGCTCTGCTGTGCCTCGATGAGTTAATGCCAGTATTTCTGTTTTCTATTCAATCATGTTTGTTCCTATCTAAGATATTCATTTGCGCCTTATTATGATGAATGTGATGATCCGTGACACTCATCACCATTCTCAACCTATGAACGTATGCCTGACAACCACCTCCGTTCTATATTAGATTGAATGAGTATCTCTTAGATTCCTTAATCGGAATCTCCGTGGTATAAGCTAGAATCCATTGGCAGCATCCTTGAGAATCCGGAAAGTCTAAACCTTGTCTGTGGTATTCCTAGTAGGATTTTGGGATTGGATGACTGTGACGAGCTTCAAACTCGTGAGTGCTGGGCGTAGTGACAGACGCAAAAGGATAGCGAATCCTATTCCGGTATGATCGAGAACCTACAGATGATTAGCCGTGCGGTGACAGCGCACCTGGACCATTTTCACTGAAAGGAAGGATGGTAGCCATTGACAACGGTGATCCTCCAACACACAGCTTGCCATAGGAGGAACGTGCGTGCGTGAAGAAGAAGATAGAGAGAAAGCAGAGATTCAAAAGGCAAAGCATCTCCAAAACTCCAACATATTCTCATTTACTGCATAACAAGTAACCTTTAATTCATGCTCTCTTGTTCATTTGCAAGTCAATTGATAACCACTAATTAATATCCTGACTAAGAGTTGCAAGATAACCATAGCTTGCTTCAAGCCAACAATCTCCGTGGCATCGACCCTTACTCACGTAAGGTATTACTTGGACGACCCAATGCACTTGCTGGTTAGTTGTGCGGAATTACATAGTGTGAAGTAATTTTCGTGCACCAAGTTTTTGGCGCCGTTGCCGGGGATTGTTTGAGTTTGGACAACTGACGGTTTATTTTGTTGCTTAGATTAGGAAAAATTTTTCTTTTTGGTTTAGAGTCTTTTATTATTTCTACATTGTTAAAACACTTTAAATTTATAGCTCAATTAGTTAGAGCGTGGTGCTTATGTTCTTGGTAATTGGCTATCCTATTTTTTAAAATCTTTTTCAAAAATAATTTTTCTTTGAATAAATCTTGTGCCAAACTCTAAGTTTGGTGTTTTCTTGTCGATTTTTCTTTGTTTTTCGAAAATTTTAGTTTGGTTTTCTAAAAATTTTAAGTTTGGTGTTCTTTCTTCATGTTCTTGTGTTCTTGTGAGTCTTCAAAGTGTTCTTGAGTTTTCCTTGTGTCTTGATCTTAAAATTTTTAAGTTTGGTGTTCCTTGGTGTTTTCCCTCCAAAATTTTCGAAAACAAGGAGCATTAGATCTAAAAATTTTAAATCTTGTGCTATTTTATTGTTTTTCTCTTTCCTCACTAAATTCAAAAATATCTTTTCTCTCTATTTTTAAAACAAATTTTTGAAAATTATTTTTAAAAATTCAGATTTTTTTTCAAAATTTAAAATCTTTTCCAAATCATATCTTTTTCAAAACTTCCTAACCACTTTCTCTCTCCTCATTTTTTTTTCGAAAATCTTCACATATTTTTATTTATTTTATTTTAATTTATTTTATTTTCAAAATAATTAAATAAATAAATAAATAAATAAAAATAAATATTTTTTTATTTTACATCATCTCCCTTTCTCCATCATGGATCTAAGAGGAAATGAACAGTCCAGGAGGACTCTGGGGTCATATGCTAACCCCTCTACTGCTTCATATGGGAGTAGTATCTGCATACCTTCCATTGGAGTCAGTAGCTTTGAGTTGAATCCTCAGCTCATTATCATGGTGCAGCAAAGCTGCCAGTATTCCGGTCTTCCACAGGAAGAACCTACAGAGTTTCTGGCACAGTTTTTACAAATTGCTGACACAGTACATGATAAGGAAGTAGATCAGGATGTCTACAGATTATTACTGTTTTCATTTGCTGTAAAAGACCAAGCCAAGAGGTTGTTAAATAACCAACCTAAGGCTAGCATAAGGACATGGAAACAGCTGACAGAAAAAATTCCTGAATCAACACTTTCCTCCAAAACGGATGACATAGCTAAGGCTGGACATCCAAGGCTTTAAACAAGGAGATAATGAATCTCTTTATGATGCCTGGGAGAGATACAGAGAGATGCTACGAAAATGCCCCTCTGAAATGTTTTCAGAGTGGGTTCAGTTAGACATCTTCTATTATGGGCTTATAGAAAGAGCTCAGATCTCTTTAGATTGCTCAGCTGGTGGATCTATCCACATGAGAAAGACAATTGAAGAAGCTCAAGAGCTCATTGATACAGTTGCTAGAAATCAGCATCTGTACTTAAGTAGTGACCCTTCCATGAAAGAAGAGGCTAAAACAGTAACTGCTGAACTCAGTCCTGCAGAGCAAGCTGCTGAATTCAATCAGCAATTGGATTTTCTAACAAAGCAGTTAGCTGAATTCAAGGATAAACTACAAGAGACAAGGATGGCTAACATAAACATGGAAGTACAATTAAAGCAAACAAGGCAGCAGCTGTCAAAACAAATAACAGAAGAATGCCAAGCAGTTCAACTAAGAAGTGGGAAAGCACTAACTACCCCACTTCAAAGCAGCAGGAAACCAAGAAATGAGCAAACCACCCAAAATCCATCTGAGGACAGTAAGAGCCCAGGAAAAAATAATTCTGGCGCTAAAACGCCAGAAGTTGGGTGGAAGGCTGGCGCTGAACGCCCAGACCATGCTCAGGACTGGCGTTCAACGCCAAAAACAAGCAAGGATCTGGCGTTGAACGCCCAAAAGAGGCACAGTTTTGGCGTTCAAACGCCAGGAACAGATGGGGAGCGGGTGTCTAACGTCACTCCAGCTTCTAACTCTGGCACTCAATTGCCAGTGAGGGATCAGACACACACAAGTGCTGATAACAACCCATCTAAAAAGGCTTCTTCAACCACTTCTGTAGGAAATAAACTTACAGCAACTAAGGTTGAGGAATATAAAGCCAAGATACCTTATCCTCAAAAACTCCGCCAAGAGGAGCAGGATAAGCAATTTGCTCGCTTTGCAGATTATCTCAGGACTCTTAAAATAAAGATTCCATTTGCAGAGGCACTTGAGCAAATACCTTCTTATGCCAAGTTCATGAAAAAGATCTTGAGTCATAAGAAGGATTGGAGGGAAACTGAAAGAGTTCTCCTCACTGAAGAATGCAGTGCAGTCATTCTGAAAAGCTTTCCTGAAAAGCTTAAAGACCCTGGGAGTTTTCTGATACCATGCACATTAGAAGGTAATTGCACCAAGACAGCTTTATGTGATCTTGGGGCAAGCATCAACCTAATACCTGCATCCACTATCAGAAAGCTTGGTTTAACTGAAGAAGTTAAACCAACCCGGATATGTCTCCAACTTGCTGATGGCTCCATTAAATACCCATCAGGCGTGATTGAAGACATGATTGTCAGAGTTGGGCCATTCGCCTTTCCCACTGACTTTGTAGTGCTGGAAATAGAGGAGCACAAGAGTGCTACTCTCATTCTAGGAAGACCCTTCCTAGCAACTGGACGAACTCTCATTGATGTCCAACAGGGGAAAATAACCCTGAGAGTCAATGAGGATGAGTTTAAGTTGAATGCTGTCAAAGCCATGCAGCATCCAGACACATCAAAAGACTGCATGAAAGTTGATCTTATTGACTCTTTGGTAGAAGAGATCAACATGGCTGAGAGTCTCGAATCAGAGTTGGAAGACATCTTTAAAGATGTTCAGCCTGATTTGGAGGATTCAGAGGAAATGAAAGAGCCTCTGAAATTTCCTCTGGAAGAGGAAAAACCTCCTAAACCCGAGCTCAAACCATTACCACATCCCTGAAATATGCATTTCTGGGAGAAGGTGACACTTTTCCAGTAATCATAAGCTCTGCTTTAAATCCACAGGAAGAGGAAGCACTTATTCAAGTGCTAAGGACACACAAGACAGCTCTTGGGTGGTCCAAAGGTGACCTTAAGGGCATAAGCCCAGCTAGATGCATGCACAAAATCTTATTGGAGGATAATGCTAAACCAGTGGTTCAACCACAGAGGCGGCTAAATCCAGCCATGAAGGAAGTGGTGCAGAAAGAGGTCACCAAATTACTGGAGGCTGGGATTATTTATCCTATTTTTGACAGCCCCTGGGTGAGCCCTGTCCAAGTTGTCCCCAAAAAGGGAGGCATGACAGTGGTTCATAATGAAAAGAATGAACTGGTTCCTACAAGAACAGTTACAGGGTGGCGCATGTGTATTGACTACAGAAGGCTCAATACAGCCACCAGAAAGGATCATTTTCCTTTACCATTCATAGACCAGATGCTAGAAAGACTGGCAGGTCATGATTATTACTGCTTTTTAGATGGCTACTCAGGCTATAACCAGATTGCAGTAGATCCCTAGGATCAAGAGAAAACAGTATTCACATGTCCATCTGGAGTGTTTGCTTATAGAAGGATGCCATTTGGGCTGTGTAATGCGCCTGCAACCTTCCAGAGATGCATGCTCTCTATTTTCTCTGATATGGTGGAAAAATTTCTGGAAGTCTTCATGGATGACTTCTCGGTATATGGAGACTCATTCAGCTCCTGTCTTGATCACCTGAAACTAGTTCTGAAAAGATGCCAAGAGACCAACCTGGTTTTAAACTGGGAAAAATGTCACTTTATGGTGACTGAAGGGATTGTCCTTGGGCATAAAATTTCAAACAAGGAAATAGAGGTGGATCAAGCAAAAATAGAGGTAATTAAAAAATTACCACCACCTGCCAATGTTAAGGCAATCAGAAGCTTTCTGGGGCATGCAGGATTCTATAGGAGGTTTATAAAGGATTTTTCAAAAATCGCAAAACCTCTGAGCAATCTGCTAGCAGCTGACACGCCATTTGTGTTTGACACAGAGTGTCTGCAGGCGTTTGAAACGCTGAAAGGCAAGCTGGTCACAGCACCAGTTATTTCTGCACCAGACTGGACATTACCATTTGAGCTAATGTGTGATGCCAGTGATCACGCCATTGGTGCAGTGCTGGGGCAGAGGCATGACAAGCTTCTGCACGTCATTTATTATGCTAGCCGCGTTTTAAATGATGCCCAGAAAAATTACACAACCACAGAAAAAGAATTACTTGCAGTGGTTTATGCCATTGACAAGTTTAGATCATACTTGGTAGGATCAAAGGTGATTGTGTATACTGACCATGCTGCTCTCAAATATCTATTCACAAAGCAGGATTCAAAACCCAGGCTCATAAGATGGGTGTTGCTTCTGCAAGAGTTTGATATAGAAATAAGAGACAGAAAAGGGACAGAGAACCAAGTGGCTGATCATCTGTCCCGGATAGAGCCAGTAGAAGGGACGTCCCTCCCCTCTCCTGAGATCTCTGAGACTTTTCCGGATGAGCATTTATTTGCCATTCAGGAAACACCATGGTTTGCAGATATTGCAAACTATAAAGCTGCAAGGTTCATATCCAAAGAGTACAACATGCAACAAAAGAAAAAATTAGTTACTGATGCAAAGTACTACTTGTGGGATGAACCCTATCTCTTTAAGAGATGTGCAGACGGAATAATCCGGAGATGTGTGCCAAGAGAAGAAGCACAGAGGATCCTATGGCATTGCCATGGATCACAATATGGAGGCTATTTCGGAGGTGAGCGAACAGCCACCAAGGTCCTCCAATGTGGCTTCTATTGGCCCACACTCTATAAAGATTCCTGAGAGTTCGTACGTAACTGTGACAGTTGCCAAAGAGCTAGTAATCTGCCTCATGGTTACGCCATGCCCCAACAAGGAATCTTGGAGATTGAGTTGTTTGACGTATGGGGAATTGACTTCATGGGACCTTTTCCACCATCATACTCAAACACTTATATTTTGGTGGCTGTTGACTACGTATCAAAATGGGTAGAGGTCGTTGCCACACCTACCAATGATACTAAAACAGTGCTGAAGTTCCTCCAGAAATATATCTTCAACAGGTTTGGGGTCCCTAGAGTACTAATCAGTGATGGGGGCACTCACTTCTGCAACAAACAGCTTTACTCTGCCATGGTCCGGTATGGGATTCGCCACAAGGTGGCGACTCCATATCATCCACAGACTAATGGACAAGCTGAACTCTCTAACAGAGAACTAAAAAGAATCCTAGAACGGACTGTAAGTACCCGTAGAAAGGATTGGGCAAGAAGCTTGGATGATGCTCTGTGGGCATACAGAACAGCATTCAAGACTCCTATAGGGACCTCTCCATACCAGCTTGTGTATGGTAAGGCATGTCACCTGCCCGTGGAACTGGAACATAAAGCCTACTGGGCAACCAGATTCCTAAACTTTGATGCCAAATTAGCTGGAGAAAAAAGATTGCTCCAACTAAATGAACTAGAGGAATTCAGATTCACTGCTTTCGAAAATGCCAAGCTTTATAAAGAAAAATAAAAAAAATGGCATGACAGGAAGCTGTCATCTAGAATCTTTGAACCAGGACAAAAGGTTCTGTTGTTTAACTCTAGGCTCAGGCTATTCCCCGGGAAACTGAAGTCCCGGTGGAGGGGACCATATGTGATTACAAGTGTATCACCATATGGTTATGTGGAGCTTCAAGATATTGATTCTGATAAGAAGTTCATTGTTAATGGACAGAGAATCAAGCACTATCTTGAGGGCAATGTTGAGCAAGAGTGCTCAAGGCTGAAGCTAGATTAAAAGCTCAGCAAGGTCCAGCTAAAGACAATAAAAAAGCGCTTGCTGGGAGGCAACCCAGCCATGGGGCATCACTTCCTCTAAGCATTTTGCCCTATTCTTAATTTTATTTGTTTATATAAAGTTCATTGATCCTAAGGTAAAGAGTGTTCCAAAACTACTTTGGAATCAAGGGAAGTTCTTAACTAAAGAACATTCAGACCATTATTACAAAATAATGGGTAGAAGACGAATATCCGGAGATCCAGGAGCAAATTCGAATCAGGAACTGGGAGATCCTAGCCAATCCTGAAACGAAAGTGGGAAGGAATATGGACCAGGAGTTCTATGCTAATATGTGGCATACAGACAAGCAAAGACTATCTGGATCTGCTATCTATGACTATCGGACCTTGGTCAGAGGAAAGATTGTTCATACCCACCCTGACAAGATCAGGGAGATCTTAAAGCTACCTCAGCTAAAAGATGATCCAGACTCCTTCAATAGGAGAATGATGAGAACAGACAAGGGCCTGGATAAGATTCTAGAGGACATATGCATCCCTGGAGCCAGGTGGACCACCAGCACGAAGGGTGTTCCAAATCAACTCAAAAGAGAAGATCTCAAACTAGTCGCCAGAGGATGGATGGATTTCATTGGGCATTCTCTGCTGCCCACTAGCAACCGTTCTGAAGTCACTATTAGAAGAGCAGTGATGATCTATTGCATCATGATGGGAAAAGAAGTGGAAGTTCATCAACTGATTTCAACTGAATTTTACAAAATTGCAAACAAAAATTCCAAAGATGCCAGGTTGGCTTATCCAAGCTTGATTTCTATGCTCTGCAAGGACGCTGGAGTAAGGATGGGAACAACTGAGTATATCTCAATTGAGCGACCAATCACCAAAGCATCAATGGAAAAACAACAAGCACAGGATGACCCCATCAAGAAGAAAAAACAGGAATTTCTCCCAGAAATCCCTCAATCTGAATACTGGGAGTATCTTGAAACATCAGTTACCAAGATGCAAGAAGCTATGGAACAAATAATGAAAGAACAGAAGGAACAAAGTAGCATTCTTTGCTATTTGATTAAAGAACAGGAGGAGCAAGGGCGCGACTTAAGGGAATTGAAGTGCCAGAAATTATCTCTTGAAGGACCAAGCACCCTGCAGATTAGAGGAACATCCACTCCCCAGAACAAAGGTTGTTAAATTCCAATCTTAGCCTTAACTCTGTGATAACTGTTCTTATTCTAGTTTTACCTTAGGAGTCATATAGTAGTAATTAGTATCTATATTTCTGATTTTATCTCCAATTAAGCTATAATTTAATTTTCTCATCATCATCAAACATGAATAAAATAGAAGAATTTCTTTAGAATAAGAGGCAATAATTTTCGAGTTTTTAATAAGAACATTCTAATTATTTACATGTGGTGGCAATGCTTTCTGTCTTCTGAATGAATGCTTGAACAGTGCATATGTCTTTTGAATTTGATGTTTAAGACTGTTAAATATGTTGGCTCTTGAAAGAATGATGAACATGAGACATGTTATTGATAATCTGAAAAATCATAAAAATGATTCTTGAAGCAAGAAAAAGCAGCAAAGAACAAAAGCTTGCAGAAAAAAAAAGCAAGCAGAAAAAGCCAAAGCTCTTAAAACCAAAAGGCAAGAGCAAAAAGCCAATAGCCCTTAAAACCAAAAGGCAAGGGTAATAAAAAGGATCCAAGGCTTTGAGCATTAGTGGATAGGAGGGCCTAAAGGAATAAAATCCTGGTCTAAGTGGCTGAACCAAGCTGTCCCTAACCATGTGCTTGTGGTGTGAAGGTGTCAAGTGAAAACTTGAGACTGAGCGGTTAAAGTCAAGGTCCAAAGCAAAAAGAAGAGTGTGCTTAAGAACTCTGGACACCTCTAATTGGGGACTTTAGCAAAGCTGAGTCACAATCTGAAAAGGTTCACCCAATTACGTGTCTGTGGCATTTATGTATCTGGTGGTAATACTGGAAAACAAAGTGCTTAGGGCCACGGCCAAGACTCATAAAGTAGCTGTGTTCAAGAATCATCATACTAAAATAGGAGAATCAATAACACTATCTGAATCCTAAGTTCCTATAGATGCCAATCACTCTGAGCTTCAATGGATAAAGCGAGATGCCAAAACTGTTCGGAAGCAAAAAGCTACTAGCCCCGCTCAGCTAATTAGAATCTGAGCTTCACTCAAAAACTCTGAGATATTATTGTTTCTTGACTCATTTGTATTCTATTTTATTTATCTAGTTGCTTGAGGACAAGCAACAGTTTAAGTTTGGTATTGTGATGAGCGGGTATTTTATACGCTTTTTGGGGTTAATTTCATATAGATTTTAGTATATTTTAGTTAGTTTTTAGTTTATTCTCGTTAGTTTCTAGGCAAAATTTATATTTCTGGACTTTACTATGAGTTTGTGTGTTTTTCTATAATTTCAGGTATTTTCTGGCTGAAATTGAGGGAGCTGAGCAAAAATCTGATTCAGGCTGAAAAAGGATTGCTGATGTTGTTGGATTCTGACCTCTCTGCACTGAAAATGGAATTTCTGGAGCTACAAGAGTTCAAATAGCGCAATTCCAATTGCGTTGGAAAGTAGATGTCCAGGGCTTTCCAGCAATATATAATAGTCCATATTTTGCTCAAGGATAAACAACGTAAACTGGCGTTCAACGCCAGTTCCATGCTGCAGTCTGGCGTCCAGCGCCAGAAACAAGTCAAAAGTTGGAGTTCAACGCCAGAAATGGATCCAAAGCTGGCGTTGAACGCCCAAAACAGCCCTATGCACGTGAGAAGCTTTAGTCTCAGCCCCAGCACACACCAAGTGGGCCCTAGAAGTGGATTTCTGCACCATCTATCATAGTTTACTCATTTTCTGTAAACCTAGGTTACTAGTTTAGTATTTAAACAACTTTTGGAGATTTATTTTGTATCTCATGACATTTTTTATCTAAATTTTGTACTTTTTTTACGGCAAGAGTCTCTAAATCCATTGTTGGGGGTGAGGAGCTCTGCTGTGCTTCGATGAGTTAATGCCAGTATTTCTGTTTTCTATTCAATCATGTTTGTTCCTATCTAAGATAATCATTTGCGCCTTATTATGATGAATGTGATGATCCATGACACTCATCACCATTTTCAACCTATGAACGTGTGCCTGACAACCACCTCCGTTCTATATTAGATTGAATGAGTATCTCTTAGATTTCTTAATCAGAATCTCCGTGGTATAAGCTAGAATCCATTGGCAGCATCCTTGAGAATCCGAAAAGTCTAAACCTTGTCTGTGGTATTCCTAGTAGGATTTTGGGATTGGATGACTGTGACGAGCTTCAAACTCGCGAGTGCTGGGCGTAGTGACAGACGCAAAAGGATAGCGAATCCTATTCCGGTATGATCGAGAACCTACAGATGATTAGCCGTGCGGTGACAGCACACCTGGACCATTTTCACTGAAAGGAAGGATGGTAGCCATTGACAACGGTGATCCTCCAACACACAGCTTGCCATAGGAGGAACGTGCGTGCGTGAAGAAGAAGATAGAGAGAAAGCAGAGATTTAAAAGGCAAAGCATCTCCAAAACTCCAACATATTCTCATTTACTGCATAACAAGTAACCTTTAATTCATGCTCTCTTGTTCATTTGCAAGTCAATTGATAACCACTAATTAATATCCTGACTAAGAGTTGCAAGATAACCATAGCTTGCTTCAAGCCAACAATCTCTGTGGGATCGACCCTTACTCACGTAAGATATTACTTGGACGACCCCAGTGCACTTGCTGGTTAGTTGTGCGGAATTACATAGTGTGAAGTAATTTTCGTGCACCAGATATGTATCATTCAAATGAGAAAAAGTTCAAACACGTTTAGTGCATTATGTAATTGTAATTTATCAATTATCAATAATCATCTTGTGGTTATTGACCACTTTGTGATTGTTCCATTTTAAACATACAACAAAACAAATTATGAACAAAATTAACTCAAGAAAAAATATTGAACAGAATCATTCACCAACTCACAACTCAGATATTTAATAAACCACTAAATCCAGTATTATTATTAACAAAACTACACAGTATTATACTATTTCAAAATCCAGCTAATCAGTAACTTAATTATTAACAACAGTAAAAGCAGCAAAAATAATTCCAAGTCACAGTGCTTATCAGTGGCAAAGAGGAAGGGGAGTGACCGCGATGACAGAGGAGACGGTGACACCGGTGAATACATAGAGAGAGCTCGAACAGAGGAGACACAACGGCAAAAGAGCTTCCAAACGACTACGAGGGAGCTTCCTACAACGGCGACACAGCTTCCTATGATGGCGATGGAGCTTCCTATGGTGGCTGTGGAGGCTGCGGGGCTGTGAGGGATGCAATGGATGCGGGGCTGTGGGAGTTGCGGGGGCTGCAGGCTGCAGAGTTGGTTGACTGGGGGGCTAGGATTTTTTCTTTTGTTCTTTTAATTTTGAATTTCGATTTTCAGAGAAGAGAAGAGATGAGTGGAGCTGCGTTGGGTTCTTTAGTTTTAGGTTTCTTTTAATAAGGACCAAAATGGTGTCGTTTTGGAAGGGATGACCAAACCGGAAGCCCTCTAAAAAATTGGCCGATTTTGCCGATTCACCGGTTAACTGTCAGTTCGACCATTTTTTGACCGGTTTTTTGCCTGGCGGTTTTCGAACCTAACCAGACCGACTTAGTGATCAGTTCCTGGTTAATCCAGTTGAACTGACTGATCTGGTTCGACTTTTAGAATTATGGAAAAAATGGAAACAAGAAACTAAGCTAATATATATTTGCTGTTTGATAAAAAAAACTGTGTGAAGTTAACCCATTTACATGCTTTTGTTTCGGCGGCTTGTAAATAAAAAGGATAGAAGGAGCCACTGTAATAATATAAACCATAAAACAGGTAGTCAAGCAATTGTCTAATTTAGTCAATTAATTGCCGAGGATGAAGTTTATCTTTTTTGCATTTTTGTTGAGTCAATTTATTGAAATATTTTTACATCAAATAATTTTTATAATATCATTAATTTTATATATGATTATCTGATGTCTTGTTAACTATTAGAGGCCACTTAAGTCTAAAATGAGCTTGAGATATAAAATAATCAAGATTGAAGGCAAACATAATATGCAGAAATGAAAGAGTAAAACCATCGGCTTAAAATTTTCTTCTCGGCTAGAGGAAATAACTTCGTTACCAGTATAGTTCCAAACCGACAAGTAATGCTCAAATCAAATTTTAAATTCAGAATTGTCACAATTCAAAACAAATATAAACTGAGAGTATTTAAACTCCCGGGTCGTCTTCCCTAGGAGTTGCAATGAAATGCTCAATTATTGGCTATAGGGGATTTTGGGGTTTTGATTATAAGAGGCAAGAAATTTAAATGACAAGTAATTAAATAGAAAGCAAGTAAAAGTAATGAAAATGGAAATTAAATGGTAAAAAGAATTCTTGGCAAGAATTGGGGAATTAAGGATTCCTATCCTAGTTATGGACCACAAACATGGTAATTGTGTATAATTAATCCCAATTAGTCAATCGTAACATCGAGAAATAGTCAAAAGGGCATAATTGATCTCAATCCACAAGTCCTAGCCAACTCTATTAATGGAAGGCTTAGAGTTAGTGGAAATCAAATCAATTAACAATCCTAACACAATGTGGAATGGACATCCACAACCTAAGTTCACCTAATTACTCAATTTCTCAACCAAGAGTGTGAAAAACTCGACAAAAATCCAACCAAGCATTTTATCAAACACTTGGAAGGCATAAAAAAAAGCATGATAAAATAACAAGAAATAATAAATTCTACAACTACCAACCAAGGAAAGTAAGAATAACAACTTAATTAAGCCATAAAGGAACATAAAACATAAATTACATTAAATGAAAATCAAAATAACAAGAGTGCTCATAAACATAAAAAAGTAACCAAAATGAGAAATTAACAAGATAAACTAAGGAAATTAACACAATAGAACAAAGAAAGGTAGAAGAAACTAGATGAAAACAAGAATTAAAAAGAGAAATTACAAAGGAATTAAGCTAGAAACCCTAATTTCTAGAGAGAAGGGGGAGCTTCTCTCTCTAGAAAATGACCTCCATGATACTAAACTATACCTAATTGCTCTCTCCCCCCTCTCACATGGAATGATGGCCCTTTGATATAGCACTCAATCAGTTTCAGAAAGTTCCAAAACTGGGCTCTTGAGGCCCAGAAATCGCCCCCAGCGATTTGCATTAATGAGGTCACGTGCACTGAGTTGTGCGTACGCACACGTGCTGAATTTCCTCTTGTGTGTACGCACACATGCTGTTGTGCTTCTTGTGCGTACACATAGTAGGTTGTGCGTATGCACACTCTAGTGTGTGCTTATCCTTTGTTTTATTCATGTTTCCTCCCTCTTGCATGCTTCTCCTCCACTCTTATTAAGCCTTTCCTACCTTTTACACCTGAAATCACTCATAAAAAGTATCAAGGCATCGAATGGAATGAAAGTGGAATAAAATTAGTTAAATTAAGCACAAAATAGCATATTTTCACAATTAAGCTCAATTTAAGGAGAGAACACAAAAGTATGCTATTTGGATGAGTAAATGTGGGTTTAAATGATGAAATTCACTCAAATCAATCCAAAATTTATCATCAAATATGGATTCATTAATTCCCTCACACTTAAACAATAGCATGTCTTCATGCTACTCATAATCAAAGGAGAAGGATAAAAGGGCAAACAATTTATTCAATGCAACTAGTTACATGCATGAAGCTATACTAAATGCTATCTATCTATATTTATGCTATGGTTCCTATTGAGTTTGGAAAAAACAAACAAAAGAATTCCAATCAATCCAAAGTAGAAACTTAGGGCCAAGACAAGAAAATATAGCAATATGATCAATCTTCAAAGATTTGATTTGAAATTTTCAAAAACTAACAAGCAACTTGCAAGAAGACATAAGATAAGCGATGGAATCATAGAATTGAGCAATTGAACCCTTCACCGGATATGTATACACTCTAGTCGCTCAGTGTTTAAGGCTTAATCACTCAATGCTCCTCTAATCATGTTCTTCAAAGATTTGCAAGTCATCTAACAATCAAAAAATACTTGACGCATGAATGCAAATATCACGAGGTCTTTGGAGGGTTGTAATGGGGCTAGGGTAAGGGTAGGATCAATATGGTTAAGTGGACCAGTAAATTGGATCTTTGATTAACTCAAGTATCCCACCTAATCCTATATCAACCTATGTACACAAAAGAAAACCACCTAACTTCCCATTCATCTCTGTTTCTCACATTCACTCATGCATCTTCTTTCTAATTCACCCACATATGCACTCTTTATTTACATTCTTATTATCATTTCTTTCTTTTCTTTTCTTTTCTTTTTTTTTCTCTTTTTTTAACAAAGTATGTACATCTAAATTTCTCTTTTCTCAACAAAAAGAGATGCATATGTTTCAAATAATGAATGCATGAGTGTTTACTCATTTTTCCATATTTTTATAATGAAAGCCCAAAGTAACTTTCTACCAATGTGACCCACAAATTCCCCCCACACTTGATTAACACACACTCCTCAAACTTAAGCTAATCAAAGATATAATTTATGGACATTAATGGTTTTTTGCTTAGGGTAAAAGATGTGCTTAATATTAGAACAAAGGGGGATTAAAAGGCTTAAAATTGGCTTACAATGGTAGTTATAAGGTTGGCCATATGGGTTAGTGAGTTCAATTTCAAAAATGGCCTCAATCATCCTAAATGCATTCAAAACATCAAATATAGGACATAAAGATTCAAGCAAATCTAAGATCACAATCATAAAGGAGTATAGCACACAAGAACAAAATTTGTGGTTGAAAATGTGCAACCACACAATTGAAGCTCAAATCTCACTAGGTCTTTTGTTCAAGCTCTTTTCTATGTTCCATAAAAATACTTCATGCAAGTTCAAAAACAAGTTTTCAAATCCAATCAATGGGACGCCCTAAAAGAGATTTCTTGAAAATTCTTTGTTGTTTTCACCAAACTTATTTCCTATACTAGGTAACATGCAAATAAAACTATAAGCAACTAATATATATATATATATATATATATATATATATATATATATATATATAAGCAAACTAAGCAAAGTGTAATGCAATGAAATACTAAACAAATATTCACAAAAACATAACTATTAAACTAGAAAATAGTGCAAAGTGTTGAAAAAGAAAAATTTATGCCCCGAAATTTGCGAATCCTCCCCCACACTTAAACGTTGCACGGTCCTCCGTGTATGCACTCAACCCGGGGGTGAAGAACTATGAGGCTCCACCTTCAGCTGGTGGGCACAGGGGCTCAGAGTTGCTGTATAAAACAAATAAAGATGAATTGAGGAAAAGTAAGATGTGTGTGGTATGATAAAAGATAATGTGTGTATTCTAAGTGTGCGAGGTTTAGAACGCACACATTGGCCGGGCGAAAACAACAACCACATAATAAAAAAGAAATAGCATGTGTCCTCAAATAAGTAGCCTAGGTTGTAAGTAAAAAATAAGCAAGAGATAGGGCACAACAAACCTAGGTAACCACAACTAAAGTGAATTGAATATATGAGATATTGGATATTGATGTTGTGCAAGTGAAAGCGCAAGATGAATAGAAAATGGCACAATCAACAATAACCAATCCAATGATGAAAGAAAAACTACTTATTCATCTTGAAACATAATGAAATAGTCACATGGTAAAGGTAATTGTTACAAAAAGTGATAAGCTTGATAAGAATCAATTTAAGTCACTCAAACAAATGCAAAGCATTAACAAGAAACAAGTACCGGACATGTGATGAATTTGATATGAAAGTCATGATGAACAAGTAATTTCAACTCAATTCACTAAAGTAAAAGTGCACAATTCATGATTAAGATGCCAAACAAGGATAAAGTTTAATGCATATGGTAACTACAATATATGAATCAAACTCAAAATGTATTTAGGCACTCAAACAAAGACTTGATGCTCATATTCATAAAAAGTTAAACCAAAGTCTAAGCAAGAAGCAACCCAGTCGACATCAATCAAACACTTGCAATTTATTCAATTAAGAAACAACTAAACCAAGATATTATAATTACTAAAATGAAAATGAAATGCAATGAAAACTAAGTGAAACAAGTAGAAAAAATAGGGTAAAAGTAAGAGAAGAGAGGGGTGGAGGGGGGTGGAAGTGCGTTAGGGCTTAATTCAAAGTTTAATAAAAATTCTGCCCAAAACAGCACTTGTGCGTACGCACAAACATGTGTGTGTAACACCCTACCACACTGAGCTTTACGCTTAAGTCGTAAAACAAAGGTGGTGTGGTATTACGACCCCTAAAACATAATGTATACATATAATAGCAGAAAGGTTATAATATACAAGGACCCTTGAAGAATAAATGAAACAAAAGTCGCGAAATAAAAGCGCAACGGTCAAGAAACGAGTTAACTTGCGTGTTAAGAAAACTATAACTGTTGAACATAAGATAACAGATGTAGGAATAGAGTGCCAAAGATACAAAATAACAAGCTCCTAACTTAGCCCGCAAAGCTAAGGCTGGCCAGAGAATATTTACACATATATACATACATATCCAAAATTCAGATATATATAAACAAAATCCTGTCTCTCCATAAACCTCTAAGAGGATCAAAAGAATAAGTTATGCGGAGAGGAAGCTAAGTATATATATACACATCACTGTACAACAAAATAACCCAGTAACCACTTCGCTTCAGGGATCCAGATGCCTAACGAGTTGTCTCCCGACCTGCATCTGAAAAAACAAAAACATAGTATGGGGTGAGAACCAGAGGTTCTCAGCATAGTAAAGGTGTCACACACATAATATATAAGGTCCTGGGAATGCCAGAGGCAATCCTAAAACTCCGACACTCAGATTATGGAGCTTAGAGTATTAAACAGAAGCCATAAAAGGTGGTTTACTAAAAGAATCTAAACCTAACTTAACTTAATCTTAAATCTAAGTCCCGTACTGCTATTTCTCCATACCTCCATCTCTGTAAGTGTTTCACAGACAAATAAACAGATAAAGGCAAGCACAAGAAGGTTACAAATATTGCAGGTAACAAATATACATTTAGCATGGCAAGTACACTTAGGCACGCCCAATTAAGGCACAAACAAGTAATTCAAGTAGTATGCATATGATGCATGCCTGTCTTATGGCTGATGAGGCTCATCTGTCGGTTATCCAGCCAACCCGACAAGTCCAAAAACCTTAGACTCTCCCTCGACGTGCATCCCCAAGAGTCTATGCATAGCTTTTTCTCAAATAATCAATATTGCTCAATGGGGGTTAGTATTCCCAGGAATTTATAAGTGCCCGGTCACCCTTATGTCGTAGGGTCAACAGAATATCAAGTTTTCAACCTAGAACACGTGGTGGCAAGCCACGGTACTTTATCCAGAAAAAATCGTATCTCAGATCATTTAATCATTCAAGCCAAATATGATACATGATCATTCATTTGATTATCAAGCCAAGTATCATACATAATCATCCGTAACATTTTATAATCAATTTATCTTTTCTCCGCTTTACTTCACTTCCAAATTATCCTCATTTTCTAACTTCATCTGATCATCAGGTGTAATACTACCATTTATAACTAAAGGAATGAAAATAGAGGTTTAGAAGTTTGAAATAGGGTTTTTAAAACTCAAAAATTATATTTGTTGGAACAGGGGGCCATGTGTACACGTGGCTCACGCGTGCGCGCGGGAGTGTGAAACTGCAGCTCACGTGCGCGTCCCTTTGTCATGCGTACGCGTGGGTGAAAACTACATGTCACGTGTGCGCGTGGGTCACGCGTACGTGTGGACATGCTAGCTAACCCCTTACGCGTGCACATGGGACCAGTCGCGTACGCATTGCCAAAACTCCATGCCAGGCATACGCGTGGACGTACGTTCTTTTAAAAAAGGGATCAACCAGAAAGCTGCATACCATGGAGTGTTCCGCTGCAGAATTCACAGATTTAATGCCAAAACTTCCAATGGGCATAACTCAATTATTTTAAATCGTTTTTCTTCCGTTCTTTGAACGGCATAAACTTCACGAATCCAATTTTCATTTAAAACGAGTTGAAGTTAATTTGGAGTTCCGAAAGCCAAATTATAGCCCGCCGAACTTCGGCCCAAAATCAAAGTTTTGTAAACTTACCAAAACCTCTTTTTCATTCAAACATTTCCCATGATTCCAACTCAACCCCCTACACTTACAAGCACCAAAATGCCCTTCTCCCTCAACACAACAACCACCATGAAATCAATCTCCACTCCAACAATAAACATATGTATACAAGCCAAATCCTCCAACAATAATTATATGTATACAAGCCAAATTTCACAATCAAACCACAACTTACAAATCACATAATTATATCATCAAGTCAATAATTAACAATTTACCAATCCTTCAACTAATCAACACCATACCAATCCATATGTAACAACAAGATACTAAACCACAATATACACTTACGTTCCAACTTATCCTATGGTCATCTAGCTTAAGTTTTCACAGAACATTATATATTAAATGCAAGAAACCTAAACCATAGCTTGGCCGATTCCCACGTAACAATCAAGAAAATTTAATTAAAATCAAACACAGCCCCAAAACCTCAACCACACAGCTTCCTCCAAGTTCCGGTATTCACAATTTCAAGCTCCAATTATTTATTCAGAACCTAATACACATTCATAACACATATATACCCAATTTAATACTCAAAGCTTAAATTCAGTGGAATTAAAGTGGAATTATGGTTTCCTCACCGTACCCAAGCTTCACATAAGCAAGAGTGAACGTTTTTCTCAAGCTAATTGGATCCTAAAACATCAAAGAACAAAGAAATTCAATATCTCCACTTAATTTTCCAAAATTGGGGGAAAAGGTGACTGAGAACAGAAAAACAAGTTACCTATGAAACTATTCCAGTAGAAACGTAGAGCTCGACGCGGTGGTCACGTGGCCGCAAACGGTACGGAGATTGGAGCTCGAACGTAGGAGTTACGGGGGTTGGAATTCACCGTAAGGGTTTCGGTGAATTTTTCTCTTTTTTCCTTCCCTGGAAGGCTTCAGCTCATTTCTACCAAAATAAAGAAGAGAAAGGCTTGGGTTCATTTTAATTGCTGGGCCGGTTGGGCCTACGGGGCCCGATTTAGGCTCGGTTCAACCGGTTCGGGCCGTTCGATGCAATCTTGGATCGTTTTCTTCGAAATTAGTGTCAAAATTCTCGTTTCAGTGATCTCTATCCTAATTTAATATAATATTCACATTTCTAATTTTCATTATTAAAACTAATTTATTGACTAATTATCTACTAATTTAACAAGATTTATATCCTACCCACCTAACAAAGAATTTTGCCCTCAAAATTCGAATTCAGTTACCTGAAAAAAGATGTGGGTAGTCTTTCCGCATATCTTATTCAAGTTCCCAAATGTGTTCCTCAATACCACCTCGACTCCAAGCTAGTTTTACCAATGATATTTCCTTTCCGTGCAACCGTTTAACGCTGGTGTCATCAATTCTCACCCGAATGACTGGAAGTGTTAGATCTTCTCTCACTTGGATCGGTTCTGGTTGTAGAATATGACTTGTGCCAGGAGTATACTTCCGAAGCTATGATACATGAAACACATCGTGCAAGTTCGAAAGATATAGCGGTAAAGCGATCCTATAAGCCATCGGCCCAATTCTTTTCAAGATCTCAAACGGTCCAATATAATGAGGATTCAGTTTCTTGGTCTTAATAGCTCTTCCCACTCCTGTAGTTGGTGTAACCTTCAAAAAGACATACTCTCCTTCTTCAAACTTCAAACGGTTCCACCTTTGATCAGCATAGCTCTTCTGACGGCTTTGGGCTATAAGCATTCAGCTATGAATCTTCTTTATCTACTCAGTAGTTTCATACCAACATAGCGGAGATTGACATTTTCTGCCATACAGAGCCTCATATGGAGCCATTCTGATGCTCACATGGTAGCTATTGTTATAAACAAACTCCACTAATGGTATATACCGATCCCAGCTCGTCGACTGGTCCAAAACACAAGCCCTTATCATATCCTCCAAGGTCTGGATAGTTCTTTCTGATTGACCATCTGTCTGAGGGTGATATGCAGTACTCAAACTCAACTGAGTCCTAAATACACGCTGAAAGTCTCCCCATAACCTTGATATAAAACGAGGATCTCTGTCAGATATAATGGTAGAAGGCACGCCATGCAATCTAACAATCTCTTTGATGTACATTCGAGCCAATTCTTCCATTGTGCAACGTATTCGAATGGGGAGAAAGTGAGCTGATTTTGTCAATCGGTCCACAACCACCCAAATAGCGTCACAACCAGTCCGAGTTCTAGGCAAACCTGTCACAAAATCCATTGCGATACTCTCCCATTTCCATTGTGGAATCTCTAAAGGCTGAAGGGTTCCTGATGGTCTCTGATGCTCAATCTTAACTTTCTGACACGTTAAATATTTAGATACATGCAATGCCACATCATTCTACATTCCTAGCCACCAAAAAATTGCTTTCAGATCTTGATACATTTTAGTGCTTCTTGGATGAATTGAGAATCCGCTCTTATGAGCTTCCTTTAGGATACTCTGTCGCAGGTCTCTGACATCTAGCACAATAATCCGGTTTTTAAACCTCCATAAACCATCCTTACCTTCTGACACTCTCCACTATTTTCCTTGTTCAATTATTGGCAATACCTTACGTAATGCTTCACCATCTTGATGAGCCTTCAGACGTTCTGATTTAAAATCACTTGAAATATGCAACTGACTCAAACACATAATTCCAGATTCTTCTCTAACTCCCAGTTTCAAACCTTCAAATGCCTTTAATAACTCTTCTTCTCGCAACATCATCCAAGCTGCATATAAAAACTTCCGACTTAAGGCATCCGCCACAATGTTCGCTTTTCTTGGATGGTAATTTAATTCGAAATCATAATCTTTCAGAAGCTCCATCCACCTCCTCTGGCGTATATTCAACTCTTTCTGCTCAAAAAGATACTTCAAACTCTTATGGTTTGAGAAAACGTGAAACTTAACGCCATAGATATAATGCCTCTAGATTTTCAGAGCAAACACAACAACAACAAGTTCTAAGTCGTGAGTCGAATAGTTCATCTCATGCGGCCTTAATTGCCGTGAGGCGTATGCTACAACATTCTGGTGCTGTATCAGAACGCACCCCAAACCCTTTAATGATGCATCACAGTATACTTCAAACAATTCACTTGGCTCAGGAAATACTAACATGGGTGCAGTAGTCAACCTTTGCTTCAATACTTGAAAACTCTTTTCGCACTCTGGAATCTAGAAAAAAGGCGTATCCTTCCTAGTCAACTTAGTTAAAGGTAAGGCGAGCTGTGAAAATCCCTTAATGAATCTCTGATAATACCCCGCCAAACCTAAGAAACTCCTAATCTCTGTCACTGAAGTTGGTCGCTCCCAATTCATTACTGCTTCCACCTTAGCAGGATCCACCGCTATTCCCTGCTTACTCACCACGTGACCGAGAAACTTCACCTCACTCTTCCAAAACTCACATTTAGATAACTTAGCGTATAAATTCCTGTCTCTCAGAATTTGCAGCACAGTTCGCAAGTGATCAGCATGCTCCTCTTCAGTCTTAGAGTAAACAAGAATATCATCAATGAAGACAATGACAAACTTGTCCAGGGACGGTCGAAAAATCCTTTTCATATAATCCATGAATACTGCTGGAGCATTAGTTAATCCAAAAGACATCACCGTATACTCATAATGACCATAACGTGTTCTGAAAGCAGTTTTCGAAATATCTTCATCTCTAACCCTTATCTGATGATATCCGGATCACAAATCAATCTTAGAGAACACACTGCACCCTGTAATTGATCCATTAGGTCGTCGATTCTAGGTAGCAGATATTTATTCTTCATAGTGATCTTATTCAATTGTCGATAATCGACGTACAAGCGCATACTCCCGTGCTTCTTCTTTACCAGTAACACTGGCGCTTCCTACGAAGAAACACTTGGTCGGATAAAATACTTACCCAACAGATCTTGCAGCTGAGCTTTCAGTTCAGCTATTTCTAATGGTGACATCCTGTAAGGAGTGATCAAAATCGGACCGGCCCCAGGCACCAACTCAATTGCGAATTCAACCTCTCGGTTAGGTGGAAATTCGTTAATATCATCCGAAAACACATCTGGAAATTCACATACAACCAGAATCTGCTCTAAACTCTGATCATCACCTGACACTCCCGCAGTTAATAACATAATACCCTGACATTCAGTTCCAGAACAGTTTACTATCATAGAGTTCAAATAGTAACTATTCACCACAACAGGCACTTCTGACCCTTCCAGTATAAACTGTACTGACTTCTCAGAACAATCAAGCAAAACATGATTCTTAGATAACCAATCCAACCTCAAAATGAGATCAAGACCAGTCATCGGTAAACAAATCAAATCATGCACAAACTCACGCTGTTGTATTCGAAATGGAACTTGTGGACATCCTAACCCAGTCACCATAGCTTCATGAGTAGTGTTATGCACTTTAAAATCATAACCTAAGACCATTCTCAATCCTAACTCATTAGCCTTTTCAAATGCAATAAATGAAAGAGTTACTCCTGAATCAAATAAAACATTTAAGATTTTACCAGCCATTTCACAGTTACCTATAATCAGTATCTCAGATCCCTCAGCACCTGCTATAGAAGTGGTATACACTCTCCCTGGCTGCTGTACCCTACCAGTCTCATACTTCTTCTTCTCCGGACAATTATTGGTCAAATGCCCGGGCTGTCCACAAAAATAACATACTCTAAGTCCTGCTCTGCACGGTACTCCAGGGTGATACTTCCCGCACCTCTAATAATTCAAATCCTGCTGTGGCTGCTTTCCAAACCTTCTTCCCTGATTAACATTAGTATTCGGCCATCTGTAATTACCCTGACCTTGACTCTGCTGCGGAATAAAGCCTCCACGCTTGAAATTCCTACCTCTCGGAGAAAAGTTCCTCCCTGAAGGTCTCTGAAAAGGCACCCTCAAACTTCCTTTCTCTGCTACCGCCTTTCTCACACATTCCTCTACCACCCTACTCTTATTCACCAATTCAAAAAATACTCTGATCTCCATTGGTGCAACAAAGCCCAGAATATCGCTCTGAAGACCTCTCTCATACTTAATACACTTCTACTCAGCAAAATCTTCAGGCACACCTTGACAGATACGAGAAAAGCGACATAACTCCTCAAGCCTGCTAGTATACTCAGTAACAGTCATCTGGCCCTGCTTTAATTGCATCAATTCAAGCTCCTTGGCATTTATGACTGAATTAGGAAAGTACTTCTTATAAAACCTCCCAAGGAATCGCAGTGCCATCGGGTTGCAGGATACGTCGTGTTCCCTACCCCCAATACTGAGCCTCACCTTGCAGCTGATAAGTTCCAAATTCAACCCATTGCTCTTTAGGAACCTGTTGAGCCTGCCACGCCCGTTCCATAGCCTAAATCCAATTTTCTGCATCAGTGGGATTTGAGGTTCCCCTGAAGGTCGGAGGGTGAACTTTCAAAAATGTAGCAAGTGTCATAGGACCGTCCTTATCATTATTGTTCCTGTGATTCTACTGGTTTATCTGATTACCCAGTGCCTCGGCTGTCGCATGCGTAGCCACAGTCATATTTTCCAGGGCAGTCATAAAGTCTATTGGATCATTCCCTGGCGGGCCAGGAGTAACGGTGCCTATCCTACCTCTACCTTGTCCGCGACCACGTACGTGTGGACATACTAGCTAACCCCTTACGCGGGCGCATGGGACCAGTTGCGTACGCATCGCCAAAACTCCATGCCACGCGTACGCGTGGACGTATGTTCTTTTAAAAAAAGGATCAACCAGAAAGCTGCATACCATGGAATGTTCAGCTATAGAATTCACAGATTTAATACCAAAACTTCCAATGGGCATAACTCAATCATTTTAAATCGTTTTTCTTCCGTTCTTCAAACGGCATAAACTTCACGAATCCAATTTTCATTTAAAATAAGTTGGAATCAATTTGGGATTCTGAAATCCAAGTTATAGCCCGTCAAAGTTCGGCCCAAAACCAAAGTTTTGTAAACTTACCAAAACCTCTTTTTCATTTAAACATTTCCCATGATTCCAACTCAACCCCTTACACTTACAAGCACCAAAATGCCCTTCTCCCTCAACACAACAACCACCATAAAATCAATCTCCACTCCAACAATAAACATATGTATACAAGCCAAATCCTCCAACAATAATTATATGTATACAAGCCAAATTTCACAATCAAACCACAACTTACGAATCACATAATTATATCCTCAAGTCAATAATTAACAATTTACCAATCCTTCAAATAATCAACACCATACCAATCCATATGTAACAACAAGATACTAAACCACAATATACACTTACGTTCTAACTTATCCTATGGTCATCTAGCTTAAGTTTTCACAGAACATTATATATTAAATACAAGAAACCTAAACCATACCTTGGCTGATTCCCACATAACCATCAAGGAAATTTAATTAAAATCAAACACAGCCCCAAAACTTCAACCACACTGCTTCCTCCAAGTTCCAGTATTCACAATTTCAAGCCCCAATTATTTATTCACAACCTAATACACATTCATATCACATATATACCCAATTTAATACTCAAAGCTCAAGTCCAGTGGAGTTAAAGTGGAATTATAGTTTCCTCACCGTACCCAAGCTTCACAAAAGCAAGAGTGAATATTTTCCTCAAGCTAATTGGATCCTAAAACATCAAAGAATAAAGAAATTCAATATCTCCACTTAATTTTCCAAAATTGGGGGAAAAGGTGACTGAGAATAGAAAAACGATTTACCTATGAAATTGTTCCAGTAGAAACGTAGAGCTCAACGCGGTGGTCGCATGGCCGCAAACGGTGCAGCGATCGGAGCTCGAACGGAGGAGTTACGGGGGTTGGAATTCACCATAAGGGTTTTAGTGAATTTTTCTCTTTTTTCCTTCCCTGGAAGGCTTCAGCTCGTTTCTGCCGAAATGAAGAAGAGAAAGGCTTGGGTTCATTTTAATTGCTGGGCCGGTTGGGCTTACGGGCCCGATTTGGACTCGGTTCAACTGGTTTAGCCCGTTCGGTCCAATCTTGGACCGTTTTCTTCAAAATTAGTGTCAAAATTCTCATTTCGATGAGCTCTATCCTAATTTAATATAATATTCGCATTTCTAATTTTTGTTATTAAAACTAATTTATTGACTAATTATCTACTAATTTGACGGAGTTTACAGTGTGCGTGCGCACACGAGGTGAAATAGGGGAAGTGAGCAGACGCACAAGGATGTGCGAATGCTCTGACTAGAGAGCGGATTAAGAAGTGTACGTATGCACAGGAGACCTTTTTTGTGGAAGGATCATGTGTGCATGTGCACACAGATCCATACGCACGCACAGGAACAAAATTGGGTAGGGGTTCATACGCGCAGGACGTGCCAGCACTCTTAACAGAATGGGTATAAGGGAGTGTGCATACGCACAAGGTGGTGCGTACGCATACAGTGCGCAAAAAGAAGGTTGTGTGCGTACGCACAAAATGCAAAACACAGGGGAATGCGTGCGCACAAGGCGTGCAAGCGCTCCCAGCATAGGGTATACAAGCTGGTGTGCGTACACACAGGATGCATAATTTTGTTGTTGTGTGCGTGCGCACATGCCCTGTTTTTAAAAAATCTAAGGCTTTAAGCCTTAACTCAACAAAAGCTCAACCCCAAAACATTCAAAAACCCATAAATTCATGATCCATATAGAAATTAACCTAACAAATCTCAAAATTAAACTAATTCTAAGCTAACTAAAACAAGCAAAATGCAGTAAAGTCAAATTATAAACAAAAAGAGAAGGTAAGAACAATGTTACCATGGTGGAGTGTCTCTCACCTAGCACTTTGGTTTATTGTCCTTAAGTTAGACTTTATTGAGAAGCTCTCATCAAGGAGGCTTGTGTTTCAAACCTCTTTGAAATCCCACCCAAGCTTGTATTCTCCAAGGCTTTTGAGATTCCAAAGCTTGTGCACCCAAATCATGTTGTGAATTCCTTTCATTCTATCTAGGTAGCAAGCATTCGAAATTCCCAGTTCCTATAACACAATAGCAACAAAACTCATAATGCAATGAGTGAGAATTCATAGGATAAAAAGAAAATAAAAACCAAAGGTAATAAGAACAATTAAAATGAACTCCTAAAACTAGCAAAAACAAGCAATCAATCAAAAACAAACTATTCACATATTTACATATTAATTATAGCCAACAATATAACACCTTTGCAACTCCTCGGAAACGGCGCCAAAAATTTGAAAGAGCAAAACCATCGGCTTAGAATTTTCTTCTCGGCTAGAGGAAATAACTTCGTTGCAAGTATAGTTCCAAACCAACAAGTAATGCTCAAAACAAACACTACAAAAAAACTGGTATAAAATGGCATCAACAAAATGGCAATTTTAAAATACTGCCGTTATATTCATAAATTGAGGCGGTTTGTGTGGCTGCCATAATTTACTGGTGGAAAACGGCGGTTTTTTAGTGAATTTGGCGGTTTTAAACGCCAGTATCTCATTATCTGCTTCCCTAATATAAAAACCTAACTCTTATTTTTCTTACATGCATGTATACAAATTTCCATTTGTTTCGCAATTTTGATTTGTAAATATGCTTTTGGTTGGTGATTTACTAATTCGCATAGCACGTGTTTGATGAGTTGCTTGAATGCTTATCTTTTTTGGTTCCAAGACAATCAAAGATTCTAGAATTTTGATCGTGGTTTTCTCTAAAAGCTATGGGAATTCGACGTGGTGGTTGAAGGAATTGGAGAAGATAACGGAGTGTCGGAGCAGCAAGGGTCAGAAGGTTGTGCCGGTGTTCTACGGTGTTGATCCATCGAAAGCTGGGGAGGCGTTTGCAAACTGGGAACCGCTCAAGGAAGCTGCTTGCCTTCCAGGTTTTGTGGTGTGAGAAATCGTGATTCACACTTTTCACATCTCCGCACAACTAACCAGCAAGTGCACTGGGTCGTCCAAGTAATAAACCTTACGTGAGTAAGGGTTGATCCCACGGAGATTGTCGGCTTGAAGCAAGCTATAGTCATCTTGTAAATCTCAGTCAGGCAGGTTCAAATGGTTATGGGGTATTGATAATTAAAACATAAATAAAACATAAAATAAAATAAAGTTACTTATATAATTCATTGGTGGGAATTTCAGATAAGCGTCTGGAGATGCTTTGTTGCTTCTGAACCTCTGCTTTCCTATTGCCTTCTTCCAACCATGCGTTACTTCCTTCCATGGCAAGCTGTAAGATCCTCTCAGTGAAAATGGTCCTCTACGGTTTCTGCACGGCTAATCAACTGTCGAATTTCTCGTCTCGGATGAAAAATACCAGGCACAGCTACCGCATGGCTAATCATCTGTCAGTTCCTGCTAGCGTCGGAATAGAATCCATTGATCCTTTTGCACATTGTCACTATGCCTAACATTCGCAGGTTTGAAGCTCGTCACAGTCATCCCTTCCCGGATCCTACTCGGAATAGCACAGATAAGGTTTAGACTTTCCGGATCCCAGGAATGCTGCCAATGATTCTAGCCTATACCACGAAGATACTAATCTCACGGACTCGGTCTGTGTATTAGATATCCAAGAGAATATACTTCGGCTGTCGTCCAATGACTACGTTGAACATCATGTAGACCGCTTTGTGGTTGTCAGGCACGCGGATCTTGGCTAAGCGAGTAACGAAGATTGGGTGATTGTCACGGGTCACCCTTCATTCTGACTTAACTGAATTAAGTATGAGAGTATATCTTGGAGAAGAAGTAGGCGTGAATTGAATAGAAAACAGTAGTAATTGCATTAATTCATGAAGAACAGCAGAGCTCCACACATTAATCTATGGGATGTAGAAACTCCACCGTTGAAAATACATAAGTGAAAAAGTTCTAGGAATGGCTGAATGGCCAGCCTCCATGCCAAAAGTCTAAGGACTAAACGTCCAGAGATGATCCAAAGATATGAATACAATAGTAAAAAGTGCTATTTATACTAAACTAGTAACTTAGGTTTACAGAAAATGAGTAACTAAGTGCAGGTAGTGCAGAAATCCATTTTCGGGGCCCACTTGGTGTGTGCTTGGGCTGAGCATTGAAGCTTTTTCATGCATAGGCTGTTCCTGGAGTTAAACGCCAGCTTTGGTGCCAGTTTGGGCGTTTAACTCCAATTCTGGTTCCAGTTTGGGCGTTTTACGCCAAGATGTTTTAGGCTAGCTTTGGACGCCAGTTTGGGCCATCAAATCTCGGAAAAAGTATGGACTATTATATATTTCTGGAAATCCCAGGATGTATACTTTCCAACTCAATTGAGATCGCGCCAATTGGGCTTCTGAAGCTCCAGAAAATCTACTTCGAGTGTAGGAGGGTCAGAATCCAACAGCATCTGCTGTCCTTTTTCAGCCTCTGAATCAGATTTTTGCTCAGGTCCCTCAATTTCAACCAGAAAATACCTGAAATCATAGAAAAATACACAAACTCATAGTAAAGTGCAAAAATGTGATTTTTGCATAAAAACTAATAAAAATATAATAAAAAGTAACTAAAACATACTAAAAACTATGTAAAAACAATGCTAAAAAGGGTATAAATTATCCGCTCATCACAACACCAAACTTAAATTGTTGCTTGTCCCCAAGTAACTAAAAACAAAATAGGATAAAAAGAAGAGAAAATATAATAAATCTCAAACTTATCAATGAACTTAGCTTCAATTAGATGAGCGGGGCTAGTAGCCTTTTTGCTTCTGAACAGTTTTGGCATCTCACTTTATCCTGTGAAGTCCAGAATGATTGGCATCTATAGGAACTCAGAATTTAGATAGTGTTATTGATCCTCCTAGTCCAGTATGTTGATTCTTGAATACAGCTACTTTATGAGTCTTGGCCGTGACCCTAAGCATTTTGTTTTCCAGTATTACCACCGGATACATAAATGCCACAGACATAAAACTGGGTGAACTTTTCAGATTGTGACTCAGCTTTGCTAGAGTCCCCAGTTAGAGGTGCCCAGAGCTCCTAAGCACACTCTTTTTGCTTTGGACCATGACTTTAACCGCTCAGTCTCAAGCTTTTCACTTGACACCTTCACGCCACAAGCACATGGTTAGGGACAGCTTGGTTTAGCTGCTTAGGCCATGATTTTATTCCTTTGGGCCCTCCTATCCATTAATGCTCAAAGCCCTCCTTTCCTCTTTCTAGAGGTTTCTCCGGCTTTAGGTGCCATTGATGGTTATGAAAAAACAAAAAAAGTAGGGCTTTTTCCACACCAAACTTAAAAGGTTTGCTCGTCCTCGAGCAAAAGAAGAAAGAAAGGAGTAGAAGAAGAAGAAATGGAGGAGATGGAGAGTAGTAGTGGTTTTGGCTAGGGGGGTAGTAGTGTGTATGATGTGTGAAATTGAAGGTAGTGAGGATGGGTATTTATAGGGTAGGGGAGAGAGGGAATTCGGTCATGAAGGGGGTGGGTTTCGGAGGGAAATGGTTTGAATTTGAATGGTGAGGTAGGTGGGGTTTATGATGGATGGATATGAGTGTTGAAGAGAATATGGGGAAGATGGTAGGATTTGATAGGTTAAGGGTATTTGGGGAAGAGTTATGGAAAGGTGTGAAGAGGAGAGAAGAAGAGGTGGGGTAGGTGGGGATCCTGTGGGGTCCACAGATCTTGAGGTGTCAAGGAATTCTGCTCCCTGCACCATTCTGGCGTTCAAACGCCCTTAGTGTGCCAATTCTGGTGTTAAACGCCAGCTCTGCTACCTTTCCTGGCATTAAATGCCAGTCTGCTGCCCCTTTCGACGTTTAACGCCAGCCAGACGCCAGACACCCTTTTCTGGTGTTAAACGCCCAGAGTGCTGGCCATTCTGGTGTTTAACGCCCAGAATGCTGCCACGCTTGGGCGTTAAACGCCCATTCTGCTATCCTTACTGGCGTTTAAACGCCAGTAAGTCTGTCCTCCAGGGTGTGCTATTTTTGATGCTGTTTTTCATTTTGCTTTAATTTTGCAGTTGTTTTTATGACTTCACATGATCATCAACCTAAAGAAAACATAAAATAACAATGGAATATAAATAAATATAGTTAGATAACATTGGGTTGCCTCCCAACAAGCGCTTTTTTAATGTCAATAGCTTGACAGTGAGCTCTTAGAGAGCTTCACAGAGACTCAGAGCTTGATGTTGGCCTCCCAACACCAAACTTAGAAGTTGAGTGTGGGGGCTCTGTTTGACTCTGTATTGAGAGAAGCTTTTCATGCTTCCTCTCCATGGTTACAGAAGAAGATCCTTGAGCCTTAAACACAAGGTAGTCCTCATTCAATTGAAGGACTAACTCTCCTCTGTCCACATCAATCACAGCTCTTGCTGTGGCTAGGAAGGGTCTTCCAAGGATGATGGAATCATCTTCATCCTTCCCAGTGTCTAGGATTATGAAGTCAGCATGGATGTAATAGCCTTCAATCTTCACTAAGACATCCTCTACAAGTTCATAAGCCTGTTTCCTTGAATTGTCTGCCATCTCTAGTGAGATTCTTGCAGCTTGTACCTCAAAGATCCCTAGTTTATCCATTACAGAGAGTGGCATGAGGTTTATACTTAAACTAAGGTCACACAGAGCCTTCTTAAAGGTCATGGTGCCTATGATGCAAGGTATTAAGAACTTCCCGGGATCTGGTTTCTTCTGAGGTAATTTCTGTTGAACCAAGGTATTCAGTTCATTGATGAGCAATGGAGGTTCATCCTCCCAAGTCTCATTACCAAATAACTTGGCATTCACCTTCATGATTGCCCCTAAATACTGAGCAACTTGCTCTTCAGTAATATCTTCATCCTCTTCAGAGGAAGAATACTCATCAGAGCTCATGAATGGCAACAGTAAGTTCAGTAGAATCTCTATGGTCTCTGTATGAGCCTTAGATTCCTTTGGTTCCTCAATGGAAAACTCCTTAGGGGTCAGTGGACGTCCATTGAGGTCTTCTTCATTGGAAATCACTGCCTTTTCCTCCTCTATAGGTTCGGCCATATTGGGTATATTGATGGCCTTGCAGTCTCTTTTTGGATTCTCTTCTATATTGCTTGGGAGAGTATTAGGAGAGATTTCAGTAACTCTTTTACTCAGCTGACCCACTTGCGCCTCCAAATTTCTAATGGAGGACCTTGTTTCAATCATGAAACTGTGAATGGTCTTACTCAGATCAGAGATTATGGTTGCTAAGTCAGAGAGGCTCTGCTTAGAATTCTCTGTCTGTTGCTCAGAAGATGATGGAAAAGGCTTGCTATTGCCAAACCTATTTCTCCTACCATTATTATTATTGAAGCTTTGATTAGGCTTCTGCTGATCCTTCCATGAGAAATTAGGGTGATTTTTTCATGAAGGATTATAGGTGTTTCCATAGGATTCTCCCATGTAATTCACCTCTTTCATTGCAGGATTCTCAGGGTCATAAGCTTCTTCTTCAGAGGAAGCTTCTTTAGTACTGTCGGATGCAGCTTGCATTCCAGTCAGACTCTGAGAAATCATATTGACTTGCTGAGTCAATATTTTATTCTGAGCCAATATTGCATTCAGAGTATCAATCTCAAGAACTCCTTTCTTCTGAGTTGTCCCACTATTCACAGGATTTCTTTCAGAAGTGTACATGAATTGGTTATTTGTAACCATTTCAATGAGTTCCTGGGCTTCTGCAGGCATCTTCTTCAGATGAAGAGATCCACCAGCAGAGTGATTCAATGACATCTTGGACAATTCAGACAGACCATCATAGAATATACATAAGATGCTCCATTCTGAAAGCATGTCAAAAGGACACCTTCTGATCAATTGCTTGTATCTTTCCCAAGCTTCATAGAGGAATTCACCTTCCTTCTGTCTGAAGATTTGGACTTCCACTCTAAGCTTGCTCAACTTTTGAGGTGGAAAAAATTTTGTCAAGAAAACATTGACCAGCTTTTCCCAAGAGTTCAGGCTTTCTTTAGGTTGTGAGTCCAACCATGTCCTAGCTTTGTCTTTTACACTAAAGGGGAAAAGTATAAGCCTGTAGACCTCATGATTAACCCCATTGATCTTAACAGTGTCACAGATTTACAAGAATTCGGCTAAAAACTGATGAGGATCTTCCAATGGAAGTCCATGAAACTTGCAATTCTACTACATTAGAGAAACTAATTGAGGCTTAAACTCAAAGTTGTGTGCTCCAATTGCAGGAATTGAGATGCTTCTTCCATAGAAGTCAGAAGTGGGTGCAGTAAAGTCACCAAGCATCTTCCTTGCATCTCCACCATTGTTGTTATTTTCGGCTGCCATAACTACTTCTTTTTCGAAAATTTCTGTTAGGTCCTCTCCAGATTTTTGTGCTTTAGCTTCTCTTAGTTTCCTCTTCAGAGTCCTTTCAGGTTCAGGATCAGCTTCAACAAGAATGTTCTTATCCTTGTTCCTGCTCATATGAAAAAGAAGATAACAGAAAAGAATAGGAATCCTCTATGTCACAGTATAGAGATTCCTTTATGTGAGTAGAAGAATAGAAGAAATAGAATGAAGAAGGGAGAAGAAGAATTCGAACACAGAGAGAGGGAAAGGGTTCGAATTATAAGAAGAAGAGAAGTGTTAGTAAATAAATAAATAAATAGAAAGAGATGAGAGAGAAAAAGAGAGAGAGAGAGAGAGTATTTGAAAATTAATTCAAAAGAAAAGAAAAATATTTTTGTTTTTATTTTAACTATTAGTTAGAATTCGAATTTAAGAAGGAAAATAAAATAAAATTAGAATTTAAAACAATTAGTTAAAAAAAGAATTTTGAAAAAGTGGTTAGTGATTTTCGAAAATTAGAGAGAGAAAAGTAGTTAGGTGGTTTTGAAAAAGATAAGAAATAGTAAACTTTTAAAATCAAACAAAAAGTCACGTAGTTAATTGAAAAAGATTTGAAAATCAATTTTGAAAAGATAAGAAGTTAGAAAAAGATTTTGAAATTAAGTTTTGAAAAAGATATGATTGAAATTTATTTTGAAAAAGATTTGAAAATAAAATTAAAAAGATTTGATTTTTGAAATTAAAGTTGATTACTTGACTAACAAGAAACTAAAAGATATGGTTCTTAGAATTTAAAGATTGAACCTTTCTTAATAGGCAAGTAACAACTTAAAATTTTTGAATCAAAATATTAAATGTTAGTAATAAATTCGAAGATATGAAATAAAAAGTAAGAAAAAGATTTTGAAAATCAATTTTAAAATTTTTGAAAAACAGGAAAGAAAAATGAAAAATATTTGATTTTGAAAAAGATTTGAAAAGATAGAATTTTTAAATTGAAATTTTGACTTGACTAACAATAAACAACTAAATTTTAAAATTTTTTTGACCAAATCAATTCAAAATTTCGAAATTTATGATTGAAATAAGGAAAAGATATATTTTTTATTTTTGAATTTTAATGAGAGAAAAACACAAAAATGACACAAAACATAAAAGTTTAAGATCAAAACAAAAAACAATGCATGCAAGAACACTTTGAATGTCAAGATGAACACCAAGAACACTTTGAAGATCATGATGAACACCAAGAACATATTTTTGAAAATTTTTAGGAAAAGAAACACATGCAAGACACCAAACATAGAAATTTTTAATGTTTAGACACTATGAATTTGAAAATGCACAAGAAAAATAAGAAAAGACACAAAACAAGAAAGTCACAAGATTAAACACAGAGAATCATCAAGAACAACTTGAAGATCAAACAAGTTAAAACATGCAATTGACACCAAACTTAAAATTTGACACAAGACTCAAACAAGAAACATAATTTTTTTTATTTTTTATGGTTTTATTAATTTTTTTGTATTTTTCGAAAATTATTTTGGAAAAAGAAAATAAAGAAATTCAAAATTTTTAATAAGAATTCCAGGATTCCTGTAATGTTAGTCTAAAGCTTCGGTCCAAAAGATTAGACATGGCCAATGGCCAGCCAAGCTTCAGCATAGAATTATGAATGAGAATCCAAAGGCTCATACAATGTGATTCTAAAGCTCCGGTCTAAAAGAATTAGACATGGCCAAGTGGCCAGCCAAGCTTTAACATAACACATACAAGCATGTCCTTTTTACAATGGAAGGTGGAAACCTCGGTCCAAAAGATTAGACATGGCTTAACAGCCAGCCAGGTTTCACCATATCTCATGAAGCTCTAGAATTAATTCTTAAAAACCCTGAAGAACAATTTTTTTTTTGAAAATAAAAATAAAAAGCTTAAACATAAAATAAAATTACCCAATCTAAGCAACAAGATGAACCATCAGTTGTCCAAACTCGAACAATCCCCGGCAACGGCGCCAAAAACTTGGTATTGGAAATCGTGATTCACACTTTTCACATCTCCGCACAACAAACCAGCAAGTGCACTGGGTCGTCCAAGTAATAAACCTTACGTGAGTAAGGGTCGATCCCACAGAGATTGTCGGCTTGAAGCAAGCTATGGTCATCTTGTAAATCTCAGTCAGGCAGATTCAAATGGTTATGGGGTATTGATAATTAAAACATAAATAAAACATAAAATAAAATAAAGTTACTTATATAATTCATTGGTGGGAATTTCAGATAAGCGTCTGGAGATGCTTTGTTGCTTCTGAACCTCTTCTTTCCTATTGCCTTCTTCCAACCATGCGTTACTTCCTTCCATGGCAAGCTGTAAGATCCTCTCAGTGAAAATGGTCCTCTATGGTTTCTGCACGGCTAATCAACTGTCGAATTTCTCGTCTCGGATGAAAAATACCAGGCATAGCTACCGCATGGCTAATCATCTATCAGTTCCTGCTAGCGTCGGAATAGAATCCATTGATCCTTTTGCACACTGTCACTACACCCAACATTCGCAAGTTTGAAGCTCGTCACAGTCATCCCTTCCCGGATCCTACTCGAAATACCACAGACAAGGTTTAGACTTTCCGGATCCCAGGAATGCTACCAATGATTCTAGCCTATACCACGAAGATACTAATCTCACGGACTCGGTCTGTGTATTAGATATCCAAGAGAATATACTCCAGCTGTCGTCCAATGACTATGTTGAACATCATGTAGACCGCTTTGTGGTTGTCAGGCACGCGGATCTTGGCTAAGCGAGTAACGAAGATGGGGTGATTGTCACGGGTCACCCCTTCATTCTGACTTAACTGAATTAAGTACGAGAGTATATCTTGGAGAAGAAGTAGGCGTGAATTGAATAGAAAATAGTAGTAATTGCATTAATTCATGAAGAACAGCAGAGCTCCACACCTTAATCTGTGGGGTGTAGAAACTCCACCGTTGAAAATACATAAGTGAAAAAGGTCTAGGCATGGCCGAATGGCCAGCCTCCATGCCAAACGTCTAAGGACTAAACGTCCAGAGATGATCCAAAGATATGAATACAATAGTAAAAAGTGCTATTTATACTAAACTAGTAACTTAGGTTTACAGAAAATGAGTAACTAAGTACAGATAGTGCAGAAATCTACTTTCAGGGCCCACTTGGTGTGTGCTTGGGCTGAGCATTAAAGCTTTTTCGTGCATAGGCTGTTCCTAGAGTTAAACACCAGCTTTGGTGCCAGTTTGGGCATTTTACGCCAAGATGTTTTAGGCTGGCTTTGGACGCCAGTTTGGGTCATCAAATCTCGGGCAAAATTTAAACTATTATATATTGCTGGAAAGCCCAGGATGTATACTTTCCAACGCAATTGAGAGTGTGCCAATTGGGCTTCTGTAGCTCCAGGAAATCCACTTCGAGTGCAGGAGGGTCAGAATCCAACAGCATCTGCAGTCCTTTTTCAGCCTTTGAATCAGATTTTTGCTCAGGTCCCTCAATTTAAGCCAAAAAATACCTGAAATCACAGAAAAATACACAAACTCATAGTAAAGTGCAGAAATGTGATTTTTGCATAAAAAATAATAAAAATATAATAAAAAGTAACTAAAACATACTAAAAATTATGTAAAAACAATGCTAAAAAGGGTATAAATTATCCGCTCATCATTTTGTTACATATATCAGCACGTACTTTTAAGTTTTAAAGCTGTTTGATTTGAAGAGAAAATAATGCTGAACTAAAAATCTTTTTTGTCTATGCATTTATTTAATCATTGTTGTATGCGATATATCTCTTTTTCAGACATATCAACAAATTCTTTTATTAGCTTGAATGATAGCTACATGTATTTAGCAGTCGTCGAATGCTATGAAACTCTCAAGGATATCATTTATAACCTCCTGCAAGATAAGGAAGATAAGATGTAAGAAAAAAAAGATATCACTATCTCGCATGCTTACATATTTAGTTTCTATTTTTATTTCCTGATTTCATTTTTAGTATTCTCTGTTAGGATTTTGCGAAATCAGAAAATATGATTTTATTGTTTTCAACTTTTTTCTTCTCAAAATGTTGAAAACATAAACCAAACAGTAACGTTCTTTCTGCTTTTACCGGAATCCTCTTGATTATTCAAGGTCTTCCATGTATTGTGATAGGATTGTAAGCCATATTTGTGATAAAGTTGAATGGAGCATACAAGAACACACATTTGTCAAGAAATTCAAGATGAGTGGTTTGCCTTCACTTAGTGAGAAATTGGAGAAATTCCTAACTCTATTGGTAACTCTTTCCTCTCAGAATATCTCAGTTTCCTATATAGACCCTTTGAAGTCTTTATAACACTGTCTTTTCATTCTCATTGGTAGCGAGCTGAAGACGACAAACTCGAGACACTGAAGCCCCAAATAGTCAATGTTCTGCAGGATATTGTAGAAATTATCTTACAAGATGTTATGCATGATGGCCATTTGTATGTTCAAAACTTTATATATATTAAACATCACAATAAGTGCTGCATTATGATGTTGATCTGGTTTTGCTTTCTCCAGAGTCACGGAAAATCTTTGTCTCAACACCAAAGAAAGAGGACAGAGATATGTCAACATAGACACCGATTTTACTGTCAACAAATCAGTGAAGGAGAAGGTAGTCTTCACAAATAAACTTCGATTGATTCGCTGCATTATTCTTTGTGATTTTGTTTACTAAGTCTTTGTTTCTTCTATGTAGGTTATTAGGCTTCATTTGCTTTTAACAGTAAAGGAATCAACCAAAAATGTGCCTAAAAATCTGGATGCTCGCCGCCGTATCACATTCTTTGCAAATTCCTTATTCATGAATATGTCAAAGGCTCCCAAAGTTCGAAACATGTTGTCCTTCAGGTTAGTCATTATGATTAACTAATTTAATGACATGAAAGTAAAAAAAATAGAATGATTTGAAAAATGGCAAGTGCCAACTCTCTTAAGTTCTTAAATATTAAAGGCACATAATGTTTGTTTATTTTTAATTGATGCTACTATGATTGGAACTTATGTAAGCTTTTTCTTTAGTGTTTTGACACCATATTACAAAGAAGATGTTCGATATTCGATTGAGGAACTTAATAAGGAAAATGAAAATGGGATATCAATTTTATTCTACTAAAGAAAGATATACCCTGGTGAGTTTGGATTTATTTTCTCACCTATTTTTTTCTCCCTCAGTACATCTTCACTCATTTCTAAAGCAATGTAGATGAATGGCGTAATTTCCATGAGCGGCTTAATGACTTGAAAGTTGAGAGTGATGAGGATAAGAATTATTTCAAGACACAATGGGCATCTTACAGAGGACAGACACCCTTTCAAACAGGTCTTTGATCATATTGAACAATGTTCATTTTTGTTACTAAATTTGTATATGGTTTCTAATTCAAATGTTGATTTTCATTTTGTTTCTGCTAGTGAGAGGAATGATGTATTATAGGGAAGCTTTGATTCTTCAATGTTTCTTGGAATATGCTGGAGACAATGGTCAGTTATTTCCTTTATTTCAAATTCTAATTCATAGTACAGCTCCATTCCTTAAGAATGAAGTATATGTTTTTTTCTTCCTTGCAGCTATATTTAGCGGCTTCTGGACAACGGATTTTCAAGATAAAGATAAGAAGGGGCTCTTTGAATATGCACAGGCTTTGGCTGATTTGAAATTCACCTATGTTGTTTCTTGCCAAGTCTATGGTGCTCAAAAGAAATCCAAGAATCCCAAAGAGAGAAGTAGCTATACTAACATTCTTGGCCTGATGTTAGAGTGAGTCAACTATACCATTTTCCAAACTATATAAATGTACTTAATATAACAAAGTGATTCTCAAAGAAGTAATGGAATATCCTGTGTAGGAATTTAGCGGTTCGTGTCGCCTACATAGATGAAGTTGAAGAGGCAAAGGAAGGGAAATCACAGAAAGTTTATTACCCAGTTCTTGTCAAAGGAGGTGAAAAGTATGATGAGGTATGGACAAATGTTCAAATTTAAAGTCTCATTTTCCAATTATGATTCACCTAAATTTTCTAAGAAAAGGATAAACTAAGTTAGATAAAAGGATCTAGTTGAAAAATGTTTGCACAAGCTTCCTGGTTAAGAAATGGTTTTATGTTGAATTAACAGGAAGTATATCGCATCAAGCTTTCGGGTTTACCAGTTGAGATTGGTGAAGGGAAACCTGAAAATCAAAACCATGCCATTATATTCACTCGTGGTGAAGCCTTGCAGACCATAGACATGAATCAAGTAAGTTTTCTTTGGATTTAAATTGAATGTGTTAAGTGGTATTTATTTTCTATGTAATTCAGCACTCTTACTTTCTCCTTTGTATTTTAAAGGATAATTACTATGAAGAAGCATTCAAAATGAGAAATGTGTTGGAAGAATTCCGAAAAGATGGTTTTGATTAATTCAACACTCTTATTTTCTCCTTTGATTAATTTATTTCTAATGAACAATTAGTCTCTTTTTTTTGGCACAATCTTATAATGTTAATGTTTCTCTTTTCTTTCATTATGGCTCTGTTTCTTTTATTTATGTTTATGTTCATAATTTATTGATTGATCGTTCCTTAATGAAAAATGATGGTTCTATTTTTTAGCTCGTGTTTCTTGTACCATCATAATTTTTCTTTATAGTTTGAACTTGACTAATTAGTTAACGATATTAATAAAGGATATAGAAACGGTAAATCCGTTTGGCCTAATTAATTGCAAATAATTAGATAACTATATTAACTATAATATTCTGCTTAAAAATGGCATGTTACTGCAAGTTCTTTTTTATTTAAATTACAAGTTCTTTTTTATTTAAATAAATAGCTAAGCACATAAGACTTCTTTTTGGGCAGTGTGAGACTATGCCTGAGCCAGGAAATAATCCTACTAGTAGGAAGGTATATTAAAGCAAATTTCATTACCTCTAGTATAGTTATTGCTATAATATTCTGCTTAAAAATGGCATGAATTTATAACAAAGATCCATGTAAAGTACTACATATTTCCCGAGCACTGAATATTTAAACCAGATTTATTCTTTCTCGATTGGCTCAAAATTTTGCAAGAATGCTTATTTTTTTATTTTAGAATCTATTGTGTGTTTGCAAATCATCCTTAATAGTCTGTATCTGTTTTTTTATTTCAGAATGGATCATTCCTAGAGCTACTGCCTGCCGTAAGGTATTTATTTATCTTATCAAGGCAAAAGCAAGTTCTCATACCTTTCACTCTCACCTTCCACGAACAAGGCAAAAGCAAGGTATTTATTTATCTGATCTTCTCCCGTTTGAACTAATCATGATTCAGAATCTATATGCAAGTTGATGGTAAGATTCTCTTAATTTGGTGTTTGCTTTTAGATTTGTTGATGATACGAATCCAGAAGAGATAGAGATAACAACACCTGCTTTTAACGAAGCAAATTTTGAGAGGGTTGAAAGGCTAATCAAAGGTTGGTGTCTATTTCTTCCCTCATACATATATATATATATATATATATATATATATATATATATATATATAATTTTGAGATTTGTTTCTTGATTTCTTTATGTTTATGATCAAATGAGCGGAATTAAAATAAAGGAAATGTAGACAGACAATGAATTTGGAATGAAGGCAATGTTAGTTATTTCTCATGTCACAAAAGAAATATTTTCTGGACTGTAGACTTACTGAAGTCCTAATTCTATTTTTTTATTATTGTCAGGTTGTGCCTAATACACGCAGTAGAAGTCAACTTTGAAGGCAATGTTAGTCTTTTACTTTTTAATTCCTAGTTTGACATTGTTGAAGAGAAGGAGCAGAGAACTCAGCATTAATCGCTGGCCTCACAGGAAAATCAAAAGCTTGCATTTACTCTTACAAAGATGTTGGAGCAAGTTCCGGGATGGAACTCACACAAGAGACCAAGAAACTAAGGCACTTATTATTTTCTTGTAGAGTAAACTACCATTTGTACCCACAAAAGTTGAAAACGCTGACATATCTACCCATAGAAAAAAGAAATTACCATTTGTACCCATAAAACATGAGTTTCGCACCAAACACTAAAAAATAATCTAAAAACCCCAAAATACCCTTATCATTACCACTGCTACCATCATCCCCCATCTCTCTCTTTGGTCACATGAACACTCTCCGATCTAACCTCCATTTCTCTGCCACAAACCACCTCTGCCACAAACCACTTCATTGCCACTCCTTCATCACCATAACCTTCACCTTTGGAGGAATCAAAATCAACCCAAAGAGGAATTTGAAATGGATGACGATGGGTGAGAGTCAAAATTGGATCTTGGTTTCAGCTGAATCTGAAGCTGTTTGAGAGAACAAAACATTGAAAAGGGTGTCATGGAGAAAGCTAATAGAAATAGGGCAAACAAGAACACAGATCCAAGGTGAGAAGAGAGTGAGGAGAGAGGATCAAATCTGAACAATCAAACACAGAAGCCTCATGTATTAATTTGGATTCACTTTTTCTGGGAGAAAAGAAAAATGGTGAAAGAGACAGAAAGAGAGAGAGAGCTCACCGCGATTTTGGTTTGCAAAGGGGACCGCAGTGGCGGCGGCTGGCGCAGTGGCCCATCAGGGGCACTGGTTCGGTGATGAGGAGAAGGTAGCCCCGGTAGGTGAGGGTGGTCGGCGGTGAAAAGAGGAGAAGGGGCACTGCGGCTCTAGGGTTGCTAGCGGCGGCGAAACAGGGGCGGGGTGGGAGCGAAGGTCCTCTGGTCGGCAAGACCGAGACAGGGAAAGAGAGAAGGAGGGGTGGTCACTGACAAGGGTCTCTGACGCGGTAGGCTCTGATTTGAGGCCGATGGTGATGGTGGCGAGGAGAAGCTGGCGCGGTGCTCTTGGGCTGGCGGAGGTCCGCGACGTTGCTAGCGGAGAAGGGTGAACGATGATGAGGAGGGTGAGACGGTGGTTTGTGGTTGATGCTGGGATTGAGGGGCTGTGAACATTGAGAGAGAGAGAGAGAGAGAGAGGAGGGAGGTGGCTGTGAACATTGAGAGAGAGGAGGAGGGAGGAAGGAGATGATAGTGTGGAGGGAAGGGTAATTTAGGGATTTTAGATAATTTTTTAGGGTTTGGATAATTTTGCCTGTAAAAACAATTTTTTATGGGTACAAATGGTAATTTCTTTTTTCTATGGGTAGATATGTCAGCGTTTTCAACTTTCGTGGGTACAAATGGTAGTTTACTCTTTCTTGTATATTCATATTCTAAGTAGTAAAAACATTAGATAGTTTAAATACATTATTAGATATTAACATAGTTTAGGAAACTGGATGGTAGATTTGACTAATTAGTGCTTATTGCAATGCTTGTATTTTGGTAAGTTTAGTAAGATAAACTTTTGTATAGGAATTATTACTTTTGATTTCCAATAATAAAAAATTATATATTATATTAATACTTTGTTTATGAGTTATAATATTTCATTTATGGATTATGATTTTTTGTTATTGTGAAATTTTAATCACAAAATTATTTAATGCGATAAAAATGTCGGTAAAAACTGCTTTTTTAAACGATAAAAAATGTCATTTTTACCTGGTAAAAATGCCGTTTTAACCAATAAAAATGCCACTATCAGGGTAAAAATGGCGGTTTAAAAATGCGTTTTAATCAACCAAAACGTCATTCTGTCAGGGTAATAATGGCGGTTCAAACTGCCATTTTAACCTATTAAAAACCGTCGTTTTAACCCTGGAAATAACGGTGGTGTGAACCGCCATTTTAACCTATCCAAAAACTGCCATTCTTGGTAATAATGGTGGTTCAAACCGCCGTAAATACAAAAAAAAACTACCATTTTTACCAGAATTTTTGTAGTGAAATATAAACCGAGAGTATTTAAACTCCCGGGTCGTCTTCCCTAGGAGTTGCATGAAATGCTCAATTATTGGATATGGGGGATTTGGGGGTTTTGATTATAAGAGGCAAGAAATTTAAATGACAAGTAATTAAATGGAAAGCAAGTAAAAGCAATGAAAATAGAAATTAAATGGTAAAAAGAACTCTTGGCAAGAATTGGGAAATTAAAGATTCCTATCCTAGTTATGGACTACAAACATGGTAATTGTGTAGAATTAATCCCAATTAGTCAATCCTAACATCGAGAATTAGTCAAAAGGGCATAATTGATCTCAATCCACAAGTCCTAGCCAACTTTATTAATGGAAGGCTTAGAGTTAGTGGAAACCAAATCAACTAACAATTCTAACACAATGTGGAATGGACATCCACAACTCAAGTTCACCTAATTACTCAATTTCTCAACCAAGAGTGTGAAAAACTAGGCAAAAATCTAACCAAGCATTTTATCAAACACTTGGAAGGTATAAAAAGAAAGTATGATAAAATAACAAGAAATAATAAATTCTACAACTACCAACCAAGAAAAGTAAGAATAACAACTTAATTAAGCCATAAAGGAACATAAAATATAAATTGCATTAAATGAAAATCAAAATAACAAGAGTGCTCATAAACATAAAAAAGTAACCAAAATGAGAAATTAACAAGATAAACTAAGGAAATTAACACAATAGAACAAAGAAAGGTAGAAGAAACTAGATGAAAACAAGAATTAAAAAGAGAAATTACAAAGGAATTAAGCTAGAAACCCTAATTTCTAGAGAGAAGAGGGAACTTCTCTCTCTAGAAAATGACCTACATGATACTAAACTATACCTAATTGCTCTCCCCCCTCTCACATGGAATGATGGCCCTTTGATATAGCACTCAATCAGTTTCAGAAAGTCCCAAAACTTGGCTCTAGAGGCCCAGAAATCGCCCCTAGCGATTTGCATTAATGAGGTCACGTGCGCTAAGTTGTGCGTACGCACAGATGTGTGCGTACACACACGTGCTGAATTTTCTCTTGTGCATACGCATAGAATGTTGTGCGTACGCACACATGCTGTTGTGCTTCTTGTGCGTATGCATAGTAGGTTGTGCATACGCACACTCCAGTGTGTGCTTCTCCTTTGTTTTCTTCATGTTTCCTCCCTCTTGCATGCTTCTCCTCCACTCTTATCAAGCCATTCCTACCTCTTACACCTGAAATCACTCATCAAAAGCATCAAAGCATCGAATAAAATGAAAGTGGAATAAAATTGGTTAAATTAAGCACAAAATAGCATGTTTTCACAATTAAGTTCAATTTAAGGAGAGAACACAAAAGTATGTGATGAGCGGATATTTTATACGCTTTTTGGGGATAATTTCATATAGTTTTGAGTATGTTTTAGTTAGTTTTTAGTTTATTTCCAGTAGTTTTTAGGAAAAACTCATGTTTCTGGACTTTACTATGAGTTGTGTGTTTTTCTGTAATTTCAGGTATTTTTCTGGCTGAAATTGAAGGAGCTGAGCAAAAATCTGATTCAGGCTGAAAAAGGACTGCTGATGCTGTTGGATTCTGACCTCCCTGCACTCAAAGTGGATTTTCTGGAGCTACAGAACTCGAAATGGCGTGCTTCCAATTGCGTTGGAAAGTAGACATCCAGGGATTTCCAGCAATATATAATAGTCCATACTTTGCACAAGAATTGACGACGTAAACTGGCGTTCAATGCCAGCCCTCTGCCCAAATCTGGCGTCCAGCGCCAGAAAAGGATAAAAAACTGGAGTTGAACGCCCAAACTGGCACAAAAACTGGCGTTCAACTCCACAAATGGCCTCTGCACGTGGATTGCTTAAAGTCTCAGCCCCAGCACACACCAAGTGGGCCCCAGCACACCAAGTGGGCCCCAGAAGTGGATCTCTGCATCATCCATCATAGTCCACTCATATTTTGTAACCCTAGGCTACTGGTTTAGTATTTAAACAACTTTTAGAAACTTATTTTGTATCTCATGACATTTCAGATCTAAACTTTGTATTCTCTGACGGCATGAGTCTCTAAACCCCATTGTTGGGGGTGAGGAGCTCTGCTGTGTCTCAATGAATTAATGCAAGTATTCCTGTTTTCCATTCAAACACGCTTGTTCCTATCTAAGATGTTCATTCGCGCTTAACTGTGATGAAGGTGATGATCTGTGACATTCATCACCTTCCTCAAACCATGAACGTGTGCCTGACAACCACCTCCGTTCTATATACGATTGAATGAGTATCTCTTAGATTCCTTAATCAGAATCTCTGTGGTATAAGCTAGAACTGATGGCAGCATTCATGAGAATCCGGAAAGTCTAAACCTTGTCTGTGGTATTCCGAGTAGGATTCAAGGATTGAATGACTGTGACGAGCTTCAAACTCCTGAAGGCTGGGCGTTAGTGACAGGTGCAAAAGGATAGTAAATCCTATTCCAACCGGATCGAGAACCAACCGGTGATTAGCCGTGCTGTGACAGAGCGCGTGAGCGTAGTTTTCACTGGAAGGATGGAAGGTAGCCATTGACAACGGTGATCCACCAACACACAGCTTGCCATAGGAGGACGTGCGTGCGTGAATCAGAAGACAGAGGAAAGCAGAGATTCAGAAGACAAAGCATCTCCAAAACTCCAACATATTCTCCATTACTACACAACAAGTAACTTTTAATTTATGCTCTACTGGTTATTCATAATTCAACTGATAAACATAATTGATTTCCTGACTAAGATTTACAAGATAACCATAGATTGCTTCAAACCAACAATCTCTGTGGGATTCGACCCTTACTCACGTAAGGTATTACTTGGACGACCCAGTGCACTTGCTGGTTAGTTGTGCGAAGTTGTAAGAGAGTAATGTGAACAGTAACATTACAATTTCGTGCACCAAGTTTTTGGCGCCGTTGCCGGGGATTGTTCGTGTTTGAACAACTGACGGATTATTTTGTTGCTTAGATTAGGAAAAATCTTCTCTTTTTTTGGTTTAGAGTCTTTTATTATTTATCCCTTGTTAAAACACTTTAAATTTATAGCTCAGTTAATTAGAACGTGGTGTTTATGTTCATGGTAATTGGCTATCATATTTTTTAAAAAAAAAACCTTTTTCAAAAATAATTTTTCTATTAAATCCTGTGCCAAACTTTAATAAGGTCCCATAACTCATTTGGCTAGAACATTAATTTGATTGGGTTAGAATCTTTTATACTCTTTTCAAAACCTTCTTTTTCAAAAATATTTTTTCTATTAAATCTTGTGCCAAACTTTAAGTTTGGTGTTTTCTTGTTGATTCCCCTTTGATTTTCGAAAATTTTGGTTTGGTTTTCTAAAAATTTTAAGTTTGGTGTTCTTCCTTCATGTTCTTGTGTTCTTGTGAGTCTTCAAAGTGTTTTTGAGTTTTCCTTGTGTCTTGATCTTAAAATTTTTAAGTTTGGTGTTCCTTGGTGTTTTCCCTCCAAATTTTTCGAAAACAAGGAGCATTAGATCTAAAAAATTTTAAATCTTGTACTATCTTATTGTTTTTCTCTCTCCTCACTAAATTCAAAAATATCTTTTCAAAATATCTCTTCTAACTTCCTAACTTCTTATCTTTTCAAATTTGTTTCAACTAACAACTAACTTTTTGTTTGTTTCTTAACTTTTTCAAAACTACCTAACTAACTCTCTCTCTCTAATTTTCGAAAATATCTTCCCTCTTTTTCAAAAAAAATTTCGTTTTTTTTAACTAATTATTTTTAATTTTTTTTTACGAAAAAAAAAATAATTTTCAAAATTCAAATTCTTTTTAGTTATTTTATTTTATTTAAGTATTTACTTCTTATAAAATAAAATAAATAAAAAGATAAATCAGTCCAAGTTATATCCATAGAAATCCATCATGGACATAAGTGGAAATAAACAGTCCAGGAGGACTCTGGGGTCATATTCTAACCCCTCTACTGCTTCATATGGGAGTAGCATATGCATACCCTCCATTGGAGTTAGTAGCTTTGAGTTGAATCCTCAGCTCATTATCATGGTGCAGCAAAGTTGCCAGTATTCCGGTCTTCCACAGGAAGAACCTACAGAGTTTCTGGCACAGTTTCTACAGATTGCTGACACAGTACATGATAAGGAAATAGATCAGGATGTCTACAGACTATTACTGTTTCCATTTGCTGTAAAAGATCAAGCTAAGAGGTGGTTAAATAACCAACCTAAGGCCAGCATAAGAACATGGAAACAGCTGACAGAAAAATTCCTGAATCAATATTTCCCTCCAAAAAGGATGACACAGCTAAGGCTGGACATCCAAGGCTTTAAACAAGGAGATAATGAATCTCTTTATGATGCCTGGGAGAGATACAGAGAGATGCTACGAAAATGCCCCTCTGAAATATTTTCAGAGTGGGTTCAGTTAGACATCTTCTACTATGGGCTTGCAGAAGGAGCTCAGATGTCTTTAGATTACTCAGCTGATGGATCTATCCATATGAGAAAGACAATCGAAGAGGCTCAAGAGCTCATTGATATAGTTGCCAGGAATCAGCATCTGTATCTAAGCAGCAACCCTTCCATGAATGAAGAGGTTAAAACAGTAACTGCTGAATTCAGTACTGTAAAACAAGCTGCTGAATTCAATCAGCAATTAGATTTTCTAACAAAGCAGCTAGCTGAATTCAAAGACAGGTTACAGGAGACAAGGATAGCTAATATACATATGGAAGAACAGTTTAAGCAAACAAAGCAGCAGCTATCAAAGCAAATAGCAGAAGAATGCCAAGCAGTTCAATTAAGAAGTGGGAAAACATTAAATACCCCACCTCAAGGCATCAAAAATTCAAGAAATAAGCAACTCACCAAAGATTCCCCTGAGGACAGTAAGAGCCCAGGGAAAAATAATTCTGGCACTAAAATGCCAGAAAATGGGTGGAAGGCTGGCGCTGAACGCCCAGACCATGCCCAAAACTGGCGTTCAGCGCCAGAAATAAGACAGGATTGGTGTTCAACGCCAGAAATGGGCAAGAATCTGGCGTTGAACGCCCAACAGGGGCACATTTCTGGCGTTCAGGCGCCAGGAACAGACAGTGAGCTGGCGTCTAACGTCACTCCAGCTTCTGACTCTGGCATTCAATTGCCAGTGAGGGATCAGACACACACAAGTGCTGATAACAACCCCTCTAAAAAGGCTTCTTTAACCACTAAGGTTGAGGAATATAAAGCCAAGATACCTTATCCTCAAAAACTCCGGAAAGAGGAGCAGGATAAGCAATTTGCTCGCTTTGCAGATTATCTAAGGACTCTTGAAATAAAGATTCCTTTTGCAGAGGCACTTGAGCAAATACCTTCTTATGCCAAGTTCATGAAAGAGATCTTGAGTCATAAAAAGGAATGGAGAGAAACAGAAAGAGTTCTCCTCACTGAAGAATGCAGTGCAGTCATTCTGAAAAGCTTTCCTGAAAAGCTTAAAGACCCTGGGAGTTTTCTGATACCATGCATATTGGAAGGTGATTGCACCAAGACAGCCTTATGCGATCTTGGGGCAAGCATCAACCTAATACCTGCATCCACTATCAGGAAGCTTGGCTTAACTGAAGAAGTTAAACCAACCCGGATATATCTCCAACATGCTGATGGTTCCACTAAATACCCATCAGGCGTGATTGAGGACATGATTGTCAGAGTTGGGCCATTCGCCTTTCCCACTGACTTTGTTGTGCTGGAAATGGAGGAGCACAAGAGTGCTACTCTCATTCTAGGAAGACCCTTCCTAGCAACTGGACGATCCCTCATTGACGTCCAGCAGACGATCCCTCATTGACGTCCAGCAGGGGGAAATAACCCTGAGAGTCAACGATGACAAGTTCAAATTGAACACTGTCAAAGCCATGCAGCATCCAGACACATCAACAGACTGCATGAAAGTTGACCTTATTGACTCTTTGGTAGAAGAGATCAACATGGCTGAGAGTCTCGAATCAGAGTTGGAAAACATCTTTAAAGATGTTCAGCCTGATTTGGAGGATTCAGGGGACATGAAAGAGCCTCTGAACTTTCTTCTGAAAGAGGAAAAACCTCCTAAACCAGAGCTCAAGCCACTGCCACCATCCTTGAAATATGCATTTCTAGGAGAAGGTGACACTTTTCCAGTGATCATAAGCTCTGCCTTAAATTCACAGGAAGAGGAAGCACTTATTCAAGTGCTAAGGACACACAAGACAGCTCTTGGGTGGTCCATAGGTGATCTTAAGGGCATAAGCCCAGCTAGATGCATGCACAAAATCCTATTGGAGGATAATGCCAAACCAATGGTTCAACCACAGAGGCGGCTAAATCCAGCCATGAAGGAAGTGGTGCAGAAAGAGGTCACCAAATTACTAGAGGCTGGGATTATTTATCCCATTTCTGATAGCCCCTGGGTGAGCCCTGTTCAAGTCGTCCCAAAAAAGGGAGGCATGACAGTGATTCATAATGAAAAAAATGAACTGGTTCCTACAAGAACAGTTACAGGGTGGCGCATGTGTATTGACTACAGAAGGCTCAATATAGCCACCAGAAAGGATCATTTTCCTTTACCATTCATAGACCAGATGCTAGAGAGACTAGCAGGTCATGATTATTACTGCTTTTTGGATGGCTACTCAGGCTATAACCAGATTGCAGTAGATCCCCAGGATCAAGAGAAAACAGCATTCACATGTCCATCCGGAGTGTTTGCTTATAGAAGGATGCCCTTTGGGCTATGCAATGCACCTGCAACCTTCCAGAGATGGATGCTCTCTATTTTCTCTAATATGGTGGAAAAATTTCTGGAAGTCTTCATGGATGACTTCTCAGTATATGGAGACTCATTCAGCTCCTGTCTTGATCACCTGAAACTTGTTCTGAAAAGATGCCAAGAAACCAACCTAGTTTTAAACTGGGAAAAGTGTCACTTCATGGTGACTGAAGGAATTGTTCTTGGGCATAAAATCCCAAACAAGGGAATAGAGGTAGATCAAGCAAAAATAGAGGTAATTGAAAAATTACCACCACCTGCCAATGTTAAGGCAATCAGAAGCTTTCTGGGGCATGCAGGATTCTATAGGAGGTTTATAAAGGATTTTTCAAAAATCGCAAAACCCCTAAGCAATCTGCTAGCTGCTGACACGCCATTTGTGTTTGACACAGCATGCCTACAGGCGTTTGAAACGCTGAAAGCTAAGCTGGTCACAGCACCAGTCATTTCTGCACCAGACTGGACATTGCCATTTGAGTTAATGTGTGATGCCAGTGATCATGCCATTGGTGCAGTACTGGGACAGAGGCATGACAAGCTTCTGCATGTCATTTATTATGCCAGTCGCGTTTTAAATTATGCCCAGAAAAATCACACAACCACAGAAAAGGAATTACTTGCAGTGGTTTACGCCATTGACAAGTTCAGATCTTACTTAGTAGGATCAAAGGTGATTGTGTACACTGACCATGCTGCTCTTAAGTATCTACTCACAAAGCAGGATTCAAAACCCAGGCTCATCAGATGGGTATTGCTTCTGCAAGAGTTTGATATAGAAATAAGAGACAGAAAAGGGACAGAGAACCAAGTAGCTGATCATCTGTCCCGGATAGAGCCAGTGGAAGGGACGTCCCTCCCCTTCCTTGAGATCTCTGAGACGTTCCCTGATGAGCATCTATTTGCCATTCAGGAAGCACCATGGTTTGCCGATATTGCAAACTATAAAGCTGCAAGGTTCATACCCAAGGAGTACAATAGAATACAAAAAAAGAAACTAATTACTGATGCAAAGTACTACTTGTGGGATGAGCCCTATCTCTTTAAGAGATGTGCAGACGGAATTATCCGTAGGTGTGTCCCCAGAGAGGAAGCACAGAGAATCTTATGGCATTGCCATGGATCTCAATATGGAAGTCATTTCGGAGGTGAGCGAACAGCCACCAAGGTCCTCCAATGTGGCTTCTATTGGCCCACACTCTATAAAGATTCCCGAGAGTTTGTACGTAATTGTGACAGTTGCCAAAGAGCTGGTAACCTGCCTCATGGTTACGCCATGCCTCAACAAGGGATCTTGGAAATAGAGTTGTTTGATGTATGGGGAATTGACTTTATGGGACCTTTTCCACCATCATACTCAAACACTTATATTCTGGTGGTAGTTGACTATGTATCAAAATGGGTTGAGGCTATCGCCACACCCTCCAATGATACTAAAACAGTGCTGAAATTCCTCCAGAAACATATCTTTAGCAGGTTTGGTGTCCCTAGAGTGTTAATCAGTGATGGGGGCACTCACTTCTGCAATAAACAGCTTTACTCTGCCATGGTTCGGTATGGAATTCGCCACAAGGTGGCCACTCCATATCATCCACAAACCAATGGGCAGGCTGAAGTCTCTAACAGAGAATTAAAGAGAATCCTGGAACGGACAGTAAATACCCGTAGAAAGGATTGGGCAAGGAGCTTGGATGATGCTCTGTGGGCTTACAGAACAGCATTCAAGACCCCTATAGGGACCTCTCCATACCAACTCGTGTATGGTAAGGCATGCCACTTGCCCGTGGAACTGGAACATAAGGCCTACTGGGCAACCAGATTCCTAAACTTAGATGCCAAATTAGCAGGAGAAAAACGATTGCTCCAGCTAAATGAGCTAGAGGAATTCAGATTCACAGCTTTCGAAAATGCCAAGCTTTATAAAGAAAAATAAAAAAAGTGGCATGACAGAAAGCTGTCATCTAGAATCTTTGAACCAGGACAGAAGGTTCTGTTGTTTAACTCTAGACTCAGGCTATTCCCTGGGAAACTGAAATCCCGGTGGAGGGGACCATACGTGATTACAAGTGTATCACCATATGGTTATGTGGAGCTTCAAGATATTGATTCTGATAAGAAGTTCATTGTCAATGGACAGAGAATCAAGCATTATCTTGAGGGCAACATTGAGCAAGAATGCTCAAGGCTGAAGCTAGATTAAAAGCTCAGCAAGGTCCAGCTAAAGACAATAAAGAAGCGCTTGCTGGGAGGCAACCCAGCCATGGGGCAACAATCCTCTAAGCATTTTGCCCTATTTTTATTTTTATTTGTTTATATAAAGTTCACTGACACTAAGGTAAAGAATCATTTGCATAAGTTTACAGGGTTACAGAAGGAATCTACACACAAAACAGAGATAGGGAGCTTACTGGCAAGGCCATTTTGGGCGTTCAGCGCCCAAAATGGGCATCCAGTGGGCGCTGGATGCCAGTAAGGATAGCTATCTGGCGTTCAACGCCAGAAAAGGGCAACAACTGGGCGTTGAACGCCCAGGATAGCAGCAATTGGGCATTGAACACCCAAAACAGGCAGTGTTTGGGCGTTCAAACGCCAGGATGGTGGGGAGGAGCTCTCCTTCTACCCATCTCCTTCTTTTTCTTTTGCTTGAGGACAAGCAAAGCTCTAAGTTTGGTGTGCTTATCCGTGATCACTAAGATCATGGCCCCTAAAGGAAAACAACCCACTCCAAGAGGAGCAAGGGCGTGATTTAAAGGAACTGAAGCGCCAGAAATTCTCTCTTGAAGGACCAAGCACCTCACAGACTAGAGGAACATCCACTTCCCAAACCTCAAGGTTGTTGAGTTCTAATCTTAGCCTTAACTCTGTGATAACTGTTCTTATTTTAATTTTACCTTAGGAGTCATATAGTAGTAATTAGTCTATTTTGATTTTATCTCCAATTAAGCTATAGTTTATTTTTCTCATCATCAGCAAACATGAATAAAATAGTAGATCTTTTAAATAAGAAGCAATAAAATTTCGAGTTTTAATAAGAGAAATTCTAATTAGTTAAATGTGGTGGCAATGCTTTCTGTCTTCTGAATGAATGCTTGAACAGTGCATATATCTTTTGAATTTGTTGTTTAAGACTGTTAAATATGTTGGCTCTTGAAAGAATGATGAACATGAGACATGTTATTGAGAATCTGAAAAATCATAAAAATGATTCTTGAAGCAAGAAAAAGCAGCAAAGAACAAAGCTTGCAAAAATAAAAAATAAAAAATAAAAAATAAAAAAAAAGAGAGAGAGAAAGAAAAAAAAGAGAAAGCAAGCAGAAAAAGCCAAAGCCCTTAAAACCAAAAGGCAAGGGTAATAAAAAGGATCCCAAGGCTTTGAGCATCAGTGGATAGGAGGGCCAAAAAGGAATAAAATCCTGGCCTAAGCGGCTAAATCAAGCTGTCCCCAACCATGTGCTTGTGGCGTGAAGGTGTCAAGTGAAAACTTGAGACTGAGCGGTTAAAGTCAAGGTCCAAAGCAAAAAGAAGAGTGTGCTTAAGAACTCTGGATACCTCTAATTGGGGACTTTAGCAAAGCTGAGTCACAATCTGAAAAGGTTCACCCAGTTATGTGTCTGTGGCATTTATGTATCCGGTAGTAATACTGGAAAACAAAGTGCTTAGGGCCACGGCCAAGACTCATAAAGAAGCTGTGTTCAACAATCATCACACTGAACTAAGAGAATCAATAACACTATCTGAATTCTGAGTTCCTATAGATGCCAATCACTCTGAGCTTCAATGGATAAAATGAGATGCCAAAACTGTTCAGAAGCAAAAAGCTACTAGTCCCGCTCATCTAATTAGGATCTGAGCTTCAATCAAAAACTCTGAGATATTATTGCTTCACAACCTATTAGTCTTCTATTTTATTTGTCTAGTTGCTTGAGGACAAGCAACAGTTTAAGTTTGGTGTTGTGATGAGCGGATATTTTATACGCTTTTTGGGGATAATTTCATATAGTTTTGAGTATGTTTTAGTTAGTTTTTAGTTTATTTCCAGTAGTTTTTAGGAAAAACTCATGTTTCTGGACTTTACTATGAGTTGTGTGTTTTTCTGTAATTTCAGGTATTTTTCTGGCTGAAATTGAAGGAGCTGAGCAAAAATCTGATTCAGGCTGAAAAAGGACTGCTGATGCTGTTGGATTCTGACCTCCCTGCACTCAAAGTGGATTTTCTGGAGCTACAGAACTCGAAATGGCGTGCTTCCAATTGCTTTGGAAAGTAGACATCCAGGGCTTTCCAGAAATATATAATAGTCCATACTTTGCACAAGAATTGATGACGTAAACTGGCGTTCAACACCAGCCCTCTGCCCAAATCTGGCGTCCAGCGCCAGAAAAGGATCAAAAACTGGAGTTGAACGCCCAAACTGGCACAAAAACTGGCGTTCAACTCCACAAATGGCCTCTGCACGTGGATTGCTTAAAGTCTCAGCCCCAGCACACACCAAGTGGGCCCCAGAAGTGGATCTCTGCATCATCCATCATAGTCCACTCATATTTTGTAACCCTAGGCTACTGGTTTAGTATTTAAACAACTTTTAGAAACTTATTTTGTATCTCATGACATTTCAGATCTAAACTTTGTATTCTCTGACGGCATGAGTCTCTAAACCCCATTGTTGGGGGTGAGGAGCTCTGCTGTGTCTCAATGAATTAATGCAAGTATTCCTGTTTTCCATTCAAACACGCTTGTTCCTATCTAAGATGTTCATTCGCGCTTAACTGTGATGAAGGTGATGATCTGTGACATTCATCACCTTCCTCAAACCATGAACGTGTGCCTGACAACCACCTCCATTCTATATACGATTGAATGAGTATCTCTTAGATTCCTTAATCAGAATCTCCGTGGTATAAGCTAGAACTGATGGCAGCATTCATGAGAATCCGGAAAGTCTAAACCTTGTCTGTGGTATTCCGAGTAGGATTCAAGGATTGAATGACTGTGACGAGCTTCAAACTCCTGAAGGCTGGGCGTTAGTGACAGGTGCAAAAGGATAGTAAATCCTATTCCAACCGGATCGAGAACCAACCGGTGATTAGCCGTGCTGTGACAGAGCGCGTGAGCGTAGTTTTCACTGGAAGGATGGAAGGTAGCCATTGACAACGGTGATCCACCAACACACAGCTTGCCATAGGAGGACGTGCGTGCGTGAATCAGAAGACAGAGGAAAGCAGAGATTCAGAAGACAAAGCATCTCCAAAACTCCAACATATTCTCCATTACTACACAACAAGTAACTTTTAATTTATGCTCTACTGGTTATTCATAATTCAACTGATAAACATAATTGATTTCCTGACTAAGATTTACAAGATAACCATAGATTGCTTCAAACCAACAATCTCTGTGGGATTCGACCCTTACTCACGTAAGGTATTACTTGGACGACCCAGTGCACTTGCTGGTTAGTTGTGCGAAGTTGTAAGAGAGTAATGTGAACAGTAACATTACAATTTCGTGCACCAGTATGCTATTTGGATGAATAAATGTGGGTTTATATGATGAAATCCACTCAAATCAATCCAAAATTTATCATCAAATATGGATTCATCAAGTAATCAAAGCACGTGGCAAATTCATTATGGATTTATGCTTATTATCTGAATCCAACGAATTATGATAAGGAGATTTACCGGCTCCTAGGTTGACTTTTTCTTCTTTTCTTTCTTATTGCATTTGAGTTTTTTGTAAATGAAAGGGGTCATTTATCCTTAACTAGTATATTTAGTATCTCATTTGATGTTAGTTTTAACTTTGTTGTTTAGTGGCATGGGTCCTTCTCCTCTTCTGTTACATTCACATGCCTTACCACCAACGAAAGATTAAGAAGCTGCTTCTGTAAGTGCTTATTTTGGACATTATTCTTGATTTTTCTCTTGTTCATTTGCATTGCTCCAACAAATTCATACTTTTTTTAAACTATCATTCATTTGTTTTTTCATTTCTGAACCAATTTTATGTCTTTCATGATTAGAGTTTTATGAGCACTTCCATGTTGAAACACTATATTTTTTGTGTTGTCAATAGAAGAAGAAATTTGTTATTGAGAAATAAAAGACATAGTGTTGTGAATTATCTTTCAAAAGCTTAAACTATTGTGTAGAGGAACATGAATGACTTTATATCTGACAGACCTCCTCAATAGCCTTTTTTGGGGTTGATACATGAACAATATATAGGCCCATTTTAATTTGTGTTGAAATATTTTATATTGAACAAAGGGGAGAAACAAGGATTGAACTTTAACCTTTGTGTTCATAAAAGTGCCAATACCTTGCTGTGAGCTCTCTCTCCTAAAAGCATGTTATTGGTGTGCTTATCACTGTTGCTAAGTAGTTTACAGCTTCTAAATGCTTTTCTGCTTTACAAAATATGGTTTTGCCGTTGGCTATAACTGACTTGTATTATTATTCCAGATTACTCAGTTGACGCCATAGGCTCAACTTCGACATGAGTTTGTATGCCAAGTTTGTAGTGAAGATCACGGTAACAAAAACAAACAAGAAGATTGGTGTATACTATGGAAAGGGTCGGAGAATGATTATATGGTATACAAACACTGAACTCTGCCAAGGCTCACTGCCAAAATTTTATCAAGGTGAGGGTGCCGGTAGCTTAAGGTGAATGCACCGATAACATTCAAGCTCAGGACGCTGAAGCTGAGGAAGGTGAAGGTCTTGGGGGAATGCCAGTTGCTAGTGGATAACTTGTCATCTAATAATCTCATAGGCTGATAGGCATCAAGGCTAGCAACTGTAAATTTAGGATGAAACCTTAGATTTGAGCGTGTACATGAGAGAGCTAGATATTATGTGTGCTTTATTATTGTCATTTGTGGCGAGTACTTTTGCACATGCTTAACATAAATAAAATTATATTATGCCCAATTGATTAAAATGTCTGATTCAATATAAACAAAAGAAACATTTGCAAATTGAACAAAATAAAATTAATTAAGCACTAATTTTAAACAAGTTTATGCGTTAACATAATTGAAACCAATACTTAAAACTAATTATGCACTAACATCAACAAAATTATGCATTAAAACAAATAAAAGAAATTTATACACAGTTGAAACAAAATCTTAAACTAATTGACAATTATTTGCACTAATGTTAAACCAAAATACCAAAATGTTATAAGGTTGAAATACCAAATTCTGTATACAATACTAATCTTGCATTAATGCGTGGCAAAATGATAACTCTAAAAGGGATTAACTCTAATAATAAGTATGCAATATAGCTCTAATAAATTTGGCTTTTTGACTATTTCCCAATGACGAAAATGTTTTTTCCAGCTGAGAATTTGTGGAGAACTTGAGTGCAATAGAAATAACTTCATTATCGATGAATCCAAGTTCGCTAAGTATATCACTAGCCTTTTTTTCCTCATGAGTGTTTACCATAGCTTGAGCAAAAGCATCCAAATGCTTTCCCTATTGATCAAACACATATTTCAACGTGTCAGTTAACTCCATCATCTTGGTATCCTTTGCCGCTTTAGATGAGTAAGGCTTATTTCCTTGTTTATTCTTAGTAGATGAAGCCACATAATTTGATTGTTGGAGTTAGAAATTCACTGAAATCATGGTTTGAGTTAAACATATCCATATTTTCTTTGTCCATTTCTTCATCCCCATTCTTTTACACTTCTTCTTCAGCATCATTGCTGCATACAACAGCATTCCCATTTGCTCTTTCCTTACAAAATATTTTTTTCAAGCACGTATAAAAGGGAAAAGACTTTCTTGGAGTATACAACCTTACTCCTTGTTTCTAGAAAAAAAATAAAACATCAACAAAGAAGGACAGATTGTCAAGTAGAATAAAGTTAATTCAACAAAATCAAACTTGTAAACCAACCTTCATATAAGCAGCTAAGATCTCTTTGTTGTCTACAACCACACATTGCTTTACATCATCTCATCCAAAATCGCTATAGGCTGCCATGTCAGTAGCAAATTGATATTTCTCTTTCAGTCTCTTAACCTTATTTTTGCAATGACTTATTTAAAAGCCACCAATTGAAAACCTCTCATTCATTTTTGAAGAAAGATTCTCAAAAGATCCAGGCCTAAATTGACCTGCATCAGCTCTTCTTCCTTCAATGACAAGCCCCTTCATAAAACTAACAAATACCCCTGTCTCTTCATCAGTCCAGACATGTCTGTCCATTTGTCCCTACAATCTAGATTAATTCAATCAAAATTCAAGTGAACATACTAAGCACATGATGACATCATTGTTATAATTTATCAATATGATATATTTTAAAAAAATGGTACATCTTGTAAAAACACAACATCAATAACGATTACAGTTTCACCATTAGGTCTTACAATACAAAATCCAACACAACAAATTATCATAATAATTCAAATAAAATACACATACAACAAATAAACCAACTAATTAATTCGACTATGCATCCACTCATTGTACATTTCATGTGTTAAGTTATCTCGCCAAGCAATCCATTTGTTGCTGCCCTCTACACTGTCAATTATTTTATCGTTGCCATCTTGGTTATCACCATGCTCCTCTCCAATAAGTACTTGCTCATTCTCAAGTAATATGTCCTCCTCCAAATCAGAGTCCATATTAAGCCAAATAAGGTTTTGCAATAGACAACAAGCAATAATTATTCTATTTTGTGTCTTAATTTGGTAGAAATAAAGACTCCTCAAAATTGCCCATCTCTTCTTTAGTAAACCAAAATAACGCTCAATAATGTTCCTAGCTGAAGAGTGCTTATTGTTAAAATATTCTCGAAATTTTCTAGGCACATTTCTACCATAGGCCCATTCTTGTACGTAGTATCAAGTATGCCAATATGGTGCTAGAAACCCCTTGCAATCAATATAACCAGCATCCACCGAATAATAAGTCCTTATAAATTAAAAGAGATACGTTATGAGGATTAAGAAATTTGTATGAACTAAAAGTTTTAAAGTATTTTTGTTACCTAAAATTTAATTATTACATACCAATTGGTATCTTGAGGTTATTACGATGTGAAATAGCATCTCTCACAACTCTTGAATCCGATGCGGATCCTTCCCATCCACTAAGTACATACACAAAATTCATATCTCGATTGCATACGCCTAGAACGTTGGTTGATATTTTACCCTTTCTTGCTCGGTATCTTGATTTATCTTCTTCAGGGACAGTCACATCTATATATGTTCCATCTAATGCTCCTAGACAATTCTAAACCAAAGAAATTGAAGTGTTAAATAACGGGCTATAGACACGTATCACTGAGGACAATACTTTATTAAAATACCTACTTATTATTTCTCCTGACCTATAAAATCTAACTTGAAGTGTGCGATTCTTTTTATGATGAGCTAATATTATTAAAAATGTAATCACTTGCTCAGGTGTATTTACATGACATTCTTCGCTTAATCCACCCTCAACCATTTATGTAACTAACATAATCTTCCTAATTCATATACACTCATTCGTAATTCCCAAATACAATTCCTATCGCCTCCTCCTATTATGTGGTTTAACACATTTCGTCTTATGTATGAACTGTAACTTAAAATTGGTCGTTTAGATAATATAAAATAATAATTTAATTGTCCGGAATAGGTTAGAAAACTTAGACATCTTTATTTGAAAATTTAACGGTGAAATTTACGTTCAGTAGATTTTTCCGAGTGAAAAAATGTAATTATCTGCGAAAAATTGCGTAAAAACGCGTACCAGTTATTTAGCCGGCAGTACCGGCTTAAGTCTGTCCTGTACTGCGTGAGAGAAAATAAAACAATAGATAAGCTTAGAAAAATATTTAGAATTGAAAATTGAGCGCCAATCTTATAGGTTTTGGCCAAAAGGTAGGCCAAACGAACCTAAAATGCTAACGGGTTGGACTGAGCCCAAATTGGGCATAAGCCCAACATATAAATATACTAACTTAATGAGCATTCAACTCATAACTCACACACACACAAGACCTAGCAGCTGAGTTGAAGGAGAAGAGAACACTATTCACTTCTCTCTTCTTTTACTTGTAACTTGAGCTACGGTGGTCTGATTTGCGTGCCATTTGTGGCCATGCAAAGCTCTTGCTGAAACTATCATTTCTAACTAAATAAAGTAGGTAAGAACTTGAAATCTATGCTCCAGTTTTCATTCCTAATAGTTTCACATTTTTTGCTTTAGTTCTTGAATAGATTTTGTGATTTTTGTTGTTTAGGGGTGATCTAGCATTAGTTTATTGTTGGATTTTGCCCCTAATACCATCGGACAAGGTAAGTCTCTTCGAAACTCTTGTGATTTGATGTTTTGGTTAGCCCTAGTGTTGATTTTGGTTTATGATATGATGTTAGATTGAGGTTTGGTGATTTTTGGAGTTATTTTGGCTACTTGGAGCTTTGAGATTGAGTTTGAAGCTTTTGGATTAAGCTTGGTGGCCTTGCTTTGGTGTTTTGTGCATTTTGGAGAATCGGCCAAGGTATGGTTTTGGTTTTCTTTAGGTAATATGTAATGTTTTGTGAAACTTAGGCTAGTGGACCTTAGGATATGATTGAATTGATTGTTGATAATTATTGAAATGATGATGTATGTTGTTGATTATTAATGTGGTGATGAATTTGGATGAGAATGAACGTTAAAGAGGACTAGTGATAATAGATGATGAATGATGTTTATGAATAGTTGAAATGTGCAAAATTGTTGATATTTGTAATCTTAAATTGGAAATTGTAGATTTTGTTGAACTATGGAGGGAAGAGATGGAAAATTGAGTGAAATAGGTGTAAAAATGATTGAGGTGCAATGGAATAGTAAATTGTAGTGTGTGGTAGTGATTTGATGTGATTTTTGATTGGGTTTGTTTTGGTTTGGTTTGGAGTTTCGGAAAACTAGAGAACTTTGTTTAATTTTAGGGAGGACTCAATTTCAAATATCTCAAGGCATTTAATCTTGTCATGTTGGGTAAATAGGGTTGGAGATTAGTTACTAAACAGAATTCTCTAATTTACAAAGTATTCAGAAATAAATATTTCTTCTACTCTTCTTTCTTAAAAGTAGATATGGGGAGTAATCCATCCTACGGTTAGAGAAATTTGCTAGAAGGCAAAAAGATCATAGAAAATGGAGTAATGTGGTAGATTGGAAGATGCAATCAAGTTAGAATCAGGAATGATCTTTTGTTAAAATATTTTAAATTTTGTTAAAATATTTTAAATCCATCTCAGGCCATGTTTCTACAATCTCAAATTCTAATCTAGAATGGTTTCTCAACTAATCACAATAGACAAGAAATGGAAAAATAGGAAAATAACAAATTTATTCAATCTAGACATTTCAGCAGATATTCTTTAGACAACCATTAATAAGGATGATGATACACTAACTTGGATCAAGGAGATGACTTAATAATACTCTCTCTCATCAGGATACTAGATTGTCTTTCAATTCTACAACCTACCTTTGCAGAATTTACTAAAGAAATATTAAAAGAAGGAGCTATGACAAACACTTGGGACCTCCAAGTTGCACCCAAAATCAAGTACTTTACTTGGAAAGGGTTACATAGAGGGGTTCTGATGGGACAAGCCTTACCATGAAGAATCCCCTTCGTCTCCTCCTTCTATTCGTGCAACCCTAAACATTGGAATTGGCTTTCAATTATGTTATTGCATGTCCTAATTCGAAAAATGTTTGAAGATCAGTGAACATTCAAGTCCTAGTGGATAATATGAAAGAAGATCAATTTTGAAATTGGGGGCTCTACATCCTGGAGGACGAAATTAGTAGCGCAAATGGTGCGCGAAAATGAAACTAGCACAACTGAACCGGCAAGTGCACCGGGTCGTCCAAGTAATACCTCAGGTGAGTGAGGGTCGAATCCCACGAGGATTGTCGGATTAAGCAAGCTGTAGTTATCCTGCAGATCTTAGTCAGGTGAATAGAAAGTTGATTGTTGTTGCAAGCGCATAAATAAAACAATAATGAAAGCAATAAAGAATTGATGTAGAAACAATAGTTAGAAATCGGTTAAGGCCTCGGAGATGCTTGTTCTTCCAGATTAATACTTCTTACTGACTACTTTAACGATGAGTGATTCATTCAATGGCAAGGCTGTAAGTGATTAAGCCATGGGTCGTGGTCATTAATCTCCTCTGGTTCAGACCAAACACCAGCCGTGATAGTTCAATCTGGAAGAAGGTGAAGCTCGTGCAATTCAATCTCTGATGATCCTACTCAAAACGCCATAGACAAGGTCGGATCTTCTGGATCGGAGAGTGAAGCTCTATGATTCTAGCCTTGAACGCCACAGGGACCTCAATTATCCATGACTAACGAGATTTTATGTCACATATCCCAATTAGCCCAAATAACTTGTTGGAACCTGTGATGTACTCTCAAGCTGTAGCTCAATACTATTCGGGTCAGGACTCGTAAAAAACTCATGTAGAATAAGGGGTAGTCGTACTTAAGAATCATCAAAATTGCTTTCATTTCTTTTCATTTATTTATACATTTATGTATGATTGATTATGTTTTATTGGGCATTGTGTTTGTATTTTAGAATTCATAAAGATCTTTTGTTAATTTGAATTGTTCATTCTTCAGATTGCTCTCTCTTTACTTGGCTTTTCGAGCATTTTCTTCACCTGTAATAATAATATATTGCTTATGTTTTCGAACATGTAGTTTTATTTCTCATCTTTACAAATTCTCATCATCTTGATGGTTTGCTACTTTTTGTGCATCATCATTCAGATTCCAAGACAATTGTTGTATTTTATTCTTTATATATATATATATACACACAATCCTTTCATTTGCTTAGTTTGTTAATTCTCAATTTCTTTACCTATATATAGGCTAATAGTACTCAGTGTTACAAGTGAGTGCGACAAATTAGTGTTACAAGTCTGAAGTGTGCTTTTTTTTTTCACAAGTCCTTTTTGTATTTGTCATTTAAAAAAAATCATAATTTTCTCTTATTCAAAATATTAGTCTCTGTTTGAGTTTATAATTACGTTAATTTTTTTAGTTTTACAAGGTATGAAAAGTATAACAATAAAGTGTCACTACCATTTCTATTAGCGGTTTTGCTATCTTCTTATGTGAATTGACTCATAACTTGCATCAGGTTAGTTTTTTTAGTATGCTTCTTAATGAATATGTTAATTAATTTTTGAGTGTTATATCTCTCTGATCTGAATGGATGAATGGAACTCCCCTATTATGCTTTGCAAGGAATCATTCAAATGGAGGCCTGTTTTACCTTTTCTAGATTTGTTGCAATTTGAATGCTACTTCATATCATTGTTGGTTCTACGTACTAGCATATGAGGAAGATATCAGGTTCTATAACAAAGGATTGATAATTGCTTTAACTCAATATTGTGATTTATACTAATCCTACCGTTAAACTCTTTTAATGTATTAGAATGAGGATGAATTCTAATTTTTCGAAATCAGAGGTGAATGACGATAGTGATGATGATAAAGAGGTGATGGAGCTTTGTAATTTATTTTCACTTCTAAAATATATTCTGACATTAGTTGCTATTGTTTGATAATGAGTTTGATTTGTTGTTATTTTGTAGGAGAATGAGTGAAATAGTTGGTGTGGTGAAAGAAAAGGTTCTGGAGTGGGTGGAAATAATTTCATTCATCATTCTTCACATGGTTTATAGCTTAGAATATGGTTTTCATTGATTGTTGCACTCAGGCCTTAGTAGTTTCTAAAGAATAGTAGTTTCTTATTTTTAGATCTGTTATTATGTTCAATTTATTGTCATAATCATGATGTATATCTATCCACTTTGCTATTATTGCATAAATTTTATAACTAGATCTAATAGTGATAAGATTGTTTATGATTAACAATTGATGAGTTTTTCCACCAAGTGTTTTAATATTCTTATTATTTAACTCTCTTCTCGAATGAAAACGTGAATATATAAGAATTAACAAATCTAAGAAGATTTTAATCTTTGTTAAATAATTTGGGTCTTTTAAAGTTATCTTTGGGTATTCGAATTCAATGGTTTTAAAATATCGCTCAGTTTATGGCTAAAACATTAATTTATTTTCATTCCATACAAAAAGATTTTTTAATTTTTACATTCAGATAACATATTATCTTTCATTTGTTTCTAATAATATTCGACTAATGGTTAAATTAATTTTTTTCCACAAGAGTTACAAAAAAGTTTATTTTTCATAGCATGTTAATTTTGTTTTGTTTTGTTAATTAAAATTTTGTTAAATTATATAAATTCTATCATATATGTAATTATATGATAGAATCTCGTACCTAAAAAAAATCATAGGATAGAATCATGAAAAATTATTATTGTATATGATCATATTCATTCTCAAATTTGATGGAAGCCTATAAAAATTCACGTCTATTTTTAATATGCTCATAAAAAGAATTATTAACTAGAATAAGTCTTTTCCGTACATGACACGAGTTACTAATTTGTTTATTAAAATTTTAATTTTATAGTTAAAATTTTTATGGAAAGTTAATATTAAATTGTTTTGTTCACAACTTTTATTATACAATTATTAATTGGTTTAATTACTCTTTTGATCCCTATGGTTTCGTGAAATTTTTAATTAGGTCCCTATACTTTTTTTCTTTTTAATTGGGTCCCTGCACCAAATTTTTTTTTCAATTAAGTTCCTTTTAGTAGTAATTGGCTTAATTTTATAGGGACCCAACTAGAAAAAAAAGAATTGGTACATGGATCTAAATAAAAGGACAAAAAAGTGTAAAGACCCAATTAAAAAAAAAATTTAGTGCAAGGACTCAATTAAAAAAAAAAATATAGAGACCTAATTAAAAATTTTGCAAAACTATAAAGACCAACAGAGTAATTAAACCTTATTAATTTTTATTAAATTATTTTATTCACAAATTTTATCTTATATACTCTTGCATTCTTCAAAAAAGTAAAATTATGTATCTTTATTCTTATGATCTAATTTAATATAAAAGATTCATGTTACTAACAATATCTTAATATTAAATATTTTTCATTAAACTTATCATATCCATGCATAACAAATATGTAATAAATTTATAAAAAAAATTTATAATTAACAAACATAATTATAATTTTTAAATTAATAAACATTAAAATTTTTATAATTATAAATATATAATAAATATAATTATAAATTTAAATTTTTTAAAATAAAATAATAAAACTAATATTATCTAAATTAAAATAAATATTATCTAAAATATATAATTAAATATCTACAAATTCAAAACATAATTCCTCAAAAGTAAAACATAATCCAAAAAAAGCACCTAACCCTAAGTCGAACCTTCAAAGTCTCTTAACGCGAAGTCCCAGCCCCCCCCCCCCCCCTCTTCCCAACCCATTCTCCGTTCTCCATCGCAAAGGGCTTCTCTTCTCTGTTTCTCTGATCCACTGATCCGCTGCTTTTCACTCTGCCGACGCCTCCCTTCGTTCCGCCGTCTCCCTTGTATCTCCCATCACGCCGTCGTGTTCCGCTGCTTCGGCTGTCTTCTCTTCGCCTCTACCTCAGTTCTTATCTTGTTCTCTGGTTCGGTTTCTTTGCTTTTTTTTTTTTTCTGGAACTGTTAACTTGTAATCTGCTGTGTTCGACTTGTTTTCTTGTTGCTGTTGCTGTTTGCTGTGTTGTTGAGTTGTTAGTTGAATTGTTATTGCCTCAGTTGTTTTTATAATGTAATGTATTTTTGTTGCTGCTGCTGCTGTGTTGTTAAATCAGCTGCTATGTTGTTGAGTTTTTGTAATTTGAATCTATTGTTATTGAAGCCCGTTGATTAAATTACACGAGTCCATTTTCGAATTTCCCAAGTGTTTTTATTGTATATCTTACTTATTTGACATGATAAAGGAGTAAATTTATTATCATCTTTAATATTCTACTGCTAATGTTCTGGGGAAATGTGACCTAGAAGTTGACTCCGTGACTAAGCATTGAAACTAAGAGGGATTATAATCCTTTTATTTTAAATGAGAACTGCCTTTGTTATTTATTTTTATCCACTTTCGATTATTGTCACATGTTTAAATTAAAATAGACACTTCTTGAAAAGTAAGAAGGCCATGTCCATGTGTTTGACATGTTAAGAAAAGAACGAATACCGCAGTAATATGTATATCATTTTCCGTTTGAGTTCATTTTGTTTGAGTCTATGCTGGTCACATCGGATTAAAGATTGTGGAGGTGCATCAGCTGTATCTGTTTATTTGTGACCATGCACAAGTATGCATTCTTGACTTTTAGGCAACCATATTAATCAACATCCATTATGTTGTTTATTTGCATTCTGAAGCATTCTTTGAAATTTGATGCTTACAATTGAAAATTTCATTGTATCTTATCCTTTATTGTGTATCCTGATGCTCAAGCAATGGATCGATTTCTTTGCTAGTGGGGTTTTTAGTTTTCACTTTTTCTTGAATACTAATATGCATTTTTTTTATCTTTTTATTTTTTCCAGTATTCTGATGCAACAAGAACAACAGTGACATGTTTTGCACCTCACAACCAACTTGGGTAAGTGTTAAAATTTTGAAGAATACCTATGCTTTAGTTTAAGAATAGGAAATAAATACAGCGATATTGAATTTTCAGGGGTTTTTTGTGTGTATTTTATGGATGTAAAAAGCTAAAGCATTAATCTCTGGTAGGGATGATGTTTTAATAACTTCTTAGGATAAGATTTATAATTTGAGCTTTTTAGTATTCAAAAGGTCTATTTGCTATAATATGGTTCTCTCAGTACACCAAAAAAATATGGTTCTCTCGGTTTCAGAAGACACAAGTACATTGACTACATTGTCTCTCTCTTTTTTTTTTTTTGGAGTGAGTTCTCCATTTTTTCTTGTTGTATCATAAGTAGGCAATGATAGAGGTATGAAATGAATTTTCTACCTATGCCTATTTGCTTGGAAATAGATTACAAAATCCTGGAGTTGCTTTATCTCAGCCTACTGGTAAAGAGTTCACAGCATAGTATTCCATATGTTTGTCTTCCACAATTTAGCTTGTTAAAAAAAAATCTAAAATCCGCACCAATTTTTTTTTTCATTAGACCCTTGGGTGCAGCCATTCCCTAAATCCAGCTTAATTTGGGATTCTTTGCACTGGGCTGTCCATTACAACCTGGTACCAATCTCAGTTTTCGTTAAGAAAATTTTACATACCCTGCCAAAAATGGGAGATGGAGAAACACTGCAATGCACCTCCTCAAATTCCTTTTTGTGCATGACACATTTTCAACTCTTCTTTTCAAGCCATTTGTTGTCAATCACTATGGATACATGGTTTAGATATAAATATTTTATTTTTATGAAAATTGTGATTTACCCCCTACATTTGCATCATATGCAATTTATTTTCTTAACTTTTAAAATGTTCAACTTGATATCTTGAAATTATCAAATGATGCAAAGGAAGTCTTCTGATAACTTTATTCAAGGATAATGTTTTTAATAAAACACATTAGGGCTATTTTGTAAGATGTCAATTTTAATGCCACCTAACAAAAGGACCATTCTTATTTTGTAATGTTAGGGACTTTGTGACCGAAAGAAGAGGTTTGGGACCATGAAGAAGTTGGAGGAGAACTAACCCCACTCCACAAACCTCTAACCACAATTTACGAACTTAAATGGCAGCTTTGGGTTTCTTTGCCAAGCCCCTCGTTTGCTCATGAAACCCAACCCCTTCTTCCTCCTCTCTCTTCACAACATCCATTGCAAACCTTATTCTACTACACTTTCCTATCACCTCATGGCCCAACAAACCAATGATTCGAACCGACCAGAGGAACCTGACAACAACCTTTGCTCCTACCAACAGGAAGTAGAACAGAATGACTCACTGCTGTCATGCATGGATTATCCAGGTCGGGCCCTAACTGGAGAATCTCGGGTAGAGTATGCCTGGACCTATTGGGCCAAGTTGGGCCGGCCCAGATTCATAGTGGCACCCATGGTGGACAACTCAGAGCTTCCATTTCGATTGTTGTGCCGTAAGTATGGTGCGTCTGCAGCCTACACGCCCATGTTGCACTCGCGAATCTTCAATGAGACTGAGAAGTACAGAAAGGAAGAATTCACCACTTGCAAGGTAAAAATAACAGTAAATTTAAAACCCTAGATTCCAATGTTGCAGTTGTGCATTGTTAATTTATTTTGCTTTAGTTTTGGGTGTAATTGCAGGAGGATCGACCATTGTTTGTCCAATTTTGTGCCAATGATCCTGATGTATTATTAGAAGCTGCACGCAGGGTGGAGCCTTATTGTGATTATGTTGATATTAATCTCGGGTAATTATATTCAATGTTTTGTTGACAACCTGGTTCAGATACAATTTCTATTTTGGTTTGAGTTTAGGGTTTAATTTTGATATATAAGAGAGAAATGGGAGTGAGTGATTAATTATTCCTGCTGTATCAGGGAGGGAACATAGCGTATACTTCTGTGATACTTAGCCTGTTAACATGATTTTCAAGGATTCGTGGCCTATGTTTAAGATATCAATGCTTTATTACAATTTTTAGGTTTAACATTTAAAATGGACTCATCTAATAAGAATTTTTGCAGTTGGTAATTTTGACATTTAAAGGCTAACTGGTGGTGTTTATTGTTTACAAATGTTCGGGGCTTAGAGTCTATCCAAGTGTTAGTATAAGGATGGAAAGTAGTGGTTGATGATGCTCTTGGTGGCCGAGTGTCTCACACGTGTCAATGATACTTGTAGACACACATGACACATTTTTGACGTGCTTTCATATTTGAACATTTTTTTTCTCCTTAATTTAGCAATAGATCAAACACAAATTGGATCTGGTGTCACCAATATTTATAGTAGTAAGCATTGATGGTTTAACATTTGTAAATGCCTAACTACCATTTAAATCTTGAAAACATATACATATCCTTTGTTGTGTTGAGTATCCATATTGGTATCCGTGCTTCATAGGTGGTTATGGGTTCGGCTAAGTATGCATGAGGTCTTAGGTTCAATGCTCATTGTTGTTAATCTAGTATAATTTATTATGGAATGGAATAGGAAAGCAATACTAATAGTGTATCATCATATTGTTTTGGAGTTTATAAGAGTGGAATGGAAGGTTGTATCTCGTCTTAAACTGAAGATCTAGGGTTTGAACTATAAAGGCATCATGCTGGAGACTGTGACGCTCCTCAACATGGGTCTAGGAGTAAGCATTTTCATATTTGTGATGGCCTGTAGCGGTATTCCTTCCGTTGGTGGTCATTCTATTCCTTTAAAATGAAATTCCACACACATCCTTATAACCACGCTGCCGTCCAACCCCACCCCTTTGGTTATATCCAATGCATCCACACAAAAAAAATATATATATAATAATAATAAATAGGAATTTGGCATATCAGCATACAAAGTCTTTAATGCTTTTTTTTTCAGTAAATAATAAGGAACTTTATCAATAGGATTTAGAATTTGATATTCTTTATGATTATGCAGGTGTCCTCAGCGCATTGCAAGGCGAGGATATTATGGAGCCTTCTTAATGGATAACCTTCCTCTTGTAAAATCTCTAGTGGAAAAATTGTCTCTCAACCTTAAAGTTCCTGTTTCATGCAAGATTAGACTCTTCCCGAAATTGGATGACACACTGAAGTATGCCAGGATGCTCGAAGAGGCTGGTTGTTCACTTTTGGCTGTCCATGGCAGGACAAGGGACGAGAAAGATGGGAAGAAGTTTCGAGCTGATTGGAAAGCCATCAGGGCCGTGAAAGATGCAGTCAGAATTCCAGTCCTTGCAAATGGCAACATAAGGCACATGAACGACGTGAAAGAATGCTTGGAGGAGACAGGAGTTGAAGGGGTTCTTTCTGCCGAGACACTGCTTGAGAATCCGGCCCTCTTTGCTGGATTTCAAACTGCTGAATGGGTGTCCAAAAGCGAAGGAGCCGGTGTAGAGGGAAATCTAGACCAGGCAGATCTGCTGGTGGAATATTTGAAGCTCTGCGAAAAATATCCTGTGCCATGGAGAATGATTCGCTCGCATGTTCATAAATTGCTGGGAGACTGGTTCAGCCTTCAACCTCATATTAGGGAAGAACTAAACAAACAATCTAAATTGACATTCGAGTTTCTTTATGATATGGTTGATCGGCTTAGAGGAACAGGTACAAGAATTCCACTATATCTGAAAGACACTCCGTTGGAAACTTGTCCAAATTTAACGGATGAACAGAGCAGCGCACCGACGATTGCTGTTCAAATTTAATATCAAACATCAAACATTTTAGGTGGAGTTGGTGTCGCCAAGCAAAACGATGATGACTCCACATTATTTAGATACAATTTTTGTAGTTGATTACAAGTGAGAATAGTTCAAATTATTAGATCCCTACTATGCTGTATTTTGATTTCATTCTTGTGGCGAACGCCTAATATACATTGTTGTATACGTGTTAAAATTCAGATAGTGCTAACTGCCACTGGTATTGCCTAGGTACCAATCTACTGAGATTAAATCACCATTTTGACAAAAATATTCAATCATTAACCTTTTGCTGGTTCTGTTAAAAAGTCAAACTCTATTCTTTTTTCATCATCTTCATCTTTTTTTATTAATTACACAACAGTTACTTTTAAAACAAAAACAAGAAGAAAAAGCAATCAAAATGTTACATATGAGAAGCTGGAGAATGAAGCAAAATTGAGGAGGCAGATGGTGGAGACTAGGGGTGGCAAAAGTGGTGATTGTTTGGAAGGCCATGACTGTGAGTGGCTTGCAGATGGCAGATCGGAGGATCCAAGTGGTGGCTTACAAAATGTAAGAGCAGGCTGAACTGCTGTTTATCGAGGTCAATATGGACTGCAACGTCCATGAGGATGGTGGCGACATCCAGAGAAATGGCAGATCAAGTAGAGGCATGGTGGATGGCAGAAGGAGGAGGGGAATTGGTTGAAGAGGGAAAGGGAGGAGGGAGGAGGACATATAGGGAGTGGAAAGGTTAGGGAAGGAATGGAAGTATGAGAGTGCCATACTGAGGACAGAATCGAACAAGGTGGATAGATAATCTGTAAATGAGTTCATCTTTTATGACTATAACCTTCGTTTTTTTGTGTGGTTAGTTTTGTGGATTGTCACTTTGTCAGCATCCAATTTATTTTTGATGAAAAATGATAATTTACTCAATCTGTTGACTGATCTTGTCCTTGCCTATGTATGTGTATCTATCTTTAAATAATGATCCCACGATTGGTGATACCTGATATTATATGCAATTTGCAAAGGAATTCTTAATGCTACACTGTGACAACCATGTTTAGTTGTTGATTATGCGATTTTACGTGTTATATATAATGCAAATTTTAGTGTGAAGAAAATGGAGATCATACTAAAGGGCTACATGTATTAGATAACAATGTATTAAACAAACTAAAATTAGTCAACAAAATTCGTGAGAACCTTTGCTAACTAGATGATCTCCAAAGACAACTTTCCTAAACTTCTTGGTACCATTTGTCCTTGTTTTACTTGATTTTAAAGGTTCAACGACAGTATCAAAGTTCGTTTGCCCACAAAGGAATGTTAATCTAGGACCAGTTGTAAGAAATAAACACGCCAAAAATGGAGATACTTTAAATGCAACGTATTAATAAAAAATAATATTTTTATTTACTTGACTAGTTTCCTATTAATTTTGTTTAGAAATGCAACGTTAGGATTATGATATATATATATACACTTTTTTTTCTTAGGACAATTTTATGCTATTATTTTAAACTCTATTTTCGTTTGGTATTTCGTAATTATAAATTTATGAATGCTATTTTTTATAGGAATGTTAATATTAACTCCGGATGAAAATCAATTTTTGTACTCCAATTTGCAAACTCTTAATTGAAATATAAATTTACATTTTGTTGATGAAGATATTGATACATACACGACTTACCTACAATAACAAGAGAAAAATGTGAGCGTGATATATATATACCTAATCACCATACAGAGAATTTGGATCCCATAATCATAGCTGATAAAAAGTATTGTCACTCCTTGCAAACTAGTCAAGCAAGATGGATGTTGTACAGTCCAAATTAAACCAGCTAATTAGATGCCTGACTTATAAGAATTCACAACGAAATAAAATTAAACGTCGACGAAATTCGTGAGGACCTTGCTAACTAGATGCTCTCCATAGATAGCTTTTTCAAACTTCTTGGTACCATTTTTCCTTGTTCTAATTGTATCCAAAGGCTCTACGGCAGAATCAAAGTTCGTCTATTCACAAAGCAATTCCAAACTATCATCAGTTGCAAATTAATCAAGTGAAAGAGATCTCTTTCAAAATATCGGTCACTTTTAACTTTTGGTATATTCAGAAGAGTAATACTAAGGAGTCGATCTTTTTTTAGTCAATATCAACAACTTTTTCAAAATTATTTTGTTTATCTTAAAAGTCTAGACACTATATCAATAAATCCTTAACTTGAAGGTCTAAATTATAAACTCTAAATACTAAAGCTCCTACAAAAATGAGTTTTTGGAATTGAAAAAGAAAACTTAACTAATATTGACTTTGGCTAACTAAAATTTGTTCCCTATATTACCCAGATACTATGTTTACATATACATTGAATTATAGTTTAAGTTATAAATATACCAACATTTTAAAAAGTGACAAATATTTTCAAATGAACGAAGTATAGAAAATAGGGGCTAACCTCGTAAAAGTATACTACACTGACTCTATATTTTGGAGAGTTGTTTATCACCCGATGCAAAGTTGACTCGTATAAACCATTGGAATATATCTGCCGTAATTTTTCCATACTTGATCAGATATTATTCAACTATGTCTCAATTCTCATGGAGTGTTGATTTGATTAAGAGATTAAAAGCGTGAAAAATTACCTTTAGCATGTCACCAATGTTGCACACAAATGTGCCAGGAACTGGAGGTGCTGATATCCACTCACCAGAGAGGTTTCTCACCTTCAACAATATCATAGCATAAACAATGGGAAACAAAAGCAACCATGATTTAAGTTTTCTTAACACCACATTTTCTCATTTTGGAGGCAATTGAATCCATTTAAGAGCCTTAGTGAACCTAGAATTAAATTAAGGATTTAGTAAGGCACATGTTAAGATTACTATTAGTAGAAGTTCTAAAATCTTTTCTTTTAATAAATACACAACAAACGCATTAAAAACTTCAATATTTTGTATTTTCAATAACAAAACTTTCTCGATATATAACCTTAAAATGTGTCTTCAGGATACATGTTAGTTAAACCATTTAATTAATGGTTATAGCAGTAAACATAGGTTGAAAATTGAAACTTAAAACTTCGACGAAATCAATCACCTCTAACTAAATTTATATACATTTAAACAGAAACTACATATAAAATTTGAATTCAAGGTTATATAACTCAGTAAAAGAGTGCTCATAGTGAGAAACAGAAGTAATATCAGGAATTGTATGCAACAAATGAAGATTATCAGTATCTAAAATCAAGAAGGAATTATATAAAAGAATACCTGGAGAGCATTTATATCTTCATCCTGGTTTAACAATGTCAATAAACCTATTAGGCACAGCATCTTAAGATCATTAATTGACAATTGACGATTACTCATTAACAGATAATCTAAATAAATCATGATTGAAGGCTAAGATATATAAATATATATCGTACCATAATCAGTATGAGCTCCACTGGATTTCATGAAATAAAAGAAACAAAGACAAAAAAGTAAACATAAACAGAAAATACATCAATAATGTAATGGAAATGAAAAACTTAAATTAGTAACTTGCAAGTAGTTTGCAACCTCAGTTTAGAATTTTATAATTACATTACCATCCAATGTCATTTTTCATAGCTTCATGAGTTCCATTTGTAGTGGTTAAGCCCGGGTAACCAATAAGCCGCATTACCCAAAATGGATCCCCAGCTCTCTGTCCTTCAAATTCGTCTGGTGATCCTCCTAGTGCTAAAGCGATACCTCGCATAATTTTCCTTGCAAGCTCTGCTCTTACCAAAAGAATCATCATAAGAATGAAAAATTCCACTCCAGGAAACAAAATCATGGGAATAGGAATAAAAGGATGAGAAAGCATGCCTGTGCAGATACTAATATATTCCTCCATAATAACTTTGAACTTTGGAGGATTTTGAGGCCTGCATGATGGACAAAAAAATTGCAAGGGTTAGAACTTGGAATGCATACTAGCTTAAGAAGACATAAGTGTGATATTTTAATGAGTGAAGTACCAAAATTATCACAAAAGATGTTACTGATAATGTTAGCCAAAAAAAGAACAAAAATCTGGTGGCCAATATATCCAATAGACTTGATTTGTTTAACAAATCTATCCCAAAAAGGAGAACCATTTTGTTGATGACATGATCTTTCATCCATAATTTTCTTTAAGCTTTTGAGTTTGTGTTCTTCTATAAGTGATTTTTGTCAGTGACATGATCTTTCTTTCATGGGTAATTTTGGTACTTCACTGTCTGTTATTATCACATAAGGACTTCTATACTAAATGTTAGTACTCCCAAGTGCAATACTCTATTGCTTGGATATGAGAGACACGTATCAAATGTCATTCATGCAAAGTTAATCCTAAGAGAATGAAACTAATTTGATCAATATTCGAATCTTGACTAATAAGATATCGATAATGCTATGGTGCATTGTACCTTTCAATGAGAGTGAAGATTGCTTCCTTTATAATAGAAAAAGTCACAAAATATATATCATGTGCAATGCACAAGTTCTCTATAACAACAACAACGAAGCCTTATCCCACTAGGTGGGGTCGGCTACATGAATCAAATGACGCCATTGAGCTCTATCATAGATCATGTCTACAGAGAGACTGTTTATATGTAGATCTTGTTTGACCACCTCATGGATGGTTTTTCTAGGTCTTCTTCTGCCTTTCACCCCTTATCCATCTTTCATCTCATCCACCCTCCTTGTTGGGTACTCTGTCGGTCTTCTTCTCACAAGTTCTCTATAAATTTAGGAAAAATCTTTGCTCTTCACCCAACTGCCAACTCTACTCTTCACCCAACTTTATTCTTCACCAAAGAAATTCCCATAAGATATATGCGACTAGAAGCAAAAGCATACATGAAATTATGTCTATTGGGCATGATATTCGTCTAAAGCAGTGAAGCAGGCATTATTAAAAACAAAAAGATAAAAAATAAACATGATTCCACATACCACTGGTTGTATCCTTCCATAGTTTTGCCAAGATCTCCATACATGCCCCTTGTCACCTCCTTATAGCACTGCCAAAGAAAAAATGTAGCAATCAGTAGAGCTACTATGCTTAGCAATCAGAGAAAGAAAATGATATGGTATAGTGAGGGAATCTATCTTCAAACAATATGATCAAATTGACTCTAAAGAACATTGACATAGACCTATATTCTTAGTAATACCTACATCAATTGCTTCATGCATGTCAGGTGTGCCTTTAGTTATATTTTCTCCAACCCTCTGGTAACCTCTGCATCAGAAGTTAGGCTTTTATAGCAAGTGCTGTGATGCATATAAATAAAATGTCACAAATCAACTATGTCAAACTTTATGCTGCTAGATAAATACATAGAGATGGTTTTAAAAAATGACGTGCCCCCTCAAGAAAGATCCATACTGATGAAACAGAAGGTATAGGCCAACCCAACCATATGCTGAAACTCTGTGTGCAATTTTTGGAAAATGACAACTAGGATCAATCTTGAGATCAATCAATCATCGAAGTTCTAAACATCTGATATCATGTCACGAACTAACTCTTCCAGAAGGTGAAGAAGCTGTTAGGCAAAGGCGTCTTATATCTAACAACTAAATAAAGCGAATTCGGCATCCAGGCTAACCTGAACCCTGCAGCCGGAGTCATTTTGATTTTTGTCTTTTCTTCACAAGGTAGTTCGAAGAATCTGCGAGTTATGTCTTTAACTTCTTTAAGGAGAGCATCAGAAACACCATGACCTTTCTGTAAATCAAGGACCATAGAATTTAAGCAAAACAATAACCAAAATAAAGGAAATGATTAAAGATGACAAGGGAGAAAACCGGAATGCAAAATCTTGCCTTGGATTGCCAAGAAAATAAACTTTTAGAGAAAATCAAATAATAATTAATTCCTCTATTGATTTAATATGAACTCTATTTACTCAGATGCTTGTAAATGGCAATAGCTTCACTAGAAGTTGCCTCGAATGTATCCTTGTGGGATTATATTATTAACCTTTTTGGTTTTCCACGGTATCACTTAGCCTGATAGGCCAAATACTAATCTGTCGCAAATTGAAGCTTTATTTAAGGATTTGCTGCTAGCTAATGAGTTGCTGCATGCACAAAGCGGGATTCAAACTCTCCGACACTTGCTTAAGTAGACGAGTGAACTAACAACTTGACCAACCCAAGTTGGTTAGGTTAACTTAGTATATGAGATTTATTGCTTAAACGTTTTTTTTCTTTTTGTTCATTTCAGTTTCAAAGCAATATTAAAATCTTTATTCTAGAGAAATTTGGAATCTACACATCAAAGACTACTGAACCTACTGTCAATGTAAAATAAGCAATTCTAACACAGAAATCGTTATGATGTAGAGAACCCTACCAATTTATCTCATATTTCAAGAAAGCAAGCTACAGAATAAAAGAAGAAAAATAAATAAATAAAAGATAAATACCAAATAGAAGAACCCAGCCTCAGTGCAAGCCTTATCCAACTGTCTAACAACTTCAAGAACACCAGGGTCCTCTCCCATTTTTGGGTCATCACACTTGGCTAAAAGGGCACTAACATCTAGATAGAACAAAAAGAAATTAAATTTATCCTCTGAATTTATAAGTATATTAAGTAAATAATTCGGCATCAACTGTAACATAATTGATCACTTGTGATAATGAAAATTGAACTTTCAAAATTCTTGATTCATGGACACTGAACTAAAACCATCAGCGAAATTATTATAATTAGTTATGTTTAATTTCTATCTACATACACAAATGAAGCTATGAAATCGAAAGATATGATTGGTTGAAAATATCGAGATTGATGGCTATGGAACTGGTATGAAAGTTTTACCAATTAGGGGAATTGAACTGAAGTCCGTAGCCATCGCTGACTTTTGTGTGTTCTGTGTATTGCGGGTGAGGTCGGTGATACAATGCAAGCTCTGCGGTGGCAATTGCCTCTTATAAAGAGAGACAAATGGAGTAATGCACATCAAAGGCACCTATAATCATGCCTCCTCTTCTTTTAACCGTTTTTTTTTTTTTTTTGAAAGATAGAAGGTTCGAATCCGTGACTTCTTAATTAAGTATGGGGTCATTTGAGCTATAATTTATTGGCCTATTTTTTTAACCGTTAAAATCAGTTATTAATATAAAATATATATTAAAAATTAATTAAATTATATTTATATTTAAATAAAAAATATATAATAATTAATTTTATTATATAAATAATATTTTTATAGTTTCAAATTAAGTACTTTTTTTAACGATTAATTTTTTTTATCTATAAACATAAAATGAGTAATATACTTAAATATTATAATTTTTTTATATATTTTTTTATATTTTTATTTCAAAAATTAAATAATTTAATTTTTATACTTTTTAAAATAAAAAAATCCTATTTCTTATTTTAAATTAAATAATACTATATTTAAAATTAACATCCTAACCGTTCATAATTAAAGTAATATTCTCTCTTACAGTTCAGATGTGCAAACAGGTTCGGAAGTGGATTGGTATTAGTTTGGATATGCAGTTAAAGTCTATGACTCACGTAATGGTTACTTGTGGTTGTGTAAGAAACTTTTTGATTGGGAGGAGCAGGAGAATTGGCTTTAGCTTTGGCGTCAGCTTGTTCTGAAAAAGCACAAGTTTTTGGCTTGGTTGTGTCTTAAGGAGGCTCTTCTTACTGCAAGTTTTTACTTTAGAAGAGGGATGTCGTCATCGGATAGGTGCCCAAGATGTCTTTTTAACCATGAATCGATTTTACATTGTATTCAGGATTGCCCAGAAGCTCAGCTTGTATGGCATAGGTTGCATATTTCTTAACATCCTTTGGATTTGAAGAACTGGTTCTTGTATCATAGTAGAGAGCATCCGTTCAAGTTCTTTTCGGGACTTTGGTGGATATGATGAGTAAGGAATAATGACATGTTTAATCCTCATGAAACTTGGCCTCCGGAAAAAGTGATTTGTCTGGCATTAACTTCAGAAAAGGAGCTTAGGAATATTTTTGAATTACAACGTATGTTCCTTCCCTCTACTCTAAATGGTTTTTGGAATCCCCATCCATGGGTATTTTCAAGATTAATTGTGATGCTAGTTATCTTGGTTTGGGTGATAGTGTTGGTTTTGCTTGTGTTATTAGAGATTGTAATGGGAGTTCGCAAAGGGGGTGTTTGAGAATGATTGAAAGTAATAGTATTCTTCAAGGAGAATTGTTTGCTATTTGGAGAGGATATCTCTTAGCTTGGGATGTAGATCAACGAGATGTTATTTGTGAGACAGATTGTGTGAAAGCATTTAATCTTGTTATTAATCACCAAGATGATTTTGGGTTTATTGATCCATTGGTGCTCAAAATAAGAGATATCATGTATTGAAATTGGCGTGTTGACTTTCGTTTGATTACGAGAGATGCAAACACGGTCGCAGATACTATGGCAAAGATAAGGATGAAGTTACAACTTTCTCATGTAGAGCTTCCTTCACTTTGGGAGGAGTTTAAGAATAGTCTTAAAAAGAACTGTCCCTCTATTTAAGCAAAGCATTTGTTTTGTTTTTCTTTGTTTAGTTTATTTCAGTCACAAAAAAAAAATATATATATATATATATATATATATTCTTATCAATTTAATATTAAAAATAAAAAATGAATAATACCAGTTTTTTTTTTCAAACAAAAAAATTTTACACAAATAAAAACTCCAAATATATTTTATTAAAAAATACTAAAAAATTAATAATTTTTATTGATATTAATCAATATATATTTTAAATTAATATTTTATTTTTATACTATTAAAATTCATTATTTAAAATTCAAACAATAATTAATTAAATATTAAAAAATAATAAATTTTACTAGTCTTATAATATTATATTATTTTATAAATATGATAATATTACTTGTATTCTATTCTAGAATCGATGCAGGTTTAATATAATGTGGGTATCTTCTGCATTAGGGACTAGTGTAAAAAACAGAAATTTAATCTTATTGCTCAGTTTTATTTATTGCACTACAAGAAAAGAGAACTATTTTAACATGATTTTTTTAAAGTTATAGTTAAGTGTAAAAATTAATATATATTTTTGACAAATATCACAAATGTCAAATGTCAAATAACATTCATTTGTTTTCAACTTACTCTATTATTCTTTTTCTTCGTTGAGCTCCATCAATTTTGGCATCACACTGCTCTCAGTTTAGGATCATACTACTTATTTTTCATTTTCAAAATCTCAGTTTATTCTTCCGTTTCAAGATCTCATCTCATTCTTTGTTAAAAATTTTTGTTGAGAATTTTTTATAGTCAATAAGTGTCAAAATAAATAGTATTTTTGACGATTAATAAGTATTACAAAAAATATATTCTCAAATTTTTCTAACAAATTATTTTTGATGGCCAATATTTATCAAAATAAGATTTAAACTTTTTTTTACAATTACTTATATGTTAAAAATACTATTTTTGACAAAATTTTTATTAACATATTTTCATAGTTAAAATAGTGTCAAAATTTTTTTTGACGAATTTTAATTTTTTTTGACACATAATAATCCTAAAAAATAGTCTACATTGTTGTAGTGGTGGTGACAAATAGATCGAAATTTGTCGAGTTGGTCTGCGTAATTCGTCAAAAAAGATGGGTTGGGTTGAAAATTTAAAACGGTTATAATTAAAAAGTTCTCCTAACTTGTGAATTTTGGTGAGTTTTGGCAGGGCAGGCTTTTCTGGCGAATCTGTCGTTCTTTTTTATAATTGAAGATGTTCTAAATTATATTTAGATTATGTTCTATATTCAATTGATTGGAGACTTGAAAATGTTTAATTATATATTTTAGACAACGTTTATTTTATTTTTTATAATAATAGTTTTATTATTTTATTTTAAAAAACTTGGTTGATGATTATGTTTATTATATATTTAGAATAAAGACTTTAATATTTGTAAATTTAAAAATTATAAATTTTTTATACCTTTATAAATTATAAATTTATTAAAATGATTGTGAAATTATGTATATTATTTAATATTTAATAATTTATTAATAAAAAAAATTAGCGAATTTAACCCATCGACCTGCCAAGTTGCTGTTAGGTGGGGCGGGAATGGAATTTGACATTGCCTTACTAGGCGGAATGAAACAGACTAGCCCACTAAATAATAAACTTTTGACAGCAGAAAATATGACGAAATGAAATGAACTAACTTGTTTGTCACCCCTAATTATTTTATTATTATCTGATTGTTTTCTATTTTCATATTAGATATAGATGCAAAAAGAATGCTAAGGGTCAGCAATTTTAGTGTTTTGTAACCATCAATTGGCCATCAATAGTATTTTTAATAGGGTGAGATTATATCTAATGGTAGAAAATCACTCACTTTTATTTTAATGGTTAAGTGCTGGCCAAAAAACACAAAAATTAATGGCCTCCTAGACTTTTCCTAGATGCAATAGTACATATCCGCTGTCTAACTCGATAAAACACAAATTTTGAGCAAACATAATGAATTTAATTTTTTTCTCAATAATTTATTAACAAATTAAGAAATAGTAGAATGATTGATATTTCTTTGGTCTTATACTATCAAATTATTATAATAAAAAAATATTACATAGACAAATTAAAGAATGATACACAAATTTTTTTTACCTTATTTATATATGAGTAAAATACAAATTTAAATGGTATCAAATATCAACTATCATACAATTTCTTTAACAAATTTTATTGAAAGCAGAATTATTTTTCAGTAAAAACTATTATTTTATTCATAAAGTATTATTATATTATGAATCATTATATTGTTTTCTATTTTTATTCTAACACAACTATTAAGAAATCAAACTAATATGGAATAAAAGTATAGAACACAATATCTTTTGTTCATTTACCTCTCTTTTTATTTATCTTATTTTTGCGTGTAAAAAAATTTCATTATTGTTGGATCATATTATAATATTTGAATATAAAGATACCTACTTGAGATCGATCATTCCCATCACTTAATATTTTTATCTTTACGTAAATTACTATTGCATTGAGATAATGTTATGGAGTGGGCGCGTGATTCGTTGACGTATTTGGGATCAATTACGTTTGTCGTCTTTGGTATGAAAAGATAAACCTTTAGATAGAAACAAGTACAATAATTCATAATTAAAAACACATAAATATTCATAAACAAGATTATTCTAAACAAGATCATTATTCATTATTGTAAGGGGAAGAATAGGTTATGCTGATATAAGAACCTCTCCACCACCCGCACACACTATTGATGTGCACATTGTACCATTAAGCTAAGGATAATTTTTTTTTATTTAAATAAATTAAACAAAAAAAAAATCAAAAACTACTTAAATAAAAGAACAGTCCGCTTAAGACTATTTTTTAACTTCTTTTTAAAAAAAAAATTCCACTTGATAAAATTATAATCTTACCGACATCTTTGTCATAGTATTTGCCACCGTATTTACATCTCTCATAATCAAACGAAAGTCAGCACGTCGATTTTAACGCATGATATTTTTTATTTTAAACATTAACAAATCAATAAACCCAAAACTATCTTGATGATTAATAACAAGATTTAATGTATTCACACAATTCGTCTCACAAATAATATCTCATTGACCCACAACCCAGGATAAGAGATCATGTAACCTCTCTAAATAACAAACAGTTTTTCTTGAAAAATACTATTATTCTCAATCATTCATAAACACCCTCTTTACTAACACTCATTACAATTTTTGATAACGCAAGCAAAACCAACAATATTACCAGAACCAGAATAAGTAGCATCACAATTAATCTTAAAAGTACCTATAAATGGATGATTCTAAGAATTACTTAGAATAGAAGGAAGGGACATACATTGTAATTCAAAAACACTCCTAAACTCTTTTTCTAAAGCTAAATCCAGACAAAATATTTTTTTCTGAGGTGAAGTCTCATAAGGATTAAAGATGTCATTATTCATTATTCGTCATATCTACCAAAATTCTAAAGATGTTCTTTACTATGATACAAGAACAAGTTCTTCAAATCCAAAGGATGACAAAAAATATCCAACATGTGCCATACAATATGAGCTTTCGAAAAATCCTGAATACAATGTAAAATCGATTCCTTGCTAACAAGACATCTTGGGCACCTATTCGATGATAACTTTCCTCTTCTGAAGGGAAAGCTTGTAGTAGGAAGAGCTTCCCTAAGACACAGCCAAGCAAAAAACTTGTGCTTTTTCGAAACAAGCTAGCGCCAAAACTAAAGCCAATTCCTCCATTTTTTCCAACAAAAAAGTTGCTTACACAACTACAAATAACCATTGTGTAATTTGTAGACTTCCACACCAATACCAACCCACTTTCGGACCTTTTTGCACATCTGGATTGTAAGAAAGAATGTTACCTTTCAGATTCTGAGATAGAAGAAAATAAAAAGTCTCCAAATGACACCTACCAACTAACCATATATTTTGTATCTGGAGGTTTGAATCAGAAATGTGAACATAATCCATCTCATTGGATAACTGTCTTTCTCTCTTCTAGCTAGAAAACCAAAAATTCTAGTTCAAATTTTCAATACACCAAACAAATTCATCCTTCAACACTTTTCAAGTCTTGCAAAAACTCTTCCAAATGTGAGCCCTTATTCCTAGTATAACCCAAACAGTCATCTTGAGATGATCGGTATTCGGTATCCAACAATTGAATCCAAAACTTGTTTGGCTGATTGAAAAAAGTTCAAACTAGCTTCCCAAGAAAAGCAATATTCGCACAATAAGGATCTCTGATCCCCAAATATCCATATTTTTTTTAGAGTAACCAGCACCTTTTAACTAACAAGATTTAATCCTCTTTCATCAGTCTGTCCTTTCCAAAAAAAGTTCTCATCATAAACTCCAGTTATCTATGATCCTTTTGAAAAAAATAGAGACATGCATCTAATATGTGAGAATAATAACTACAATATAATTAACCAAGCAGAATCTACCTATCCAGTTGAGCAAACTCCCTTTTCAACTTGTTAGTCTACCCTAAATCTTATCTATGACATCATTTAAAGCTAAACGGATCACCCTGGAATGGCTAAGCATGACCCCAAGATACTTGCCCAAGCTCTGGACAAATCTAATGGAGGACACCAATAAAAATCTCTTTTCTCGTCGTAGAGATATTTTTGGAGTAAAGCGCTTTAGACTTCTTTTAAGTCTTCATTTCTTTTATATTTTCTGTCTCTCTTCAATTTTTAGTTCAATTGGTTTGTTATGAGAAATTAAAGTTATTCTTTTTACTTTGTTCAGTTGGTTTATTTTGAAATTTGAAGTTTTGAGTTCTTGTTAAAATACATGTTAGTGACGAATTCTGAATTCTTGAAAAAAATCACCAAATTATGTTGTTCTGTATAGATTGTAAAAATTCTGAGTGACTAATGTTCTATTATGTTTTTTTTTTTTTTGCAGTTTAAAAAGTGACAAAATTTAACCCCGTTGAACATGCTTGGTTGATAAAATAAAAGATTATGGAGTGAAGACCTCGAAGGCTTATTGTTGTTGCATTTTTGTTTTTAGTTTTTAATATGTTTGGAGTTTGATGAGCTTGGAGTTTAATATGTTTGGATTTTCATGTGTTTGATTTTGTTATTGTTAAAATATTTTTGATTTGTTAGATGATATTACATGTTTACCATATTTATAGATATATTTTTTTAAAATTTATCATTTTCTAATTTTTTTAATTTCTATTTTATCGGATACTCAATTATTCAAACCAAACTAACCTATTCTTAATCGATTTGGTTTGGTTCGGATACACATAAAAAAAATATAAAGTTGAACAAATCGAACTAATTACAATTTAATTAGTTCAGTTCTCATTTCACCTCAAATCCAAACCAAACCGATCCGTGAACACCCTACCTAGTGGTGCCTTTTCGAAACTTTTCTTCGCTGAAAATTGCAGAATAATAAAGGGATGTGCACTAGAATGGTTAGGATTTGATATTTTATTAAATGTGTATTTATTTTAATTTATGTCTATAACTATTTTCTCTATGAAAATTGATAATTTTTTTTGGTGGAGGTATCAAAATTAAGAAAAAACTCTATTGAATTTTTGTTAAAATTGTTTAAAGACATATTTGGTTCATGAAAAAATAAAAATTATATTTGGTAGAGGATTTTAATCATAAACAAAATTCTATCGAAATTTTTAAAAAATATAATAAATTGTGTTATTGGCTAAATTTTAGTTTGTTTATTGCAAAATGATTTCAAGTCATTGTTTGTGCATGTATGATAGGAACAACGGTCAACTGGAGGAGAGAGTGTTAAAACCTTAGTTCTTTCAGGGGTTGATCAGTTTGTTGTGTATGTCTTCAATATGAAACCGTTTAGGTATCAAAGGGTATATAGGTGTTCATGTTATAAATGTCGGTTGACTAAGTAGTTAGAACCTTCATATATAACCCTTCACCTTTACTGTAATGGGTTCAACAAAGGCTATTGCGTGTGGACTGAAATCAGAGAAGTTAACGAGTACGGAATCAATCAGTACGCACTAAATTCCACTAGGTCTGAGGGTTGATAAAGGAGAATTAGGGTGGTTAGAAAAGTGAACATGGAAGAGCTGAATTGGGAGGATAACCAAAAAAGATATTATGAGATGGTATTTAATGCAATCGGTGTTAATAGTATGGAAAGAGCCTAAGTTAAAGACAAAGAGATTTTATGATCTGTTAGAATTTATGGTATAATCATTGTTTGAGGGGTGTGTTCACTTGAAATTGTCTGTTTGTGTTAGAATGGTAAATATTAAGTCTAAGTCAAATCACACCTAAAAGTGTTTTGATAAGTGGGCCATCCTTTGTAACGAATTAGTACTATCCGGGACTACTGGCATCCCCCGGAGCCATTATAAGGCAAAGAAGCTAGCTTTGAAATTAGTTTTAAATTCAGTATAGTGTCAGACCGAATTCGAGCTATACAAAAATTGTGTCTACAGGCTGAAATTCTTCTTCGCTATCAACATACACACCTCCACCTTGAGGGCTTTGTTCACCTCAGCCACCAACCCTGCAAATTCTGAAAACGTCAATTTGCGGGAGCAGGTTCACTCCCTCACCTAGAGCTTTCTGGATCAGGGTCACTAGCTACATCTAGTTGAGAAGAGGTATATAATGAGATGCTCACATACATGGTAGAGAGGAATACTCATGATGCAAAAATAGAGTCCATTAGGCAGGAGCTAGAGCAGATTTAGCAGATGCGGTACCAGATGCGGTGTAATATGACCAAATGCACACTGGTGGCAGCGTCACTAATGAAGGGGGCTCCTTGTCCTCTACACTGGCACCAGGACAGGAACTGACACCATCACCTAGACCGCGTCTCAATAGGACCAAGGAGATGATGACGACGATGATTATCAGGATCCATAGTGATTTGGGTTTTGTTTGTCTTTGTTTGACAATATTGGTAATTTATCTCTTTGACTTTTTATTATGTACAATTGTTATTTAATATTATAGTTGACTGTTTTATTAAAAATACTACTTGACTATTAATTATTGACTAGTAAATCGGGTTCTAACAGATTCAAAAAATAAAATAAAATAAAATTTAAAATTATTGTCAGATATATTTATCGATTGAATTCGCTAGTAAATTTTAATTTAATTAATATAAGATAATATATTACCGTCAGATTTAAAGGGGGATAAATCTGATGGTAATAAGGCAGTAAACTAAAATTTGTAGCGTCAAAGTTACCATAAAATTTATTTTCACAATGACCACTTCCATAATTTTTCCAATCAATTATTCAAATTTGTTGCTAATTTTACCGAAAATTACCGTCATATTTTATAATCCGATCGAGTTGCTGGCAAGGATTTTAGTGTCTAATTTTGTTTGCTGCTAAATCCGAGAGTAATAAATTGACCGGTGAATTTTTTTAGTAATTTCACCGATAAATTCAATTGTATCTGATGAATTTTTTGTAGTGATCCTAGTAATCAATTATTAATGCTCCAAAATAAAAAAAAAATTTATATTAGTGATTATTGGTGGATCGATTTTACTTACGTATCAAAATTTAACGTTATTAGTTCTTCAGTATACTAATTTTTTATGTCAAATTTAAAGTACCTTTTAAAACTTTATAAGACTAAAATAAAATATTTAAAAGATTAATAACCAAATTAAAATTGAATCCAAATATTAAAAATCAAAATACTACTTTATTCTTTCTCTTAATTTCTAGATGATAGTCTTCATGGTACATGGTTGAAGTTCACCGTTCTCTTAAAACAAATTAAAATCATAGTTGTTGAAGTCACCTCCATGCAAGTGACCTTAAACTCCAAATATTGTGTTTGTAATTTTGCATGAGTCGTATTTGTCACACGACTAATACAATGTACCTAGATTATCAACGCTATTTTTAAATCCAGACTTGAGAATATAATGGTGCATTCCAAATTATCATTTGTTTCATATTTAATAATTTTATTTTTTGATTATATTTATTTTTATATCCAAAAATAAAATGTGTAAATAATTAAGGATGTGCCAAAAAAAATTGCAAATAACACAATTTATTTTTAACCTTTGAAAACACAAACTAATATAAACACCTAGATTGGTCTTGACACCTAAAATTGTTAGATACTCTATTAACAATATTTCACCTACGCAAGAAATATTAACCATGCCATGAAGTGTGAAAACTAAGCCTATTTATTACTTGTTTTTTGGTACAAGTTAAACCTATTAGATTAGTTACTTTGGATTAAGTACAAAACAAAATCCTTTTTAAGTAATTTCTGTTTCCCCCCAACATATCCCTTTTGCTAATGTAAGTATACTATATGCTCTGACCTGATTTCTGAAGTGAAATTTGGAACTTGGAAGCTTGAATTCATTGAAGAAAATATAATTTCTCAGTGCCATAAAATGAGGAGGTAAAAAGAAAAAAAAAATGCCAAAAAAGAATTATTTTTTACAAGCCTCAACCAGAGAAAGAAGTAAACAAAATGCAGTAGTGAAAAAAAATCATAAATACCCAGAAGAATTTTTTTAATCCACCAGTTTGCGGCTAAGACGATCCATGATGATTCCGAGCACCTTCTTCTAGCAATGTGTGTATGACTAGAGAGACATTATTAAACTAAATTTGACGAAGAAGAAAAAAAAAAGAGTAAATATTTTTTTCGGTTGCTAACCATTTATCGAAGAATAAAATGTTCTTTTATAATTCAAAAATTTTTTATTGTTATCTAACCATTCAAGTAATAGGTCTAAATAATTCTGTTACTGAACTAAGCGACATTTGAATATGTCACCATTTACAGAAGTTTTATAGACCATTTACTTAGATGGTTGAAGACCAATTAAAAATTTTCAAATTATAGAAAAATACTGTGTTTGGAACAAATATTTAGAAATTGAAAATGGTATTTACTTGAAAAAAATAATCCCCTGAGCCTTACGAAGAAGTAGAAGGAGACGATGAGCTATTATCATTCTTGCAATAGTGGACACTCCTCTCATCCATCTTTTCCAACACAAAATGTCCCAAAGTCTCGCTTGCCTCAACCAAATTCTCCTTGCAAAGAAACTCATCACCACAAACCCTTTCAACTTCCCCAAAATAGTCATGCAAGAAGACATGAGTCTTTGGGTTCCCGCCCTTCTTGCTCCTGGCCAGGACGCTAGCGGTGAAAATCGCTGACATCCGGCCAGGAGCATCAGGCCAGTCCCCACGGGGACCGTCCACCAAGATAACATCCCAATCAACCTCGTAAACATGGTTTGGAAGGTCATTAAGGCCAAGTTTGCAATCAGAGAACAAAAGATTCTGCACCGGCTTGCACTCATTGGAAGCCTGCTCTTTAGCCGAAGCTATAAGCTCCTTCATCTCACTTCGCTTCGTCGTGTATTGCACGTCGAAAACGTCGAGCTCCGGGTGCTTCTCTTCGATATACGCAGCGTAGTAGCGATTCTCGTCGATGAAAACCGTTCTTCCGTTATGATTCAGGGCTTTCCAGAGCAGAGTCTCACCAGTGAGGCCAAAAATGAGGAAGTTGCATGGTGAAGAACACTTTCGGAGGACATCGGAGATTGATTTGAGATCTGAATACTGCATGTGGTATGTGTCGTTGGATTTCGAAGCGTAGTGGAGAAGAGTGTTGATGACTGTGGAAGGAAGAGGAACATTGATTGTGCTAATTGGTGTTGAAGATGTTATGACGTGTGAGGTTGTGGCAGTAATTGAATATGTTTCTCTTGTGTAGATTAGTGTTACGAGAAAAGCGAGTGTGAAGATTGAGATGAAAGCGAGGAGCCATAAACGATTGGAGCTTCCTTGTTTCTGGATGTAAGGGTGGAGGAGGATGAGTTTTGTGTTGTTGTTGTTGTTGTTTGTGTTCTTCATGGTGTTGAATAAAGATTTGAGGAAGAAGAGAAGGATTAGAGTCTTTGTTATGAGCTCTGAGGGTGAATTGGGGAAGAAGGTTTGGTTTTAAAGAAGTGGTGGAAAACTTGGGGTTGCAAAAGAGGGAATTGAGGTAATGTAAAGGGAGAAAAAAAAAATTGTTGAATGTGACCTTGCATTACAATTCACAGTGACGCTGATTCAAAGCTCTCTAGAACTGAAAACAACTTAACCTAGAGCTTAATTGTGTGTGTTGTGTCATTAAAGTGAGTCATTAAATATAATAATAATGAAGTGTTTGCGTTATAACTTAGTTATTAAATAATAAGAGTATTTTGATCAACATTCTTTTAATCAATTTTTTTTTAAATTTTGGGTTCTTTAATTAGTGCGCAAATAATCAAAACGACAAACATTATAAATTAGATGTAATAGTTTATATTTCATCTAGTAGTAGATAAATAATATAATAATATATGATGAGGATAATGATGATATTAAAGTATCATTACTAAAATCTTATTTAGTAATTTATTCGGGAAAAAAAAATATAAAGACAAAAGAAGGTCTGGAGACAAATTTGGTTTTGTTTCCTATCCATCTAATATATATATATATATATATATATATATATATATATTGTTTTATTCATGTTTAAGAGCCTATTTGAGAAGTAGCAGAAGCTTTTTTTTTTCTTTTGGATTATGAAAAGTCACAATTTATGTGTTTGGCACCATTTTAACAAAAATTTTTAACTTCTCAAAAAATTAATTTGTAACTTTTTAAAGAAGTAGAAATATATGACTTCTCTGCTTCTTGATAAGTCATTCTACCACTTATTTAAAAAAATTTAATTTCAAAACAAAAAAAAATCTACTTTTTTTCTTGACTCGTGAAAAATATTGACTCTTCACCACCATTTTCCCGTAAGGTCTGACTGGCCTTCTGGCTTCCACCATCATTCTCATGCAATGTTTCAAATCTCACTATTTTCACGTAATGATTCATCTGATGGAAGTATTGATCCTCTACCATCATTTTCTGACAATATTGCATATGAACAACCTACTGCATATATTCCTTCTAAGTATTTTTTTAATCATTTTATCACTATATTTTTTATTATTAAATTTGTATTTAACTGTGGTATTTTAATTTTATTTTTTTCATATGTGATTTTATAGCTTGCTATTATTTTCATAGTTAATTATAGCAAGTTCTTGATCTCAATAAAGGAGAAGAGAGTTCTAATAGAAGTAAAAAAAATAAAAACAGCAACAAAATATACATTAACACATATTTTATATTTATTTTTTATTTCACCTACCATATCATACACAATATTATTGATTATGTTATGTAAAATCAATATTTAATATTGGAAAGTATTTGTTATCATCATTATTTTAATATTCATTCTCTTCTGTAAAAAAAATTTATTGTTTGAGTTATTTATCCAAATGCTATGACTTTAAAATAAGTACTTTTATAACTAATAATTCAAATACAAAATAATTTATTTATAAGCTGTTATTAATAAAAATCTTTATGCTTTAAACTATTTTTTTAAAAGAATTTATTTAAGTTATTTATCAAAATTGAGGCTAAATGTGTTGCGACTGAATAATGTTTTTCTTGCCTCTTGGTGATCTCTTCCTTTCTTCATGTGTGGTTGATATCTTGTATTTAATTAGTGCCTAATTAGATTGTAATTTGTTAATGAAGGATGGATTATGCTGAGCCAAAGTGGGTTTAGGGAAGAAACAAAGTACGACTACTACTTCTGAGTTGGGGGGTGGTTGGAGCAGAGAGGCAAATGCACACATAGCGACCCATTAACTAATTACAAGCAACAAGTCGCTTTTCCTTGTTGATTTGAGATTTTTTCCCTACGTAATAACCCACCCCCTTTCCCCCCTAGAATATTGGTTATTTCTTAAACAAATAGCTACCATTGAATGAGACTAAGTACCTACATTGATTCCCCCTTATTGAAACACATGTGATGATTATCCTCTTTGTTTAGCTACTCATGATTCATATATATGCTCATGATTATTCTAGTACATACATTATTATTATTATATTATTATTATAATTTAATAATATCAGGTCATGTTTGATTTGGTGTTGTATTAGGTATGAGGGTCTAAATTAATATATATATATATACACTATATAGTTTTATTATTAATGTGTTTTTTTTATAAATTTATTCATTATTAGAAAATCCATTATATGTGAATCTATAAAGTATTATGTTAAGAGGAATGCTAGGGACTAGTAATTTTTGTATTTTGTAACTATCAATTGGTCATTAATAGTGATTTTAATGGTGTGAGATTACATCCAATGATAAGAGATTACTTACTTTTCTTTTGATGGTTAAGTGCTGGTCTCTTATATTAAATATATGCTATACTATGTAATAGAAGGAGAGTACGTATGCTATATATATATATATATATATATTATCAAAGATAGGAGACTCGAATCCGTAACCTCTTAATTGAATATGGGGAGCTATTACTTATTGGCTACGTATGCTATATATATGTTAATATTTTATATATATTTTAAATAAATAATATTATTGACAACAACATTATTCCTTTAAAATTTTACCTGTAAGTGATGAAATTATTTGAGATCTTATACTAGCCAATTTTACATTATTAAATGTTATTATTATATTGCATACCAAACAGCCGATCGAAAAGGCATCAAGGTTCGCTATATGAGATTTTTTAAAGCATATTTTTCAGCCACGTGCCTCATAATTAGTCAACACATGACGCTGTTATATGGACTATGGACACCATAATGCTGTCCTCATGGAATAGTAAGCAACTGCTTCCATTTACTTCTTCTTCTCTTCCTTCTTTTTTATTTTTTATTTTTTATATTTTCATAACTACTTCAGAGTTGGTATATATAAAACTAATCTCATTCTGCCTAGAATGCGAAAATGAATTTTTGAAGAGTTATACTTTTGTTTCTTTTAATTTGGTGCGATAAACTTAAGGTTACCACAAGTTATTCTTACCAACGAACTGAATAATAAGAAAAAAAAAATAGAAATATGCTAATAATTTTAAAAGTAAGTATAATTAAAATATATTAAAATATCATAGATAAAATTAAAACCAAACAATAATGATAAAATTTAGATAAAATATAAACAATGAAGGCAAAATTAGTATTTACTACTATTCAGTATTTTTTTAAAAATAAAAATCACATTGATAATAGTCATAATAACCGTAAAACGTATACTTCTTATTTGAGAATCACTTTAATACAATATTTTTCATAAAAAATAAAAAAGATGGAATCTCGAGCTAATATTTAAATTGGCTTCTAAAGTTTGTCTTGAATCTTAAATTTATTTTAAAAATTTCAATTGCTTCAATTTAATTATTGAATTTTTACTCCGTAACTTAAGTTAGAGATTTTTTTACTATAAAATAAAAAAAATTATTTTTTAAAAAAAAATTCAAACTTTTAATCTTAAATATAATTTTTTTTTGGTATTTAAAGAAAATTCACCGCACTACTGACAAACTCTATAAGTTATATAGAGTTTATCGTACCCCGGTAAATTTCAAGTTTTTCTCTCCATAAATACCCACACAACCTCAATTCGAGTTGCTCATTCTTCTCTTTGATCTTCTCATCTTCTTGATTAACTCTTCATAATGTCTGAAATTTCGTTATTATCTATTCATTATGATGGTAAAATAAAGTATGATGAATAAGGTTCTATCGTATTTAGGTATGCTCAACCAGTGATTGCATACATGACAGTCAAAATCAACAGTTTAACAAGGTTGAAGAATTTAATATTGCACTCCATTGAATAACAACACACAAAAAGAGTGAAAAAAATTTACTACCGATATCCGACCGAAGTAGATAACGTTTTGTTTTACAAAAAGGTATATTGTAGATGTTGTGATTCTTATTTTTGTATTTTTTTTATATAGTCGAGGTTTTGAGAATATTTTATGTTTTTTGATATAGGTATCAGGTACGTGATGACGAGGACATATGTCTTATAAGTGTGTGGCACAACCGTTGGACAAATGTCTATTTGTTGGAATTATTTGTTTACCTAGTTTAGTTAGGTGGACAATAATCATCTGCGGTTACTGTTGATGATAGCCCTTTAAGTGAAGCAGTTAGAAGAAATATTAGAAGGATGATGGTAGCGATAGTTAGGGCAACGTATGAGAGGTTGCAACAGCTATTCGTTCACAAAGGTCGCGAAGCACATGCTTAGTTACAGGGTGGACAAATATACTCACAGCGGCTATTGGCAGCTACAGAGAAGAACAGAGAAAGCCTGCCGATGATGCGAGTTATCCACTGTAATCGTAGGGCATCCGTATTCAATGTCAAGGAGGTAGAGCCAGTGGATGGATGGTCTCAAACTTCATATTGCATTCGTCTTAACGCCTGTACATGCGACTGCGGTCTATTCCAGTCGTTACATTACTCATATCGACACGCCTTGGCGGCATGTGCAGCTGCGGCAACCATCTCAAAGGGACAAGTATAGCAGACTTGTTCGTGAACAGAAATCTCCCAATAAGCATCATGAAGTAGCACCGGACATACTGACAAAGTTGCCAGAACCCATGTTGTATATTTGAAAGAGGTTGACCTCCTTGCTTCTCTCATGTTACAATCCTCTTGCCGCTGAGCTCCCTTTCTCCTCGGTAGAAGAAATAGAAAAGGATCATCTAAAACGCGTTTGAATTTAAAACGGATCAGTACTCCTGGTCTACGAATCTATTCTAATTATCAACAAATTCCGAGAATTTTAGGGGGGATGGGAATTGTCATTATTTCTACTTCGAGAGGTATAATGACAGATCGAAATCCAGAGCTGCTCTAGCTGGAATGTATGAAACCATGTCCCTCAACCAAGTCATCCTCACCCCAAAAACATATTTCCCTCCCTTTGGCTGTGGTGGCGGCTTGGCGCTAAGTAAATTCTCAACCCACTCCCACATGGGGTATCCATATCATCACTGGAAGTCTCTGGTATAATTTTCAATTGGTTCTCCATCAGTGCGTAGACCAATGTGGTAGGCAACATCCTGGAGCGTAATGCTGACCTCACCCCATTGAAGGTAGAACGTATGGGTCTCAGGCCTCCACCGCTCGACAAATGCAGAGATAAAGGAATTGTCAAACATAAAATCCCTCAACTCTACTACATGCCCAAATTCCACCTCCCTAATATAAGGCAATAGGCTGTCCGACGAGGGGATACCCAGGGTCACACGGCATGACAACAGTAATCGTGGTCTCTGCAATATCCATAACATTTACCCCCGCATATTAATCTCATCTAAATCATTAGTTGTGTTTAATCATTACTAAAAATTCTAAAACCAAGTAGATAAATATCGATAATAAATATAACAGATACAGTACGAATATAATTTATATTGCTAATATTCATAGCACTTACTAAAGACAGGATTATCAAGTAAAATGTAAAAGATTAAATCATTCATGTTACACTATTTTAACTTGACTGTCACATTTGGGCATGACGTCAATTAGTTACCTGTTAATTTTATTAACGTATTAATTAATAGTTACCTATTTTATTTATTTAATTTAAGTTATAATTAGTTACAATTAATTATACAAAATATCAAGCTATACTATACCTGACTAAATATATATAAATTGCCTAACTTTAATTTGTCTAGTCACTAAGTCCTACCACATTAACTAAGTTACTAAATCCTAAACATCTTTCAGTCTATTGATGTCTCCATCGCAGACATATTCTTGGGGGTCATATTTACTTAAGGAACTCAAACTTAAGCTTTTAGAAACTAACAAAATTCTTAAAAACTATTCAAATGCACAACAATCTCAACTGTTGTGATCTTATATATGCGTCCGACGATATTTAGATGCTGAGACCCAAATTATCCAAATTATACATACATATCTCAAGTACTAAGACCCCTTTTTAAGTTGCCATATATCTCAAGTGCCCAGTCTCCGATCTCCATAATAACACATATTCCGAATACACTCAAGATATATTTCGACATTATCCAGCCACATAACGAAATTTCAGACGTCAAGATATGTTTAATTTTTAACTTATCTCTCAGTATTTAAAATGTGTAAGTACGAATACGTATTTTTATAAATACCTCACATTATATTTTCGTAATTTATATATTTATTTAATTTAAATAAAAAATCTCTAATTAATATCATGAATACTTACGGAGTGAGAACTCTTGAACCACTGATTGAGAACAATGTTAGAAAATTATATATTTTTTAATAAAAAATAATATTAACATGTGTCGATATTCTATAAAATTTGAAAATTGTTAGGGCGGATTTAATATTAATAAAATATAAATTTAAAACTCGTAACATGTATATAATAAAATTCAAATTTATTTAATTTGTTATTAAAATTAATATGTTAATTATATAAAAAATAAATTTTTAATGTAAAAAATAAATATATAAATACATAAATAATTATTTCACTAATAAAAAATGACAATTATATATATATATATATATATATATATATATATATATGATTGTTAAAATATAATATTTATTATTCATTTGTAGTAATCTATTCTGAAAAGTAATAATTCGAATATGGTTATATAGTTTTAAAAGTTATATTGGTCGTCAAATTTGAATATAAAATAATCATTTGTAATACTCTGTGTCGGAGAAGAAATTAATTTTTTAAAAGGGATAGATGATTATTACTGTAAACACTATTTTTTGTACCAACAAAAATGATCTTATTTTTCAACTCTTAAATTAGTCAAAACAAAATAATTTGAAATATTCTTTATTAATTCTTTTAATTTTGAGAGATTTATATGTATTTTAGCACATGATTAACGAACAATAGATTGATATTAAGGTGCACTTTTCATTGGCAAATTTCATATACTACTCTTATGTTTGGTGGTTTTTGTTAAATCTTTTATAAGTGTTTTTTTGTTTTTTTTTGTTTTTTTTTTGTGTCTTTTAAAATTATTTCTCTATCCAAAATTTTCGGATGTCATTTTGTTAGTTTATTCAAAAACTAAAAAGTATTAACTTAATATTAACATTATTACTATTGTGAAATATATAGTTAATAAATTCAGCGGCCTATTAGCTCATTTTATGGAACACAATAAATGAGTCGATTTATACATCTAATAATTTATTAGGCATGATAAATTTTTAAATAAAATTTTAACTCGCATAAAAGATATGATGGAAATAAAAAAAAAAAAAGAAACACTAACACTAGAACCCTCCAAACATCTTGTATGACTCAATCGTGGGCAATATCCTTTCAACATAGCTAGCAAGACGCTCATTATATATAATGGCCAATTTTATAGTGTCTATCAATTATTACCTAATTTTTATTTAATTTATTTTTTATGGTAAATTTTAATTTTTAAAATAATTTATTTTTATATTTTTTAAATTAGATATTAATTTTTAATTTTTTTTAATAAATAAATACCACTTTTTAAGTAGTATAGTATTCAGTATATCTAATACCTCTGTGACTTTTCATACTTGATTGTAAAACAGTCGCTCTCATTGATATAGGTGCTACAAAGTTAATTTTATGGTGTCTATTAATTATTGTCTAATTTTTATTTAATTTATTTTTTGTAGTAAATTTTAAATTTTTAAAAATAATTTATTTTTATATTTTTTAAATTAAATATTAATTTTTAATTTTTTTTAATAAATAGACACCACTTTTTAAACAGAGTAGCATTCACCACAAATGAATACATGAAACTGACGCATTTGGAACATAAAAGTTTCACTAACATGGTGTGTAACACGTGAATACCTTTCTACAGTTGATACCCTTACTTGTTTTGGTCAAGAAGTTTATACGCCTATTATTTGGGTGAGGAAGTCTTCTAAGTGGGCCATTGAAATTGTGGGAAAGGAGAAAAAGAGGAACACCCAGGGGCCTGCTGCGTGTAATTCTATACCTTTTCATAAATTAAAAGTTAAAGAAAGTCACTTATGAAACCTATTCAGACACGTCTTAAGTATTTTTAAAATTAAAAAATTAAACACAAAATAACTTATTTATAATCTACTTTTAATATAAGTATTTATTGTTTAAACTATTTGTTCAAAAATAATTTAATTAAATTGTTTATCCAAACTGGTTATGACGAATTATGAATAGGACTAATAAATCGGCTCAATTTATTTAGTATTGCAAAGAGATTTGTATTTTTTTATTGTTATTTTGTTATTTGTGAGTTTAATACTACTATAAAAAAAGTTTTATTTTTCAAAAGATGAAAAATATTATCGTCGTTTTGTGTTTATTAATTTATTTTAACCAATTAAATACAACACGTCAATATTATTTTGTGAAAAAAATTATTTAAAAAAAGAGTAAAGTATCGTTTTTGTCCCTAACGTTTGGAGTAAGTCCTATTTATGCTCCTAACGTTTAAATCGTCCTATTTGTATCCTTAACGTTTATAAAAGTGATTCAATGTTATCCTACTATCAATTATACTAACAAATCAGATTATATTTTTCAATTATTCTCACTTAGATGTATTCATTCTTAATTAGGTCTCACTTGAATGTATTCGATTTTAATATTATACCCATTATTTGTGTTTAGATTCAATTATATTCCTAGAAAAGTGAATTATGTAAATGTTGTAGGAATTAGTTTCAACATTTGATGAGCTATTTTTCGGAGTAGATCATCGATTCTATCCCAAACATTTGTATTCTAACTTCAAGAAGAGATTTTTAAAACTCAAACTAAAGCGCTCATGATGTGTAATTGACGGCAGGATAACATTGAATCACTTTTACAAACGTTAGGGATACAAATAGGACGATTTAAATGTTAGGGACACAAATAAGATTTACCCCAAACATTGGAACAAAAATGATACTTTACTCTAAAAAAAAATTAAAATTGAAAACAGCAAAACCATTTTGTGTTATGGTATATTTTTTAAATTAAAGAATAAAATATGACGATACTGTTTTAAAATTTTTTATATCTTTTTAAATTAAAAAAGGAAAAACAGCAACACCATTTTGTTTAAAATGAATTTAAAAATTCGAATTGGTTAAAACAACATTGACGTTTTGTAAAAAAAGTAATTGACATAAATAAAAAAATGTATAAAATCAATTATAAAAAGAGTTCGGATGCGATGAAACATTTTGAGAAGAGAAGAGTAAAAGTGAAGAAGAAGAAGAAGTTGTTCTTCTTTCTGAGATTTTGAGAGAGTTCCTTAGTTTTTTGAGTTGCACATTGAAAATAAGAAAATTTGTGAGTGAATGTAATGAGTGTATAAAATAGAGAGTTATGTTAGTTTAAAAATATATTATAATGGCCAGATTTTATCTCATACATATTAAGGTGTGAGCTTTTTATGTAAAAATCTATGTGTTATTATTGTTCATCTTACGATAACATATGAAGGACTCAAGAATATATTTTTTGAAAGTGTAGATCATCAAGTACTAAAAAAGAGTAACAAATATTTTGTACAGGCAATTTGTGCTAGTATTTAGTGATTTTGTTCAATTTCAAATAACGCATGTGACTGATGAAGCTAATATGCAAGGAATGTTATCGAGCTACCATCAAACTAGAGCACAAGCTTCAATTATCGAGTTATATGTTGAGTTCGAGAAAATTGATGATGTTGATTTTTAGGAACCTAACATAGAATGGATGGGCTATAATACTAAAAGCGATGAAGAGCTTGAAGGTAATTATCAAATTATTGGTGTAGTTAAAAATGTGAAAGATGATACAATGGTTGAGGGAGATATGACAGATATTGCAAACGCATTAGTGGGCCAACATTCATTTGAGGAGCCATCTTTTATGTGTACTTTGAATTTTGATGCCATGCATGCACTGAAATTTTTTGAATATGTCAATATAGGTAATTATTATTATTATTATTATTATTATTATTATTATTATTATTATTATTATTATTATTATTATTATTTGTAATTTCTTTTTTAGTATTATTATTTACATTATTATTAGTACACGGTCACGATTATTATGATTAATAATATCATGATGACTGTTGTTGTTAGATTTATTTTGTGTTATTATTGGTGCAGCCCCCGTTGTTGCCGCAGACAGTGAATTTGTTGTCAGAATGGAGTTTGATTCTAGAGAGGTTGTGATTGGGACAATTAAAGAGTATACCATTCAGAGAGGCGTCGATTACAGGGTGTATGAATCAGAACCGACAATATTCTATGCTAAATGCGTATAATACGGAACAAGTTGTGATTGACTTATCAGAGTTAGTCTTATAAAAAGATAATATTGTTGGGTGATAAGGAGGTATAACGGTAGTCACACGTGCACCAGATCTACCATCTTTTAAGATCATGCGAAACTGGACTCTGATTCAATTGCAGAAGCGATAAAGTCATTGGTTGAATCCGACCTGTCTCTGAAGGTGAAATCTGTCATTGCAAAAGTGCAGTCGAAGTTCAACTATTCGATAAGTTATCGCAAAGCGTGGTTGGCCAAGTAAAAGGCAGTTAAAAAGATATTTGGTGGGTAGGAAGCTTCTTATGAAGCTTTGTCCACATCGTTTGTAGCAATGGTTGCAAAAGAACCATCAATAGCTGTTGAGTATGAAATTGCATATGCTTATTTAGGGGATGAGTTGGTTGAGGATCTTTGGATTCTGACGCAAGTCTTCTGGGCTTTTTACCCTTGTATTAACGCATTCAGAAGTTGCAAGCCGCTGGCATAGATAGACGGCGCACACTTGTATGAAAATATAAAGGGGCTCTTTTTAGTTGCGGTATCACAAGATAGCAATAAAAATATTGTGCCTCTTGCATTTGCCATAGTCGAGGGTGAGATTGCCAATGTCTGACACTTTTTTCTTGGCAATCTACGAACACATGTGGTTAATTGAGATGGTGTTGGTCTTATCTCTTATCGACATAAGATCATTATCTCATCTGTAGGTTGTAGTAATGGAGCATGGCAATATTCTAGAGTCATTCACATATTTTACATCAAACACATAGCATCTAACTTCTTGAGGAGGTTTAAAGCACCGCATATGCAGAAGCTGATCGTCAATATAGGTAAATATATTACAAAATTTTTGCATTATATGGATGATGGTGAATAACTAGCTACAACATTATGTATTACCTGGCTTGCGATGTTCTTTTATGGTAGGCTATTCTAGAATAATGTGTGAATTCAACATGTGTTACCAAAGATATTATGAGCCGGGTGTAGCCTACATGTAATGGCTCAATAATATCCCTCTGTCGTAGTATGCCTTGGCATCTGATGACGGACATCACTGGGACCATATGACCACGAACCTAGTGGAGTGCATTAACAAAGTATTGAAAGGGGCACGCAATCTTTCCATCACAGCCCTTGTTAAGGCAACTTTTTATAGGCTAAATGCGTTGTTCACAACAAAGAGAGTTGAGGCTGAGGCTCGTATAGGTGCAGGTCGTCTATTCTCTGAATATGCAATAGAGAAAATTCAATCAAATTAACGCGAAGCGGGAAACATTCAAGTAAACTTATTTGACAGGAAGAACAAGGTCTTTGAAGTACACGGGATGCCCAATGGTATGAAGTTTGTAGTGAATCTCCGTCAATGACATACTGATTGTGGTGAATTTTAGGTGGATCGAATTTCTTGTTGCCATCTCTTTGCCTGTTGTGCGAACCAACATTGGATTGGAAATAGTATGTACATAAGGTATATACGATGGAACAGATTTGAAAGGTGTACATAACCCGATTTAGGCCACTAGAAAACCTAACAACATGGTTCGTGCATCAAGGACCAAGACTAGTACCTAATTCCCACCTCAAACGAGTGACTAAAGGTCGTCCTAAAAAATCTTGCTTCTTGAACGAGATGGATATGCATGATTTTCGTGGTCCTAAGCATTGTAGGCTTTGTAAAGGTGAGGGTCATAGCTGAAGTAGATGCTCGTACCGTAGTGGAGCTAGTGTTAGTGGCTTGGCTCCAAATTCATAGTTTTCATATTAGGGGAGTTTTTCACTTCAATTTTTTAGTCTTATATTCAATTGTAGTTTTTTACTCCATGCCAATGGCACTTTGTTTATTCTTATATTTGGTTCTAGTATGGCTTTTTTGGATGTATCATCCCATCTCTGCCATTGCATCTGCAGCAGCCATAGGATCCTGCTATCCAGCCCATGCCTCATGCAGACCCTCGACCTACCCGACCTCAGTGCCAGACTCAGCTTTCGCCATGTGGTACCGGGCATCGACTCCACTATCAGGATCCCACCACCGTGATGACTTATGTTTGTTGTTAACTTTATTTCCTAGACTGTTAAAGTTGTATTTTATAGGTGTTCCTTGTTTATTAGGTTGAGTATCTTGTTTTCATATTTATGGAAGTTGTATTGTATAGTTGATAGTTATATGCTAACCTTATATGTAGTCGTTTTATAATGATCTTGTTTTTATCATGAAAAAATTCAGTGGAACTTGTAAGGGTGCTATGCAACTAAAATTAAAATAACGTAAACAACAACCGCGGATAGTTTTTAGTACAAGTCTTATAAAAGTACACAGCTATAATAAAGGGTTACAACTAGAATATAAGAAACCAATCGGAATAAAACGAAACAACTACAATAAAAGAAAACAACTACAATAGAACAAAACTACTACAATAAAATGAAGCAACAATAATAAAAGGACTATCAACCCTAAGCATCGTCCGTGGGTTGATTAGGACAACCCCTTCTAGTATGACCGACTTTCCCTCAGAGGCCACACCGCTTCTCCTGTAGCTCGACCTCATCCATGTCATTCTGAAACCTAGTAGACACGGGTCTCCCAGTAGCCTTCCTGCGCATGAGTGGGTTAGAACGGAGCAGTGTCCCATACCACTTTGGCCACAGGAACTCATCCGGTATCGGTGGAAACTCCATCTTGTACACCTTAAACATAGCCTCTTGCTTATAAACTGGATGAATATACGGAGCCCACTCGATGCTAGCGGCGGCACACCCAGCAAGCGCATGGCAGCATGGGTAATGGAGAGCCTGAAAGAGTCCACAGTCACACGAACCCACTGATAGCCAAACTCAGAAGGAACCTTGTGACCAACCCTCGAACGGCTCTAACTCCTCCACGACAAACATGGAAGCCCGCCAATCACAATAAGTAACACGCATCTTCAGGATGCCTTCTCTGTTCTTCTCAATGGCTGCCATCAGCCTCTGGGAGAAGTAGTTTCCAGCAGCCAGTTGTGACTACACCTCCCTGCCCTTTGAGACGAACAACTTCTGCAACCGTTCGTATATGATGTGCACGATGGCAGAAATCGACAAGTACCGTGTACCCTTGAGAACTGCATTAATGCACTCCGATAGATTTGTTGTCATATGAAAAAACTGCCGACCACTGTTGCAGTGTTGTAGTCATATCTCTGGGTTGAAACGGCCAGCCCAATCCACCATCCCAAGCGACAACCCTCTCAAGGCATTCATGTACCACTTGTACCCAACCTTGCTTGGACTATAAGCAGCGTTTATAAGGAATCATTTGTCCTCGACATACTTAAAACGAGTATGAAATTCGCGGCCATGCGTCTAATACAGTAAGCATGGAACACCCTAGGAGGATGCCAACTACCATCATTGGCATTAAGTGCAGCCTTGATTGCTTGCGATCTATCGAAGATAACCAACAGGCCTTCTTGTGGGGTAACATGGCATCTCGGATTTGTAAGAAAGAACGACCATGACTTCATACTCTCGGACTCCACAATGACAAAAGCAATAGGCAGGATATTGCTATTGCCATCTTGTGCCACTGCAATAAGCAACACCCTACCGTATTTGCCATACAGATGCGTGCCATCGACGGAAACAAACGGTTTGTAATGCTTGAAAGCCTTAACACAGGATGGGAAGGCCCAAAATACTTTGTCGAACATGCTACAGTCACAGACCAGAAGGTGCCCGTCGTAGTACGGTACGACTCTTAGCTCACAAATAGTTCCCAGGAAACAACTCTGCAGCGCCTGAAGCAGTTTCGATACCTTGTTGTATGACTCCTCCCAATCTTCATAGATCTGAGCAATTGCCTTTTGCTTCGCCATCCACACCTTTCTATAGAAGGGTTTGAAGTGATAGCTCTGTCGGATCGCACCTTGCAAGAGAGGAATGCTGACGGATGAGTTGGACTGTATCAATGGCAGGATGACCTTGCAGATGAGATTGCTATCCAACCATCGATGGTCTTGGAACATTGTGGGTGCTAAACAAGTGTGCGCTCCACCAACCTTACGGACCTCCCTAACGAAATAAAAAAGCCATGGTTGGAAACTACTTAATGTATAGCAACCATAAATGAGTAAGTATGCCTCAATCAAACTTGAACTCACCAGTATCCGAGGTTCTGTCGAAGGGCAACACAAAGACTCCATGGAAACCCATTTGTAGCTTGACGGTAATGCACATGGTACTTTAATCGGTTTGATTCGATCATCCGGTACTCATCACTCCTGCGAATACTGTAGTTCTTTACACCCTGCATCACTGCATCTCGGCATTTGAATCTGTGACCGACCTGAAACTCTATCCCACCGTCTAGATTGTAATCCTCTTTCCCCATTTTGGAAAATGGAGTTCTCTCATACATGGGGTCTAGATCCAATGTATAATAGTGACTTGGTACATTTGATAGGTACCAGAATTGGGTGGAGGGGGGAGGCAAAACATAGCGCACCGCTGTCTCGGTAGGCGTCTTCAGTACAAACTCCTCCTCATCACCCCCTTTAGAGGAATCACTATCAGCAACGTACTATTCATCGGAGTCTTCCTCACCCACCTCCATGTTTTCCACTGGAATGGCGACATGAATGGCTGGTGGTGCGAGAGGTCGGTCATCCTGCACATAGGTCGAGTGTACAAAACCACCACTACCAACATCTCTAACCTCGGCGGAAAACTCCATCATTTGTTCCGCCATAATTCTCCCCATAGATGTCAAACATAAGTCACACATGCTCGTCCTCAGAAGCCGAAATAATCAAAATCAGAAAACTCCATTACCCAAGGGTGCTAGCAACCTATACCCCACCTTTCCGACCTCCCTCGTCTCTGTGCTACCACGGTCGATCAATATCAAACTCTTCAACTCGGACAACAAACTTACACGCCGAGTGCACAAGAGTATCGGATTCTCACACTCAAATATCACCCTCTTGTCGCCATTTCTCATACGACAATTGGGGTAAACACACACAACTATGTATACGCTATTACTAGCCATTTTGCCTTCTTTTTGTGAGAAAAACGGGAGAGAAGAAGATATGAAATGTATGTGGAGAACGCTAAGGGTTGCACATCCTTTTATAGCTACTGAAAATTTGTCTTACTGTATCTCATTTACACTGTAAACGCATTGATTTAACACGTGTCACGCACACGTGCCATATATCATTTACACTGTAAATAAGATAAGGCTTGGGAATGGATTTTGGTAATAATTTTTAAATTATTTATTTCGGTAATTAATACATTTACTTAATTTATTTAAATAAAAATTCCTTTTCTTCACCACCCCCGCCAGTAAGTCATAACCCACACTCCCAAAATTCCGCTGACATTTGCAAGTTTTTAAAATTTGATCAACTCTTAAAGTTTTTATTTCAATAAAAGGTAGAGTAATATTTTAATTTTTAATATTTTGATCAAATTTTAATTTTATTTTTAATATTTTAAATAAATTTAATGTTGTCATACTGTTAAATTTGACATAAATAATTAACAGAGTGAGTGACCTAGACGTTTCAACATTATTGTTAAGTCGTATAACTAATTTTTTTTATAATACTTCCTCTTCTCGTTCTCCTTCTTATAATTTTTTTTTCAAATTCTATCAATTAACCATCAGTATTTTAGAATAAAAAAATTATATTGGTGATCATTGGTGGTAAATTGATTTTACTTATGTATTGAAATTAAACGTTATTGGCTCTTCAATAAACTGATTGTTCTTATAAATTTATCAATGGAATAATATTGAACTCGTTTAAATGTTTTGGGATTGAAATAAAACATTAAGAATTTTTAAGATTGAAATAGAATATTTAAAATATTAGGAATCAAATTAAGACTTACTCATATGTTAGAAATTAAAATAATACTTTATATTTAAAAAAAATTCATTTTAAGAAACTCCTATTAAGATTTGAACCTAAATACAACATATTAATAGGTAAAATATTTAGTTCTCAACCAAAGCCTCAATTGCTCCCATTTACTATTTTTTTTTACAAAAACCCAGGCCAACAGTCCAACCCAGGTTCAGAACAAAAGATCCATGCCCCTAACCGACCCAAAACCAAACCACACTCCCCACCCCTTTGCACGAGAGAGAGAGAGGATGGATTTGTGGCCTAAGTTGCAGCTTCCTCTCCTCAGCAACTCAGTGCGATGATCGAAACTCTGAGCGGAAGCGACACCACCGAAGACCACTTGTCTCTGGTCCGCCATTCCAAACGTCTTGCCTCCTTAGAACCATCACCCAGCAGATCCAATCAGTGACTTCCTTAGCACACCACTGATTTAACCATAGTTGACACCTCGTCCGTCTCGCCTTACCGCAGCACCATCTCCTTTCATATCCCCCGGTTTCAACCCCATGGTGAATATCCATTTGACACTAAAACCTAGACCATCCTCCTGTGTGACCGCATCGCCTTGGGTTGCATGAAGACCCTCTGCTTCAGATCACAATTGATTTGGATTGAATTCTGAATTCCCTGCCTCATTCCCTGGTTTAAACCTCTCCGTTTTACCCAAGGTTATGAAAACCAGTTCGAACCGACCGGCCAAACTGGTCGAACTATGAACCGTTGCCAAATACAATTATGACATAAGTCAAAACTGGGGGATTGGAAAACTGGCGTTGGACCGTCAAACGGGATGAGAACTGGTCGGTCGAACTAAACCGTGACCCAGCCAATTTTTGATAAATTCCCAAAAACAACAGGTTTTCCTTTTCTAACCCTAATTTTCCAAACCATTACCCCTCTACTCTCCAGTTCCACAATGGGGAGAAGCAGAACTCCCCTTTTTTCCAGTTCTCCTTCGTCTCACTGTCATCGAGGCCACTGGCGCAACTTCCGTCTACCGATTGCTGTCGTCGTAACTTCGACCTTCGAAGCCACTGGCGCAACTTCCGTCCAGCCACTGCCGTTTGAGCTTTGAAAATCGAAACCACCGTTGCTGGTCTCGCCTGTTGCCTCCGTCGCTAGCCACTTCCCGCTAGCACTAGTTCTGTACCACCGCGCCAGCCACTGTCTTGCCAACCACAGTCCTCGCTAGTTCTCCTCTGTTCTAGCTTCTAGTCTTAGGTATTATTTTTTTTGAATAATATTTTTTAAATAATTGTTGTTAGTGAACTGATTCCTAGGCATCTTTGGTTAGTTTCACAAGCCATTTTCTATAGTTTTTACTTGGTTTCATGCATTATCTTCACCAATAAGCAAGCATTTGGATGAGTTATCTATGCATGTCTTGATTCATCAAACCTTAGTGAATTATAATCATTTTCAAGAGATTTATGCAAAAACTACTTGATGCAATGAATGATGCATTATCTTGTGGTTATGGCAAAGTTTTGATGCAATTGTTTGATTGATGATAGGCAAGGAGAAGCAGAGGAGAAGCAGAGGAAAGCAAGGAGGCTGTGGCGTTAGTGGCCAAGTTAGCACACTAACGCCATGGTTAATGCTACACCAAGGGAGTGCTGGCGTTAGTGGAAAAGTTAGCCCACTAATGCCACTAATAACGCTAGCTCAATGAAGGAGGGTGCTGGCGTTAGTGGTAAAGTTAGCCCACTAACACCAGTGCTAACGTGCTCAAGGAGAAGAAGCTGGTATTAGTGGCAAAGTTAGCCCACTAACGCCAGTGTTAACGTTGCCAAGGAGGAAGAAGAAGCTGGCGTTAGTAGCCAAGTTAACCCACTAACGCTAATGCTAACGTTGCTCAAGAAGAAGGCAATGTTAGTGGCCAAAGTTAGCTCACCAACGCCACTGCCCAAGGAAGAAGGTGCCAACGTTAGTGTGCTAATGCCACTAACGTTAGCACACTAACGTCTTCGATCAATACACGAGTTGGGAGCTGGATGAATTGACCGGTGTGCGTACGCACGAAGTAGTGTGCGTACGCACCAGAGAAAAATTTACCAGTATGCACACGCACGAAGCAGTGTGCGTACGCACAAGTGAAGAAACTCACAAGGCTGCGCACGCATGTGACAGAATGCGTACGTACAACAAGAGGAGCGTTAATGGCAACGTTAGTGTGTTAAGGCCAGTAGCATTGCCAGAATGGGTTTGAAGGCTGGCATTAGTGGCAGCGTTAGCACACTAATGCCAGTATTAACGCCAGCTCCAGGGGGCACTCATGCAAGTATAAGGGCGTTAATGAGCCAACGTTGCTCCATCAATGCTAGTGTTAACGTCAGAAAGGGCCTGAATAACTCCTAACTTGCTTTAGCTAAGGCCAAGTGCCGACATCCAAGTACTTGAAGACTCATTTGACGATCACAAAAGTAGTATATATAGGAAAAATTTTGAACTCGGAGAGGATTATGTACTCTGGAGCTTAACTTAAGACTCTAAGTTTTATACACTTTTACATTCTACAACTTTCCATTTTTGCTTGTATTAAGGCTTAGTTTATTTTCATGCACTTTAAATTTCCTGCAATTGTTCTTAGAGCGATAATTAACTAAATCCCAATCATTAGGGGGAGGAGCTCTATTGTAATTCAAATGAATGAATGAAATTCTTCTTCTTCTCAATCTGCTTGTTGTAGCTAAGGGAAAACTTCTGTGCTTAATAGATCTATTCACTACCGGAAGGGGTTTTAGATATACTTGAATCTCTATGTGAGCCTTGGAAGAGGGATCATAGAATTTAGTTTGAAGCTCTTTCCCTCACAACTCTTTTGATAAATAAATTCCTGGTTTGAATTGAGATCCTGAGAGCTTGTGTGGCTTATGGATTAGAGAATTGAACTTAACCTCTTCTCATGAACAATTAGATCAAGGAATTGGCGATTGATTGTGTTAAGAGAAATTAAGTTACCAAGGAATTGGGATTCAATTACTACAATCCGCCATAGATCTACTTCATATGATTGAGAATGAAGTTGAGGCCCATTGATTCATGACGGATTATGATATCTCCAATCCCTAATGAATTATACCCATTATCTTTCTTCCACTTAATTGCTTTGAATTTCTTGTTTTTTTATTCCCAGTGCCCAGAACCCATTTACGATTCATGCAATTTACTCTTCCGTGCCATTTACATGCTTGCTTTTACTTCCTTTCTCTTTAAGTTTCAGTTCTTTATTTTATTGTCATCTAACTTTCTGCCATTTACCTTTCACAATTTACTTTCATCTTTTTACTCTTCCGCAATTTACAATCAGTATAGTTACTTTCCTTGTCAATTACATTCTATTCGTTCAATTACACCAAAATCATCAAATATTAGCTTGACTAGATAAATCACCTAACTAAAGTTTCTTAATCCATCAATCCCTGTGGGATCGACCTCACTCAATAGTGAGTTATTACTTGGTGATTCGGTACACTTGCCGAAGGAATGTGTTGTGCAAATTTCCAGTCATCATGTTTTTGGTGCCGATGCCAGGAATTGATTTAGATTAACAATGATTAAGTGGGTGATAGTCTAGATTGAGCATTTTTCTTTGTTTTTGTTTAAGCATACTAACTGTATAACGCATTGTGTCAACTAATTCTAACACACTCTAGCAATAGAGTGTTCACTTTCCATTTGGTCTGTTTTTGTGTTGTGTATGCCAGAAAGGAGAAAGGCAACATCAATATCCTTTTATTCTGAACCAGAGACAACTCTACTAAGATTGAGAAAAGAAGCCAGAGGGAAGAGAGTGGTTGGTGAAGAGGACTCAGAAGAGGACTTGGATCAAATCATAGAGGACGAGGTGCATGAGGAAGGAGTGGCTAACAACAATGCCCAACCTGCCAGGAGGGTGCTAGCCTCCTATACTATTCCAGATCCTAGGAATTGCGGGAGTAGCACTTACTCCTAATGTACATGCCAACAATTTTGAGCTTAAACCTCAGCTCATTACTTTGGTTCAGAATAACTGCCAGTTTGGAGGAGGTGTTTTGGAGGACCCAAATCAACACTTATCCATTTTCTTAAGGATATGTTACACTGTCAAAACTAATGGAGTACACCCAGACATCTACAAGTTACTTCTATTTTCCTTCTCTCTAAGGGACAAAGCAACTCAGTGGTTAGAGACCTTCCCAAAGGAAAGCATAAAAAATTGGGATGACTTGGTTAATAAATTCTTGGCCAAGTTCTACCCTCCTCAAAGAGTTATCAAACTCAAGACTGAGGTGCAAACTTTCAGACAATTGGAAGGAGACTCATTGTATGAGGCTTGGAAGAGGTATAAAGAACTGATAAGGAGACGTCCTTCAGATATGTTCAGTGAATGGGTGAAGCTCCATAACTTCTATGAAGGTCTCTTTATGAAAGCAAGAAAGGCACTGGATTATTCTTCAAGATGGTCACTGACGGGGGAAAAATCGTCGGTAAAGAATTTCACAAAAATAAGCGCGTTGGAAGTATAGATCTAAACCGACAATTAAACCTCAAGCAAATTTAATTTGTTTGTCACTAAAGAAAACCCAATAAAAATTAACCAAAGTATTAAACCTCGGGTCGTCTCTCAAGGAATTGCAGGGAAGTATGTTACTATTGGTTATGGGAAAGTATCTTTTTGGGTTTTTAAATAAGGAACAAGTAATGTAAATAACAAGGAAATAAAATAATAATTAAGAAAAGTCTTAGAAAGGATTGATAATTGGAATTCCTATCCCTATTATCATAGTCACTTATGATGGTAATTGCCTTTTGCTATCACTTAGTTAACCTCTAACAATTGAAGGTAAGTCAAGTGAAAAAATCAACATGAACCCTCAAGTCCTAGTCAACTCCTAAGGAAAGACTAGAGTTAGTGGAATTCAAGTCAACTAGCAAGTTTTAATTGTCAATCAACATGAGACTTTGACAATTCAAGAGTCTAATTAATCAATCTAAGTTAAGAACAAAAAAAGCTAATTTAAAATCCAACCAAACATTTTATCAAACACTTGGAAGGCACAAAACAAAAGTATAGAAAACTAACAAGGAATATTGAATCTAAACAACTATTTGGCAACATCAATAATAACAAACAAAGAAAAGAACAATAATTATGAAATACCTCAAATTGCATTAAATAGAAAATTGAATCTAACATGAGAATTCATAAACTAAAATAGCAACATAGAGTAATCAACAAGGGAAATAAATAAACTAGAAAGCTAGAACAATTAAAAGTAGAAGAGAAACTAAATTGGAATAAGATAGAATTCAGAAATTGAAAAAAATCAAAACTAAGAAACCTAAAATCTAGAGAGAGGAGAGAGCCTCTCTCTCTAGAAAACTACATCTAAAACCTAAAATTATGTGAATGAAAGTTGTATCCATGATTTCCCCACTCTGCAGCCTCTAATCTGTGTTTCCGGACTTAAAATTGGGCCAAAAATAGCTAAAAAATTGCCCCAGCATTTTCTGATACGTGCAGCACGTGGCTCTGTCACGCGTACGCATCGCCCACGCGTATGCGTCGCTGAACTTTCGCAAGGTCACGGGTATGCGTCATCCACGCATACACATCACCTAACTGCATGGTAACTATATCAAATTTCATATCATTTTGAAGCCCCATATGTTAGCTTTCCAACGCAACTAGAACCGCCTCATTCAAACCTCTGTAGCTCAAGTTATGATCGATTTAGTATGAAGAGGTCAGGCTTGACAGCTTAGCAATTCCTTCAATTTCTTGTATTCTTTCCACTTTTACATGCTTCATTTCCATCCTCTAAGCCATTCCTGCCCTATAAACCCTGAAAACACTTAACAAACATATCACGGCATCGAATGGTAATAAGAGAGGATTAAAAATAGAAAATTTAAGGCCAAAGAAGCATGTTTTCAATCATAGCATAAAATTAGGAAGGAAAATGTAAAACATGCGAATTCTATGAATAAGTGTGAGAATTGTGGATAAAATCCACTCAATTAAGCACAAGATAAACCCTAAAAATGGGATTTATCAGTCAATTCAAATGATGAAAACTCCAGAGGAAGCACATGATCTCATTGACATGGTGGCTAATAACCAGTACTTCTACTCCTCAGAGAGACAAGCAACTCTAAAGAGAGGTGTATATGAGCTTGAGGGTGTGGATGCTATCCTAGCCCAAAACAAGCTAATGCACCAACAAATCCAGCAGCAGATGGAAATGATGGCAAAAAGGATGGATGGACTACAATTAGCTGTAATCAGCACAACAAGCCGAGCTTTAAATGCATGGGGTCAAAATGAAGAAAGCTTTGAGGCATACAACAATGAGCAGCAGCCAGAGGGGTGGAGATCATGCAACCCGATCTCTTCAACAATGGCATGGTGGTTATTCATGGCCTTCAAGGTTTCATCGCATGAAAGCAGTTTAAGCTGTAGGATCAAGCTTTCTTTCGAAAAAACCCTCTGTTCATGTCCGGATGTTAGTCTATAATTGATATCGAGAGATTCGCATTTTGAATGTCTACCTGATGTCTTTCTCTCTAGGTGCTAGCTGTCCTCGTGTAGAGTTAAAGCCTAACCTGATCTTCAGCAACTAATAAAGAATACGATTTCCCTTCCTGCAGACATGTTAGACAAGCAGAGCGCGTTTTGTCTAGGACCAATGATGTCTAAAGCAAGCATTTTATCAACTTCTTAAATCAAGCTCGGGGGTAAAAACCACTCGCCTTCGGGTGAGAGAAGAGTTCTTGCTTCCTCCTTTGTTGCTACCTTGCTAAGAAGTAAAGTTCTATGGTGACTGTCCTAGGTGGGGATTAGAGACTAACTTCCTTCTATTGCCCAGTGAGAGTCATATTCTGAGCAAGTCCAATATATGCACAACACAAGCTGTTCCCACAATGATTTTCATGGGGACACATACAGTTCCTCATGGAAGAACCATCCCAACTTGAGGTGGGGAGACAATCAGAACCAATGGCAGAAGAACTCCAATTCAAATAACTTTCGCAACACAAGCAACCAAAACCATCACCCCCTAACAGCAATCCATACAGAAAATCACAAAATAACTTCTCCACATCCACATTCTACCCACAAAATAACTCTTCAAATAACCCAACCAACTTCCATCAACAACCAACATCTCATACACAAACCCAGCCACATCAAGAGTCTCAAAAAATCTCTAATCTAGAGATGATGATGGAAAAGCTCATGAAAAACCAAGAGATGGCAAGCAAGAACTATGAAGCATCAATGAGAAACCTTGAAAGACAAAAAGGGCAATTATCCAAGCAACCTACTGAGAGACCAATTAATGCCTTTCCAAGTGACACCATCCCAAATTCAAAGGAGGAGTGTAAGGCCATCCAGCTTAGGAGTGGTAAAATATTAGAAAAGGACAACAAGGAGGCCAGCAAGGAAGAGACAGAGATTGAGGAAAATGATAAGGTAGATCACAAGAAGGACAATGAGCCACAAGCTCCAAAGAAAGGCAAGCAAGCCTCAGAGTCACAACCACAAGAGAAAAAAGATGAAGTGAAGCCATATGTTCCTCAACTACCTTACCCTCAGAGATTTCACAAGGAGATGAAGGATCAACAGTTCCCTAAGTTCTTGGAGATTTTCTAAAAATTAGAGATCAACATTCCACTAGCTAAAGCCTTGGAACAAATGCCACTTTATGCAAAGTTTCTCAAAGAACTCATCACCAAAAAGAGGAGCTGGAAGGAGAAGGAAACTGTGATCCTCACCCAGGAATGCAGTGCTATAATCCAAAAAGGGTTGCCACCTAAACTCAAGGATCCAGGAAGCTTTTTCATACCAAGCACCATTGGGAACATACCAATTGACAAAGCATTATGTGACCTGAGATCAAGTATCAATTTAATGGCACTCTCTATGATGAAGAAGCTGTCAATAGAAGAGGTTAAACCCACCAGAATGTCACTACAACTTGCCGACAGATCCCTTATAATACCCAATAGAGTGGTGGATAACCTTCTAGTTAAGGTTGGCAAATTTATTTTCCCTGTGGACTTTGTAATTTTGGACATAGATGAGGAAGGAAGCGACTCAATTATTCTTGGAAGACCTTTTCTGGCCACAGCAAGGGCAATTATTGATGTGGAAAAAGGTGAAATGATTCTAAGGGTACATGATGAACAGATAATCCTCAATATTTTCAAAGCAATACAGCACCCTACTGAAAAAGAAAATTACATGAGAATTGAGGATGAAGAGCCAAGCTTGAAGGAGAAGCCCAATAAGTCACCTCCAAAACTCATAAGCTCATCCTTGGAGGAGAAGAAAGTAAATGAAGAGAGAAAAGGGGTTCAAGAAGTCAGAAAAGCTAAAGAAAAACTACAAGCAAAGACCCCAGTGGTGACAACTAATAAGAAAGCTCCTGACATTGAGCCTGCCAAGAAGGAAGAATCATAAAAAAAAGGGAAGAACAGTAAGAAAAGGGTGCCTAAAAGGTGGAAGAATAAAAAAATTCCAACTGAAGGATTCTCACCAGGAGATCAAGTGAGACTAATTTACCAATCAATGGAGACATCTCCACACTTTTCTGGATACTATACTGTGAGCAAGATCCTTTCACTTGAATACATAGAAATCATCAAACAGGATACCGGAAGGAAGCTCATAGTAAGAGGAGACAAATTGAGGCACTATCATCATCAACCTTCTTAACAGGAGACAACCGTCAAGCTAGTGACGATAAAAGAGCGCTTCATGGGAGGCAACCCATGTTCAGTATTCCTTAATTCATGCTTTAGTAGTAATAATAAATTGTCTGCCATCATGAATTCAAACTTTCACAAACAATTTGACAGCTGCATTAGGCACTTTTATGAAGCATATGATCAATCTCTAAGTTTGGTGTGCCTGGAGACACCCTAAGATGATTTCATGCATAATGAACATATTGATATCTTAGGATGTTTACTTAATCATTTTTTGTAGTATATAGACAAACATTAAGTTTGGTGTTCCACGTATGCTACACGTATGAATGATGAGAATCAAATTGTTTAAAGTTTTGAATTTTATGAAGGCAATGGTTGTTAGTGAATTAGTTTATGAATTTTCCTAGCCTTTCTTTCCTGCTACTAATTTCAATGTTATTTTAATTTGTGTTTAAAAAAGGGAATCTGGAAGAGGAGATTGATGGAAGTGACTATACTAGCAAGGGGTTCGGCCACTTCATGACTATGAGCCAGGGGTCTTGAACAATAAAGAGGACTAGTCACATGTCCTTGAACATTGCTCCTTGGAAAGCACCATCTTGTATACATTGGCTAGTTAGGTGTGTTGTAAGATCACCTTGATGACCGAACCTACCAACCTCATAAATAGACAATCTATGTCTCCCCTTTATTTTGCATGCACACCCTCCATTTTCACCATATACAATGAATCCCTACCATCCATTCCTTCACCACATTTAATTATAAATAACCTTCATCTTGTTCGAACCTCACCTCTTGTGTTCCTTTGATTCCAAGTCTCATTCTCATACTTTCTCATTCAGCCACCCCTCACTTCTTGTTTTCACTTGATCATTCATCCATCTTCTCTCTTTAAGCAACACTCACAACTTCCCTTATACTCTATATTCTCCATCTTTCTCTACATTTCTCTTTCTTTATTCGGCCCTTAAAGCAAGCCAATGGCAGCATCATCAAGCTCAAAAAGAAGAAAGAGAAAGGAACCTGTAGAGGAAATTCCTTTTGATAGATGGAAGTTCAAATTTGTGTTTCATGAAATACAACTCAGATGGATGGAACAAAAGAGATATTACTCGAGCTAGCCTTCCAACTCCTAAACGATGAATGCCTTGATATAAAGGAGAAAATCGAAAGGAGGAGATGAGAACTTCTCACTGACCCGCTCACACGAGTGAATGCATCTCTTGTCAAGGAGTTTTATGCTAATGCAGTGAGGGAAGACCCGAAAAATGACACTTCTTATAAGATCTACGTAAGAGGGGTAGAAGTTGATTTTAGCCCAAAAACTATCATGAGGGTTCTCGAGCTTAGATCAACACCATTTGAGGAAGCCAGCTACCACACAAGAGTAAGTGGTGACCCCGACTGTGAAGAAGTCGTGAATGACATTTGTGTTATAGGAGCTGATTGGATAAGGGACTCCAAGGGGATGCCAAGATACATTAAACGAGGAGACCTTATTCCGGAAGCTAAGGGATGATTTGAGTTTATAAGGAGATCTATTCTTCTTACTGCCAATAATTCAGAGGTCAATATCATGAGAGCAACCATGATTCATTGTATAATGACAGGAGGGAAAATAAGAGCTCATGAGATCATAGCAAAAGGTATTCAAGAGACAGCAGAGAAGAATGATCCGGATGCTTGGCTTTACTATCCTAGCACCATCCTACGCATATGTAGGAAAGCTAGAGTGGTGTTTGAGGATGAAGACCCAAAATGGGTGGCAGTTGGCAAACCAATCACCCCTCAAAGGATGGCATATGTCACAGCTGCTCAAAGTCGGAGACGGCCTCAAAGAAGGAAGAGGGTAGAACAACAAGAAGTGGAGCATCAAGAAAGAGAACAACAAGAAGAAGAACAAGCCCCAGCCACCTTGGATATGAGCTAAATATAAGAATCCATTGATGGTCTATCAAGAAAATATTTGGAAAGTCAAGAACAACAAAGGAACTTCCAACTCCAGCTAATGGATCAACAAAGGGAGTTGCATATGCAACTAATGGAGCAACAAAAAGAGCATTACTCCCAACTCTCTCAGTCCATCCACCAAGTAACCGAAAGGCAAGTCCATCAAGAGAAGCATATGCAAGAGCTCACCCAATGCCAATGTGCTCAAATAAAAGTATTCAATAAGTTCAATGTTCTCAATGAAGGAAGACAAATAAATAGAGCTGATTATGACATGAATGCTCAGGCTAAGCTCAATTACTTGGTTGGGTATATGCCCAATTTACACCCGGCAATCCAAAAGTATGATGCAGTTTATGAGGAGCTAAGGAAAAAGGAAGAGGGAAGAGCAAAGCGCCATGAAGAGGCATTGAGAAAGAGGATGGAAAATGCTGGATTCTGGAAAAGGCTAAGGGACAAACAAAGAGAGCAAGGAGATACAAGCAATCCACAGGAGGGAACCCAAGAAGAAGAGAAAAAGAAGAAGAAGAAGAAGGAAAAGCAAGCTAAAGAATAAAAGGTGTTGGAGATCTTTTTTTTTTATTAAATAAGGAAGTGCATGTATGAAACAGAACATGCCTCCACATTTAGTTCATTTTAATTAAAGTCATTTGCATTCTGTTTGTTTTCATGATATTTTGGCTTGCTAGTTTAATGCCTATATCACCTCACCTTGTTTGAATTGTATGCTTTGTTTCCCTATGCTTCAATAAAAGAAAATGTTATGAAACAGAGAAGGATAAAAGTCCAATTTGGTAAAAGATTGAATAAAATCCTAAGGTTATATGGTGGTACATGCTTGAGTACTTAGTAAGTTCACAAATAAAGTGGAAGGGTCAAAGGTTCCCTTAAGTATAGGCTTAGTGTGCATTCTATGAAACCCTTGTGAATAAAAGATCCTTGCAAAAAGAAAGAAAAAGAAAGAAAGAAGAATGAAGAAAGAACAAACAATGAATAAGCTAGGCACCAATAGCTTGACCTTAAAGATATATGCATGTGATGCTTTTGTACAAGGATATACTTGGATGATTAGGTTCTAAGGAGTGCTTCGTCACTTGATAACTTGGGTTAACTAACTTGGGATTATCAACTAAAAGTCCATTATTAAGAGAAACCTTGCTACAAAGCATTTAGCAACCCAAAGAGGTGCTGGACACCAATGTCTTAAGGATTGAATTGCAAGTTAAGTGCCTGTGGCGTGTATGTGTTGAGGAGAGGCTTGAGTCAGTAAGTCCTAAGGGGTGCTTCAACACCTAACACCTTGAACCAACTGGGTCGGGAGTATTGACTGAAAGCTTATCATAAAGAGCTGCCTCAACACAGAGCACTAAGCTTTAATAAAAAGAATAAGCCTCTAGCAAGGAGAAAAAGAAAAGCAAAAAGTTAAAACCAAGGATCAAAGAATAAAAGGGTCTCATCGATGCAGCATAGTTAATACTTAAGAGGATGCTATAACCTAGAAACCAATAAAATGGTGGACGTCAAAGATGTCATGCATGAAACTCCATGAACCAGGATTGAACATCTTTCAATAAGGACTTATTTCTCTTTGTGTTTTCATTCATTCTTCTTATGCTTTATTACTTGCTTGGGGACAAGCAAAATTTAAATTTGGTGTTGTGATGCCTAGGCATCTTTGGCTAGTTTCACAAGCTATTTTCTATAGTTTTTACTTGGTTTCATGCATTATCTTCACCAATAAGCAATCATTTGGATGAGTTATCTATGCATGTCTTGATTTATCAAACCTTAGTGAATTATAATCATTTTCATGAGATTTATGTAAAAACTACTTGATGCAATGAATGATGCATTATCTTGTGATTATGGCAAAGCTTTGATGCACTTGTTTGATTGATGATAGGCAAGGAGAAGCAGAGGAAAGCAAGGAGGCTATGGCGTTAGTGGCCAAGTTAGCACACTAACGCCATGGTTAACGCTACACCAAGGGAGTGCTGGCGTTAGTGGCAAAGTTAGCCCACTAACGCCAGTCCTAACGTGCTCAAGGAGAAGAAGCTGGCGTTAGTAGCCAAGTTATCCCACTAATGCTAGTGTTAACATTGCCAAAGAGGAAGAAGAAGCTGGCGTTAGTGGCCAAGTTAACCCACTAACGCCAGTGCTAACGTTGCTCAAGAAGAAGGCAACATTAGTGGCCAAAGTTAGCTGACCAACGCCACTGCCCAAGGAAGAAGGCCCAACGTTAGTGTGCTAACGCCACCAACGTTAGCACACTAACGTCTTCGATCAATACATGAGTTGGGGGCTGGATGAATTGACTAGTGTGCGTACGCACCAAAAGAAAATTTTCCAGTATGCGCACGCACGAAGCAGTGTGCGTATGCACAAGTGGAGAAACTCACAAGGTTGCACACGCACGTGACAGAATGCGTACGCACAACAAGAGGAGCGTTAATGGCAATGTTAGTGTGTTAACGCCAGTAGCAACGCCAGAATGGGTTTGAAGGCTGGCGTTAGTGGCAGCGTTAGCACACTAACGCCAGTATTAACACCAGCTCTAGGGGGTACTCATGCAAGTATAAGGGCGTTAATGAGCCAACGTTGCTCCATCAACGCCAGTGTTAACATCATAAAGGGCCTGAATAACTCCTAACTTGATTCAACTAAGGTCCAGGGCCCACATACAAGTACTTGAAGACTCATTTGAAGATCACAAAAGTAGTATATATAGGAAGAGTTTTGAACTTGGAGAGGATTACTTACGCTGGAGCTTAACTTAAGACTCTTGAGTTTTATACACTTTTACATTCTGCAACTTTCCATTTTTGCTTGTATTAAGGCTTAGTTTATTTTCATGCACTTTCAATTTCCTACAATTGTTCTTAGAGTGATGATTAAATAAACTCCAATCATTAGGGGGAGGAGCTCTATTGTAATTCAAATGAATGAATGAAATTCTTCTTCTTCTCAATCCGCTTGTTGTAGCTAAGGGAAAACTTCTGTGCTTAATAGATCTATTCACTACCGGAAGGGGGTTTAGATCTACTTGAATCTCTATGTGAGCCTTGGAAGAGGGATCATAGAATTTAGTTTGAAGCTCTTTCCCTTACAACTCTTTGGATAAAAAAATTCCTGGTTTGAATTGAGATCTCGAGAGCTTGTGTGGTTTATGGATTAGAGAATTGAACTTAACCTCTTCTCATGAACAATTAGATCAAAGAATTGGCGATTGATTGTGTTAAGAGAAATTGAGTCGCCAAGGAATTGGGATTCAATTACTACAATCCGCCATAGATCTACTTCATATGATTGAGAATGAAGTTGAGACCCATTGATTTAAGACGGATTATGATATCTCCAATCCCTAATGAATCATACCCATTATCTTTCTTCCACTTAATTGCTTTAAATTTCTTGTTTTCTTTGATTCCCATGCCTAGAACCTATTTACGATTCATGCAATTTACTCTTCCATGCCATTTACATTCTTGCTTTTACTTCCTTGCTCTTTAAGTTTCAGTTCTTTAATTTCTTGTCATCTAAGTTTTTGCCATTTACCTTTCACAATTTACTTTCAGCTTTTTACTCTTTAGCAATTTACAATCAGTATAGTTACTTTCCTTGTCAATTATATTCTGTTCGTTCAATTACACCAAAATCATCAAATATTAGCTTGACTAGATAAATTATCTAACTAAAGTTGCTTAATCCATCAATCCCTATTGGATCGACCTCACTCAACAGTGAGTTATTACTTGGTGATTCGGTACACTTGTCGAAGGAATTTGTGTTGTGCAAATTTCCAGTCATCATTAACCTTGCTGTTGTTACTGACTAACTGGTTGAATAATTGTTGAAATTTGTTAAAAACGTGATAAAGATGCCTCAACTGCATATATGCAATGGGCATGGACAATTTTTTACTGCTTTGAATAACAAAATTCCTAGTAAGCTTCTAACTTAAGGGTGTTGATGAAGGTATGTTGGATTAGGGAGAATTGCAGAAGGAAGTTTTTGATACATCTGCAGACTCATAGGAGCATTTCTAAAACTAATAACAAATTGTGAACATTATTTTTCTTTTGTTCCTTTTTCATTTTATCTTCTAGTTTTTGTTGGTCAAAGTAAGCAAATGACTTACCTTAGGCATGTAAATATTTCCATTTGGTTTCTTAAGACATTGGGTCTTGCTATTTTTTCTGGTTGTTCTTGTACTTAGATATTTTTGTTTGTACCTTTATATTTGTCATATTATATTTTGCATTCCCTGTGGCATGTATAATAACAATAGTAACTTGTTTAATAGACAACAATTAACTAACTGATAAGTGATTATGGGGATCTCTAGTGTCATTTCTTTTGGGCAACTTCATTTATTATTCTGTAAGAAGCCAAAACTTTTTTGTTAGTATAAAGCACAGTTGTTTAAGAGATGGTTATCAACATATGCATACTTAATGGTTCTCAGAGAAAAGATATGCTAGGATTACATACTCAATAATAAAGATTTGTTATCTTTATAGAGGTTAATATGGTCACTTACATATAGTACTAATATATCATTTTAATGTATAATTTAATTTTACTCGTAAGTCAGATTATAGGTTTAACTACATTCAAGTTTGGTCATGCTAAATAACTCTTGACCTCGTCAATGTTTGAAGAGGCCATTTAGTGCAAGAATTCCAGTTTTTATTAGTATTGTCCTTCCGATACAAAATTTTAAGAACAAAATTCCACCGGCAAGTGTACCGGATCGTGATAAAGTAATAACCCACTTTGAGTGAGGTTGATCCCACGAGAATTGATCGATTAAGCAATTTTAGTTAAGTAGCCATTCTAGTTAAACAAACAATTTGATGTGATTGATTGAAATTTTTGGATTGCTTGACAGTAAAATAAATTGTAAGATATTAAATGACAAAGAAGTAAATAACTGAATGTAAACGACTGGAAATGTAAAGGGCATAAACTTAAATTGCAAGAAAGTAAATACAGGAAACTGAATGACAATGAATTTAAATTGCTAAAATGTAAAGGGACCTGAGGAAGTAAGCATAAATTTAAATTGGAAATTCAGAAAGGAAATCAAAGTGAGCAACTGAAGTGAGAAATTGAAAGAAGTGAAGAAATGATAGTGGTTAAGAGCATTAGGGATCGGAGATGATTCAATTCTTCCTGAATCAATTATTCCTAACTCCTTCTCAATCATGTAAAGAAGATCTATGGCAGATTATAGTTAACTAAATCCTAATCTCTTGGTGATTTAATTTCTCTCAACATAATTGGTGCGTGGCAGACGTTAGGCCAATTAAGAGATTATAATATCATAGAATAGCGTTACAAGTATAGCTCTTAACCAGCTAAAATCTGCCTCACCAATTTAAAAAGAGTGTCACAAAAATTTTAGAATAGAAAAATACTGGGAGTATGAATCCCAGGTCGTCTCCCAACGAGTTGCAGGAAAGGGTGCTATTTTATTAATTAGGAATTTTCCGAGAGTTTTGAGAGTTGAATAATGGGCAATTAGATAATTGTAAATTTAAGCAGTAAAAATAAACTAAGAATAATTGTTGATATTCTAAATAAAAAAGCCTTGACTGGGGGAATGATTAATTGGAAGTTCTATCCTTGTTGGGATCTCTTAAGTGTAGTATTAAAAAGGTTGTTCTCACTTAGTTAACCCTTACTAAATAAAGGAAAGTCAAGTGATTAAGCTAACCCTTATTCGCAAATCCTAGTCCTCTCCCTTGGGAAGGTCTAGCGTTAGTAAATACAGAACTAGCCAACAACTTCCAATTTAGTCAACACTTAAGCCTTCCAACTCAAGTGTCTCCTTTTAATCAACCCCCATGTCAAGTCTGGAGTCTACTCCATTGACGTGAACATAATACTCAGAAAAATATAAGAAGGCATAATAAATTAATTAAAATAAAATAGAGACTGAATTAAACAAAAATAAAAGTAATCCTCTTTATCAACAATCCATGAAAATAATCCAATTAGAACTCTAACTAAAATAAATAAGGATATGGAAGAGTAAGGGACAAAGTAAACAAACTAGAATGATGTCTTCAACAAAGGTAATGACTTCTTCAATATCCAAAAGCATAAAACTAATTAACTATGAATGTAAAGAGAACCTAGAGGGGAAGTAATCCTCTCTAAATTCAGATCTAAAAACCTAAAACTATCCTTTTGAGAATATGTGAATGTATCTAAGGTTGTGTAAAGAGGTTGTGTAGAGCGTCTTGAGTCTCTGCATGTTTCCTGGCTTTATTATGTGTTTCTGGGCCAAAAACTAGGTCAAAATGTAGCCCGAAATCGCCCCAGCGTTTTCTGTTAATATGCAGATCGCGCAGGTCATGCATACGCGTCGTCCACGCGTTCGCGTCATTCAGCAATTTTCCTTGTCACGCGAGTGCGTCGTCCACGCATTCGCGTCATTCGTGTGGACTCTAATCCACGCGTACGCATCAGGCACGCGTACGCGTCGCTGCATTTTCCTCCATTCCACGCGTTCGCGTGGGCCATGCGCGTGCGTCGGTATCCGCTGGTCATCTCCTTAGTTTCTTGTGTTCCTTCCATTTTTGCAAGCTTCCTCTCCATTCTCTAAGCCATTCCTGCCCTATGAAGCCTGAAACACTTAACACACGGATCACGACATCGAATGGTATATAGGAGAATTAAAATATATAAATTAAAGATCTTTGGGAAGCAAGTTTTTAATCATAAACCAATACTAGGAAGGGATTATAAAATCATGCAATTAGTATGAATAAGTGGGTGAAGACTTGATGCAACCACTCAATAAAACACAAGATAAACTATAAAATAGTGGTTTATCAACCTCCCCACACTTAAACATTAGCATGTCCTCATTCTTAGTTTAAGGAGATAAAATAAATGAATAGAGAAAAGTAAGACTCATGCAATACAATGCAATGCAACCTATGTATAAGAATGCAACTATATGATAAAATGATTTTGTCTACTTAGTTAAAAATAAATAAATTCTTTCAAGTAAAAAATAAATCAAATTCCACTAACTCAAATCATACAATAAAAACAAGTAGACTTGTAGGAAGATAGCTTATGAAAGCAAGGAACATATAATTAAGCATTGAACCCTCACTGATGGTGTATGTGCACTCTAGTCACTCTAGTGTATATGGTAATCACTCTACTCTTCTTCTAATCATGCTTTCTAAATCTTGTTCTTCACCTAACCAATCAACAAGTACTTAATGTACCAATGCAAAACATCATGAGGTCTTTTAAAGGTTGTAATGAGGCTAAGGTAAATGTGAGGTATATATATGGCTAAGTGAGCTATAAATTGAATCCTTGATTATCCTAAGCTATCACCTAACATACATACTCTATTTTCTCTTTAGATCATCCTTAACTACCCAGAATTCTCCCACTTTTGTTTTACATACTCATGCATCAACTTTTTCTCTTAACTTGTATCACATATGCATTGATTTTTGAACTTAATTTATCATTGGGGTAATTTTGTCTCCTTATTTATTTATCTAATTACTTAATTATTTGAAATATTTTTTTATTTTTATTATTATTATTATTATTTTTTTTTTTTGCAGCATAAAAATAACATTGCCAATGCACATGGATTTTTAATTTTTCTAGTTTCACATGAGTAGGTACCCAAATTCCCAATATTTTATCATGACACATTCCCTTATTAACCAATGGTCCCACAATTTTCCATACTTAATTGATACACACTTCCCATCTTAAGCTAACCAAAGATTCAATTTGGGATATTACTTGTTTTTCTGCTTAAGGCTAGTAATGTGGTAAAATATAGAACAAATGGGATTTAAAAGGCTCAACAAAGGTAAATTGAAGGGTAGGCTATTTGGGGTAAGTGAGTTCATAAAATAATGGCCTCAATCATATGCATGCATATAATACATTAAATATTGGACATATAGGATGGAAAAAAATATAGATTACAATCATAGAGAAGCAAACATACAAGAATAAAATATTTATGGTTAAATATTGTAACCATTTCATTAAGCTCAAGTCTCACAAGTTGTGTGTTCTAGCTTTAAACCATGTTCCAATTACAACTTCCAAACAAGTTTAACACAAAAGTTTTTAATTTAAATTAGTGAAATTTTTCAAAAATGAAGTCTTAAAAAGAAACTTATTATTTTCAACCAATTAGAACATGCATGCAATTACCTATTACTATGTAATTTTATCCTATTTTAACAAAAGAAAAAAATTAACTAAATATCCTATTTTATTGGTGTTTAAGGAAGAGAAATTACCTCCGGAAGTCAGGTATTGACTAACCTCCCCACACTTAAAGCTTGGCACCGTCCTCGGTGCCATCTGTCAGAAACAAAGGGGGGCTGGTAGCAGTATCTCCACAATCGGGACCGTCATGGCTCCCTGTGCTGGTAAATGAAGTGGAGTCCGGGGGGTCTGGGTCTTCTTTAGGTGGGTGGTTACCAACAAGAAGCTCCTTGAGGTATGTAAATCTGTGCTTGTTACGGCGCTCTCTTTGCTTTCCTTTCCGGTCAAGCCGGTCTAGTCTCTCAAGTATCTGATGGAGCAGTTGGTTTGTTGAAGGTGCTTGTGATGTGGAAGGAGAAGGAATGTCTTCTGCTGGTTCTGTGCTCCGGTTGATAGTGGCTGCTGGAGGTCTGATATACTTCCCGTTGGGGACGTATTGATCATCTCATGGAATCATGGCCCTGGTGTCCCCAGCTCTGTAGGAGACTCCGGCTGCTGAGACTAGATCTGAATCTAAGGCGGGAAAAGGTAGGTTGCCCGCAATCTGTATGTGTCCCATAGCATGCCGAATGTGTCTTGGTAAATTGAGGTGCTGGTCTATAAGGATACACCAGAGTAAAACTGCCATGTCTGCGGTGAAGGAGGACTCGTGAGTGCTTGGAAAGACGTAATGAGACATGATCTGTGCCCATACTCGAGCCTCCACGGTGAGTGCTGAAGCCAATATGCTCTTAGGTCGAGATCGATGGTATCTATAGATCCATCTGCTGCCAGGTTGTGCTATAACTCTGAGAATGGTGTCCCAGTCAAATTGGTATGTCTGGCGTTTGAATGAGGCTTCTTAGAATGCGTCCAATCCTTCTGGAGCAGGGGAAAGATCTAAAGCTCGTTGAATGGCCTCTTCTGTTATGGGAACTTGCTTCTGACGGACATAGACAGACTACATGGTTGGCATGTGAAAATTGGAGTAGAATTCAACTACCCATGAAAGATTAACCTGCCTTGGCTGTCTCCATAGAAATTCCCATTGTCTTCATTCAATTTGCGGCTCAACAAATTCAACAATGTTGGTCGGGAGGATGAGAAGGTGTTCGTTATTATAATTCCTCTCAGCTAGGATAGGGAACATCTGCTCACAGTAGCGGTTAGGGAACCATGCAGTGTCCTTTGCTGGAAAAGCTTTTTCTTTTTCATTGACCTTGATGATCCTCTTGATTCGTTTTCTTGAGGGTTTAACTGCTGTTGAAGATGGCTCTGCCACTAATGCTCTTTTTGTTCCTTTCCTTACTGGTGGTTTGGAAGTAGCTTTCTTTTTACCCTTCTTGGTGGCCATCCTGAAAAGGGAAAAAGGTAAGTAACTTTAAAAATTTAAGGGTTAGAGCAAGGAAGGGGATGGGATAAGTGACAATCAATGCACGGTAAAGAAGAATGTCGTTAACACATGGTCGCAAATCCATGTGAAAAGTTCATCAATAGAAATATAGCAAGTGCATGTGATGGCTATTGAATGCAAGATGTTTATTGGCATGCCAGCAAAGGCATGAGAAGCATAGATCAAGTATTTAATGTCCAAGTTAGATTACCAACCCTTTCAAACTAACAACCTATTTGTATTGACAATTATATTTAAATAATAAAATATAAAAGGGGTTTTGTGAAAAACAGGAATTAGAATAGTAGAACAGAGTAATATAAAAATAATGCACAATGCCATACGGGCTTTTTCACAAACACATAGCGTTCATGGTAGATATGTTATTGAAAGTATTAATTTGAACATGCAAGCAACCCTTTAAGAAGTAATATTAATTGTCAAACAATTCCACAATAACTCACGAGCGAAATATAGAAGTAAATAATCACCTAATTAAATTTTTAACACTAATTAACGGAATAAAAAGAAAAGAAAAGAAAGAGAAAGAAAATATAGATAATGAAAGTAAAAAGAAAAAAAAAAAGAAAACATAATAAAGGAAAAGTTGTAACAGCCCAGACCACCCGCTAGCACGATATTGTCTGCTTTGGCACACAAGGCCTCACGGTTTTGCTTTTGACGATAGGGATGCTAGCCGAAGCCCCCCACACTCACTCGTCAAAACGCGTCATGCTAGGGAGAGGTATCCACACCCTTATAAGGCATGCTTCGTTCCCCTCCCCAACCGATGTGGGACCTTACAAAAGTAAAGAGGGAAAGAAGAAAGGAAAGAACCTTGTTAATGAAAGTGAAAAATAAGGGATGAGAAAGGAAAAAGTGAGAAAGAATAAAGAAGGAAGAAGAGGGAAGAAAGAAATAAGAAGGGAAAGAAAAGATTTAGATTTGGAAAGGACAAGATAAGATATCTTGGCTGATCTGGATAAGATGTGCGTCGCATTTGACGCGGACGCGTGGGTCACGTAATCACGTGGCGGGCGATAAGTTCAGGTGACGTGGACGCGTGGGTCACGCGATCGCGTGACCTGATTTGTGCTATTGGCGCGAGTGTAGCCTTGTGTACGCACAACTTTCTGTTTCATACGTATTTTGCCAAAAATCTGGGTGACGCATTCGTGTGGTTGACGCGATCGCGTAAATGGACATATTTTGAAAACGATGCAGCCGCGTGGGGTACGCGGTCGTGTGGTAGGGCTTGTGCTTCCAGCATCATTCCAGCCCTACTCCATCATAACTTGCTACCATACACCTCTTTTACGTCGATTTTTAGGGCCACGCGTTCGCGTGGGTGACACGGACGCATGGGGAGGCTATTTTTCAAAACGACACGGCTGCGTCAGTGACGCGGTCGCGTGGGCATGTTTGTGCCTAAGGCACACCTCCAGCCACGCTTTCGCGTGACTCTCTGCTTCTTTTCTTCCTTGGTTCTAAGGTACCTATGACGCGGACGCGTCAACGACGCTGGCGCGTCGCGTGCCTCTCTTCTCTCTTTTTTTTTTATGCAGACTGCAAATGCAAATGCAGGCTATATGTAGTTATATGCAGAGGTTATGGGAAGAGTCATTAACAAAACAAAAAAAATGGAATAAGGTAAAATAAAGCTAAGACTGAAACTGAACGATCATACCATGGTGGGTTGTCTCCCACCTAGCACTTTGCTTTTACGTCCTTAAGTTGGACGTCTTCAGGCTTATTCTGCTTCTGTTGGTGGGTCTTCCAAGAGGAAAACCTCTAGTTCTTTGTGATCCTTCATTTTCTCTCCATGATAAAGCTTCAGGCGATGTCCATTGACCTTTAAGAATTTGGAGCTAGAAGGATGACGTAGGTGAAAAACTCCGTATGGCTCTGCCTTTTCTACTCTGTAGGGACCTTCCCATCTTGATCTTAGTTTGCCTGGAATAAGCCTCAGTCTAGAGTTATAAAGAAGAACTAACTCCCCTGGTCTGAATTCTCTCCTTTTAATGTGTTTGTCATGGACAACCTTCATCTTCTCTTTGTATCGCCTGGAATTGTCATATGCTTCTAGGCAAAGATTCTCTAATTCTGCTAGTTGCAGCTTTCTTTCAGCACCAGATTCTTCAAAATTCATATTGCATTCCCTTACAACCCAGAAAGCCTTGTGTTCCACCTCTACTGGGAGGTGGCAAGCCTTTCCGTACACTAAGCGGAAGGGGCTCATCCCGATAGGTGTTTTGTATGCTGTTCTATATGCCCAGAGTGCATCTTGTAGCCTTGCACTCCAGTCTTTCCTATGGGCTTTACTATTTTCTCCAGAATGCGTTTAATCTCCCTGTTAGATACTTCTGCTTGTCCATTGGTTTGAGGATGATAAGCGGTTGCTACTTTGTGAACAATACCATTCTTCTTCAGTAATCCTGTTAGTCTCCTATTACAAAAATGGATGCCTTGATCGCTCACGATTGCTCGTGGTGATCCAAAGCGACGGATAATATGGTTTCTAACAAAGGAAACATGATGCCAGGGCATCTTGGCTAGTTTTACTAGCCATTTTTTTGTATGCTTTAGGTTGGTTTCATGCATTTTCTTAAGAAATAAGCAAGTATTTGGTTGAAAATACATTCATACCATGATTCAAGCAAACATTGTGAATTTTGAATGATTTCATGAGAATTATGCATGAATTGAATGATAAAATGGATGATGCATGATCTCATGATTAAGAGCAAGACTTTGATGCACTTTGTTTGATTGATTTTAGGTAACAAGAAGCAGAGAAGAGCCACGTTAGTGGCTACGTTAGTGCTACTAATGTGGCCATTAGCGTGGAAGGAAGGAAAGTTTGCAACGTTAGTGGTAAAGTTAACACCACTAACGTCTTCGAAGGTCATCTCAGCCCACGTTAGTTGTCCCGTTAGCACCACTAACGTGGGCACTAATGTGGAAGAGAGGAGAAGCTCCAATGCTAGTGGGAATGTTAACGGCATTAACTTTGAAGAAGGGGAGCATGGAAATTTAGTGGCAACGTTAACGCCACTAATTTTAGCAAAGCAAAGGAAGACACACGTTAATGGCCACGTTAATGCCACTAACGTGGATCATTAACGTGGGAAAGAGGGACAAGGAGCAGCGTTATTGGTAAAAGTGAATGCCAATAACGCTAGCGAAGGGCTAAGAGGCTACGTTAGTGGCCACGTTAGTGCCACTAATGTGGGTAAAATCTCACCCGCCAGCCTGACCATGCCTTCTTCAAACAAGGATAACTTGAGCCACAAAGCTTCAAATGAGGTGATTCCAGTGGCATTGGAAAGTAGGATTCCAGAGCTTTCCAAGAATATATGGCACTACATGATGGACACTAAATTTGAGGGAGAAAATCTGCTCCGAAAGTGCAAAGATGAACATGGTATCAACCTGTAGTAAGGCCAGCTGACCTCTTCACCTTCCAAGAAGTGTAACTCGAGCTGTAGGGCTCCAAATGATGCGCTTCCAAATACGTTAGAAAGTAGACATCCAGAGCTTTCCAAAAATATATAATAGTATGGGATGGACATTGAGTTTGATCTCCAGAACCTGGCAATATTAATCCCCTGAACGCTGACGTTATTGGCACTCACTTTTGCCAATAACGCTAGCGACCCTGTCCCCTTCAAGGGAGCATAACTTGAATTACAGAGGTCCAATCGAGGTGATTCCAGTTGCATTAGAAAGATGATATTCAGTGATTTTCAATGATATATAATATTTTATAGTGGGCATGAAATTGGAGTACAAACAAGAGGCATCTTTTAAGCCCCAAAAACACCAACTGGGTGGCGAGTGTGACGTTAGCCACACTAACTTCAGCACTAACGCCACACTTGTAGCGTTAGTGTGGCTAACGGTAGTACTAACGATTAGCACATGGATTTTAACTTGATTCACTTCTCTTTCAAGGACCACCCAACCACAAGGAAGCAAGCCCACAAGTGTCAACCAATCAAGGTCACAAGAAGCATCTAGAATAGGAATTTTCATTTAATTGTAATTTACTTTTAGTTTCATTTTATTTTGTAATTTAGGAGAGCCTATATAAATGCCTTAGTTTTAACATTCAATGAATCAGGGGATTGGAGGGAGGACGATATTCTGGGGGCTGGACACACCAGAGAAGAGGGGTCTTCGGACTCCTTCCCCTCACACACTTTTCCTTCTTATTCTTTTCTTAGTAGGAGTTTAATTCTAGTTTGTACTTTTCATTTATGAACTTTGAAGTTTCAATTTTAGTTTTAATCTTCATCTTTATTTTTTCTGCACTTTCTTTCTTTTCTGTTTTGGTAGAGTAATGAACAACTAACTCTTTTCATTGGGTTAGGGAGCTCTGTTGTAATTTGATGGATCAATTGTAGTTTTCATTCTTCTTCCTCTTTCTTTTCTCTTGATTTTACTAGAAAGCTTTCGTTCTTCATCCAATTGGTTAGCTATCTTGGAAGAGAAGCTCTCCATAATTGGATCTCCTCGGAACCTTGGAAGAGGAATGAGGAGATCATGCTAGAAATGCTTTCTCATGCTAGACCAAATTGGGGTTTGGATGGATATAGTGACATATAATCCTACCAACACTTTGATTTGGGAATGCATGTGGTATAATCAGTGACCAAACTTCATCTCTTTCCATGAGCAATTAAATCAAGGAATTGGGAAATTGTTCAAGCTTAGAGAGATTGGATTGCCAAGGAATTGGGATCCAATCACTTAAGATTGCTAAGGAGATCAATGAATGCATTGATTGAGGAAGAGATGAGAATGAACTTGATCTGGAGGATTGCAATATCTCTTGATTCCAATGTTCATTTTATTTTTAGTTCTTACATTTACTTTTCTTGCCATTTTACTTCTCTGCACTTTATAGTTTTTTTTTCCTTTACATTCATGCAATTTACATTTCCTTGTTGCTTATCACTCCAATCTGATTCGTCTAACTAGGATAATCAATTAACCATTGATTGCTTAATCCGTTAATCCATGTGGATTCGACCTCACTCTATTGTGAGTTTTTACTTGACGACAATTCGGTATACTTGCCGAGGGAAATTTGTTGAGAGACAAGTTCTCGTGCATCAAAACAACAGTGTTAGCATCATCAGTATGGGTAGGAATTGCTTCCACCCATTTAGAAACGTAATCTATAGCTAACAGTATATAAAGGTAACCATTAGAATTTGGAAATGGACCCATGAAGTCAATACCCCAAACATCAAAATTTTCGCAGAAAAGCATAATCTGTTGAGGCATCTCATCCCTCTTGGATATATTGCCAAATCTTTGGCATGAGGAACAAGATTTACAAAATTTAGCAGCATCTTTAAAAAGAGTAGGCCACTAGAATCCACAGTCTAAGATTTTTCTAGCTGTTCTTTGGGGGCCAAAATGTCCTCCACTCTCAGAAGAGTGGCATGCCTCTAAAATAGACTGAAATTCTGTTTGGGGTACACATCTTCTAATTACCTGGTCAGCACCACACCTCCATAAATATGAGTCATCCCATATATAATATTTAGACTTGCTTTTCAGCTTGTCCCTTTGATGTTTATTAAAATTTGGAGGGAATGTATGGCTAACTAGATAATTAGCTACAGGTGCATACCAAGGAACTACTTCGGATACTTCTTGCAAACTATCAAATGGAAAAGTATCATTGATAGGAGTGGATTCATCCTTAATGTGCTCAAGGCGACTCAAGTAGTCTGCCATTAAATTCTGGTTACCACTTCTATCCTTAATTTCTAAATCAAATTCTTGCAGCAGCAGTATCTAATGTATTAGCCTTGGTTTGGACTCTTTTTTAGCTAACAAATATTTTAGAGCTGCATGGTCTGAGTACACTACTACCTTAGTACCAAGTAAATAGGCTCGGAATTTATCTAGAGAAAAAACAATAGCAAGAAGCTCTTTTTCAGTAGTAGTATAATTAGATTGAGCAGCATCTAATGTTTTAGATGCATAAGCAATTACGAAAGGATCCTTACCTTCGCGCTGAGCCAGTGCCGCTCCTACTGCATGGTTGGAGGCATCACACATAATTTCAAATTGCTGGCTCTAGTATGGTCCTCTCACAATTGGGGCTTGAGTCAGGGTGATCTTTAGTTTATCAAACGCTTTCATGCAATCTTCACTGAATTCGAACTCAATATCTTTTTGCAGCAGTCTGGATAAGGGTAATGCTATCTTACTGAAGTCCTTAATGAATCTCTTGTAAAAACTTGCATGGCCAAGGAATGAACGGACTTCCCTCACAGAGGAGGAGTAAGGTAAACTAGAAATGACATCTACCTTTGCTGGATCTACTAAAATACCAGTTTTAGAGATAATATGTCCTAGAATAATCCCTTGTTTTACCATAAAGTGACATTTTTCAAAATTCAATACAAGGTTTGAACTAACACATCTATCTAATACTTTAGCTAGACTATCCAAGCAAAGGTCAAACGAATCACCATATATGCTAAAATCATCCATAAATACTTCCATACAGTTCTCAATAAGATCTGAAAAGATACTCATCATACATCTTTGGAAAGTAGCAGGTGCATTACATAAGCCAAAAGGCATTCTTTTATAAGCATATGTTCCAAAGGGACATGTAAAAGTGGTCTTCTTCTGATCTTTAGGAGCTATATGAATTTGAAAATATCCTGTATAACCATCTAAAAAGCAATAATGGGATTTACCTGACAGGCGATCGAGCATCTGATCAATAAATGGCAAGGGGTAATGATCCTTACGAGTAGCTTGGTTGAGACGCCTATAGTCAATGCAAACCCTCCATGAATTCTACACTCTATTTGTCAGGACCTCTCCATGCTCATTCTTTATTGTTGTGACTCCAGACTTCTTGGGCACCACTTGTACTGGGCTGACCCATTCACTGTCTGAGATGGGGTAAATGATATCTGCTTCAAGTAGTCTAGTTATTTCTTTCTTGACAACTTCTAAGATGGTTGGATTCAATCTTCTTTGGGGTTGACGGACAGGTTTTGAGTCCTCTTCTAAATATATCCTGTGCTCACAAACTTGAGGACTGATGCCTACTATATCCGCCAAGCTCCTTCCAATTGCCTTTTTATGTTTTCTCAGCACACTAAGCAGTTGCTCTTCCTGTTGAGAGGTGAGTTCCCTTGCAATGATAACTAGAAATTTCTGATTATCCTCAAGATAAGCATACTTGAGGTGTGGTGGGAGAGGCTTCAATTCTAATTTCTGCTCATGGCTAGGTTCTGGATCATCCGGGGCTGGTGGTAATGGTAAGGTGTCTTCATTATGTTCAGAGGGTGTCCCCACACTTAGACCTTGCTCCAAGTGCTTCTCTTCTAATTCTTCTTGGTGAACTTCAGCTATAGTTTCATCAATAATATCGCACTGGAAGATAGAATGATCTTCCGGATGGTGCTTCATAGCTTCATTTAAACTGAACTTACTGTTGTGCCATCTATTTCAAAGGAGTAAGTTCCTGAGAATGCATCCAGCTTGAACTTTGAAGTTTTCAGGAATGGTCTTCTAAGCAGGATTGATGATGGTGTTCCTGAGTCATTAGGGGGCATTTCCAGGATATAGAAGTCAATGGAAAAGGTGAGCCCCTTAATGCTCACTAATACATCTTCAGCAATTCTAACTACTGTAATAATGCTTTTATCTGCTAACACAAAATGAGCTGTCGACCTTTTTAAGGGAGGGAGCCTTAGAGTATCATATATAGACAATGGCATTATACTAACACATGCTCCTAAGTCACACATGCAATCAGAAAATATTACACCTCCAATGGTACAGTTTACCATACATGGGCCTGGATCACTATATTTTTCAGGTATACTTCCCATTAAAGCAGATATAGAACTACCTAAAGGAATAGTTTCTAATTCATTAATTTTATCCTTATGAATGCATAAATCCTTTAGAAACTTTGCATATTTAGGTACTTGCTGAATAACATAAAAAAAGGGAACAGTTACCTCAACTTTTTTAAAAATTTCTACTATTTTGGGATCAAGTTCCGTCTGCTTTCTGGTCTTTCTTGCAAGGTGTGGGAATGGGATAGGGATAGCGCTACTTGCGGCTTCTGTATCCTTTGGTACTCCATTCCTTGGCTGAGCTAATTCTTCTTCAACCTTGTCTTGTACTTTATCTTCCTCTTCAGCATCTTCCATTTCAGTATCTTCTACTTCTATCTCATCCTCAGCTGAGGCATGTTCTATTGGGCTTGACTCCTCCTGATTCCTCTCTGGCAGTGTGGTTCCGGACCTCAAAGTGATGGCATTGATGCCACCCTTCGGGTTAGGTAAGGGTTGAGAAGGAATTCTACTGGAGTTTAAAGGTTGGTTAGTGGAAGTAGGTAATGAATCTATCCGGATGGCGAGAGCTTGTTGAAGAACGAAACTCTCACGCAAATTCGCATTGTAAGTATAGTTTCTAGACCGACAAGAATTTCTTTCTTACAAAAGTTTTGTTTGTCACTTAAGCAAACCCAATAAAATTGATAACCGAGTATTTAAACCTCGGGTCGTCTTATCAAGGAACTGCAGGGAAGTATGTTCTTTTTATTGGTTATGAGTTTTGTAAATTGGGGGTTTTGAAAGTAAGGAACTAGTATGTTAAATGATAAGAAAAATAAAATAATAATAATAAAATAAACTCTTGGCAAGGTATTAGAACTGAAAATCCTGTCCTTGTTAATTGTGATGAGAATTGGATTTTAATCCCACTTTGTTAACCTCTAACTATGAAGGTAAATCAAGTGGACTAATTAGCTTGATCCTCAAGTCCTAGTCAATCCCTGTGGGAAGACTAGCTTTAGAGCGATCTAGATCAATTAGTAATCTGCCAATTTCAACCACTGCTTTATTTGACAGCTCAAGCGTTACCAATTACTTAACCAAAGCCAAAAGTAAGAATTCTAAATTAAATTAAAAGCATTCATGTAAATAAAGCAAAGCAAAATTAAATCTGAAAATACCTCGAATTACATTCACAAAAGAAATTAAATCTAACATGGATATTCATAAATTAAATTGGAAAAATAAATAAAAGGAACATTGAACCTGTGATCGCAAAAGATGAAATAATCATAAAGTGAAAAGAATCCTAATTCTAAATCCTAAAGAAGAGGAGAGAACCTCTCTCTCTAAAAACTACATCTAATCCTAAGATTGTGAATTGTGAGAGCCTGTTTATGAATGGATGCATTCCCCCACTTTATAGCCTCTAATCTGTATGTTCTGGGCTGAAAACTGGGTCAAAAGCAGCCCAGAAATTGCTCCCTGCAATTTCTGTTACGTTCAGGTCGCGGGCAAGTGACGCGGAGGCGTCGTCCACGCGTCCGCGCGGATTGAAGTTCGCAGATGCGACACGGGCGCGTCATTCACGCGTTCGTGTCACCTAACTTCAAGGCAACTATGGCAAATTATATATCAAATCAAAACCCCGAACGTTAGCTTTCAAACGCAACTTGAACCGCATCGTTTGGACTTATGTAGCTCAAGTTATGACTGTTTTAGTACAAGAGGGTCAGGCAGACAGCTTTGCAGTTCCTTCAACTTCTTGTATTCCTTCCACTTTTGCATGCTTCCTTTCTATCCTCCGAGCCATTCCTGCCCTGTAATCTCTAAAAATACTTAACACACATATCAAGGCATCTAATGGTAATAAGAGAGGATTAATATTAGCAAATATAAGGTCAAAGAAGCATGTTTTCAATCATAGCACAAAATCACGAAGGAGAATGTAAACTCATGCAAATAGTATGAATAAGTGGGTGAAAGATTAATAAAATCCACTCAATTGAGCACAAGATAAACCATAAAAGAGTGGTTTATCACTTGTAAAGTGGCGTTCAGACCATTTAGAGTAGAGTTCAGGGTAGTCTGCATATCTTGTTGTCCTTGTGCAGGAGAATGAAGCATCTCGTCATTTGATGAGGAAGTAGGATAAGTGATCTGTGGGACTTGTTGTTGATTTTGCTGGGGTCCTTGTGATTGCCTTAAGTGAGGAGCTTTGTAAAGTTGGTTCTGATTCTACTGTCTGTTGTTGTTATTCCACCTCTGGTTTCCATTGTTGTCTCTGCCTCCTCTGTTATAGTTATCTCTCCAGCCATGGTTTGAATTATCTCTCCAACTTTGGTTGTGGTTGTCCTGCCATCCTTGGTTATAGTTGCCACGTTGATTGTAGTTGCCACCTTGTTGATTGTATCCTTGATTCGGGCGGTCATAGAAGTTATGAGTAGCTGCTACAGTGTTATCTTCTTGTTGGAGCTGTGGGCATTCATCAGTATAATGACTATAGTCAGCACAGATTCCATATACTCTTTGTGGGACTAGCTGTTGGCTTTGTTGTGGTGTGGCAGGCTGAGCTTGTTGTTGTTGGTTCAACTGCATCTGCTTTAGTAGGTTGGTCATTTCACATATACTCTGTGTAAGAGCAAAAGTTTCAGTGCTGGAGGAGACCTCTGCAACAGCTTTTGAGTGGTTGCTCCTGTGCCTGTGATTCCTAGTAGACTCAGCTAAGTCGCTGATCAGTTGCCATGCTTCATCTGCGATCTTATACTTCTTTAGAGAACCATTACTAGCACCATCTAGTGTGGTTTTATTCCGAGGCTTCATTCCTTGAGTGAAATAGCTGATTAACACTAGCCTGTCAATCATATGATGGGGGCATACGTCCAGAAGGTTCTTAAAATACTCCCAGTACTCATAGAGAGTTTTTGATTCTCCTTGAACAATGCATGAGATCTCTTTCCTTAGTCTGTCAGTAACTTCAGCTGGAAAGTATTTTTCCAAAAAATCTCTCTTGAGAATATCCCAGTTGATAACAGTTGCTTCAGGTTGGGAGTAGTACCACTCCCTTGCCTTTCTCTCAAGAGAAAATGGGAAGGCAGTTAACAGAATAGAAGTTTCATTTGCACCATGACGCCTAACAGTAGAACAGGCTGTCTGAAAATCTCTTAGGTGCTTAATAGGCTCTTGAGCAGGTAAGCCATGAATCTTGGGCATCAAGTTGATTAATGCAGTCTTCAACTCAAAATCTGCGGCCAGAGTTGGATGATGCACTTGATACGGCTGCAGTGTAAAATCTGGGGCTCCAGCTTCCTGGACAGTAATCCTCCTAGGTTCTGCCATGTTATCTACACGTGAATCAACTGAATCAGTAGTAAAGGAGCTTGTTTCATTCTCAGATGGCGGTTCAGATTCGCCCTCAGATGAGACTGGTGAATCGATAACAATCACTTCACCACCCTCAAAGGCTAACCTGCATCGAGCTCGCCTAATACGTGAAATAGTTCTTTCAATTTCAGGATCAAACACGGCTAAGTTCGGATCAGGTAGTGAACGCGTTATTCAATGAAGGAAACATATAGCTCATGGTAATAAAATAAAAATAAAATATGTAAATAAATAAAATATGTACACTAATTAAAAATTTAGCACACAGTTGCAACTCCCCGGCAACGGCGCCAAAAACTGGTGCGTGGCAGAAGTTAGGCCAATTAAGAGATATTATAATATCATAGAATAGCGTTGCAAGTATAGCTCTTAACCAGCTAAAATCCGCCTCACCAGTTTAAAAAGAGTGTCACGAAAATTTTAGAATAGAAAAATACTGGGAGTATGAATCCCAGGTCGTCTCCCAATGAGTTGCAGGAAATGGTGCTATTTTATTAATTAGGAATTTTCCGAGAGTATTGAGAGTTGAATAATGGGCAATTAGATAATTGTAAATTTAAGCAGTAAAAATAAACTAAGAATAATTGTTGATATTCTAAATAAACAAGTCTTGACTGGGAGAATGATTAATTGGAAGTTCTATCCTTGTTGGGATCTCTTAAGTGTAGTATTAAAAAGGTTGTTGTTTTCACTTAGTTAATCCTTACTAAATAAAGGAAAGTCAAGTGATTAAGCTAACCCTTATTCGTAAATCCTAGTCCTCTCCCTTGGGAAGGTCTAGCGTTAGTAAATACAGAACTAGCCAACAACTTCCAATTTAGTCAACACTTAAGCCTTCCAACTCAAGTATCTCCTTTTAATCAACCTCTATGTCAAGTATGGAGTCTACTCCATTGACATGAACATAATACTCAGAAAAATATAAGAAGTCATAATAATTTAATTAAAATAAAATAGAGACTGAATTAAATAAAAATAAAAGTAATCCTCTTTATCAACAATCCATGAAAATAATCCAATTAGAACTCTAAATAAAATAAATAAGGATATGGAAAAGTAAGGGACAAAGTAAACAAACTAGAATGATGTCTTCAACGGAGGTAATGACTTCTTCAATATCCAAAAGCATAAAACTAATTAACTATGAATGTAAAGAGAACCTAGAGGAGAAGTAATCCTCTCTAAAGTCATATCTAAAAACCTAAAACTATCCTTTTGAGAATATGTGAATGTATCTAAGGTTGTGTAAAGAGGTTGTGTAGAGCGTCTTGAGTCTCTGCATGTTTCCTGGCTTTATTCTGTATTTCTGGGCCTAAAACTAAGTCAAAACGTGGCCCAAAATTGCCCCAGTGTTTTCTGTTAATTATGCAGATCGCGCAGGTCACGCGTACGCGTCGTCCACGCGTTCGCGTCATTTAGCAATTTTCCTTGTCACGCGAGCGCGTCGTCCACGCATTCGCGTCATTCGTAAGGACTCCAATCCACGCGTTGCTGTATTTTCCTCTATTCCACGCGTTCGCGTGGGCCATGCACGCGCGTCAGTATCCGCTGGTCATCTCCTTAGTTTCTTGTGTTCCTTCTATTTTTGCAAGCTTCCTCTCCATTCTCTAAGCCATTCCTGCCCTATGAAGCATGAAACACTTAACACACGGATCACGGCATCGAATGGTATATAGGAGAATTAAAATATATAAATTAAAGATCTTTGGAAAGCAAGTTTTTAATCATAAACCAATACTAGGAAGGGATTATAAAATCATGCAATTAGTATGAATAAGTCAGTGAAGACTTGATGAAACCACTCAATAAAACACAAGATAAACCATAAAATAGTGATTTATCAATAATCAATTGCTAATCTCTTGAGCTATTGCTCATGAGAAGAGATGACGTTCAAATTATAATCTCAAGCCACATAACTTTCAAGATCTTAATTCAAAGTGATTATATCTCACATATCAACTAAGAATTATCAATCAAAGGTATTATGAGAGAGGAGCCTCAAACTAAATTCTCTGAATCCTTTCTCAAGCTCATCAAAAAATTCAAGTAGATCTAATCCATCTCTCGATAGAACTAGATCTTTGAAGCACAAAGACTCTCTCTTAGAAAAACAAAACTTGAATTGAGAAGAAGAATAACAGCAATAATTCATTAGAATCAAAACAGAGCTCCTCCCCCTAATGAAGTGGGGTTTAGTGACTCATAGCTCTTTTACAAAGAAAATTAAACTGAAATTCTCCAGACTGAAAATTAAACTACAAGCTAAGTACAAGTAAAAGTGAAAATGTGAAAGAAAGTGTGTAAAACTAGAGTCCTTTTACAATTCAAAACCGTCTTCTATTTATACTAGTATTCTGCCTCTTGAGTCTTCAAAAGATGCTTCGAATTTGGGCTTCTCTAGACTTAAGTTAGAGACCATTGGACAGCTTTGGCATTGACCACAATAACGCCTTCAATACTTGGCATTGCCAACGCCAAAGTGGACTTGCAGGCCTCTCCCTGGTGTTGTCACACCCATCGCCCATATTAGGTGGCGTTGCCAACGCCCAGGAGTTAAATCCTGGCATTGCTGATTTTTCATCCGTGTGTACGCATCATTGCGAAATTCCCCTTTATGCATACGCCTGCTTAATCCTGCGTACGCATGCCTGCATAAATTCCCATCGTGCGTACCCATCCTGAGGCGTGCGTACGCACGATTGTAAAATTTTCCACGTTCAAGCATCGTAGGCATTGTTAAGGGCAACGCCTATACAAACCTGGCGTTGCCACCGCCAGGTTCTCCTTCCAGTGCCAAGGCTTGGCGTTGCCAATGCCAAGTCTTCTTCATGCATGGCAGTTGTTAGAGAGAACGCCTTTGTAACTGGCATTGCCAACGCCAAGTCTTCTACATGCTCTTCATGTTTGCGCACGCCAAGCTTTACTGGCGTTGCCAACACCAACTCCAGGGGTGTTATTGCAACTACTTCAGGCCATCTTGGCGTTGCCAACACCAAAATCATCTCCCAGGCTTCATGTGTCATGGTTGGCGTTGCTGGAGGCATTCTGGCATTGCCAATGCCAGCTTCATCTCTTAAGCTTCATGTCATGGGCGTTATTGGAGGCAATACCTTTGCTTCTTGGCGTTGCCAATGCCAGCTCCCTTCATGCCTCTTCAATCTTGGAATTTTTGGAGGCAAAGCCTTTGCTTCTTGGCGTTGCCAATACCAAGTCTTCCATGTTGGCTTCTTCATCTTGGGTGTTATTGGAGGCAATGCCTTTTTCCCTTAGCGTTGCTAACACTCATTCTTCTTTCTTGTTTGGTGTGTAGAAACTCTACCGTTGAAAATACATAAGAACAAAGTCTAGGCATGGCCGAATGGCCAGCCTCCCCAAATTGCATATGAATTCGAAAATAGGGAAAAAGACCCCTAGTACAATAGTAAAAAGTTCTACTTATACTAAACTAGTTACTAGGGTTACAGAATTAAGTAAATGATGCAGAAATTCAATTCCGGGCCCACTTGGTGTGTGCTTGGGCTTAGCATTGAAGATTTCATGTGTAGAGACTCTTTTTGGAGTTAAACGCCAGTTTGTAACCTGCTTCTGGCGTTTAACTCTGCTTTGCAACCTGTTTCTGGCGTTTAACTCCAGAATAGGGCAGAGAGCTAGCGTTGAACGCCAGTTTGCATCATCTAAACTCGAGCAAAGTATAGACTATTATATATTGCTAGAAAGCTCTGGATGTCTACTTTACAACGTAATTGAGAGCGCGCCATTTGGACTCTTGTAGCTCCAAAAAATCCACTTTGAGTGCAAGGAGGTCAGAAACCAACAGCATCTGCAGTCCTTCTTCAGCCTCTAAATCTGATTTTTGTTCAAGTCCCTCAATTTCAGCCAAAAATTACCTGAAATCACAGAAAAACACACAAACTCATAGTAAAGTCCAGAAATGTGAATTTTATTTAAAAACTAATAAAAATATACTAAAAACTAACTAAATCATAAAAACTATGTAAAAATAATGCCAAAAAGCGTATAATTATCCGCTCATCACAACACCAAACTTAAATTGTTGCTTGTCCCCAAGCAACTGAAAATCAAATAGGATAAAAAGAAGAGAATATACTATAAATTCCAAAGTATCAATGAAACTTAGCTCCAATCAGATGAGCGGGATTAGTAGCTTTTTGCCTCTTGAATAGTTTTGGCATCTCACTTTATCCATTGAAGTTCAGAATGATTGGCATCTATAAGAAATTAGAATTTAGATAGTGTTATTGATTCTCCTAGTTCAGTATGTTGATTCTTGAACATAGCTACTTTATGAGTCTTGGCCGTGGCCCTAAGCACTTTGTTTTCCAGTATTACCACCGGATACATAAATGCCACAGACACATAATTGGGTGAACCTTTTCAGATTGTGACTCAGCTTTGCTAGAGTCCCCAATTAGAGGTGTCCAGGGTTCTTAAGCATACTCTGTTTTTGCTTTGGACCTCAACTTTAACCGCTCAGTCTCAAGTTTTCACTTGACACCTTCACGCCACAAGCACATGGTTAGGGACAGCTTGGTTTAGCCGCTTAGGCCAGGATTTTATTCCTTTAGGCCCTCCTATCCATTAATGCTCAAAGCCTTGGATCCTTTTTACCTTTGTCTTTTGGTTTTAAGGGCTATTGGCTTTTTGCTCTTGCCTTTTGGTTTAAAGAGCTTTTGGCTTTTTCTGCTTGCTTTTTCTTTCTCTTTCTCTTTTTTTTTCTTTTTTTTTTGCCAATTTTTTCTTTTCCCTTTTTTTTTTTGCAAGCTTTTGTATTCACTGCTTTTTCTTGCTTCAAGAATCAATTTTATGATTTTTCAGATTATCAATAACATTTCTCCTTTTCATCATTCTTTCAAGAGCCAAAATATTTAACATTCATAAACAACAAATTCAAAAGACATATGCACTGTTCAAGCATTCATTCAGAAAACAAAAAGTATTATCACCACATCGAAATAATTAAACTAATTTCAAAGATGAATTCAAAATTCATGTACTTCTTGTTCTTTTGTAATTAAAAGCATTTTTCATTTAAGAGAGGTGAAGGATTCATAGGACATTCATAGCTTTAAGACATAGACACTTAAACACTAATGATCATATAGTAAAGACACAAACATAAATAAAACATAAAGCATAGTAAACGAAAAATAGGAAAATAAGAACAAGGAGATTAAGGAACGGGTCCACCTTAGTGAGGGTGGCGTCTTCTTCTTCTTGAAGAACTAATGGTGCTCTTGAGCTCCTCTATGTCTCTTCCCTGTCTTTGTTACTCCTTCCTCATAGCTCTTTGATCTTCTCTAATCTCATGGAGAATGATGGAGTGCTCTTGGTGTTCCATCCTTAGTTGTCCCATGTTGGAACTTAATTCTTCTAGGGAGGTGTTGATTTGCTCCTAATAGTTTTGTGGAGGGAAGTGCATCCCTTGAGGCATCTCAGGGATTTCATGGTGAGGAATTTCCTCATGCTCTTGTTGAGGTCCATAAGTGGGCTCTCTTGTTTGCTCCATCCTTTTCTTAGTGATGAGCTTTTGAGATGAATCTCTCCATCTCCCATGACTCAGAGGTGGAAGCTTTTGCCTTCCCTTTCCTCTTTCTAGAGGTTTCTCTAGCCTTAGGTGTCATAAATGGTTATGGAAAAACAAAAAGCAATGCTTTTACCACACCAAACTTAGAAGGTTTGCTCGTCCTCGAGCAAAAGAAGAGAAGAAGGAGTAGAAGAAGAAGAAGAAAATAGATGAGATGGAGAGGTGTGAGTGGTTCGGCCAAGGGGGGTTTTAGGTGGTTATGATGTGTGAAAAGGAAGGTGTGATGGTTTGAATTTGAGTGGGTGGGTGTAGGTGGGTTGTATGATGGTTTTGGAGGAGTAATGGAGGTGATTGGTGGATGTTATTTTGGGGAAGAGTGTTATGGAAAGGTGTGAAGAGGAGAGAAGAAGAGATGTGGGGTAGGTGGGGATCCTGTAGGATCCACAAATCCTGAGGGGTCAAGGACTTATTATCCCTGCTCCATTTAGGGGTGTAAATGCCCTTAGAGTGCAATCCTGGCGTTTAACGCCAGATTGCTGCTTGTTTCTGGCGTTTAACGCCAATTCCATGCTCTGTTCTGGCGTTAAACGCCAGTCTGGTGCTTGTTTCTGGCGTTTAACACCAGCTTGATGCTTCTTTCTGGCGTTAAACGCCAGTTTGATGCTTCTTACTAGCGTTTAAACGCTAGTAAGCTCTTCCTCCAGGGTGAGCTGTTTTTAATGCTATTTTTCATTCTGTTTTTGATTTTTCAGTAGTTTTTGTGACTTCACATGATCATCAACCTAAAGAAAACATAGAATAGCAATGGAAAATAAATAGATATAATTCAATAACATTGGGTTGCCTCCCAACAAGCGCTTCTTTAAAGTCAATAGCTTGATAGTGAGCTCTCATAGAGCCTCACAGATAATCAGAGCATTGTTGGGACCTCCCAACACCAAACTTAGAGTTTGGTTGTGGCCTCCCAACACCAAACTTAGATTTTGACTATGGGGGCTTTAGTTGACTCTACAGTGAGAGAAGCTTTTCATGCTTCCTCTCCATGGTTACAGAAGGAGAACCTTGAGTCTTAAATACAAGGTAGTCCTCATTCAGTTGAAGAACCAACTCTCCTCTGTCCACATCAATCACAGCTTTTGCTGTGGCTAGGAAGGGTCTTCCAAGGATAATGGATTCATCCTCATCCTTTTCAGTGTCTAGGATTATGAAATTAGCAGGGATGTAAACGCCTTCAACCTTTACTAACACGTCCTCTACTAGTCCATAAGCCTGTTTCATGGATTTGTCTGCCATCTCTAATGAGAAATTGGCAGCCTGTACCTCAAAGATTCCTAGTTTCTCCATTACAGAGAGTGGCATTAAGTTTATGCCTGACCCCAGGTCACACAGAGCCTTCTCAAAGGTCATGGTGCCTATGTTATAGGGAATTAGGAATTTACCAGGATCCTGTTTCTTTTGAGGTAAAGTGTGCTGAACCCAGATATTTAGTTCATCAATGAGCAATGGAGGCTCGTCCTCCCAAGTCTCATTACCAAATAGCTTGGCATTCAGCTTCATGATTGCTCCTAAATACTGGGCAGCTTGCCCTTGAACAATGTCTTCATTTTCTTCAGAAGATGAATAGTCATCAGAGCTCATGAATAGTAAAAGGAGGTTCAATGGAATCTCTATGGTCTCTAGATGAGCCTCAGATTCCTTTGGTTCCTCAAAGGGAAGCTCCTTATTGGTCAGTGAACGTCCGAGGAGGTCTTCCTCACTAGGATTCACGTCTGATGGTTTCAGTGGCTAAGAGAAGGGGGGTTGAATCTTAGCCCCTTTTTACTTGCTAACACTTGCTGGATTTAGAGGAGACTTTTCTGTTTTTAGCTCGTCCCTAGCCATGAGACATTTTCATTTTGTCTCGTCACTTGGCACGAGACATTTTTGGTTTTTGCTCCTGTGCAGTAGAAAACAGAAATGGAGTAGGAGAGAAGAAAGATTACACCCAGATATATCCTGGTTCGGCTGCTAAGTGCAGTGCAGCCTACATCCAGTCTCCATCACAACAATGATGGAATTTCACTATAATCAATCTGATTACAAACTGTAAAGTGCTAACCCAACTTACAAGGGGATTCCCACAGAATCATGAAACACAACATAGATGAACAAAGGAACTCTAAGACATCTATGGCTTTTTCTTTTAATTTTGCACTCTCTGCCTTTTTCCGCTCTATGGCTTTTTCATACAAACCTCACTGTTTGCCTTTTTTCCATGAGACTCAAGACATGACAAAATTAAACAGAAAAATACAAAACAGAATACATTGAAGGAGAAAAAAATCTGTAAGCTTAGGTAGCTCTGAGAATCCTGTGCCTTGCACTCTCAATGCTTACTTCTAACTCCTTGCTTCAACCAGTGGCTGTTCCCCCTTTTTATAGAAGAGAGAAGCCTCCACACTTGAAGCCAAAAACCCAAGCCAACTTCTTCTTCCTTCAAGAAACCGGTTCGGCCACATAGAGAGAGAAGAGATAACCATGCAAAACCCAACATGCAATTACCTCTAGTCCTTTCTTGATCATCACCCTTCATCAATCCGAGCTCTCCATCCTTGGCTTGCTCTCCAAGATGGATTTCTGGCCCTTGATGCTTCATGATGATAATGACTTCATCTACTTTAATCTCTGCCTCAACCATCACTTCGCCACTCTAGCTACTTTCTGTGGTGGTTGAGCAGAATCAAAGACAAGCCATGCTTCAAGAATCTCCCTGGCTGGCCGTGATTTTCTTCTTCCTTTTTGAGCATGAAGAAACCAAGATTACCTCACCAAATCTATCCAAAATTGGTGAAAATCTCAGCCACAGCTCATTTTTATTTTAGTATGTTTTCTTGCCATCATTGTGATGGTCTTTAGGCTTGCTTTCTCTTCCTTTCGGTAGCTCATTTTTGCTTCCATGGCTACCAATGTTTCCTGTGTAATAACCGAAGAGAGAAAGAAGTGAGAGAGAAGAAAGAATCTGAAGAAAAGCAATTCAAAGTGGTTAAACTAATTAATTGAAAATAGCTTGCTTTTGCTTCCCTTAGTTGGCGTGTAGCAATGATGCCCTTAGTCAAATCAATCTTCTCTCACTTGCTTATATTCCCAATGTTTAAATTAGCTTTGAAATCCTTTCAGGAAGTGTAATGGAATCCGTTGGAAGCATTTGAGGATTTGTTTTTCTTTGCTTCATGGATTCGGACAAAGCATGAGGAACTCTCATGGAATTGGGCTTGGTTGCAATAATCAATAAGTTTCTTGGCCCAAAAATAACATTTGCTTTCCTGATAAAATTTTGGAATGGATCAAGCATAGGAAAACATTCATCAAAATTAAATATGGGCTTGGTTGCAATAACATTGAGCTTGGCCCATTAATACAACAATTCAGCCACATAATAGGAAACATGTAGCAAGGCTGATTGTTGGTTTTAGTTTGGGCTAGCAACATATTTATTTTCCGGCCCAATTAAAAACCTGCATCACAAAATTATTAATTAACATATGTTAAGTGAAAATCAAATTAATAATTTTGTAATTAAATATTTCAATAATGTTTGTTCATCATCAAAATTAAATTAGAGTTTTCCAAACTCATCAATCTCCCCCTTGATGACAAACATTATTAAAATTGAAATGGAAAGAAATTTGAAAAAAAATTGAGTATGAGTACTCCCTTTGAAGATTAAATTTCTCCCCGTTTCTAAATGTCACATGGCTCCCCCTTGATGTATGCTTATTTTACCAAGGGAAGTACTAACCTGTAACATTTTAATCAAGCTTTAAGAACAATGTTATTTAGCATGGTAGATGATGCTAAATGCTTGATTTATGAGCAGTTTTAATTGATAATCAAAACTCATTTGATATCATAAACTGATTTACTGCTCAAACTATACAACAAAACAATGTGGTTCAAAAATTTCAAATATTTTCTAGTCAAGATATCAGAGCTATATTATTCATTTAAGGAAAATATTTTTGAATCACATATGATCATATCAAAACATGGCAACTGTTAGATATCACAATTTAAAGGAACTGCCGAAAATAAATTTTCAAACCAACATGTTTACCAAGATGAATAAGAATATTCCTATTTCAATACAAGCATGTTCATCAAGATAAATCAACAATCAGGCATTCATATGATCAATACAAACATATTGTCAAACATCATCATAAACCAAATGCCAAGTGTATTTCCAACAGTAGTAACCATAGTAAGACAACATGCATTCTTTAAACAAGGGAGATCATGAATTTTCAATTTGAAAATTTCATCCCCTGTTTCAGCGAATCCTCCCCTGTTTCATTAGTTTCAATTTCAATTTTGGAAACTAAATTTCCTCCCCCTTTTGGCATCAAGGGGCACCTGCACAAAATATGAACAACATAACAAAATATCCATAATAAAGTAGCAAAGTATCATAGAGCAGTGAGTATCAAGTCATGCTCCTACAAAAAACAGATTGAGCCTAATGGAGCCAATATCAAATAAAGTAACGAAACAATCATTAATCATCAGAAAGATTGATCTCTGAACCGGAATCATCATCATAATCCCCTGTTCCCATGTCATCATCAAAGCTTTTAATCATGAAACCAACTCTTTCGTGACATTTCTTCCAAGCCCTTTCCTGTTCATATTCCAATTTCCGGGCAGCCTTGTGAGATTTACGCATTAGCTTGGCCATGTTGCGAAACTCTTTGAGAACTTCCCGGATTGATTGAGTGACATCTGAGGGTTCAGGACGGCTCTCCAGATCGCTGAGAGATGGTTTAGAGGGAACAGACCGCTTGCCTTTCTTGCTTGAAACTCCTCCTTCTTTAATCATGGAAATCTTGTTCTCAACAGATTCATTAGACAAATCAACCTTAAAGTACTCAAATATACATGTGAGAAATATGCCATATGGAAGATTAGCCTTTTTAGTACTCTTTACTGCTTCCCACATATGATGTATCATAATATAAGCAAATGAAATTGGGGTAGAAGTAATGAGAGCAAATAGGATAATAGAATCAGAAACTGTTACTCTATGGTGAGAACCACTTTGAGGAGTGAGGATATGAGTGATGATACGGTGCAATAGAGAGTTCTCCGGGCCAAGTGCTTTGTGAGTTGGGATTAATCCATCTAGTCCAGAAAGGTTTGCATAGATGTGTTGCAAGACAGCTTGTTGTGTGACTCCTACTTGATCATCCTATTTATCAATCATGTAAACTTTTGGTCCTTCATCTTCATACCCAAGAGCAGCACCTATAGTTTGAGGATTGAGAGTGATGTAAACACGCTTGACGTAAGAATGGATTGAGCCATCAATCAAACGCATGTTTGCATAGAATTCCCGGACCGCCCCGGGTAAACCAGTTTCTGAATATGAACCAGGGGGGTCCATTTCAGAGCATCAAACAGAGAAGAAAAGTTGATTCCTTTGGTGGCCAGATTTTCAAGATTTACCAAGTAAGAGGGGCAGAGATGGCGTTTCAGCAGGACTTCTTTGTGAAATTCATAGAATGCACATGAGTAGAACCTATAGGGATCAAAATGGGAATGAGGTTTGTGAAACTTGTTCTTGAATTCGAGTGACTCCAAGTTCGCAGGTTCGTTAGTATCATGCAACACAAAGCTTTTCTGCCTCTTTTGAGAGCTCCTTGCATGTGGGGTGGATCTTTTCGGTGATGATTGAGGAGGTGAGGTATGTGACTCGTCTTCTTCCTCTTCAACACTTGATTCCTTGGCCTTTCCAGATTTGCCTCTCCCTGACGTTTTCCTGGCAACAACCTTACGGCGCATGGTTTCGGTCCTTTTGGATGGAGGGGAATGAGTAGAAGAGGAGGTAGAATGGAGATGGATATGTGTATGGGTTGGAGGTGATGAAAAAGGTGGATTTTTTGGAATGGGGGTTCGGCTACTTCTCCTAGGTGCAGTTTTCTTTTTCATGGTAGGAGAAATGAAGAGGTTGAATATGAAGAGGTGAGGGCCGAAAGAGAGTGAGGGTGGAAGGAGGTTAGTGGTGCAATAAATGAGGATTGGAGAGAGATGATGGGGAAGTTAATGACCATAATGGCGCGGTTATTAACCAAATGGGGGTTTCAAAAAGTGATAAAGAGGAAGTTTCTTTCCTGGAATCAAGGGATTAGTTGGAAGGAAAAGATATGATTTGACAAAATACTTCTTCCAACAAGATTTGAAAAGACAATCCAAGGGATTTTGTGATTTTATTTTTCAAAGAAAAAATAACTAACTAAACTGCCATGGTGGGGTCGGGAATTATTAGGTGGGGCCCATGAAATTTAAATCTGCGTTGCCTCCCCCTTGATCATAGCTCCTCCATCAAGCTTGCATTTTTATCTCGTCCAAACCTACGAGACAAAACTGAACAGAGTTAAAAATTCACAAATTTTCAATGAAATTTAAATCAAACATTCCCAAACTTTTTCTCAAGGTGCAGAATCTGTCTTCACAGAGAGGTTTTGTAAAAATATCAGCAATTTGGTCTTTAGATTTTACAAATTGAATATCAATAGTTCCCTTTTGCACATGTTCTCTAATGAAATGATATTTAATTTCAATGTGCTTTGTTCTTGAGTTCAAAACAGGATTTTTTGAAATGTTTATAGCACTCATATTATCACAAAATAAGGGTATACTATTGATTTTTAATTTGTAATCTTCTAATTGTGTTTTTAACCAAATTAATTGAGTGCAACATGCAGATGCGGAAATGTATTCTGCTTCAGCTGTGGATAAAGCCACTGTGGCTTGCTTTTTGCTTGACCACATATTGAGTGAGCTTCCAAGGAAGCAACACATGCCGGATGTGCTTCGTCTATCCACTCTATCTCCCGCAAAATCTGCATCACAAAACCCTACTACACAAAAGTCATCAGATTTAGAATACCATAATCCATAATCACAAGTTCCCTTAATATATCTAATGATGCGCTTAACAGCCGTGAGATGGGATTCTTTTGGGTGAGATTGGAACCTTGAACATACACCCACACTTTGGACAATGTCCGGTCTAGAGGAGGTAAGGTACATGAGTGAACCTATCATTCCCCTATACCTTGTTTCATCCACATCTTGACCATCATCATCCTTTTCAAGTTTTGTGTTGGGATGCATTGGTGTACCCATTGCTTTGGAATTTTCTAGGCCAAACTTTTTTATAAGTTCTTTTGCATACTTTCCTTGGTAAATAAAAGTACCACTAGGAGTTTGTTTAATTTGGAGGCCAAGAAAGAAAGTAAGCTCTCCCATTAAACTCATTTCAAACTCACTAGTCATGAGTTTTCCAAACTCTTCACATAAGGAAATGTTGGCCGATCCAAATACAATATCATCAACATAAACTTGAACAAGGAGTATGTCATCATTAGATGCTTTAATAAACAAAGTAGTGTCGGTGGTACCCCTTTGAAATTGATTTTTCAACAAGAAGGCACTAAGCCTTTCATACCAAGCTCTTGGAGCTTGTCTAAGACCATAAAGAGCCTTAGTTAATTTGAAAACATGATTTGGAAACTCTTTTTGTTCAAAACCGGGGGGTTGTGCCACATACACTTCTCTATCAACAAAGCCATTAAGGAAAGTACACTTAACATCCATTTGAAACATTTTGAAACCTTTATGGGCGACATAGGCAAGAAGCAATCTAATTGCTTCCATTCTAGCTACCGGAGCAAAAGACTCATAAAAATCTATACCCTCTTCTTGATCATAACCTTGGGCCACTAATCTAGCCTTGTTACGAACAACTTGTCCATCCTCGCCAAGTTTATTTTTAAATACCCACTTAGTACCGGTAACTTTCTTACCATCCGGATGAGGTACTAGTGTCCAAACCTCATTTTTGTCAAATTGAGCAAGCTCTTCTTGCATTGCTTTAACCCATGATGGATCCTCAAGAGCTTGTTTGACATTGTTGGACTCTATTTGTGACAAGAGAGCAAGATTGCTAGGTTCGGCTTGCCTTTTGGTGGATGGTCTTGTTGTTACACCATGAGAGGGATCACCAATGATGAAGTCATGAGGATAACCCCTCATAGACTTCCATTCTCTAGGCTTTCGGACAGGTGTAGAGCTTTGATGATCTTCTGGTTGTCTCACTGTTTCAGTTGCTCGTGCCTGCTCAGGAGCCAAAATGGAAATGTCTCCTCCAATCTGACGAGACAAAACCGGGCTGACAGATTCTTCACTTTACATAGATTTGGGATTTTCATTATTTGTTCCAGCCTCTTCACAATCTGAATCAATATCCTTCACAATACTGGGAATTAAGTTAGAATCACAAAAAGTAACATGTATGGATTCCTCTATTGTTCTATGCTCTTTGAGATAAACTCTATAGGCCTTGCTTGTGGTAGAATATCCAACAAACATTCCTTCATATGATTTTGGATCAAATTTTCCAAGGTTTTCCTTATTGTTAAGTACAAAACATTTGCATCCAAAAACATGAAAATACTTAAGATTTGGAGGGGTTCCTTTCCATAGCTCATATGGTGTTTTCTTTAACCCTTTTCTAATGATTGTTCAATTCAAAATATAACATACTGTGTTCACAGCTTCAGCCCATAAGAATTTAGGAATTTCACTCTCACATAACATAGCCCTAGTCATTTCTTGAAGGCTTCTATTCCTTCTTTCAACCACCCCATTTTGTTGGGGGGTTCTAGGGTATGAAAAATTATGAGAAATCCCTAAGTCATCATAGAATTTTTCAAAATCTTGATTTTCAAATTCTCTTCCATGATCACTTCTCAAATAGGCAATTTTCAAATCATTTTCATTTTGAATTTTCTTACAAAGGGTGGAAAAAGCATGAAAAGCATCATTCTTATGAGCAAGGAAAAGTACCCAACCAAATCTAGAGTAATCATCTACCACCACAAGACCATAATGTTTACCTCCTAAACTTTGAGTTCTAGTAGGACCAAAAAGATCAATATGTAACATTTCCAATGGCCGTTTGGTTGAAATTCCATCTTTTGATTTAAAAGATGATTTTACTTGTTTGCCCAATTGACAAGCGTCACAAGTAAGATCCTTATCAAACTTAATGTTTGGAATTCCTCTAACCAAGTTTCTTTTGACTAGCTTAGAAATTTGATACATGCTAGCATGTCCCAACTTTTTATGCCAAAGCCATTTTTCAGATTCAAAAGATGTAAAGCATGTTACATTTTGTTCCTTTAAATCCTCAAGAGTTAATCCATACACGTTGTTGTATCTTTTAGCTTCAAGAAGAACATTCCCAGTTTTCTCACACACAACTAAACAAACAAATTTCTTAAAAATAACTTCAAAACCCAAATCACAAAGTTGACTAACACTAAGTAAATTATGTTTCAAGCCATGTACAAGGAGAACATCATTTATACAAGATGAGAAATTTTTACCCACTTTCCCAACAGCCACAATTTTTCCTTTTGCATCATCACCGAAAGTGACAAGCCCTCCATCATATTCATCAAGCTTTATGAAGAAGGTTGTCTTTCTGGTCATATGCCTAGAGCATCCGCTGTCCATATACCATATATTTTCTTTCCTTTTGGATGCTAGGCACACCTACAAAATAAGCTCAAGTAACCTTAGGTATCCAAATCTTTTTGGATCCTTTTACGTTAAACCATCTTCTATGTCCTAAGCCATTGTAATAAAAAATAATTTTATAAACCTTGTCACCGACCATTCTTTCACCGAAAAAGCATTGAATGGGAAAGTGTCCATTCCGATTACATAGTCTACAAAATCTTGGAGTTGATGTTTTGTTAAAGTAGGTGGGATCTTGAAATCTTGTATCATTAGAAGATGAAGCAATATTTTCAAAATGTGAATTTTCAGATTTATAGAACCCCAACCCAGCCTTATCATAAAGAGGTTTTTGACTAGCCAAGATGTGATTTAAACTTTCGGAACTTTGTGTAAACTTGGCTAAGTCTTCCTTAAGTCTTTTAACCTCTTTAAGCAACTCTTCATTTTGCTTAAAACAATCCACATATGCAAGAACAGAATGGTTACTTTCACAGCTTCTAGCTTGGGCTCTTAACTGCTTATTCTCTTCAACAAGGTCACAAGCAGTTTCGGCCTCTCTTACTTTTTCTTTTAAAAAATTATTCTCAGCCTTGAGAATGGTGATTTGTTGTTCAAGTTCTTGATTTTCCAGCAAAAAATATCTTATTTTTTTAGAGAGGTGGTCTATCATAAGATGAAGATCTTCAGTATTAGGGTTATGAAAGACTACCTGATCTATGTGGTCTGCTATGAGACATGTTTGTGACTTGGTCTCGGTTTCTTCATTATCATCATCAGAATCATTCTCCAAGTCTTCCCATGAGGCCATCAGTCCTTTCTTCTTTCTTCTTTTTGGCTTTTCTTCCTTCTTCAGCTTGGGACAGTCAGATTTGAAATGCCCCATTTCCTTGCAATTGTAGCAAGTTACTTTGCTAAGGTCTTTCTTCACTCTCCTTGTGCTGCTGCCTTTGCCTTTGAGCTTAGCCATTTTCCTGAATTTTTTTGCAAACAACACAAACTCATTTTCAGAAGAGTTATCACTGGATTCATCATCTAGAGGATTAGTCACAGAAGAAAAAGCAATTCCTTTCTTTTTTGTATCCTTTTTCAAATAGGTATTTTCAAAAGCAAGAAGATTTCCTCTCAAATCATCAAGTGTCATAGAATCTAAGCTACTGCTCTCAGAAATAATTAAAGCTTTAGTTTCCCACTCTTTTGTGAGACATCTCAACACTCTTCTCACTAGCACAGAATCAGAATGTATAATTCCCAGAGCATCTAAGCCAACAATGATAGCATTGAACCGTTCGAACAGTTCATCAATGGACTCTCCTTCCTTCATTGCAAACATTTCATACTCTCTATTCAACATGTCTGTCCGAGTCTTCTTTACAATGGTGGTTCCTTCATGGGTGATTTGCAATTTGTCCCAGATTTCCTTTGCCGTTGTGCATCTTGATACCCGTCGGTACTCCTCGAAGCTTATAACACAGTTGAGCAGATTTATTGCCTTGGCATTTAACTCTACCTTCTTCCTATCTTCTTCTGTCCATCTTGCTTCAGGTTTGAGAGAAACAACTCCTTCGGCACTTGTAACAGTTGGGTATTGTGGTCCTTCCAAGATGATTTTCCATAGTCTGTAATCCACTGCTTGTACAAATATCTTCATCGTCTCCTTCCAATAGGTATAATTTTTCCCATTGAAAAGAGGGGGTCTGTTGCTTGATTGACCTTCAGTTAGATTATAAGACACCACATTTGCGCCACTGTTTTCTGCCATGAGGATCTTTGCTCCAAGATGCAAAGCTTGATCTCTTTGAGACCAAGCTCTGATACCAATTGATGGTTTCAGTGGCTAAGAGAAGGGGGGGTTGAATCTTAGCCCCTTTTTGCTTGCTAACACTTGCTGGATTTAGAGGAGACTTTTCTGTTTTTAGCTCGTCCCTAGCCACGAGACATTTTCATTTTGTCTCGTCACTTGGCACGAGACATTTTTGGTTTTTGCTCCTGTGCAGTAGAAAACAGAAATGGAGTAGGAGAGAAGGAAGATTACACCCAGATATATCCTGGTTCGGCTGCTAAGTGCAGTGCAGCCTACATCCAGTCTCCATCACAACAATGATGGAATTTCACTATAATCAATCTGATTACAAACTGTAAAGTGCTAACCCAATTTACAAGGGATTCCCATAGAATCATGAAACACAACATAGATGAACAAAGGAACTCTAAGACATCTATGGCTTTTTCTTTTAATTTTGCACTCTCTGCCTTTTTCCGCTCTATGGCTTTTTCATACAAACCTCACTGTTTGCCTTTTTCCATGAGACTCAAGACATGACAAAATTAAACAGAAAAATATAAAACAGAATACATTGAAGGAGAAGAAAATCTGTAAGCTTAGGTAGCTCTGAGAATCCTGTGCCTTGCACTCTCAATGCTTACTTCTAACTCCTTGCTTCAACCAGTGGCTGTTCCCCCTTTTTGTAGAAGAGAGAAGCCTCCACACTTGAAGCCAAAAACCCAAGCCAACTTCTTCTTCCTTCAAGAAACCGGTTCGGTCACATAGAGAGAGAAGAGATAACCATGCAAAACCCAACATGCAATTACCTCTAGTCCTTTCTTGATCATCACCCTTCATCAATCCGAGCTCTCCATCTTTGGCTTGCTCTCCAAGATGGATTTCTGGCCCTTGATGCTTCATGATGATAATGACTTCATCTACTTTAATCTCTGCCTCAACCATCACTTCGCCACTCTAGCTACTTCCTATGGTGGTTGAGCAGAATCAAAGACAAGCCATGCTTCAAGAATCTCCCTGGCTGGCCGTGATTTTCTTCTTCCTTTTTGAGCATGAAGAAGCCAAGATTACCTCACCAAATCTATCCAAAATTGGTGAAAATATCAGCCACAGCTCATTTTTATTTTAGTATGTTTTCTTGCCATCATTGTGATGGTCTTTAGGCTTGCTTACTCTTCCTTTCGGTAGCTCATTTTTGCTTCCATGGCTACCAATATTTCCTGTGTAATAACCGAAGAGAGAAAGAAGTGAGAGAGAAGAAAGAATCTGAAGAAAAGTAATTCAAAGTGGTTAAACTAATTAATTGAAAATAGCTTGCTTTTGCTTCCCTTAGTTGGCGTGTAGCAATGATGCCCTTAGTCAAATCAATCTTCTCTCACTTGCTTATATTTCCAATGTTTAAATTAGCTTTGAAATCCTTTCAGGAAGTGTAATGGAATCCGTTGGAAGCATTTGAGGATTTGTTTTTCTTTGCTTCATGGATTCGGACAAAGCATGAGGAACTCTCATGGAATTGGGCTTAGTTGCAATAATCAATAAGTTTCTTGGCCCAAAAATAACATTTGCTTTCCTGATAAAATTTTGGAACGGATCAAGCATAGGAAAACATTCATCAAAATTAAATATGGGCTTGGTTGCAATAACATTGAGCTTGGCCCATTAATACAACAATTCAGCCACATAATAGGAAACATGTAGCAAGGCTGATTGTTGGTTTTAGTTTGGGCTAGCAACATATTTATTTTCCGGCCCAATTAAAAAACTGCATCACAAAATTATTAATTAACATATGTTAAGTGAAAATCAAATTAATAATTTTGTAATTAAATATTTCAATAATGTTTGTTCATCATCAAAATTAAATTAGAGTTTTCCAAACTCATCAACGTCCTTCTCCTCCTCTCTGGGTTCGGCCACACCAAGTAAGGTTATGGCCTTGCACTCTCTTTTTGGATTCTCTTCTGTATTGCTTGGGAGAGTACTAGGAGGAGTTTCAGTGACTCTTTTACTCAGCTGGCCCACTTGTGCCTCCAAATTTCTAATGGAGGACCTTGTTTCATTCATGAAACTTAGAGTGGCCTTAGATAGATCAGAGACTATATTTGCTAAGCTAGATGGATTCTGCTCAGAATTCTCTGTCTGTTGCTGAGAGGATGATGGAAAAGGCTTGCTATTGCTAAACTTGTTTCTTCCACCATTATTAAAGCCTTGTTGAGGCTTTTGTTGATCCTTCCATGAGAAATTTGGATGATTTCTCCATGAGGGATTATAGTTGTTTCCATAGGGTTCTCCCATGTAATTCACTTCTGCTATTGCAGGGTTCTCAGGATCATAAGCTTCTTCTTCAGAAGATGCTTCTTTAGTACTGTTGGATGCAGCTTGCAATCCATTCAGACTCTGAGAAATCATATTGACTTGCTGAGTCAATATTTTATTCTGAGCCAATATGGCATTCAGAGTATCAATTTCAAGAACTCCCTTCCTCTGAGGCGTCCCATTACTCACAGGATTCCTTTCAGAAGTGTACATGAACTGGTTATTTGCAACCATGTCAATGAGTTCCTGAGCTTCTGCAGGCATTTTCTTTAGGTGAATAGATCCACCTGCAGAATGGTCCAATGATATCTTTGATAATTCAGACAGACCATCATAGAATATATCCAGGATGGTCCATTCTGAAAGCATGTCAGAAGAACACTTTTTGGTCAGTTGCTTGTATCTCTCCCAAGCTTCATTGAGGGATTCACCTTCTTTCTGTTTGAAGGTTTGAACATCCACTCTAAGTTTGCTAAGCTTTTGAGGAGGAAAGAACTTGGCTAAGAAAGCCGTGACCAGCTTATCCCAAGAGTTTAGGCTATCTTTAGGTCGAGAGTCTAACCATATTCTAGCTCTGTCTCTTACATCAAACGGGAAAAGCATAAGCCTGTAGACCTCGGGATCATCCCCATTGGTCTTAACAGTTTCACAGATCTGCAAGAATTCAGTTAAGAACTGAAAAGGATCTTTTGATGGAAGTCCATGAAACTTGCAATTATGTTGCATCAGAGAAACTAATTGAGGCTTTAGCTCAAAATTGTTTGCTCCAATGGCAGGGATTGAGATGCTTTTTCCATGTAAGTTGGAATTTGGTGCAGTAAAGTCACCAAGCATCTTCCTTGCATTGTTGTTGGGTTCGGCCATGTCTCCTTCTTTTTCGAAAATTTTAGTAAAGTCCTCTTCAGAGTGTTGTGTTTTAGCTTCTCTTAGCTTCCTCTTCAGAGTCCTTTCAGGTTCCGGATAAGCTTCAACAAGAATATTCTTATCCTTGCTCCTGCTCATATGAAAAAGAAGAGAACAGAAAAGAAGAGGAATCCTCTATGTCACAGTATAGAGATTTCTTTATGTGAGTAGAATAAGAAAAGAATAGAAGAAGAGAAATTCGAACACAGAGAGAAGAGTGGGTTCGAATTTTTGAGTAGAAGAGAAGTGTTAGTAGATAAATAAATAATTAGAAGGAGATGAGAGAGGGAAGAATTCGAAAATAAAATAAAATAAAATAAAAATATTTAAAATTAAAGTTAAAATTCAAAAATTTAAGAAGAAAAATGAAATTAAATTAAATTAAAATTTAAAACAAATAGTTAATTAAAAAGAAATTTTGAAAAAGTGGGGAAGAGTTTTCGAAAATTAGAGAGGGAAAATTAGTTAGGTGGTTTTGAAAAAGATAAGAATCAATAAAAAAGATAGGATTAATTTGAAAAAGATTTGAAAATCAATTTGAAAAGATAAGAGGTTAGAAAAGATTTTGAAATTGATTTTGAAAAAGATGTGATTGACATTTATTTTGAAAAAAATTTGAAAAAGAAATTTAAAAAGATTTGATTTTGAAAATTAAAGTTGGTTACTTGACTAACAAGAAACAAAAAGATATGATTTTAAAATTTAAAGATTGAACCTTTCTTACTAGGCAAGTAACAAACTTAAAATTTTTGAATCAATCACATTAATTGTTAGCATTAATTTTGAAAATATGAAATAGAAATAAGAAAAAGATTTTGAAAATAAATTTTGAAAATTTTGAAATTATGAAAGAAAAAATGAAAAATATTTGATTTTTGAAAAAGATTTGAAAAAGATAGAGTTTTTAAATTGAAAATTTGATTTGACTCATAAGAAACAATTAAATTTAAAAACTTTTTGACTAAATCAAACCAAATTTTCGAAAATTTATGAGAGAATAAGGAAAAGATATTTTTTTTATTTTTGAATTTTTAATGAAGAAAGAGAAAAACAACCAAAAGACTCAAAACATGAAAATTATGAATCAAAACACATGATGCATGCAAGAACACTTTGAATGTCAAGATGAACACCAAGAACATTTTGAATGTCAAGATGAACACCAAGAACGTATTTTTGAAAATTTTTAAGAAAAGAAAAACATGCAAGACACCAAACATAGAAATTTTCAAACTTTAGACACTAACAAATTGAAAATGCATATGAAAAACAAGAAAAGACACCAAATAAGAAAAATTTAAAGATCAAACAAAGAAATTCATCAAGAACAACTTGAAGATCATGAAGAACAAATGCATGAGTTTTCGAAAATTTTAAGAAAAATTAAAAAGATGCAATTGACACCAAACTTAAAATTTGACACAAGACTCAAACAAGAAACACAATATTTTTGGTTTTTATGATTTTATTAATTTTTAATTTTGTATTTTTCGAAAATTATTTTGGAAAAAACGAAAAAGAAGAAATTTTTTTTGTATTTTTCGAAAATAAGAAATAAAAAGCTTAAAATTAAAATAAAATTACCTAATCTGAGCAACAAGATGAACCGTCAGTTGTCCAAACTCGAACAATCCCCGGCAACGGCGCCAAAAACTTGGTATGCAAAATCGTGATCGTTCATTCCTTGGTAACGGCGTCAAAAACTTAATACGCACGTTCATAATTTTAGTTCTTTGTCACAACTTCGCACAACTAACCAGCAAGTGCACTGGGTCGTCCAAGTAATAAACCTTACGTGAGTAAGGGTCGATCCACGGAAATTGTCGGCTTGAAGCAAGCTATGGTCACCTTGTAAATCTCAGTCAGGAGGATTCAAATGGTTATAGAGTTTTAATAATTAAAAGATAAATAAAACATAAAATAAAGATAGAGATACTTATGTAATTCATTGGTGAAAATTTCAGATAAGCGTATGGAGATGCTTAGTTCCCTCTGAATCTCTGCTTTCCTACTGTCTTCATCCAATCCTTCATACTCCTTTCCATGGCAAGCTGTATGTTGGGCATCACCGTTGTCAATGGCTACATCCCGTCCTCTCAGTGAAAATGGTCCAAATGCGCTATCATCGCACGGCTAATCATCTGCCGGTTCTCGATCATGCTAGAATAGGATTCAGTAATCCTTTTGCGTCTGTCACTACGCCCAGCACTCGCGAGTTTGAAGTTCGTCACAGCCATCCCTTCCCAGATCCTACTCAGAATACCACAGACAAGGTTTAGACTTTCCGGATCTCAAGAATGGCCGCCAATAATTCTAGCCTATACCACGAAGACTCTGATCGTAGATCAGGAGGCTAAGAGATATGCATTCAAGCTTGTTTGCATGTAGAACGGAAGTGTTTGTCAGGCACGCGTTCATAAGTGAGAATGGTGATGAGCGTCACATAATCATCACATTCATCATGTTCTTGTGTGCGAATGAATATCTTAGAGAAGAAATAGGCTTGAATTGAATAGAAAAATAATAGTACTTTGCATTAATTCATGAGGAACAGCAGAGCTCCACACCTTAATCTATGGTGTGTAGAAACTCTACCGTTGAAAATACATAAGAACAAGGTCTAGGCATGGCCGAATGGCCAGCCTCCCCGAATGGCATATGAATTCAAAAATAGGTAAAAAGACCCCTAGTACAATAGTAAAAAGTTCTACTTATACTAAACTAGTTACTAGGGTTACAGAATTAAGTAAATGATGCAGAAATTCAATTCCCGGCCCACTTGGTGTGTGCTTGGGCTGAGCATTGAAGCTTTCATGTGTAGAGACTGTTTTTGGAGTTAAACGCCAGTTTGTAACCTATTTCTGGCGTTTAACTCTGCTTTGCAACCTGTTTCTGGCGTTTAACTCCAGAATAGGGCAGAGAGCTGGCGTTGAACGCCGGTTTGCGTCGTTTAAACTCGGGAAAAGTATGTACTATTATATATTTCTGGAAAGCCCTGGATGTCTACTTTCCAATGCAATTGAGAGCACGCTGATAAACCACTATTTTATAGTTTATCTTGTGCTCAATTGAGTGGTTTTTATCAACTCTTTACCCACTTATTCATACTATTTGCATGGTTTTACATTTGCCTTCCTAATTATGTGCTTTGATTGAAAACATGCTTCTTTGGCTTTAAATTACCAAATATTAATCCTCTCTTATTACCATTAGATGCCTTGATATGTGTGTTAAGTATTTTCAGAGATTACAGGGCAGGAATGGCTTAGAGGATGGAAAGGAAGCATGCAAAAGTGGAAGGAATACAAGAAGTTGGAGAAATTGCTAAGCTGTCCAACCTGACCTCTTCGCACTCAAACAACTATAACTTTAGCTACAGAGGTCCAAACGACGCGGTTCCAGTTGCGTTGGAAAGCTAACGTCCGGAGTTACGATTTGATATATAATATGCCATAGTTTCTCTGATGCTAGGTGATGCGAACGCGTCGTCCACGCGGACGCATCGCAGTGGCGAAAAACCAGCGTGGCAGATTTCTTCTCCAGCGATTTCTGGGCTGTTTTCGACCCAGTTTGCGGCCCAAAAAACACAGATTAGAGGCTATAAAGTGGGAGAATGTATCCATTCAAAAGAAAAAGTTTTCACATTCACAATTTTAGGAGTAGATGTAGTTTTTAGGGAGAGAGGTTCCTCCTCTCCCTTAGGATTAGGATTTAGGATTTCTCTTAGTTTTAGGAGTGACTCTCAATCCCAGGTTCAATGTTCTTTTTATTATTTTCTCAATTTTATTTATGAATTCTTCTATGTTACAGATTACTCTTTGAATTAATGTTAATTAAGGTATTTCAGAATTACGATCGCTCTCTTTAATTTATGTATTTAAATTATTTTCATTCAAGTAGATTCTCTTCCCTTTTGGCTTTGGTTGAGTCATTGGAGACACTTGAGTTATCAAAATCATTGTTGATTGAAAATTGGAATTCTTCAAGAATTAATTCGAGTTCCAATAACTCTAGCCTTTCCCAAGGAAAGACTAGGACCTGAGGAATAAAAATTAATTCATCCACTTAGCTTACCTTTATAGTTAGAGGTTAACAAAGTGGGAGAAAAATCCAATTCTCATCACAATTGATAAGGATAACCAGGATAGGACTTCCAGTTCTAATACCTTGCCAAGAGCTTATTTTATTATTACTATTTTATTTTATTCTTTTTGTTCAACATACTGCTTCCTTACTTTCAAAACTCCCAATTTACAAACTCATAACCAATAATAAGAACATACCTCCCTGCAACTCCTTGAGAAGACGACCCGAGGTTTGAATACTTTGGTTATCAATTTATTTATGGGTTTGTTACTTGTGACAACCAAAACGTTTGTACGAAGGAATTTCTGTTGGTTTAAAGACTATATCTACAACGCGACTGTTTTTATGAAATTCTTTACTGGAAAAAATCCCAACGTCACACGCCATTTGGACGCCTGTAGCTCCAGAAAATCTACTTTGAGTGCAGAGAGGTCAGAATCCAATAGCATCTACAGTCCTTCTTCAGCCTCTAAATCTGATTTTTGCTCAAGTCCCTCAATTTCAGCCAGAAATTACCTGAAATCACAGAAAAATACACAAACTCATAGTAAAGTCCAGAAATGTGAATTTTATTTAAAAAATAATAAAAATATACTAAAAACTAACTAAATCATAAAAACTATGTAAAAACAATACCAAAAAGCGTATAAATTATCCACTCATCAGGTTTCATGCTTCATTGTTTGCAGCGTGCTTCAAGGAAATGCGATGCCTTCCTGGCGTTGCCAACGCTTATTCCACTCCAGGGTTTCCATCTTGGCGTTGTCCAGGGCAACTCCAAGCAATCCTGAAGTTGCAAATGCCAGCCTCATTGCCTCCAGGGTGGTCTTTGGGCGTTGCCAATGCCCTATTCCCTGCTCCAAGGCTCTGTTTCAAGGCTTTGCTTCTTCTATCTCTGCTTCACCTATCATCAACCACAACATTTGCATCAAAGCTTAATATTCCATGAATTAATACAAGATACTTCATTGTACCTAAATGCAATATAATTCTCTTGAACAATAAATTTCTCTAGCATTACTTATAGCATCAAATAACTATTGTATTTTCGTGAAATGATCACAATTTTAACTAATGCTTGATGAACCAATGCATGCAAAGATAATTCATGCAATTACTTGTTTATTGACTAGAAAATGTATAAAACTAGGTTATAACTAACTAAAAATAGCTCAATAAACTAGCTAAAATGCACATGCATCACAACACCAAACATAAATTTTGCTTGTCCTCAAGCAAATGAGAAAAGAAAAGAACATAAAAGTTAAGATGATAGAATAAAAACAAGTCCTTATTTGAAGAATTCTTCTATCCTAGTTAATGGGGTTTATCATGCATAATGACTTTATTGATGGCTCTTTCTTGAATGGACCTTAACTTTTAAGTTTCCAGGACAAAATACTTACTTGGACTTCCACTTGATTGACCTTTACGAGACTTTATTAACTATGTGATCCTTGACTTATTTTCATTCATTCTTGTTCATCTCAAAGAGGTTTCTTGCTTTATTTAAGGCTAGGTGTTTTGTCTTAAGGTGGCTCTTTAAAGTAAGCTTTCAATCAACACTCCTAAACCAGTTGGTTCAAGGTGTTATGTGTTGAAACACCCCTAAGGATATACTTTCTCAAGCCTCTTTCCTTAACACATGAACACCACAAACATATAACTTGATGATTTCCTCTAAACATTGGTGTCTAGAACCTCTTTGGGTTGCTAAGTGTTTTTCTATAAGGTGACTATTGATTATGGACTTTCAATCGATAATCCCGAGTTAGTCAATTCAAGTTACTAAGTGATGAAGCACCCCTAAGATTTAATCGTCCAAGCACATCCTTTGAGCATAAATACCACGAACACATATCTAAATCTTGAGTTATTGATGCCTAGCCTTATTAATTGTTTTCTTTCCTTCTTTGTTTTGGAATTTTTCTTTCTTGCTTTTCATTGTCAAAGACCCTTTTATTTCTAAGGTCTCACAAAGTCCAATTTAAGCTTACATCTAAGGGAGTATCCTATCACTTAATTTTGTTCATGAACCACCTCTTAATCAAGCATATACACCACCACTTTCCATAGGACTTATTCAATCTTCATAGAATAGACTTAACTCTCTTTTCTTTCATAACATCCCTTTTATTGGATTTAAATAACAAGCATATAGTTTAAGTAAGATGAGGTGACACATGATCAAAGCTAGCAAGCAAGACAATAAAAGCAGCACACAATAACATGCATGAACATAAAGAGAATTGGAAGCATGTTCTATTTCATACATGCATGTCCTTATTTATTAAGCCTAAGAAAGGAACTCCACCACCTTTTAGTCCTGGTTCTTTTTGCCCGTCTCCCCTTGCTTTCCTTTCTTCTTTGACCCCACTTGTTTTCCTTTCTGTCCCTTGTTTATCTCTTCTTGGTATTCTTTTCCTTGGTTCCCTGTTGGTTCTTCACTTACCATGACTTGATTCTCTGTTTGTTTCCAGAATCCTCATTCTTGCATGGCTTTTCTCAATCTCTCGTCGTTGTACTTCACCTTCCCTAGCTGAAATTTTTCTAATTCACTAAAGATTTCTCCCAAGGGCTTGATGCGTGTATTCAGAGTTGGTACTCCAGCACATAAAAAGTCAAGCTTGGCTTGAGTGCTAACGTCATATTCAACCCTATCCCTATGCCTAGCTTCCTTGAAGATTCTGTACTCTTGGAAGACTCTATCTTGTACAGCTTGACGATGTTAGATTTCATTGAGGATTTTGTCTTGTTGAGCTTGTTGTTGAGTCATGTTGTTGATGGATTCTTGAAGTTGTGTATATTGTTCTCTATGTTGCTCCATCATTTTTTGTTGAAATTCCCTTTGTTGTTGAGCTTGTTGTTCTTGGAATTGAATGCATTGCCTTGAAACTCCTTCCAAAGCATTTTGAAATTGGCTTAAGTCAAAGAGGTCGGTGCTTGCTCTGTTTCTTGCCTTGCTTTCCTTCTTTTCTGTGGTCTTCTTTGGCTCTAAACAGTTGTGATATTTTCCATCCTTTGTTTAGTAATCGACTTAGCTATTGACATCCATTCTATGTCTTCATCTTCAAAGATTACCCCGGCCTTTTCACACAAACCTAGAATGGTGCTTGGATGGCCTAGCCAAGCTCCAGAGTCATTATTCTCTACTATTTCCTGAATGCTATTGGCAATGATCTCTAGAACTTTCACTTCTCCTCCTTTTATTATGCAGTGCACCATTATTTCTCTATTCACTGTAACTTCAGAGGTGTTTAAAGTGGGGAGTATTGATTTCTCACTATTTCAAACCACCCTTTAGCTTTGGGTATGAGATCACCCCTTCTCAGTTGGTTTGGATTTCCATGTGAGTCTCTTATCCAATCCATGCCCAAAACACAAAGATCACTCACTATGTCCTCACACCTTGGGTCACCATTGATCTTTTCTTCATAGCTAGCTTGGTCAAAGGACCTTGGCCTTATCTTGAGTGCTCTCATGATTGAACTCGGGTTGAAATCAACCTCCACTCCTTTTACATAGATTTTGTATGGAGGGTCATTTTCATTCTCTCTCACTGCATTTGCATAGAAGTCTTGCACAAGGGTCAAACTTACATATGGAGGTTGGTCATATAGTAGCTCCCACCTTCTTTCCCGAATTTCATCCCTTATTGAAGGGTATTCATCCTCCCAAGTTTGAAGACTATTTCGGGGACAACTTCTTTGTTAACCATCCATCCATTGAATTAAAGCTCATGGAATGGAAATTTGAATCTCTTCTCATCAAATTCGGGCTGCCCCATGGGTTGCTTCCCCTTTCTTTTCTTTGCACTGGATGATGAGGCCAATTGAATGCTAATGAGAAACAGCCGAATCCACGCCAAACTTGAAGAGTGCTTGTCCTCAAGCACGAAATAATGTAAAAGATAGAGGTAGAAGAAGAAAATAAGGCTAAATCGATATAGCAAGGGGAGAATGAAGTAGAAAGACAAAGAATTAGAGTAGTGTAAGAAGGTGGGTTTCGAAGAACAAGGCTTTGAGGAATGTGGGATTGTGGTGGTACTTGAAAGAAAAAACATGAAGAGTAATGAGGGGTAACAAGGTTTCGGGTGGGGAAGTAAGGGTGGGTAGCATGTGTATTTATTAGTGAAAAAGTAGTGAGTATGGAGGGTGATGATTTAGGTGATATGGATCTAATGGTGTGCATGCATTTTAGAGTGAGGACAAGGATTGAGAAGAACTGCAATTGGTGAGGTGAGAAGGGTTATGGCTTGGTTATTAATGTGGGAAGAAGACAAAATTACTAGCCAATGCATGTCAAGTGTGCTTCCCCATTTGAACGAAAATCAAGGCTCACATGTGACTAGTCTTGCCATAAACTGATCGAACCCTTCTCTAGCTTGTAAGACCAAGTTTTCCATCAATTCTTTCCTTAGATTCTTCCTTCAAAAATTCAAAATTCTTCTTTGTCAGAGGCGGGAAAACAAACTACTACAACTAATTCTAAAACTAAAATGTTAACTATTTAAGAATTATTATTTTCATGCACTTTCAAGACCAACATGTGACTCTATTTTTGTCCTACATGTAGCATGTGTAGAACACCAAACTTAATTTCTTATTATGCGTTATAAGAATGAAAATAATTAAATCCCAAGGTTAATCTTGTTCAATTCTTTATGAAGCAATCATAGATTGACTATGCATACACCAAACTTGGTGTTTATCATATGCTATATGTATGCTGTAAAACAAATTGCGTTACTTTTGTTTTTGACTCTTGAATTGGAAACCGACTATTAACTAACTTGACTAATCACTACTAAAGCATATAAATAAAGGATAATGAGGATGGGGTGCCTTCCATCGAGCGCTCTTTTATCGTCATTAGCTTGACGTTGCCACTGTGTTCAATGCTCAAGTTAGCTCATGAATGCTTTCCTACTTGTCCCAATTTTCACCCAAATAATGCTTCACCCTATGACCATTCATTGTGAATATTTCCTTCGAAGCTTTATCTAGGAGCTCAACATAGCCATGTGGAGAGACTCTAGTCACCAAGTAGGGACCAGTCTATTTTGATCTCAACTTGCCAGGGAAGATCTTTAGTTTGGAGTTGAACAAGAAAACCTTTTGCCCTGGCTCAAAGACTCTATTTGCAATTCTTTTGTCATACCATTTCTTAGTCCTCTCCTTGTAGATCCTAGCATTCTCATAGGCTTCCAATCTGAATTCCTCCATCTCATTGATTTGCAATAACTTCTTCTCCCCTGCTACTTGAGCATCAAGATTAAGAAATTCAGTAGCCCAAAAGGCCTTGTGTTCGAGTTCCACAGGAAGATGGCATGCCTTTTTATACACTAGTTGGTAGGGTGATCTTCCAATGGAGGTCTTGAATGCTATTCTATAAGCCCACAGTGCATCATCTAGCTTCCATGCCCAGTCCTTCCTAGTAGTTTCAACTGACTTTTCCAAGATTCTCTTAAGTTCTCTATTTGATATTTCTTCCCGGCCATTAGTCTGTGGGTGATATGGTGTTACAATTTTATGAGTCATCCCATAGCTTTAAAGGAGGGTATTCAAGTGTTTGTTACAGAAATGACTACCCCCATCACTTATTATGCTCTTGGGCACTCCAAACCTAGTGAAAATATTCTTTCTCAAGAATTGGAGAACTACATTAGCATCATTAGTGGTGATGGCAATTGCTTCTACCTATTTTGACACATAATCTACTGCCACAAGTATGTATTTGTATAAATATGATGGGGGAAATAGATTCATGAAATCTATCCCCTACACATCAAACAGTTCCACCTCCAGGATATGTTTTTAGGGCATCTCATTTTTCCTTGTTAAGTTGCCCACTCTTTGACATTCATTGCAATGCATCACAAATTCTTGAGCATCCTTGAATATTCATGGCCAGTAGAACTCACTTTGAAGAACTTTTGCAGCTATCCTCTTAGAACCAAAGTGCCCCCCGCAGCTTGATCCATGGCAATGCCATAGGATATTCTTGATTTCCTCCTCAGCTACACATCTTCTAACCATTCCATCCAAACACCTTCTGAATAAGAATGGCTCATCCCACAAGAATTATTTAGCATCATTTGGAAATTTTTTTACTTGTTGCTTTGTGTATTCTTGTGGAATCCTTCTTCCTATCTTGTAGTTTGCAATGTCTGCAAACCAATGTGTTTGTTGAATCATCAAAAGTGTTCATTAGGGAACTTTTCATACATAGGAAATGAAGAGTCTTAATTGATTTTTTGAGGAAGCCTTGATAAGTGATCTGCCACTTGATTTTCACTTCCCTTCCTATCTCTTATCTATATATCAAACTCTTGTAAAAGTAATACACATCGAATGAGTCTGGGCTTTGCATCCTGCTTTGACATGAGATACTTAAGGGCAGCATGGTCAGTGTGAACAATTATTTTAGATCCAATCAAGTAGGACTTAAACTTATCAAAGGAATAAACTACTGCTAGCAACTCTTTTTCAGTTGTAGTGTAGCTTTTTTGAGCTTCATTTAACACCTTACTTGCATAGTAGATCACATGGTGTAACTTATCCTTCCTTTGTCCCAAAACAACACCAATTGCAAGATCACTTGCATCACACATAAGTTCAAATGGAAGTTTCCAATCAGGGGGTGTGATAATTGGTGCTGTAGTGAGCTTGGATTTAAGAACCTCAAAGGCATGCTTACAATTATCATCAAAGATAAATGGTGTGTCAACCACCAACAAATTACTTAATGGTTTGGCAAGTTTTGAAAAATCTTTGATGAATCTTCTATAGAACCCAGCATGTCCTAAGAATCTTCTAATAGATTTTACATTTGTGGGTATTGGTGCACAAAAATTGTGATCATCAATGGCGCCAACAACTTGGTACGCACAATTGTAATCTCAACTCTTTATCACAACTTCGCACAACTAACCAGCAGGTGCACTGGGTCGTCCAAGTAATAAACCTTACGTGAGTAAGGGTCGATCCCACGGAGATTGTCGGCCTGAAGCAAGTTATGGTCACCTTGTAAATCTCAGTCAGGCGGATTCAAATGGTTATGGTGAATTGATAATAAAAAGATAAATAAAACGTAAAATAAAGATAGAGGTACTTATGTAATTCATTGGTGAGAATTTCAGATAAGCGTATAGAGATGCTTTCGTTTCTCTGAACCTCTGCTTTCCTGCTGTCTTCATCCAATCATTCCTACTCCGTTCTATGGCAAGCTGTATGTAGGGCATCACCGTTGTCAATGGCTACATCCCATCCTCTCTGTAAAAATGGTCCAATGCGCTGTCACTGCATGGCTAATCATCTGTCGGTTCTCGATCATACTGGAATAGGATTTACTATCCTTTTGCGTCTATCACTACGCCCAGCACTCGCGAGTTTGAAGCTCGTCACAGCCATCCCTTCCCAGATCCTACTTGGAATACCACAGACAAGGTTTAGACTTTCCAAATCTCAGGAATAGCCATCCATGGGTTCTAACTTATACCACGGAGACTCTAATATCTCGGACTCGGTCCCCTGTATTAGATATCTAAGAGATACTCATTCTAGCTTGTTTGCATGTAGAACAGAAGTGTTTGTCAGGCACGCGTTCATAAGTGAGAATGATGATGAGCGTCACATAATCATCACATTCATCATGTTCTTGTGTGCGAATGGATATCTTCGAATAGGAATAAGCTTGAATTGAATAGAAAAACAATAGTACTTTGCATTAATTCATGAGGAACAGTAGAGCTCCACACCTTACTCTATGGTGTGTAGAAACTCTACCGTTGAAAATACATAAGTGATAAGGTCCAGGCATGGCCGAATGGCCAGCCCCCTAAACATGATCAAAGGATCAAAAGATAATCCAAAGATGTAAATACAATAGTAAAAAGTCCTATTTATGCTAAAATAGTTACTAGGGTTTACAGAATTGAGTAAATGATGCAGAAATCCACTTCTGGGGCCCACTTGGTGTGTGCTTGGACTGAGCATTGAGCTTTCCACGTGTAGAGGCTTCTCTTGGAGTTGAAGGCCAGTTTGTAACCTGTTTCTGGCGTTTAACTCCACTTTGCAGCCTGTTTCTGGCGTTTAACTCCAGAATGCAGCATGGAACTGGCGTTGAACGCCAGTTTGCGTTATCTAAACTCGAGAAAAGTATAGACTATCATATATTACTGGAAAGTCCTGGATGTCTACTTTCCAACGCAATTGAGAGCGCACCATTTGGAGTTCTGTAGCTCCAGAAAATCCACGTTGAGTGTAGGGAGGTCAGAATCCAACAGCATCTGCAGTCCTTCTTCAACCTCTGAATCTGATTTTTGCTCAAGTCCCTCAATTTCAGCCAGAAAATACCTGAAATCACAGGAAAACACACAAACTCATAGTAAAATCCAGAAATGTGATTTTTATTTAAAAACTAATAAAAATATACTAAAAACTAACTAAATTATACTGAAAACTATGTAAAAACAATGCCAAAAAGCGTATAAATTATCCGCTCATCACAACACCAAACTTAAATTGTTGCTTGTCCCCAAGCAACTGAAAATCAAATAGGATAAAAAGAAGAGAATATACTATAAATTCCAAAATATCAATGAAACTTAGCTCCAATCAGATGAGCGGGACTTGTAGCTTTTTGCCTCTTGAATAGTTTTGGCATCTCGCTTTATCCATTGAGGTTCAGAATGATTGGCATCTATAGGAACTCAGAGTTCAGATAGTGTTATTGATTCTCCTAGTTCAGTATGTTGATTCTTGAACACAGCTACTTTATGAGTCTTGGCCGTGGCCCTAAGCACTTTGTTTTCCAGTATTACCACCAGATACATAAATGCCACAGACACATAATTGGGTGAACCTTTTCAGATTATGACTCAGCTTTGCTAGAGTCCCCAATTAGAGGTGTCCATGGTTCTTAAGCACACTCTTTTTTTGCTTTGGACCTTGACTTTAACCGCTCAGTCTCAAGTTTTCACTTGACACCTTCACGACACAAGCACATGGTTAGGGACAGCTTGGTTTAGCTGCTTAGGCCAGGATTTTATTCCTTTAGGCCCTCCTATCCACTGATGCTCAAAGCCTTGGATCCTTTTTATTACCCTTACCTTTTGGTTTTAAGGGCTATTGGCTTTTTGCTCTTGCCTTTTGGTTTAAAGAGCTTTTGGCTTTTTCTGCTTGCTTTTTCTTTTTCTTTCTTTTTTTTCGCTATTTTTTTTTTCTTTTTTTCTGCAAGCTTTTGTATTTACTGCTTTTTCTTGCTTCAAGAATCATTTTTATGATTTTTCAGATTATCAAATAACATGTCTCCTTTTCATCATTCTTTCAAGAGCCAACATATTTAAAATTCATAAAGAACAACTTCAAAAGACATATGCACTGTTCAAGCATTCATTCAGAAAACAAAAAGTATTGTCACCACATCAAAATAATTAAACTAGTTTCAAGGATGAATTCGAAACCATGTACTTCTTGTTCTTTTATTTTTAGAACATTTTTCATTTAAGAGAGGTGATGGATTCATATTCATAACTTTAAGGCATAGACACTTAGACACTAATAATCATGTAATAAGACACAAATATAAATAAACATAAAGCTCAGAAATCGAAAAACAGGAAAATAAATAAACAAGGAGATTAAGGAATGAGTCCACCTTAGTGAGGGTGGCGTCTTCCTCTTATTGAAGAACCAATGGTGCTCTTGAGCTCCTCTATGTCTCTTCCTTGTCTTTCTTGCTCATCCCTCATAGCTCTTTGATCTTCTCTAATTTCAGGGAGGATGATGGAGTGCTCTTGATGCTCCACCCTTAGTTGTCCCATGTTGGAACTTAATTCTCCTAGGAAAGTGTTGATTTGTTCCCAATAATTCTGTGGAGGAAAGTGCATCTCCTGAGGCATCTCAGGGATTTCATGGTGAGGAATTTCCTCATGCTCATGTTGAGGTCCATGATCTCTTATTTGCTCCATTCTTTTCTTAGTGATGGGCTTGTCCTCTTCAATGAGGATGTCTCCCTCTATGTCAATTCCAGTCGAATTGCAGAGGTGGCATATGAGGTGAGGAAAGGCTAACCTTGCCCAAGTGGAGGACTTGTCAGCCACCTTGTAGAGTTCTTGAGGTATAATCTCATGAACTTCCACCTCTTCTCCAATCATGATATTATGGATCATGATAGCACGGTCTATAGTAACTTCAGACCGATTACTAATAGGAATAATTGAGCGTTGAATGAACTCTAGCCATCCCCTAGCCACTGGTTTGAGGTCATGCCTTCTTAATTGAATCGGCTTGCCTCTTGAGTCAATTTTTCATTGAGCTCCTTCCTCACATATGTCTATGAGGACTTGGTCCAACCTTTGATCAAAGTTGACCCTTCTTGTGTAGGGGCGTGCGTTCTCTTCCATCATTGGCAAGTTGAACGCCAGCCTTACATTTTCCGGACTGAAATCTAAGTATTTCCCCCGAACCATGGTAAGCCAATGCTTTTGGATTCGGGTTCACATTTTGATCATGGTTCATAGTGATCCATGCGTTTGCATAGAACTCTTGAACCATTAGGATCCCGACTTGTTGAATGGGGTTGGTGAGAACTTTCCAACCTCTTCTTTGGATTTCAAGTCGGATCTCTGGATACTCATTCTTCTTGAGCTTGAAAGGAACCTCAGGGATCACTTTCTTCTTGGCTACAACTTCATAGAAGTGGTCTTGATGGACCTTTGAGATGAATCTCTCCATCTCCCATGGCTCAGAGGTGGAAGCAATTGCCTTCCCTTTCCTCTTTCTTGAGGTTTCTCTGACCTTAGGTGCCATTGATGGTTATGGAAAAACAAAAAGCTATGCTTTTACCACACCAAACTTAAAATGTTTGCTCGTCCCCGAGCAAAAGAAGAAAGAAGGTAGTTCTATATAATAGAAATCTCCATTGCTTTTTGTGACTAGCTGCTCGCTATTCTATTCTGGTTCTTTCTCTTTGATCTTGTACTGTCTGATTATCCCATTAATATCTATATTATTTCTGTTTTGGGCCTCTTCTTTAACTTCCTCTTCTGTGTTTTTCTTTCTTTTTTCTTCAGCCATGTTTTTATTAAATTTCTTTAATAGTTGTCCAATAATTAAGTTCTTTTCTTCTTCAATTGGTCCACTTTTACTTTGTTCTCTATTTCTATTGGGTCTTTGGTTGATGAAAGCCCATGCCTTTTTTTTTGTGATATCTATTCTTCTCATACTTGGCCCACCTTTCTCTCTACTCCTCCTAGGAATCTTGTTACTATCCTTCCAATTTTCTCCTACCTTTCCTAATTCCCTGACATCTTTCACCTTTCTCATTGCTACTGATTCACTGACTTGCTAATTTTCTAGAATGACATTTTTCTTTTTCCCTTTTTTCCTAGTTTGCTATTCCATTGCCTACATTCAAGATATTGTTATTTCCATCACCGTTCATTTCTCCCACATTAATCCCTTCATCTTGACCTTGAACTTCCTGTATTGCCACCTGTCTCCCTTCCATTTGCTCCTATGAATTTGCTCATCTGTCCAAAAATTTTAAAGGCACTAGCTTGAGAACTTCTTACACCCCTACACTTGACTCTCCTTTATCTCTCTATGATTGTTTTTTTAGTCACTCTCATCCTTGCCAACTTCATTCACGCGCCTCCCATAATTCCTCCACCCAATTGTTGTGTTTTGGTGCACAAAATTAGAACTCACACAACTTCACCGGTAAGTGCACCGAGTCATCCAAGTAATACCTCAGGTGAGTGAGGATCGATCCCACGAGGATTGTTGGATTGAGCAAGCGGTAGTTATCTTGCTAGACTTAGTCAGGTGAAAAGTAAAGAGGGTTGTTGTTATTGTAGGCACATAAATCAAGAAAGTAAAGAAAAGCAATTAAAGATTGGTGAAGAGATAATATATGGAAGCAGTTAAGGTCTCGGAGATGTTTATCTTTCTGGATTAATACTTCTTACTAACTGTTTTAACAATGAACAATTCATTCCATGGCAAACTGTAAATGGTTAATCCTAATCTCTCAGTGATTGATCTCATCTGATCCTACTAAAATGCCACAGACAAGGTCAATTACTTTCGAATAAGAGTATGAAGCTCCGTATTCTAGTTTATTCTACAAAGGCCCTTAGTCACCCCAGATCCTGGCTGAACAGATGTTCCCATGTCCCCAACAAGTTGTGGATTAGCCGTCTAGGAGGTGTGTTCTCAAGCTGCAGTTCGAGTGATCTTTGGTCGAGCATCCCCAGAACTCATGTAGAAAAAGGGTCATACTTTTATTCCACCCAGTTTTATTAGTATGAAAAATAAGTCACACCTTAGAATGGAATCAAACATATATATTAAAATAGAAAAGTAATGATATTAATCCATAGGAATAAACAGAGCTCCTAACCTTAACTAGGGGGTTTAGTTGCTCATAACTTAGAAAACAAAAAGATAGTAAAGAAGATCTGAAGTAATGTGTCTATAAAACCTAAATGATCTCCTCTTTAAATAGTAAATACTAATCCTAAAAGATGTTAATTTAAATTTAAAAGTTACAAGGATAAGATAAAATAAGCTAAGGAGTGCTAAAATCCACTTTGGGGCCCACTTGGTGAGTGTTTGGGCTGATTCCTGACGTTCAACTTCAATTCTGGGTGTTGAACGCCCATAGGGGAGGTGAGCTCGCTAGTTCCTACTCCCTGGCTGGCATTGAACGCCAGTTTTGGGTGTTCAACGTAGGGGGTTGTTCCTTCTTGGGCGCTAAACCCCAGGTTTAGACGTTTAGCACCAGATTTGGCAGTGATTATGGAAAATAAGTATAAACTATTATATATTGTTGGAAAGCGCTGAAAGTTAGCTTTCTAACGTCATTAAAACCGTATCAATTGGACCTTTGTAACTTAAGTTATGCTTGTTTGAATGCAAGGAGGTCAGGATTAACAGCATCTGCTATCCTTTCTTTGTCTCTGCACAAGACTCTGCCAAATTCTCCCGAAATTCACCTAAAAAATATAAAAACAACACAAAAACTCAAAGTAACATCCAAAGATGAATTTTGTACTAAAACATAGTAAAACGTAATAAAATCTAACTAAAAACACTATAAAAACAACTAAAAAATGGTATAAGATGCTCACGCATCATGTTCCTCCTTTCTCCTCTTGATTCCTGCCTTGCTTGCCTCACTCTCTATTGACCTCGGCCTTGGAGTTGTGAGTTCTGGTCCATATCTGGGGATATCTAGGTTTACTAATGACATAACTAGCTCCTCAACACATGCTCTTTTATCGTGCTCAATTCTTCCATGCTTATAACAATAATCATATAGTTTTTCATACTTAAATTCAGTCCATGAGTGGCTTCCATCATTTTTTTAAACCAAAATCCTATTTTTAGAGGTGTTTGAACATTTAGTTCCACTCTTGACCCTCAAAAAGCATCTAAGTACATTTCCTTCAATAGAGAAATTTTCAACACTTATCACTCTCTCTACTATGGCTCCTATTTTTTCAGCATTTTTTATATTAATTTTATCATAAGGTAACCCATGTATTTGAACTCAAATAAGAAGTTGATTGTAGTTTACCTCATCAATAGACAGGTTTGAGCTCCATCATTAAAGACTCAACATATGACCTTCTATTCTCTATGATCCACCATCATACGCTCTTCTTGCTTCTTCTTGACTTTTGAAATTTAAGATGAAGGAGTTTGGTCCTGCATTGGTGATTAACAGTCTCTGCAAATCTCCTCCCATATTGAGAATCATTTTTGTGCATTGTGATTGTATTGAGCACCTATCCTGTTAACACTCGGCCAACTAGTTTCTGGTCTGTGTTATCTTCTTATTGAGCCGGAGACTTCTCCAGGTCTAGAACATCCTCTTCCATGCCTATATTTTCTATACATTCCATGACTTGCCTTGTTGAATTGTATCTCTTATATTATTACGTCTTCCTTAGTTGTTTTGTGATTGTTATTATATTTGTAATTGAACTAAACTTGAGAAATTGATATAATTAATAGCTTCGCTTGTCGAAACAATAAACACTACAAGAAAAACACCCATTCAGCCATACTTTTTTTAGGCTATATTTGAAAAGCGTAGCCTATTTCTAAAATAGGCTACGCTTTTCTCCGTGTTTCTTTTTTGTAGGAGAATAGGAAACAGATTTGTAGCATCACTTGAAAAGTGTAGTCTTAGGTATTATAAATATCACTTATAAAGCGTAGCCTTATCTTAGAAGCTGTGGGTTCACTTTTTACACCAAAAAATATACTTTCAAAGAGTAACCTATTTGTCAGGTTTTAGGTGCGCTTTAAAAGTGTTGCCTAATGTATCTCAGGTTAAATGTCCAACACTTAGTAAATTTTTTTCAATTTTCAGCAAATGATACACATATAAACACTTAGCCAAATAAAATGAAAACATAAAACCCCACCTTGGCTTTTCCCTTCTTCGCGCCACCCCCAACCCAGAGAAGATTGCGCACCATCACCACTCATCACCCCCAAATCAGAGAAGATTCTGCGCCATCACCACTCACTGTAACATCCCTAATTTCTAACCCTAAATCCCAAAATCCCCAAAATTAACTCAGAAAATCCTAATTTCTCCAATTCCTAACCCTAACAGCCGCAACCTCACCCTCCTTTAACGTAACAAACAAAAGCAGCCACTATAGAGAGAAGAGGGATCGGGAGAAGAAGAAGAGAGAGGAAAGGCCTGCCCAGCCGTCACCACCGCAGCGCCGCTGCAACTATTGCCACCTTCAGAGCTACGGAAAGTCATCCTCCCTACCGTTGAATGCCGCCGTCGTGTCGCACATGAGAGAGAGAGAGACAGATTCGAGAGGAGCTACCCACGATCGCTGCCGTCGAAGCCAGGCTCGTCGCCGTCACCACCCACGAAGCTGCGAGGAGCTGCTGTCGTGCTCGTGTCGCTGTTCGCCGTCGAGCTTCCCTCACCTTGAGCCGTCGATCTGTCGCCACCGCTACAATGGCTTGTCGCTAGAGCCACGACTGTCACTAAGCTTCCGTCGCCGCTGCCGTTCAAGCCGTTGCTGCCGTCGATTTGGAGTTGCTGCGATTGGAGCCACAAGCGAGGGTGAGTTGCTACTGCCCTGTTGCCGTCCTAATCATATTCAACGTCCGCTTCCCAGAGCTGTTTCTGCCCTTGAGTTCGTTGAGTTCGGATTTCTTGTGCTACTGTAACTGTCATTACTGCTATGGGAACCAACGTTTCTATTTAGCTGCTGCTGAAGGTCTTCCACCATCACTGGAGCTGCCCAGAATCATCGTGGAAGCTACCAAGATATATGGTTGATTTCTAATTATGCCAAGACATCATCACTAATTAAATTTTATGTTGATTTTTTTTAATTTTATTTTATGTCCTGGCTGCATTATAACTTGTGAATCCCATTTCCTTTTTAATATTCAATGTTTTGACAAACTGCCATGGTTTATAATCTATTGATACTTGCCTTTTTAAATTATAGGAGGGTTTAAAAGTCAGAGAATTTCTAGGAAGCAACTTTTAGTGGATTTATTTTAATCTATATATTAATGATCGTGATGTTTTTTTGTTTTGTTAATGGATAATGAGGTTTTGGTGTTGATGTTGTTGTGGTTCTGGTTTACTGTTAATGATGCTGTGATTTTCAATGGAGGTATGGAGGGCTTGTAGTGTAGAACTGTGTCCCATATTGTGAAGGTTTGAAGGATGGTAGTTAGGGTCTATCATAAGGGAGTGATATGAGCTTATGAATGAATCTGGTTTGCCATGTTACCAGGTTTAGTTATTAAGTAATTGAGCTGAGCTGTAAGTTTGACAAATGAAATGGTTTCCTGCTAGCGCCAAAAGGGCTATTTCCGTCGGAGCCAAAATATTATCGAGGACCAAAGCTGAAAGTTGCCATCATTGGAGCTGGGCTTGCTGGCATGTCAACTGCAGTGGAACTCTTGGATCAAGGACACAAGGTTCAGCTCCTTTAATCTTTAATATCACACTTCCTCCATTTCATATTTTATAAGTCATTTTGATACTTTGATTTATGAATATATGTGAAAAGTCAAAGCGAATTAACAGTATGGAATGAAAAAAATGTTATTTTGAAATTGGATGTTATGGTGTACATGGTAAACTTGATTTTTGAAGCAAAGGGGAGTGATTTGGTCAATTTCTTAACACAATTATGGTGTTAAATTTATTAGGATATTCTAGCTAATGCATTTTATCTAGTGTGTTTACTTCTAATTGCTCTCGTTCAGGTGGATATATATGAGTCGAGGACTTTTATTGGTGGGAAAGTTGGTTCTGTTGTTGATAAGAAAGGAAACCAAATTGAAATGGGACTGCATGTCATTTTTGGTTGCTACAACAATCTCTTCCGATTGATGAAAAATGTTGGTTTTTGCTTGTAGCCATAATTCAAGTTCTTCATCATCTTTAGCAGCTGTATTCTTTCTCAACTCTTTTCCTGGTTATGAACATATTACAAGTGTCACTTCTATCAAGAACGAGAACCTCTATTATTGACTTCACTTGATGTGTTCATTTTCATTGTGTATTCATTCATTCCACTTGCTTTTTCTTTTTCTTTACCTGGAATAGGTAGGTGTAGATAACAATCTACTCACAATTTTGTAAACAAAGGGGGAGGTCAAATTGGAGGTAGTGCAGATAACAATCTACTCACAATTTTTTAAACAAAGGGGGAGGTCAAATTGGAGGTATATTTTGGGCTGTAATACTGAGTTTTGTTCTTATTGATTATTCTCTTCTTGCTTTCTCTCTTATTCCAATTGTACTACACCTTACGAAAAGATAATAGTTATATTGCCACTTAGTTATAGTAAATAGCCCAATTATTGGGTTTGAATTGCTAGTCTAGTTTTATTGAAAACTATAGATGAAATTACTAAATCGGATACCTTTTTTTTCCAATGTTGAACAGAGAGTAATAGCAGGGGAATCGTCTAGTTCCATTGAGAAGCATTTAGTTTCTGTCGAGGCAAGATTAGAAATTTCACTTCCTTTCTTGACAAAGTTACAGTGGAAACAAATGCTGTCAGCCTTGATTAAAATTGTTCTTCACACTTATTTCAAGCTGGTTTCATTTCTGGTTATAAACTGAATGGTAGAAAAAAATTATGTAGTTTCATCTTTGTTTTCTTTGTGTCTGTTGTGCAGGTTGGCACTTCGCTATTTCAATTTATTAAAGGTAAAGGGTAAAGCTAGTTTTAAATTTATGTTTGTCTTTTCCTACTACATTGCTTTGCCAACTTGAAGTAGATAAAGTTAAGTAGAAAATGAAAGGGAGGGTGCCTATTACATGGATAAACAATTTCTTACATAGTTATAAATAGAAAACAGATTATGGGCTAGGCTGAAAACACAATTAATAATGCATAGAGAAATTTTAAATGGTTTTGTCTCTTGGATTAATAATGCATAGAAAATTACTGAGCTTAAGACACCGTATGACCCTATGATTTCTTGAAATTGTTGATTTCCATTGTTGTTTGGTACACTACTTACATTGCTGTTGCAGTTCTTGATTCCTTTTGTGCTGTTAATTGTCTTTCAGGTTCCTGGGCTTCAAAGAGGTCAGGGGAGATTGCTCAGGATTCGAATTATACAAAAGTGTTAAGGTTATGCACAACTTGTTATAGGTCCTGCTAGCAGTGGCAAGGTAATTTACTGTATCATCTCATTTGTGTATTTCTTGTCCGCAGTGGATTGTTTGGTAAATAATGATGGATTGGTTTGGGTGATAAATATCCTATTGGCAGTAAAGTTCAAGCTGTTTGGAGTGAAGATAGGGAATGGTATATTCAGCAATTAATTTCCTTTTCTTTGTCCATTTATTCAGCAATTAGTATGATGATCATATATATTTTAGTATTTCAACTCAGTTTGTGATCTTACGATTTTGGTTTAGTTAATTTCTATTTACACTTTTTTGTGCACCTTTAGAAGAATTTTTTTGTTTAAACTTCTTAAAAGTGCAAGTATTTTTGCAGCAACCCTGCTCGGAATGAACACTGATACAATTGTTAAGGCCAAGAGTTTTCTTGATGGTGATGAAGCTCAGCATGAAAAAGATGTGTTTGAGAAGAATCTGGCGCTTCAGAACATTTTTTAGTCATTATGCCAAGATTAGAAGATTAACGATTTTCTGTTTGTTAAGCTCTTTTCGGATATAGAGTGCAATCTTTGCATTTTAATTGATATGTGATACAAGTTTCATGTGACTTAAATTATCTTAAGTTATATTTTGATTGTTAATTGCTTCTTAAGATTATGTCTTTGAATTGTGTAAGGATAATTTTTATTATTTAAAGAAATTATTTAGTATAATTATGTGTTAAATTTTATTAATTAAAAATGTAGAATTATATATGTAATAAAATTATTAAATATTTTGTATAAAAACAATTATTAGAATATTATATACATACAAAAAATTAAAAAAAATAAAAAAAATAATGAGGGATCTAAGGCTACACTTATATAGAGTAGTTATGGTTATACAGAAAATTAAAAAAAAATAATAATAAAAGACCTAAGGCTACACTTATATAGAGTAGCTATGATATACAATGTGGCTACGTTATACAGGTGATGCAGTAGCCTTGAAAAGCGTAGTCTATTCTGGTAAAAATGGATGTTGAAAAGCGTAGCCTTTGGTCCTAGACAACATCACTTGAAAAGCGCACCCTATTTCTAAACGCTAAAAGCGTAGTCCTTGGTGCAGAAAAGCGTAACCTTTGAGAATAGGCAACGGTCAAATAGGAATCACCCCAAAAAACGTAGCCGTAGTCTAAAAAATGTAGCCGCAGTCTAAAGCATCACTTTTTTTTATTTTTGTCTACACTTTTTAAGTGTACCTGAATGGGTATTTTTATTATAGTGAAAACTCCACTCCTGGAGAGCGTAAGGCTCCACTTTTGAAGAATTTAGGTGCTTTTTTCCTATTTACTAATGTTGAACTCCAAGTCTTAGCTAAACGGACTCCTACATTCTTGTCCTGGAACTTTGTTCCAACTTTGAGCTCAGATTGCATCCTTATCTAGATCGGGTTTGGGCCCAAAATGGTCTAGCTTCTACTTCAACTGTTGAAGCTCATATTGTCCCATAGGCCATAACGAATGAGTTCTTGATATCTTTACCGTACGAATTTTTCTTGCTTCGGTTACATAGCTTTTATCAACTCCTATTGTTGACCTAAACTTTTAATTAATTTTGCTTCAACAATATATATCATATAACTTCAATTTAAGGGAACTGATTAATAATCTTAGTTGTAGTTACCAACCTAATGTTTTAATTTAAGTCAAATTATGATAAAAGTCTTGTTAATCCCCCCCCCCCCCTCCATTTGTTCTAACGTTCATGCATGGTAAAAATGTTTGCATATGGTTATAGGTGGAGCTCATGATTATTGAAGGGACAAGGAGATCATCATTTGTTTATTGTTGGAAACGTGAGAACAGACAAATGCCTATTATAACGTATATCTCCAACTAACTATGCTCTCTTATGGAATTTGAGTCTTAACTTACACTTAAAAGTTCAAATGCAATAAGACAGACTCAGAATCAAATAATTACATGGGCTTGTAACGTGCACTTAAAGATATTCCGTGAAGTTGAACTTATTAATATGTAAAACAACAAAATCGTTGTCACGTGCAGCCCCTCTGCAATTTTTCCATATTTTTTTTAAGTATAAAAGTCGAGATTTGATTTTTGGTGCGTGACTGTTATTTTAGATTTTTTATTTTTATAAATTAAATAAATATAATAATTATCAAAATAAATAATTTTAAAAATATTTACCGAAATAAATATCCTTCTCTTATCTGGTTTACATTATAAATGAGCTAATTTTGCATGTATCTCATTTACACTGTAAATGAGATAATGCGACATGTGTTTATGTCGTTTACACTGTATCTCGTTTATACTGTATCTCGTTTACACACTGAGATAAGAGAATGGTATTTATTTTAGTAAATATTTTTAAAATTATTTATTTTAGTAATTATTATATTTATTTAATTTATAAAATAAAAAAGAGAGCCACTCAGATAAAGACGCTAAAAATGTCATTTTATAAAGATGTTTTTTAATAATTAAAATTTAACATATATAATCGATTAAATCGAGTTATTTTTGTCAAAATTAGACTAGACAAATTAATTTAAACAAAAAATGGTGAATCAAATCTTGAACTGGTCTAAATTAATATTATTTTTTTTTATAGAAAATGACTATAATACCCTATTATATTATAGAAAATGACTAAAATACTTCTATTATATATATATATATATATATATATATATATATATATATATATATATATATATTAATTTTTAGAATCTTAAATTTTAGCCTTTTATTTTTCTATCGTAGGGTTAGGATTTAAAATTTTTAAAATATATATATATATTTATATATATATATATATAATAAGATTATTTTAATCATTTTTTATAAAAAAAAATAATATTAATTTAGATCAGTTCAAGATTTGATTCACCATTTTTTCAGTTAAATCAATTTGTCTAGCCTAATTTTAACAAAAATAACATAATTTAATCGATTATATATGTTAAATTTTAATTAATAACTATCTGAGTACTAGCGATAATAAACATCTTCCCAAAAGTTTAAACTGATTTTGGGGTTCACCCCCAATCGAACTTTTGACCTTTCGAATCTAGCGCTCTAATACCATGTCATGATACCACTCATCCCAAAAGTTTCAGTTGATGAGAAAAGGTAACACTAATGATTATATCTTTAATACTCCCTAAACCTCTATTGTACACATTGTATAAATATTCCATTGGCTCCTCATACTTTCCCTAAGAAAAAAATACCTTTAAAAAAAGACGTTTTAGACGTGTGACTCCCAATAAAAAAATCCCTGTTATTTTGCTTCGGACGAATGTGAAACAGCAAATTTTTAGTTACCCGTACTTTTAACCCCTTCCTTTTTATCGGTAATAATTACCGTAATGTAAGTAATGTAAATTTTATTAAGAGGGTGTGACATTTCACGTGCTAAATCGTTAGTAATTTGGACTTATTAGTTAGTTTGATTCGATATGTTATTTGATATGCTGTATTTAGGCTTGATTATGTTACCGAGTAAAATTTAAATACCTTCAAGGCTTCAAGTATTAAAAATTAGAAAAATATTTTGTGTTTGGGTGAACAGAGATCACGGACTTGTACTGACATTTCTCTATCAAAGTAAAGAAAAGGCAATTTTCAAGAAAGAGTTGCAAATTAATTACTATTACAATAATAAAGCACGTCTAAACTAATAGAGAAAGAATAGGAACTATTTTTTTTTCTTTTACTTCGAATGATTTTTTTTTTTAGAATTTTTGGTTTAATTTTTAGTATTAAAAATAAAAAATTTAAAATAAATAAAAAATAAAAAAATTAATTAATATTAACTAAAAAAAACTTAACATTGGCTCCCTAAAATTTTACTCATACTAATATTCAGAAAAAGAGCCTATTTGTTTAGCAAAATGTTCCATTCTCTTTTTACCTTTTTAGGCTTTTTTTCCCCATATTACTTCTTCTTCTTCTACTTTTATTTTGTAGTTTTTATTCTACAATGTCTTTCCCATCTTATTGTTGTTTTCTTTTGTCTCTTTTATATATACTTAGCAAGCTTGTTAGTACGTAAGCTTTCAAATTTTTGTTTTTAAATTACAACCTTCTTCTACTTTTTTTTTTTTATTATTCATAAAGTACAAATTGTCTATAATAGTAAATTTTGGGTGTACTAATAAGTGAGTACTGTATTAATAGCATTATCATTTATGTCACTTATGTCATTTTTAATTATGGTTATTTTTAATATATTACTAGCGTAAAAAGAAAAATTATACTGTAATTTCATTAGTCTAATATGAAAAATTATATAATTTTTATCGTGTATTGTTAATTTTTATTATTAATTAAAAATATAATGCTATATATAAAACTTGTAATATTATTCAATAAAAACATAAAATAAAGACATATTAACCGGTTAAAAAATTATAATTACATTTTGGTTAACCAATTTAACAAAACAATTTAAAAAATTAGTTTTTAACCGGTTAACCAAAATCAAAACTAAATTTAAAAAATTTTAGTTTGAAATTTTTAGATTAAAAATTTTATTTTTAAAAAGATTTTTTTTTTGTAAAAAAATCAGTTTTTTGTCCAAAAATCAGTTTTATTTTTTCCAAAACCAATTTTTTTATTCAAAAACCATTATTTTTAATCGATTTTTATTTTCATAATCAATTAAAAATCAATTTTTAAATTTTTTAACTGGTTAATAACCAATTTTATCATATAAAACTAATTTCGTTAATTAACTGAATATTAAATTTTTGGTTAACCAAAAAATAAGTTTAATTTTTGGATTAACCAAATCATGTACAACCCTATCTCACACGCGATAAAACAGTTATGACCTCCAACGTCCGAATATTACTAAATCAAGACATAGTGGTGGTGTTGACGCATTCGACGTCATACACCCTTTTACATTTGTCATGTAACACTTTTTTTAAGGGTAATTTATAATGATAAATAAATAGAATTTAAAATACGTAGATATTTTAAACTAAAATTAGTTACACATCCTATCTTCAACACCTGTATATAAATCGAATTAAATTGACTCAATTTATGCTATTTATATGGTAAATCGAATAAATCAAGTCAATTTCATTCGATTTACAATGTATATGCTGTATAAGTATTAAATCAAATCAAGTTTCAGTTTCACACTTATACCCATATGTGACAAATGTAAAATCCGCTATTTTTAATGTGTTTTTGTTGTACATCCAAGCATTTTTGTCAAATAATCTAACTAAATTGGTCTAAACCCCACAAAAATCACTCACTCAACGTGTGCATGAATCACACATTTTTTCTTCTTCTTCGTGTATTTCCTCCTCTTCTTCGTTCTTCTATTATAGTTGCTGTCGTTTTTTTTATTTCTTCTCTACCTTTTAGTGTCATTGAATTCTTTGTCTGATTTTTTTCTCTTTTTGTTGTTTTTATTTTTCTTAAAAGGGTGAAACGAGAAAAAAATTATGAGAAGATAAAATAAGAAGGAGAAGATATAGATGAAAAATAAAGAGGTTGACAACGATGCTGAAGAGGAGGAGGAGAATTTTGAATTGTAGCGAATTTATTAGAAAAATAGCACTAAAAATTTTTACGTGTGACACAGAAAATTTTTAAATTTTGACACAGAAATTTTTTAACTATGATATAGGAAATTTCTTAACCAATTAGAAGTTATCAGAAACAAAAATAGCATCGAAATTTATTAATCTTGACACAAAAAATTTTTTACTGTGACACATGAAATTTCTTAACTAACTAAAAGTTATAAGAAAATTTCTTTACTTATGGTAAATAATGTACTTTTCTTATCATTGAACTTTTTATGATTTTAGTCTTCTTAACAAGGTGAAACAAGAAGAACTATGAGCAGCTAAAATAAGAAGGAAAAGATGAAGAAAACAAGAAGAATATGATGACAACTTATTCAAATTCAAAAACTAAATCTAATCTTATGTTTAGGAGGATAAGATAACAACTTATCCAAATTCAAAACAATAATTCAAATTTAATCTTAAACTAAATCTTAACAACCAAATCTTATCTTTCTAGAAGAGGTTGTTGCTAACTAATCATTTAAATCTTGAATCTTGAATTGAATTGAAGCTTTTTAGGATTTGAATTCGTAATTGGTGCTGGCCTCTTCATTTGGGCGCTGGCCTTGAAGAATATTGGCGCTAGGCTTGATGTGTGGGCTTGAGTGTAGGGGCGCTTGACGCTAGGTTTTGGCGCTGGGTGCCCAATACTTGTGATTTTGGTAGAGCTGGGTGCCAACCTACTTTGCCTTTTCCCAGGCGCGAAGATGCTGCACTTGGAATGGAGGAGTTGGGTGCCCAAATTGGACGCTAGACTTGGCGATAAGGGTGCTGGGCGCCAGTCCCTGGAGCTAGGCTCCGAATTTTGGGCTCCCAACTTGGAGTTTAGGTGTTGGGCTTGGCCTCTTGAAGCTTGGCACTACCAAACCTTGTGTTTTCTTCTAAATTTCATCCTGATTTGCTTAATTATATCCTGAAAATATAATTATTCTAACACAACTCCAAACATGTGATTAGTCATCAAAATTACTACAACAAATTCGGGTTGAGGCAATAATAAACCCATATTTTATGATATATATTGTGCTCAATTCAAGATATTTATTCAACCCTTCACCCATTTATTCATGTAAATTGCATGGTTTTACTTTCCCTTCCTTATTATTTGATATATGTGAATTACATGTTTCCTATGCTTTGAAATTATTTATTTTAATTACCTTTTATTACCATTCGATGCCGTGATTTGTGTGTTAAGTAGTTTCAGATATTCTAAGGCAGGAATGACTTAAAGGATGGAAAGGAAACATACAAAAATGGAAGGAAAGCATAAAATGGAGTTTTTGAAGAAACTGACAGCGACGCGAACGCATGGACGACGCGGCCGCATGCCTAGCGCGAAAAGACAGCGACGCGAACGCGTGACTGACGCGGACGCGCGCTATGAGCAGAACACAGATGACGCGGACGCATGACCTAAGCGAACACGTGACAAGGAAAACTCCAGATGACGCGACCGCGTGACCCACGCGGACGCGTGACAGACGTCACGCACCAGAAATTACAGAAAACGCTCCCAGCAATTTCTGAAGCCCTTTTTGGCCCAGATCCAAGTCCAAAAGGCACAGATTAGAGGTTATGAAGTGGGGGAATGCATCCATTGAGGGAAATCTCCAATTATTCACTTTTCATAGTTTAGATGTAGTTTTTAGAGAGAGAGGTTCTCTCCTCTCTCTTAGGTTTTAGGATTAGGATTTCTTATTATTTCAATTTAGTATTCCAACTCCTCATCAGGTTCAACATTCCTTTGCTTTATATTTCTCTTTTATTTTTAGATACTTTAATGCTTTCCTTTAATTACTTTCGTTGCCAAATTGGCTTATGAACCATTCATGTTTAAATTTGTTTTTCTATTTAATATAATTTGAGGTATTTCAGAATTATGACTGCTCTTCTTTATTTATATTAATAATTTATATTTTCTTCCTTTTGGCTTTGGTTGATTAATTGGTAACTCTTGAGTTGTCAACTCATCGTGACTGATAATTGTTATTTTTACCAATTGAATTAAACTCCAATAACTCTAGTCCTTTCTTAGGAATTGACTAGGACCTGAGGATCAAACTAATTGGCCCACTTGACCTTCCTTTGCTTTAGTAAAGGCTAACTAAGTCGGATTAAAACTCAATTTTCATCACCATTGATAAGGATAACTAGGATAGGAATTCCAAATTTTCATACCCTGCCAAGAGTTTATTTCACAGTTCTTTATTTATTTTATTTATCATTTAAATTATTTGTTCCTTACTTTTAAAACCCCAATTTACAAAACTCATAACCAATAATAAGAACTTACCTCCCTGTAGTTCCTTGAGAAGACGACCCAAGGTTTGAATACTTCGGTTATCAATTTTTAAGGGGTTTGTTATTTGTGACAACCAAAACGTTTGTAAGAAAGGACTTTTGTTGGTTTAGAAGCTATACTTGCAACGGAAATTTATTCTGAATTCTAGACCACGCAAAAGTTCCTCTCTCTTCAAAATGGCGCCGTTGCCGGGAAACTGCAATCGTGTACCTTATTATTGGTTATTGTAAATATTTTTTTTATTTGTTTAATTGTTTTTGTTTTTCCTTTTTACCTCTTTTAGCTACTATGAATTCTCACCCCTCTCGCTTTGAGTTTAGTTCTAATATTGTTGAAGGGAACGGAAGTTATAGCAGGAACATGTATCAAGGTCAGAGAAATCAAAGATGGATGGAGCTAAGAGGATTTGATCAACCCTTTAGGCAACAACACCCTCCAAGATATCATGGACAAAGATCATTCTACAATGCAAACCAAGCTAATAGATATGGTGGACAACCTTGTAACTACCAACAAGCCCCACCCTGTACCTATAGACCATCCTCTCAACATAACTTTGAACCACCACACTCACAAGCTCCTTTTTACCATTCACCACCATCTGATCCTTATTTATCCCAATTCCAATCTAATTACTCCCAAACACCACCACTTCCCTATGTACCATGTCCAAATCCATCACCTCGAGAATCACAGGTTCGCCTCAAGGAAACAGTAGATCAACTTCATACTACCCTTCATCAGCTGGAGCAAGCAATACATCAGTTATCTTCCAGACGTTTAGACCCTCAAGGAACTCCAATAGCTTTATGTGGAGAATCTAATGACAACGTAGCATGAAGGAGACACTAGAAACCCTAGTGGGCAGTAATGAGCATGACTTTGTTCTGGAACAATTGGAGGAAGCTCAAATTATCCAAGAAGAAGAAGTACTGATTGAAGATTTAGAAGATGCTGAACCTCCATGGGAATCCAGAGTTGTGAAAAATTCCGTCAAGGACGTTACAATTAATGCTAAGGAGGGTAGTGCACAACCCCCAAAGCAGGTATTTCATGAAGAACTAGACGGAATAACCCAAGACGCACGTTTCCTTGATGATAGTAGCCTCAAGTCAAGTTCTCCTAGTAATGAACTTGCATCCGCAAGTGAATTCTCTGAGATTGAAGAACCTTATCCAAGTGAATACAAAGATGATGTCGAGGTAGATTTTTCTCAACCTCCAACTTATGACTTGAGTGATGCGGAAGATGTCGAAGACTTTGATCAAGACGTGGTTGCATTTGAAGAATTTTGCAAAGAAGTGGAGGAATTCACAGAAGATTACAAGGGAGTAGAACTTACAGAACCACTGGAAACACCTATCCCAAGGCCATTACCACCCAGTACAAGCTTCAAGTGGGTACAATCCTTAACCTTTAACTTTATTTTTCCACTTAAATATGGTTTGCTTGAAACAGATAGCCAGCTTAGAGCTCTTTGCGGCTTTAAGAGTAAGAGGGAAATGGCTCGTACTCAAAGCTGGTGCACAAGGTTCAATAAGGTTCCACGCTTCAATTCGAAGTGCACGGATTGGTATCATGTTCGATCGAATGGATCTCGGGAAACGTTTGGTCATCTTGGTGAGAATACAATTTCTAAACCGCCCGGATCGAAGAATATAGATCAAGACAAAGGCAGATTTAAAAGCAAAGTTTGGGATCCTGGAAAATATTCTGAAATTCGTCACTCCGGGAGCCTGAGAATCTGTTTGAAGCTGCTCAGAAGCTTTACATGCCTAGTTTGGGATCCCGGAGGCTGTTGGCATTCCAAACATTGGTGGAGATTTCTGGATGAATATAAGCACAAGCCATCATAACAGGAAGCTCATCTAATGTCCAACTTAAGGACTTTAACTAAAAGTGCTAGGTGGGTGATAAACCCATATTTCATGAGTTCTTTTGTGCTTAATTTGAGTGATTTATTCAATCCTCCACCTACTTATTCATATTAACTGCATGGTTTTACTTTCCCTTCCTTATTATGTCATATTGTGAAAAACATGTCTCCTAAGCTTTGAAAATTAATTATTTTAATTACCTTTATTTCCATTTGATGCCATGATTAGTGTGTTGAGTAGTTTCAGATTTTCTAAGGCAGAATGACTTAAAGGATGGAAAAGAAAACATACAAAAATGGAAGGAGAAGGCAAAACGGAACTTTGAAGGAAACTGGTTTCACGCAATCGCATGGACGACGTGATCGCGTGCCAGAAGCGAAGATGCAGCGACGCGGCCGCATGACTGACGCGACCGCGTGACATAAGCAGAACGCATACGACATGGACGCGTGACTGACGCGACCGCGTGGCAAGGAAAAGCTCCGAATGACGCGACCGCGTGACCCACGCGGACGCGTGACAAAGGCCACGTATCAGAATTTATAGAATACGCCCCCAGCGATTTCTGAAGCCCTTTTTGGCCCAAATCCAAGTACAGACAGCATAGACCAGAGGTTATAAAGTGTTGGAATGCACCCATTCAAAAGAGAGCTCGCATATATTTTACTTTTCAATGATTTAGATTTAGTTGAGAGGGAGATCTTCTCCTCTCTCTCTTTTAGGATTAGGATTTAGGATTTCTTCTTGCTTTAAGAGTGACTCTCAATCCAGGTTTTACGTTCCTTTGTTTTAGCTTCCTTTTACTTTTATTTATTCCAGCACATGAATTGATCAGTGAATTTATGAATTTCTTCCATGTTATAGATTGTTATCTGAATTAATAATATTTGAGGTATTTTCAGTTTATGATTGTTCTCTTTGATTTAAGTTACCATTGCTTCCCATCTAAGGATATTTTTATTATTCCAGCAATTTTACTTTTTCCCCTTTTGGTCCTGGTTAAGAATTCAGTTACTCAACAGTTATTAAACTCAACATAATTGATAATTGTTATCTTACTAATTGAGCTGAACTTAAGTAATCCCAACCTTTTCTTAGGAAATAAATAGGATTCAAAGGTCAATTTAATTAGTCCCTTGACTTTCTGTTGCCCTAATACAGGTTGATCAAGTGGAGTTTAGATTCAACTTTCATTATAGTTGAGAGAGATAACTACGTTGGACCTCCAACTTCTCTTACCTTGCCAAAAGTCTGCTTTACAGTATTTATTTATTTTAATTACCATTTACTTTACTTGTCATTCAAATTACTTGCTTTTCATCTTCTAAACCCCGATTACAACCTTTATAGCCAATAATAAGAACACACTTCCTCGCAGTTCCTTGAGAAGACGACCCGAGGTTTGAAAACTCGGTTAACAATTTTTAAAGGAGTTTGTTACTTTTGACACCCAAAACGTTTGCACGAAGGGATTTTTGTCGGTTTAGAGACTATACCTACAACGCGACTGTTTTTAGGACATTCTTTATTGGCAAAAATTCCAAACGTCAAAATGGCGCCGTTGCCGGGGAGCTGCTAACGTGTGCCTTATTATTGGTTATTGTAAATATTTTTCTTTTGCTTGTATATTTATTTTTGTTTTTTTTTCTTCTTAACTTTATTTGCTACTATGAACTCTCACCCCTCTCGCTTTGAGTATGGTTCTAATATTGTTAAGGGAAATAGAAGTTACAGCAGGAATGTGCATCAAGGTCAGACCAATCAAGGATGGATGGAACCCAGAGGATCTAATCAACCCTTTTGGCAGCAACACCCTCCGAGATATCCTGGACAAAGACCATTCTACAGTGCATACCCAGCTGAAAGATGTGGTGGACAACCTTGTAACTACCAACAAGCCCCACCCCGTGCATGTAAACCACCCTTTCAACATAACCTCGAACCATCACACTCACAAGCTTCTCTTCACTATTCGCCACCATATGATCCTTCCTTACCCCAGTACCAATCCAATCGCTCCCAATCGCCACCACTTTCCTTTGTGTCATGTCCAAGTCCAGCAACCCAAGAAGCAGAGGCTCGTCTAAAGGAAACAGTAATTAAATTTCAAACAACCATTCAACAACTGGAGCAAGCGATAATTCAATGAGCTTCTAGGCGCTCAAATACACAAGGATCAGCCACAGCTCCCTGTGGACAGCCCAATGAAGAGCGTAGCATGAAGGAGCTACCAGAAACTCCAGTGGACAAAACAGAGAGTGAATTTGTACTAGAACAATTAGAAGAAGCTGTCTTTGTTCAAGAAGAAGAGTTGGTTGAAGACCTAGGAGATGCTGAACCTCCATGAGAATCCAGAATTGAGGAAAACGCCGTCAAGGAGACTACAGTTGATGCTAAGGAGGATATTTCTCCAAGGCAAGTCGTTTATGAAGAATCAGACGGAATAATCCAAGAAACAAATTCCCTCGATAATGATAGTCACAAGTCTAACTCTCTTAGTGATGAACTTGCATCCGCAAGTGAATTCTCTGAGATCGAAGAATCTTCTCCAAGTGAATATGAAGCTGATGCAGAGGTAGATTTTTCTCAACCTCCAATCTACGACTCAAGTGATGAGGAAGACATAGAAGACTTTGACCAGGACACAGATACAATTGAAAATCTTTGCAAGGAAGTGGAGGAATTCACAGAAGAGCACAAAGAAATGGAACTTGCAGAACCACCAAAAACACCTATCCCAAGGCCATTACCACCTAATACAAGCTTCAAGTGGGTACAATCCTTAACTTATAACTTTACTTATTCACTTGAATATGGTTTGCTTGAAATAGATGGCCAGCTTAGAGCTCTCTGCGGCTTTAAGAGTAAGAGGGAAATAGCTCGTACTCAGAGCTGGTGCACAAGGTTCAATAAGGTTCCACGCTTCACCTCGAAGTACACGGATTGGTATCATGCTCGATTGCATGGATCATGGAAAACGTTTGGTCACCAAGGTGAGATTCTGCTTTTTAAACCGCCCGAATGGAAACATGTAGATCAAGACGGAGGCGGATTTAAAAGCAAGGCTTGGAATCCTGGAGTTTATTCTGACATTTGTCATCCCGGGAGCCTAACAATATATTTAAAGCTGTTCGGAAGCTTTGCATGCCTAGTTTGGGACCCCGGAGGCTATTGGCATTTCAAGCACTGGTGGAGATTTTTAGACGAATTTAAACATAAGCCGCCATAACAGGATACTCCTCCAATGTCCAACTTAAGGACTTTAACTAAAAGTGTTAGGTGGGAGAAAACCCACCATGGTATGGTCGCTTCTTTTTTAATTTATTTCTTGTTAATTGCTTTCATTTTTCCTTTTTCATTTTAATTTATTAAACTTGGAATCATGCATAGCATTCATGTTAATCATTACATTCTGCATTTTTTATGCATATATAAAAAAAAGGGGTGCACGACGCGACCGCATGCCCCATGCGATTGCGTCATATTGCGAGAAACACCACCCACGCGACCGCATGACCCACGCGGCCGCGTGATATATATATCGGCGTAAGGATCCAACGAACAGAAAGTTAGGCTGAAATCGTGCGGCCCTTGTGCGTTTCGCACAAATTGGCCCACGCGATCGCATGCCCCATGCGATCGCGTCACTTGCACAATACCAATCCCATGCGACCGCGTGAGCGACGCGATCGCGTCGCATGGATTCCACATCACCCCAAAAAGGAGACAGAGAGTTGCGCTAAAACGGCGCTGGAGTCGTGCGTTTAGCATGAATTCCAGCGACGCGATCGCGCGACCCACGCGATCGCGTCACTCCCATTTTCACCCCAACCACGCGACCGGGTGCCCCACGCGACTGCGTGCCCCACGCGGCCGCGTGGATTCGAAAATATAACCCCCCAGCCACGCGAACCCTATCAGTCGCGCAGCCCCCACCCCCAACCCTCTTCTCCCTCTCTGCTTCTTCTTCCTCCGAACCACCACCCACCACCGCCGGCCTTCTAGTCGCGCCCCCCCTCCGCCACCCACCCGCAACCACCCTCCCTTCCTCTATCACTAACCCTAAACCCTATCTCCATTACCCCCCTTCGCCTCAGCCGCCACCGTGCCGCTGGGCCCCGTCATCGCGCCGGACGACGCCGCCGCAGCCACCTTCTTCCCCGTTCCACCCCTCCCGCCTACCAGGTTCCGCAAAACGCCCCCCCTTTTTATCCGTTCGTCATTTTTCTGTATTTTTTCCGTTTCTGTTCATAATTAGGATAGATAGATATGCATGTTGTAGTGGAATTTTTAGGTTGTTAGGTAGATTAGGCTGTGGTTAGTGGATCTAGGTCTGTTTACTTGCACTGTTCCTGTTCCTGTTTTATCTTAACTGCAATTCTGCTGTTCCTGTGACCTCGTTCATATGCTGTGATTTCTTGCATTTGCTGCTTGTTACTCTGAATTTTCCTGTTTCTATTAATTATAAGTGACTGCAGCAAGTTTACAATTCATATGAACTGCTATGATTGCTGTTTATTTTCCGGGTCAATCCAATTTTAGCCGGAATGCTGCCCAAATTTTTTAAAATTGTTTTCATTCATGTTTTGATTTGGCATTTCTGAACTCTGTTTTACTCTGCTTTACCCAAACCATTTCATGAATGCTATGGCAGACTTTCTTATCCTCTTTGATTCCCTGGTTTATAAACTGCATTTGTGATTCACTGATTCCAATTTCTATTCGAATCAGCATCACCCTGTTTTCCTTGTTCGATTATGAGTACTTCTATTCTTACCTGTGAATCCTTGTTATATGAAATTTGTCTTTATGCCACTTACTTTAACCCGTACTTTACTAACTCACTAATTTTAATTTACTAATTTCTTTTTCAAATTCTAACCATACTAACCCTTTTGATCTCTTTTCTGATTATTTTTACTTTCCTCTAACTTTCTAACCATGGAATTTGATTATTTTTCCATTTAACATACATTCACTCACATTCCATATACTCATTTTCCTTATTTTATTTCTCCTTTGCCGCTTTGAGTTTCCTTTGTTTAATTGCCTATTTGCTTTACTATTTTTATCCATATCCTAGTTTTCTGTTTTTCAGGATGTCTGCCTCACAAAGGAAAAGAAAAGGCAAGGCTACTGGTAAGCGCAAACGAGGAGATTCCTCCCAGTCCATCATTTCCCTCATGCACGATTCCTCATGGCGGGAGAAGAACTTCACACAGCAGGAAAAAGCTGACCAGCTGCTCCCTGCGAATGATCCTATAAAATTTACAAACCGGTACTGTGAGCTGAAGTACCCGGCTTTTGCAAACTCCAGAAATCTATACCTGGAGTGAACTCTGAAGATTCCAGAAGCACTCCAGCAGTACACCACTGAGCAAATCAAGCAAAGGGGCTGGTTCTTTCTGGAGAGGACACTGACAGAGGTAAATGCATCTTGGGTACGGGAATTCTACTGCAACTACTATCTCACCACCCTAGATGCAGTGAACCTGAGAGGAAAACAAATTCTGGTCACTGAGGAGGCCTTAGAGGACATTCTCCGGCTCCCAGCCAAGTCCGATCAGCCTGATGGTTATTCAAAGGCTGAGGAGGACATGCGTCAGATGCAGTTTGATTGGGATGCTGTAAAGGCACGGATAGCTCTCGACCCGACAGTCCCTTGGGAGATGGGTCAGGACACTAACATGCCTAGAGGGATCAAGAGAGCATACTTAAACGATGAGGCTCGGTTATGGCATCAGATCTTGAGTAATTATGTGATGCCGAGTACTCACGAGACGGAGATCCCGGCTGCTATGATCACCCTCCTTTGGTGTGTGCTGGAGGGTAAGGACCTTTATCTGCTACGTTTCATTCGGCACTATATGGCCAGGGTCCACGTCCGAGGCACCCTCCCTTTTCCATATCTAGTTACACAGCTTGGCCGTCGAGCTAACGTGCCATGGGAGGCTGCCGATGAGAGACCACCAGTGGCAGATTGCAGGAAGATCATTCCGCACAGCCGAAACTTTTTAGCCCTGGGCCACAGACCACCACCATTCTCTGCTACTGATGAGACAGCCCCACCGTCTGCTGGACCCTTTTCCTCCACTGCTGCACCACCTACCCCTGCTACCACCACTGCACCTCCACCTGCCACAGAGCCCGTCTATCATCTGGTGCACCGCTTGTTTCGACGACTTGACCAGATGGAGCGTCGCAACAAGCGATGCTATGAGCACATGAAGCTGATGATACGATCCGACGACATCCCCTCTGAGCCTGACACACCATCCGAGGCATCTGAGGAGGAGGCGGATGCGCCCGAGGCAGAGACCCATCCCCAGGGAGAGGCAGCGCCGGCCGCACCACAGGCAGCGGTCCCACATCAGATTGAGGCTGTAGATCCTGAGATCCCGATCCAGTCAGCACCTCCTCTACAGCAGCCAGACTCCCAGCCCACCACCACTGAGACTCCAGCTACCATCCCTCCCAGTGATGACACTCCTTCACACCTGGCTTGATTGAGCATCGTGGACGATGCTTCATTTTAAGTGTGGGGAGGTCGCCATCTCTGGCGTTTATTTTGGTGAACCACTACATCTTTTTTCTTTTATTTTGGATATTTTTCTGTATTTTTTTTCTTACTGTTATTTTTTGAGTACTTATACATTGTTTTCATGTATTTTTACTCTATTTTCTGTATTTTGCATCTTTAGTTCATATTTTAGCCATTTAGTTTATTTTAGTTATTTAGTTTAGTTTGCAATTCTGGTTTATTAGTGGATTAATTAGTATAGTTTACCCTTTTTAGCATAAGATAGTATAGTTTAAATTGAAAATATATATATATATATATATAAAGAAAGTAAGCTAGGAAATTGAACATATCAGATTTAAATCCATAAACCTTGTATATAGCATTACATGATGTAGTTAAGCTGACAACATTTCATCAAGGAGGAACATTAAAACTTTAAAAGCTACCCTAAATAATTTTTTTATGAGAATAATGGGAATTTTTAACTAAACCTGCATACAATATATAAATGATATATGATGCTTGAGTTAGAGAACACACAGCCTGTGAGTCTTGAGCTTAATTGTATGGTTGCATTCAAACCATAATTTCATTTCTGTGTGTTTCATTTCTTTTTATTCTGATGTTCTTTCCTTTGCTTTAATCTATATGTCCAATTATAGAATATAGAATAGATACATACCAAGAGAATGATTGAGGCCATCATTTGATTTCAGCTCACTTACCCCAAATTAGCCTACCTTTTACATCACCATTGTTAGCCCCCTTGAGCCTTTTAAAACCCCTTTATTCTATTTAGCCAAATTACTAGCCTTAAGCAGAAAAACAAAAGAAAATCCCAAGTGAATCCTTGGTTAGCTTAAGATAGAAAATCATGAATAGAGTTAAATGTGGGAAACCTTTTGGGAACATGGATGATAGAAATAAAAGGTAGAGAAGTTAAAAGAAATAAAATAAATTTGGGAAGCATGCTCATGAGAAAATCAAAGTGATTTAATTGCCATGTGCCTTGAAAATTTTTTTTTTCAGCATTTAATAAAAGGGGATACAAAAGAAATTCCCCAATGCAAAATAAAAGCAGTGCACATGGAATAAAAAAAAAATAAAAAGTGAAACATGAGCATGTAACAATAAGTTGGATAATATGGGAAAATAGGTAAAGAGATTTTTGTTTTACTAAATATGTATGTTAGGTGAGATCTTAGTCTAATTAAGGATTCACTTATTAGCTCACTTGATCCTATACATAAATCCTTACCTTTACCTTGACCACATTACAACCTCAATTAAAGACCTCATGACTTTTAGGTATGACTATATTCTATAATTATTGATTAGTTAGATGAAGAACAAAGCTATAGAAAGTAAGAATAAAAAGAAAAATAGAGTGAATAAACCCAATAAACACTGAGTGACTAGAGAGTAAACACAAAATCCAGTGAGGGTTCAATAACTCATCAACATATATCTGTGCTTAAATTTACTAATTATTTTGCAAGTTTGTACAATGTTTTCTTTCCCATCTCATTTGCTAAAATGCTTTATTATTTAAGGGTTGGCTATATATATATACATGACTCCTTGAGAATGTGAATTAACCTGACTACATGTAAGCTTTATATATGAGTGAATAAATTAGAGTTGCATGATGCATCATTCATTTAGGTAGTTGCATTTAAATTAGGTTGCATTGCATGACATTCCATCACTTTAACCTTAATTATTTACCTTGGATTTAGCATGAGGACATGCTAGTGTTTAAGTGTGGGGAGGTTGATAAACCCATATTTCATGAGTTCTTTTGTGCTTAATTTGAGTGATTTATTCAATCCTCCACCTACTTATTCATATTAACTGCATGGTTTTACTTTTCCTTTCTTATTATGTCATATTGTGAAAAACATGTCTCCTAAGCTTTGAAAATTAATTATTTTAATTACCTTTATTTCCATTCGATGCCGTGATTAGTGTGTTGAGTAGTTTCAGATTTTCTAAGGCAGAATGACTTAAAGGATGGAAAAGGAAACGTACAAAAATGGAAGGAGAAGGCAAAACGGAACTTTGAAGGAAACTGGTATTCACGCGATTGCATGGACGACGCGATCGCGTGCCAGAAGCGAAGATGCAGCGACGCGGCCACATGACTGACGCGACCGCGCGACATAAGCAGAACGCATACGATGTGGACGCGTGACTGACGCGACCACGTGGCAAGGAAAAGCTCCGAATGACGCGACCGCGTGACCCATGCGGACGCGTGACAGAGGCCATGTATCAGAATTTACAGAATACGCCTCCAGCAATTTCTGAAGCCCTTTTTGGCCCAGATCCAAGTACAGACAGCATAGACCAGAGGTTATAAAGTGTGGGAATGCACCCATTCAAAAGAGAGCTCGCATATATTTTACTTTTCAATGATTTAGATTTAGTTGAGAGGGAGATCTTCTCCTCTCTCTCTTTTAGGATTAGGATTTAGGATTTCTTCTTGCTTTAAGAGTGACTCTCAATCCAGGTTTTACGTTCCTTTGTTTTAGCTTCCTTTTACTTTTATTTATTCCAGCACATGAATTGATCAGTGAATTTATGAATTTCTTCCATGTTATAGATTGTTATCTGAATTAATAATATTTGAGGTATTTTCAGTTTATGATTGTTCTCTTTGATTTAAGTTACCATTGCTTCCCATCTAAGGATATTTTTATTATTCCAGCAATTTTACTTTTTCCCCTTTTGGTCCTGGTTAAGAATTCAGTAACTCAACAGTTATTAAACTCAACATGATTGATAATCGTTATCTTACTAATTGAGCTGAACTTAAGTAATCCCAACCTTTTCTTAGGAAATAAATAGGATTCAAAGGTCAATTTAATTAGTCCCTTGACTTTCCGTTGCCCTAATACAGGTTGATCAAGGGGAGTTTAGATTCAACTTTCATTATAGTTGAGAGAGATAACTACGTTGGACCTCCAACTTCTCTTACCTTGCCAAAAGTCTGCTTTACAGTATTTATTTATTTTAATTGTCATTTACTTTACTTGTCATTCAAATTACTTGCTTCTCATCTTCTAAACCCCGATTACAACCTTTATAGCCAATAATAAGAACACACTTCCTTGCAGTTCCTTGAGAAGACGACCCGAGGTTTGAATACTCGGTTAACAATTTTTAAAGGGGTTTGTTACTTGTGACACCCAAAACGTTTGCACGAAGGGATTTTTGTCAGTTTAGAGACTATACCTACAACACGACTGTTTTTATGACATTCTTTACTGGCAAAAATTCCAAACGTCAGTAGGAGACAACCCACCATGGTATGATCGTTCCTGTTTCCATTTTATTTCATTTTGTTTATTTTTATATTGTTTTATTTTCATTGAACCTGGATATTATTCGTAAGCATTTGCATTGGCATTACATACTGCATAACAGCATAATTGCATATCAAAAAAAAAAAAGAAAAGAGAAAGAGGAAGGCGTGCGACGCGATCGCATCGCTAAAGCGTTCGCGTTAGTTGCGAAAAACACCTCCCACGCGTCCGCGTCAATCACGTGAATGCGTGATCTGGAAATCGGTGTAAAAATCCAACGCCCAGAAATCTGGGCTGGAATCGTGCGGCTGTTGTCCGTTTAGCACAAAAGGGCCCACGCGTTCGTGTCCCTGACGCGAACGCGTCACTTACAAAACATCCATCCCACGCGAAAGCGTGAGTGATGCGTTCGCGTCGCGTGGATTGCACAACACCCCAAAGAAGACAGAGAGTTGCGCTGAAATGATGCTGGAAATGTGCGTTTAGCACAATTTCCAGCGACGCGGTCGCATGCCTCACGCGATCGCGTCATGCATCCTTTTACCCATTCCATGCGATCGTGTCACTCACGCGATCGCGTCAACCCCCATCCACCCTAGCCACGTGACCGCGTGTCCCACGCGGACGCGTGGATTCACATTTACTAACCCCGAGTGACGCGAAACCCTACCCGTCGTGCCCCCCCATTCCCCTTCTTCTTCCTTTCTTCTCTGCAACCCACCCCCCAACCACCACCACTCCCAGCCAACCACCTCCAACCGCCGTACCACCTTCGACCACCCAGCCACGACCGCGATGCCACACCCCCTTCTTCCTTCCCTCTCTATCTTCTCTTTCTCTTATCTTCTTCCCTCCACCACCACTGCCCCCCTCCGCGGCCAGCCACCCCCCACCGTGCCCTCACCACCGCGCCTCCCGCCACTAACGCCCACCCCCTCCCTTCCTTCCCCCTTAACCTCCCCTCCCTGCACCCCAGCCCTCGCCCAACACCACAAAACCATCCTTGCCGCCACCAAGGTTCGCCGCTGCGCCACCCTACGCCGCCGCTGCACTGCCGCCAACACCACCCCACTCCCACCACCTCTCGTCGTTCCTTCCTTGTGCCTCTAACCACCAGGTTCCGCCGAACACCGCTTTTCTTTCATTCGTAGTTAGTTGCATATTTCTCAGTTTATGTTTAAATTTAGGATAGTTAGAGATGTATGTTGTAGTGGATTCTAGGTGGTTAGGTAGCTAGGATGTGGTTAGTGGATTTAGGCCTGTTTAATTGCGCTGTTCTTGCTACTTGTTTTATCATTTTTGCAATTCTGCTGTTGCTGTGATGTTAGTACTGTTCATATGTTGTTCTTTCCTATTTCATGCTGCTTTTTACACTGCTTTTTCATGATTCATATTCCGTATATGTAATTGCAGCTTTACTTTAATTTATTTGAACTATTCTGCTTGCTGTTTATTACCCGGGAACATCCAATTTTAGCCGGAATACTGCCCAACTTTCTGTAAATTGTTTTGATATTCATTCTTGTTTTGGTTTTGGCAATTTGAATTTGGCACTCCTCAGCTTTTACCAAACCAATTCATGAATGCACGGGCCAGCATTCCTATTCATCTGTTTTTTCCTATTCACATCTATATGAATCATCAACAACTTGATTTTCTTGCTTGAATATGAGTTGTCTGTTGCTTAAAATTGTGAAATTCTTGTTACTTAGAAACCAATCATCATGCCACTTACTCTGATTTTTTTTACTAACTCACTGATTTTCGCTTTCTAACCTCTTTTTCAAGTTTAACCACTTTTAACTTTCTAACTTTCCCCTCTGCTTTTTGACTAACTCTTTCAATTTTTAACTCATGGCATGATTATTATTGCTCCTAATTAACAAGTATTCTCCTTATAATACATTTTGGATTGTAATCTCTCATCTCAGCTTTTTAACTCCGAAACAATCCAAAATGCACAATTATTCAACTCATTTCATAATTCTACTGCTCCTTTGCCACTTTGTGATTATCTTGTTATCTGCCTACCTGTTTTCCTGATTTTATTATATCTTAGATTTCTGTTTTTCAGGATGTCTGACCCTCAGCGTAAAGGAAAAGGCAAGGCAACAACTGGAAAACGAAAAAGAGGTGAATCCTCCATGTCTCTCCTGGAGCTTATGCATGATGACTCCTGGCGGGAAAAGCATTTTACCCCGCAGGAGAAGGCTGACCAGCTCCTCCCTACCAATGATCCAATTAAGTTTGCAAACCGATACTGTGAGCTGAAGTATCCAGTGTTTGCTACCTCCAGAAATCTGTACCTGGAGAGGACTTTGAAAATTCCAGAAGAACTACAGCAGTACACCTCTGATCAGATCAAACAAAGAGGCTGGTTCTTCTTGGAGAGAAATTTGACTGAGGTCAATGCTTCCTGGGTAAGAGAGTTTTGCTGCAATTATTTCAAGACTTCCCTGGATGCAGTGCACCTCAGAGGGAAACAGATACTAGTCACTGAAGAGGCCATTGAGGATATTCTGCGCCTTCAGCCTAAGTCAGATCAGCCTAACGGTTACCAAAAGGCTGAAGAGGACATGCGCTTTATGCGATTTGACTGGGATGCTGTCAAGGAGAGGATAGCCTTTGACCCTACTGTCCCATGGTTCATGGGTAAGAACACCACCATGCCTAAAGGAATCAAGAGGATATACTTGAATGATGAGGCTCGGCTCTGGCACCAGATGCTGAGTAACTTTATTATGCCGAGCACTCATGAGACAGAGCTGCCTGCCACTATGATCACCCTTCTATGGTGTGTGCTGGAGGGTAAGGACCTGTATCTGCCTCGTTTCATCCGGCACTATATGGCCAGGGCCCATGTCAGAGGCACCCTCCTTTTCCCTTACCTGGTCACCCAGCTAGGCCGTCGAGCTGACGTGCCTTGGGAGGATGCTGATGAGAAGCCACCTGCTGCGGACTGCAAGAAGATCATTCCTCACAGCATGAACTTTCTGGCTTTAGGCTACAGACCTCCATTCGTTCCTGCTCCTGATGAGACAGCCACACCTTCAGCTGCCCCCTCTTCTTCTACTGCTGCACCTGCCCCACCCACTGCACCTCCAGCTGCTCCTGAGCCTATTTACCATTTGGTGCATCGACTCTTTGCCCACTTGGATCGTATGGAGCGTCGCAACAAGCGACGCTATGAGCACGTCAAGTTGATGATCCGTTCCGGCGGCGACATCCCCTCCGAGCCTGACACCCCTTCTGATACATCTGAGGTGGAGGAGGACGATCACGAGGAGGAGACACCTACCCAGGATGCACAGGCTGGACCAGAGTAGGCTACACCACAGCAGGAGATGCCACACCAGATTCAGGCCGCCGATCCAGAGATTCCCATCCAGTCAGAGCCTCCTCTACAGCAGACAGATCCTCCCACGCTCATCTAGTCTGCAGATCCTCAGGCCACTACCGAGACTCCAGCAGCCCATCCTTCCATGATGACACTCCTTCACACCCAGCTGAGTGAGCATCGAGGACGATACTTTATTTTAAGTGTGGGAAGGTTGCCATCTCTGGCATATCTTTTTGGTGAACCACTACAGACTCTTTTATTTTATTTTGGTTATTTTTTTGTATTTTTATCTTTATTTTTATTTTTATCTTTCAGTACTTATACATTGTTCTTTTCATGTGTTTTTACTTTTATTTATGCATTTTGCACCTTAGTTCATATTTTAGCCATTTAGTTTAGTTGCAATTCTAATTTATTAGTTATAGAATATGTGGATTAATTAGTATAGTTTACCCTTTTAGCATATGATAGTTTGATTTAAATTGAAAATAAAAAGGAAGTAAACTAGAGAGTTTAACATAATCAAAAACAATCCACACACCTTGTATATAGAACATAACATGCTAGTTAGTTAACAACATTTCATCAAGGAAGAACACTAAAACTTTAAAGCCACCCAAGAAATTTTACATTGAGAATAATGGGAACTCTTAATTTTTACTTGCATGACATGTATAACTGATATATGATTTTTGAGCTAGAGAACACACAGCCTATGAGTTTTGAGCTTAATTGTATGGTTACATTCAAACCATAATTTTTATTCCTGTGTATTTTGCCCCTCTTTTTATTATGATGTTCTTTGCTTTGTTTTAATCTATATGTCCAATATAGAATATAGATACATACTAAGATATGATTGAGGCCATTGCTTGAAATATTTGCTCACTTATCCCAAATTAGCCTACCTTTTACATCACCCTTGTTAGCCCCCTTGAGCTTTTTAATCCCCTCTTGTTCTATAAACCACATTACTAGCCTTAAGCAGAAAAACAAAATAAAAATCCCAAGTTGAATCCTTGGTTAGCTTAAGATAGAAATTGTGTATTGTTTAAGTGTGGGGAACATTATGGGAACATGGATGATAGAAACAAGTAGGAAAGTTAAAAAGAATAAAGATATTTCAAAATAAAAATTTGGGAAAGCATGCTCATGTGAAATCAAAACAATTGAATTACCATGTGCATTAAAAAAAAAGAAGTTTGTTTTCAGTATTTAAATAAGGGGATACAAAAATTCCCCAATTGCAAAATAAAAAGAATCAATGCACATGGGATAAAATTTAAGTTAATGCGTGAGCATTGCAATACAAAGTGAGAAAAGTTGGACAAATAGGTTAAGAAACTTGGAATTACAAAAATATGTATGTTAGGTGAGATCTTAGACTAATCAAGGATTCACTTATTAGCTCACTCAGCCTGATACATATATCCTTACCTTTATCTTGGCCCCACTACAACCTTGAAAAAGACCTCATGATTTTTGTATGTCTGTATTCTATAATTGTTGATTGGTTAGATGAAGAACAAAATTATAGAAAGTAAGGATAAAAAGAAGAATAGAGTGATTAACCCAAGAAACACTGAGTGACTAGAGAGTAAACACAAAATCCAGTGAGGGTTCAATAGCTCATCACCATATATCTCTGCTTGAATTGTTAATTGTCTTGCAAGTTTGAAAAATATTTTTACCCATTTCAATTGTAAAAGTGCTTTAACATTATCTAAGGTTGGCTATGCATATATGATTCCTTGAGAATGTGAATTAATTTAACTACATGTAAGTTTTATATACAAGTGTATAACAATCAGAATTGCATGATTCATTTAGGTAGTTTGCATTTAGGATAGATTGCATTGCATGAGATTCCACCACTTTAACCTTACCTTATTCTTTATCTTGGACTTAGCATGAGGAAATGCTATTGTTTAAGTGTGGGGAGGTTGATAAACCCATATTTTATGATATATATTGTGCTCAATTCAAGAGATTTATTCAACCCTTCACCCACTTATTCATGTAAATTGTATGGTTTTACTTTCCCTTCCTTATTATGTGATATATGTGAATTACATGTTTCCTATGCTTTGAAATTATTTATTTTAATTACCTTTTATTACCATTCGATGCCGTGATTTGTGTGTTAAGTAGTTTCAGATCTTCTAAGGCAGGAATGACTTAAAGGATGGAAAGGAAACATACAAAAATGGAAGGAAAGCACAAAATAGAGTTTTTGAAGAAATTGGCAGCAACGCGAACGCATGGACGACGCGGCCGCATGCCTAGCGCGAAAAGACAGCGACGCGAACGCGTGACAAGGAAAACTCCAGATGACGCGACCGCGTGACCCACGCGGATGCGTGACAGACGCCACGCACTAGAAATTACAGAAAATGCTCCCAGCGATTTCTGAAGCCTTTTTTGGCCCAGATCCAAGTCCAGAAGGCGCAGATTAGAGGTTATGAAGTGGGGGAATGCATCCATTGGGGGAGATCTCCAATTATTCACTTTTCATAGTTTAGATGTAGTTTTTAGAGAGAGAGGTTCTCTCCTCTCTCTTAGGTTTTAGGATTAGGATTTCTTATTATTTCAATTTAGTATTCCAACTCCTCATCAGGTTCAACATTCCTTTGCTTTATATTTCTCTTTTATTTTCAGATACTTTAATGCTTTCCTTTAATTACTTTCGTTGCCAAATTGGCTTATGAACCATTCATGTTTAGATTTGTTTTTCTATTTAATATAATTTGAGGTATTTCAGAATTATGACTGCTCTTCTTTATTTATATTAATAATTTATATTTTCTTCCTTATGTCATTGGTTGATTAATTGGTAACTCTTGAGTTGTCAACTCATCGTGACTGATAATTGTTATTTTTACCAATTGAATTAAACTCCAATAACTCTAGTCCTTTCTTAGGAATTGACTAGGACCTGAGGATCAAACTAATTGGCCCACTTGACCTTCCTTTGCTTTAGTAAAGGCTAACTAAGTCAGATTAAAACTCAATTCTCATCACCATTGATAAGGATAACTAGGATAGGAATTCCAAATTTTCATACCCTGCCAAGAGTTTATTTCACAGTTCTTTATTTATTTTATTTATCATTCAAATTATTTGTTCCTTACTTTCAAAACCCCAATTTACAAAACTCATAACCAATAATAAGAACATACCTCCCTGCAGTTCTTTGAGAAGACGACCCGAGGTTTGAATACTTCGGTTATCAATTTTTAAGGGGTTTGTTACTTGTGACAACCAAAACATTTGTAAGAAAGGACTTTTGTTGGTTTAGAAGCTATACTTGCAACGGGAATTTATTCTGAATTCTAGACCATGCAAAAGTTCCTCTCTCTTCAAAATGGCGCCGTTGCCGGGAAACTGCAATCGTGTGCCTTATTATTGGTTATTGTAAATATTTTTCTTTTATTTGTTTAATTGTTTTTATTTTTCCTTTTTACCTCTTTTAGCTACTATGAATTCTCACCCCTCTTTCCTATGTACCATGTCCAAATCCATCACCTCGAGAATCACAGGTTCGCCTCAAGGAAACAGTAGATCAACTTCATACAACCCTTCATCAGCTGGAGCAAGCAATACATCAATTATCTTCCAGACGGTTAGACCCTCAAGGAACTCCAATAGCTTTATGTGGAGAATCTAATGACGAACGTAGCATGAAGGAGACACTAGAAACCCCAGTGGGCAGTAATGAGCATAACTTTGTTCTAGAACAATTGGAGGAAGCTCAAATTATTCGAGAAGAAGAAGTACTGATTGAAGATTTAGGAGATGCTGAACCTCCATGGAAATCTAGAGTTGTGAAAAATTCCGTCAAGGACGTTACAATTAATGCTAAGGAGGGTAGTGCACAACCCCCAAAGCAGGTATTTCATGAAGAACTAGACGGAATAACCCAAGACGCACGTTTCCTTGATGATTGAATTTATGAATTTCTTCCATGTTATAGATTGTTATCTGAATTAATAATATTTGAGGTATTTTCAGTTTATGATTGTTCTCTTTGATTTAAGTTACCATTGCTTCCCATCTAAGGATATTTTTATTATTCCAGCAATTTTACTTTTTCCCCTTTTGGTCCTGGTTAAGAATTCAGTAACTCAACAGTTATTAAACTCAACATAATTGATAATCGTTATCTTACTAATTGAGCTGAACTTAAGTAATCCCAACCTTTTCTTAAGAAATAAATAGGATTCAAAGGTCAATTTAATTAGTCCATTGACTTTCCGTTGCCCTAATACAGGTTGATCAAGGGGAGTTTAGATTCAACTTTCATTATAGTTGAGAGAGATAACTACGTTGGACCTCCAATTTCTCTTACCTTGCCAAAAGTCTGCTTTACAGTATTTATTTATTTTAATTGCCATTTACTTTACTTGTCATTCAAATTACTTGCTTCTCATCTTCTAAACCCCGATTACAACCTTTATAGCCAATAATAAGAACACACTTCCTCGCAGTTCCTTGAGAAGACGACCCGAGGTTTGAATACTCGGTTAACAATTTTTAAAGGGGTTTGTTACTTGTGACACCAAAACGTTTGCACGAAGGGATTTTTGTCGGTTTAGAGACTATACCTACAACGCGACTGTTTTTATGACATTCTTTACTGGCAAAAATTCCAAACGTCAGTGGGAGACAACCCACCATGGTATGATCGTTCCTGTTTCCATTTTATTTCATTTTGTTTATTTTTATATTGTTTTATTTTCATTGAACCTGGATATTATTCGTAAGCATTTGCATTGGCATTACATACTGCATATCTGCATAATTGCATATCAAAAAAAAAAAAAAAGAAAAGAGAAAGAGGAAGGCGTGCGACGCGATCGCATCGCTAAAGCGTTCGCGTCAGTTGCGAAAAACACCTCCCACGCGTCTGCGTCAATCATGCGAATGCGTGATCTGGAAATCGGCGTAAAAATCCAATGCCCAGAAATCTGGGCTGGAATCGTGCGGCTGTTGTGCGTTTAGCACAAAAGGGCCCACGCGTTTGCGTCCCTGACCCGAACTCGTCACTTGCAAAACACCCATCCCACGCGAAAGCGTAAGCGACGCGTGGATTGCACAACACCCCAAAGGAGACAGAGAGTTGCGCTGAAATGATGCTGGAATTGTGCGTTTAGCACAATTTCCAGCGACGCGGTCGCATGCCTCACGCGATCGCGTCATTGATGGTGTTTTTTGTGGAAAAACGAATTTCCAAAACACCCAAAACTAACCGGCAAGTGTACCGGGTCGCATCAAGTAATAATAACTCACATGAGTGAGGTTGATCCCACAGGGATTGAAGGATTGAGCAATTTTAGTTTAGTGGTTGATTTAGTCAAGCGAATCAAGTGTTGGTTGGGTTGTTTGCAATTGGCAGAAACTAATTTGCTTGATATGTAAAGGGAGAGGGAAAAAATGCAGTAAATTAAAGAACAGGAAAGTAAAGAAGCAAAATCTTAAAGAACAAGTAATGTAAATTGCAGAAACTTAGATTGCAAGAAATGTAAATGACTGAATCTTAAAGTGCAAGAAATGTAAATTGCTTGAATTATAAAAGGCATTGGGAATTGGATTTGCAGAAATTAAACAAGGAAAAGTAAATTGCAACAAGAAGGGAAGTAAAAGATGAATTTAATTGCAGTAGATCTCAAACAGAAAATGTAAATTGGCTTGAGGAAGCGTTCAACATAAGAATTAAAAGGAAATTTCAGATCTCAGGGGTCAAGAGACTAGAAAACCAAGTCTAGATCTCACTACCTTCCTTGATCCAATTCAGAAATCAATTGCAACAAATTAAAGATCAAAACAGTAAGAAGACTTGAATTCAAATCTCAATTCTCCAATGGTGCAGTGAAAGAAACAAAAAGAGATCTCAAGGTGAGATTGAGACAGAATTTTCTCAATTCTCAACACCCAAGACTCAGTAAAACTTTGCAGAAAAGAAAACAAGAAACTAAAGAGGAAGAGAATTCAATTCTCCTCCCAGATCCAAGTTACAGTAAGTAAAATCCTCCAAGAGGTGTAAATTCAAAACTAAAAGTTGACGTCCCTCCTAAATCAAACTAACTTCTATTTATACACTTTCTTCTAATGGTCTTAGAGCCTTGAATTTGGGCCTTGGCCTTGATGGAATTGGATTGAAGATAGCCTCTGTTGATTGCTCTTGGTGTTGGGAAGAAATCCACTTGTGAACTGGACCATGAACCATTCACGTTTGAGTCAACGTTTGAGGCAAACGTCGACTCAAACGTCTTCGTGTGTGGCATTATGCAGCTCGGCCAAGTTGCTGTCATCCACGTTTGACTCAACGTTTTAGGTCAAACGTGAGCTCAAACATAGCTCCTCCCATGCATTTCTTTTGGCCAACGTTTGGCCCAACGTTTAAGGCAAACGTTGGCGCAAACGTTGGCTTTTCCAAGGCTTTAAACAGAGTGCTCTTCCTTGCTAATATGGTGGCCAACGTTTGACCTCACGTTTGAGGCAAACGTTGGCGCAAACATTGTCATGCTTCAGGGTGATCTTTCTTGCTCTTATGGCGCCAACGTTTGAGGCAAACGTTGGCGCAAACGTTGCCAAGTTCCAGGGGTGCATTTGCTTGTTCTTGTGGTGCCAACGTTTGACCTCAAGTTTGAGTCAAACGTTGGCGCAAACTTGGTGTGCCTTCAGGGTGAAAATGCAATCTTCCTCACGTTTGAGTTCAAGTTTGAGGCAAACTTGAGCTCAAACGTGAGTGTCTCCTCTTGCCCCTTGCTATCCCCTTTTCTTCAACCTTCTTCCAAGCTTTATTCCTATCATCAATCAACAATTGCATCAAAGTTATGCTATAATCATGAGAGTTCTTCTTCTTCTTGAAATTCAAGCAATTATGGCACAAAACTCATGAAAATGCATCAATTCATCCATGGTTGAGTGAATCTAAGGAAACATGAAATTCCACCCAAATGGCTTACTTATTGCTCAAGAAAGTGCATAAAACCTATTGAAAACAAAGGAAAAAGGCTAGTGAAACTAGGCTAAGATGACCTGTCATCACAACACCAAACTTAAAGCTTGCTTGTCCCCAAGAAAGAAAAGAATTATGCTCAAAGGTTCTTTCAATTAGAATGGATTGTAGGTGTCACCATAAACTTCATTTTTGCCTGAGCCTTGGTTGTGCACATATTGAGGTTGTTCCTGCTGCTGATTTTCTTGGTTTTCTTCATTTTGCCCCCATGTGGTTGATGGTTGGCTTGTATTCACTTCTGCAACTTGCAAACTATCAATCTTTTTAGCCATCTGCTCAAATTGTTGTTGAATCTGCTGCTGCATTATCTTGTTTTGAGCTAGGATGGTGTCCACCCCTTCCATTTCTAACACTCCTTTCCTTAGTGATGGTTGGTGTTGTCTCTGATGGCCAAAGAAATATTGGTTGTTAGCCACCATGTCAATGAGGTTCTGAGCTTCTTCAGCTGTCTTCATGAGTTGCATTGAGCCTCCTGCTGAATAGTCAAGTGCCTCTTGAGCTTTCATTGTCATTCCTTTATAGAAATTTTGGAGTTTATCCCATTCATTAAACATCTCTGGTGGACACTTCCTGAGTAAAGCTTTGTATCTCTCCCATACTTCATACAATGACTCTCCATCCATCTGAGTAAATGTTTGGACCTCTGTTTTGAGCCTGATGATCCTTTGAGGAGGATAAAACTTGGCTAAGAACTTGCTCACTAGATCCTCCCAATTGTTGATACTTTCTCTTGGAAATGACTCCAACCATTGAGTAGCTTTGTCCCTCAGGGAAAATAGAAACAGCAACAATTTATATGTTTCTGGAGTCACACCATTGGATTTCACAGTATCACAGATCATCAAGAAGGTAGATAGATGTTGGTTTGGATCTTCTATTGGACTTCCTCCATAAGAGCAGTTATTTTGCACCAATGTGATGAGCTGGGGCTTTAATTCAAAATTATTGGCATTGACATTTGGGGTAAGGATGCTACTCCCACAATGCCTTGGATTGGCAAATGTATATGAAGCCAAGACTCTCCTCTGGGGTTGACCATTGTTGTTGGCCATTCTCACTGGTGGATTTGTTGGATTTGTTGAGTGTTCCTCCAATTCATGATATTCTTCATCTGATTCTTCCTCTCCAGCAACATTTTTTTCTCTTGCTTCTCTTCTTAGCCTTTGGAGGATTCTTTCGTCAGTTTCACAGAAGGTAGGGATCTCTCTTCTTGTATCTGACATACAAGCAAAACACAAGAAACACACAAAAATCAGTGACACTTCAATCTATTGCTAGAATGAAGTTTGAGTTAGCTTAAGCAAAAATTCAAACAGTTAGTGGGTTAATTAAAAGTTAAAGAAACAGAAAAGAAAAAGTGCTTGATCTAGATCTCCACTTCACTTAATCATTGTCAATCTAATTCAATCCCCGACAACGGCGCCAAAAACTTGATGGTGTTTTTTTGTGGAAAAACGAATTTCCAAAACACCCAAAACTAACCAGTAAGTGTACCGAGTCGCATCAAGTAATAATAACTCACATGAGTGAGGTCGATCCCACAGGGATTGAAGGATTGGGCAATTTTAGTTTAGTGGTTGATTTAGTCAAGTGAATCAAGTGTTGGTTGGGTTGTTTGCAATTGGCAGAAACTAATTTGCTTGATATGTAAAGGGAGAGGGGAAAAATGCAGTAAATTAAAGAACAGGAAAGTAAAGAAGCAAAATCTTAAAGAACAAGTAATGTAAATTGCAGAAACTTAGATTGCAAGAAATGTAAATGACTGAATCTTAAAGTGCAAGAAATGTAAATTGCTTGAATTATAAAAGGCATTGGGAATTGATTTGCAGAAATTAAACAAGGAAAAGTAAATTGCAACAAGCAGGGAAGTAAAAGATGAATTTAATTGCAGTAGATCTCAAACAGAAAATGTAAATTGGCTTGAGGAAGCGTTCAACATAAGAATTAAAAGGAAATTTCAGATCTCAGGGGTCAAGAGACTAGAAAACCAAGTCTAGATCTCACTACCTTCCTTGATCCAATTCAGAAATCAATTGCAACAAATTAAAGATCAAAACAGTAAGAAGACTTGAATTCAAATCTCAATTCTCCAATGGTGCAGTGAAAGAAACAAAAAGAGATCTCAAGGTGAGATTGAGACAGAATTTCCTCAATTCTCAACACCCAAGACTCAGTAAAACTTTGCAGAAAAGAAAACAAGAAACTAAAGAGGAAGAGAATTCAATTCTCCTCCCAGATCCAAGTTACAGTAAGTAAAATCCTCCAAGAGGTGTAAATTCAAAAGTAAAAGTTGACGTCCCTCCTAAATCAAACTAACTTCTATTTATACACTTTCTTCTAATGGTCTTAGAGCCTTGAATTTGGGCCTTGGCCTTGATGGAATTGGATTAAAGATAGCCTCTGTTGATTGCTCTTGGTGTTGGGAAGAAATTCACTTGTGAACCGGACCATGAACCATTCACGTTTGAGTCAACGTTTGAGGCAAACGTTGACTCAAACGTCTTCGTGTGTGGCATTATGCAGCTCGGCCAAGTTGCTGTCATCCACGTTTGACTCAACGTTTTAGGTCAAACGTGAGCTCAAACGTGGCTCCTCCCATGCATTTCTTTTGGCCAACGTTTGGCCCAACGTTTAAGGCAAACGTTGGCGCAAACGTTGGCTTTTCCAAGGCTTTAAACAGAGTGCTCTTCCTTGCTAATATGGTGGCCAACGTTTGACCTCACGTTTGAGGCAAACGTTGGCGCAAACGTTGTCATGCTTCAGGGTGATCTTTCTTTCTCTTATGGCGCCAACGTTTGAGGCAAACGTTGGCGCAAATGTTGCCAAGTTCCAGGGGTGCATTTGCTTGTTCTTGTGGCGCCAACGTTTGACCTCAAGTTTGAGTCAAACGTTGGTGCAAACTTGGTGTGCCTTCAGGGTGAAAATGCAATCTTTCTCACGTTTGAGTTCAAGTTTGAGGCAAACTTGAGCTCAAACGTGAGTGTCTCCTCTTGCCCCTTGCTATCCCCTTTTCTTCAACCTTCTTCCAAGCTTTATTCCACCTATCATCAATCAACAATTGCATCAAAGTTATGCTATAATCATGAGAGTTCTTCTTCTTCTTGAAATTCAAGCAATTATGGCACAAAACTCATGAAAATGCATCAATTCATCCATGGTTGAGTGAATCTAAGGAAACATGAAATTCCACCCAAATGGCTTACTTATTGCTCAAGAAAGTGCATAAAACCTATTGAAAACAAAGGAAAAAGGCTAGTGAAACTAGGCTAAGATGACCTGTCATCAGTCATGCATCCTTTTACCCATTCCATGCGATCATGTCACTCACGCAATCGCGTCAACCCCCGTCCACCCTAGCCACGTGACTGCGTGCCCCACGCGGACGCGTGGATTCACATTTACTAACCCCCAGTGACGCGAAACCCTACCCGTCGTGCCCCCCCCATTCCCCTTCTTCTTCCTTTCTTCTCTGCAACCCACCCCCAACCACCACCACTCCCAGCCAACCACCTCCAATCGCCACACCACCCTCGACCACCCAGCCACGACCGTGACGCCACACCCCCTTCTTCCTTCCCTCTCTTTCTTCTCTTTCTCTTATCTTCTTCCCTCCACCACCACTGCCCCCCTCCGCGGCCAGCCACCCCCCACCGTGCCCTCACCGCCGCGCCTCCCGCCACTAACGCCCACCCCCTCCCTTCCTTCCCCCTTAACCTCCCCTCCCTGCACCCCAGCCCTCGCCCAACACCACAAAACCATCCTTGCTGCCACCAAGGTTTGCCGCTGCGCCACCCTACGCCGCCGCTGCACTGCCGCCAACACCACCCCACTCCCACCACCTCTCGTCGTTCCTTCCTTGTGCCTCTAACCACCAGGTTCCGCCGAACGCCACTTTTCTTTCATTTGTAGTTAGTTGCATATTTCTCAGTTTATGTTTAAATTTAGGATAGTTAGAGATGTATGTTGTAGTGGATTCTAGGTGGTTAGGTAGCTAGGATGTGGTTAGTAGATTTAGGCCTGTTTAATTACGCTGTTCTTGCTACTTGTTTTATCATTTTTGCAATTCTGCTATTGCTGTGATGTTAGTACTGTTTATATGTTGTTCTTTCCTATTTCATGCTGCTTTTACACTGCTTTTTCATGATTCATATTCCGTATATGTAATTGCAGCTTTACTTTAATTTATTTGAACTATTCTGCTTGCTGTTTATTATCCGGGAACATCCAATTTTAGCCGGAATGCTGCCCAACTTTCTGTAAATTGTTTTGATATTCATTCTTGTTTTGGTTTTGGCAATTTGAATTTGGCACTCCTAAGCTTTTACCAAACCAATTCATGAATGCACGGGCCAGCATTCCTATTCATCTATTTTTCCCGGTTAATAAATCACATTATTGATGATTAGATTTCACTTTTCGCTATTTCTATATCTATATGAATCATCAACAACTTGATTTCCTTGCTTGAATATGAGTTGTCTGTTGCTTAAAATTGTGAAATTCTTGTTACTTAGAAACCAATCATCATGCCACTTACTCTGATTTTTTTTTTACTAACTCACTGATTTTCGCTTTCTAACCTCTTTTTCAAGTTTAACCACTTTTAACTTTCTAACTTTCCCCTCTGCTTTTTGACTCACTCTTTCAATTTTTAACTCATGGCATGATTATTATTGCTCCTAATTAACAAGTATTCTCCTTATAATACATTTTGGATTGTAATCTCCCATCTCAGCTTTTTAACTCCGAAACAATCCAAAATGCACAATTATTCAACTCATTTCATAATTCTACTGCTCCTTTGCCACTTTGTGATTATCTTGTTATCTGCCTACCTGTTTTCCTGATTTTATTATATCTTAGATTTCTATTTTTCAGGATGTCTGACCCTCAGCGTAAAGGAAAAGGCAAGGCAACAACTGGAAAACGAAAAAGAGGTGAATCCTCCATGTCTCTCCTGGAGCTTATGCATGATGACTCCTGGCGGGAAAAGCATTTTACCCCGCAGGAGAAGGCTGACCAGCTCCTCCCTACCAATGATCTAATTAAGTTTGCAAACTGATACTGTGAGCTGAAGTATCCAGTGTTTGCTACCTCCAGAAATCTGTACTTGGAGAGGACTTTGAAAATTCCAGAAGAACTACAGCAGTACACCTCCGATCAGATCAAACAAAGAGGCTGGTTCTTCTTGGAGAGAAATTTGACTGAGGTCAATGCTTCCTGGGTAAGAGAGTTTTGCTGCAATTATTTCAAGACTTCCCTGGATGCAGTGCACCTCAGAGGGAAACAGATACTAGTCACTGAAGAGGCCATTGAAGATATTCTGCGCCTTTAGCCTAAGTCAGATCAGCCTAACGGTTACCAAAAGGCTGAAGAGGACATGCGCTTTATGCGATTTGACTGGGATGCTGTCAAGGAGAGGATAGCCTTTGACCCTACTGTCCCATGGTTCATGGGTAAGAACACCACCATGCCTAAAGGAATCAAGAGGATATACTTGAATGATGAGGCTCGGCTCTGGCACCAGATGCTGAGTAACTTTATTATGCCGAGCACTCATGAGACAGAGCTGCCTGCCACTATGATCACCCTTCTATGGTGTGTGCTGGAGGGTAAGGACCTGTATCTGCCTCGTTTCATCCGGCACTATATGGCCAGGGTCCATGTCAGAGGCACCCTCCCTTTCCCTTACCTGGTCACCTAGCTAGGCCGTCGAGCTGACGTGCCTTGGGAGGATGCTGATGAGAAGCCACCTGCTGCGGACTGCAAGAAGATCATTCCTCACAGCAGGAACTTTCTGGCTTTAGGCTACAGACCTCCATTCCTTTCTGCTCCTGATGAGACAGCCACACCTTCAGCTGCCCCCTCTTCTTCCACTGCTGCACCTGCCCCACCTACTGCACCTCCAGCTGCTCCTAAGCCTATTTACCATTTGGTGCATCGACTCTTTGCCCGCTTGGATCGTATGGAGCGTCGCAACAAGCGACACTATGAGCACGTCAAGTTGATGATCCGTTCCGGCGGCGACATCCCCTCCGAGCCTGACACCCCTTCTGATACATCTGAGGTGGAGGAGGACGATCACGAGGAGGAGACACCTACCCAGGCTGCACAGGCTGGACCAGAGCAGGCTACACCACAGCAGGAGATGCCACACCAGATTCAGGCCACCGATCCAGAGATTCCCATCCAGTCAGAGCCTCCTCTACAGCAGACAGATCCTCCCACGCTCATCTAGTCTGCAGATCCTCAGGCCACTACCGAGACTCCAGCAGCCCATCCTTCCAGTGATGACACTCATTCACACCCAGCTTGAGTGAGCATCGAGGACGATACTTTATTTTAAGTGTGGGAAGGTCACCATCTCTGGCATATTGATGAGCGGATAATTTATACGGTTTTTGGCATTATTTTTAGTATGTTTTTAGTAGAATCTAGTTACTTTTAGGGATGTTTTCATTAGTTTTTATGTTAAATTCACATTTCTGGACTTTACTATGAGTTTGTATATTTTTCTGTAATTTCAGGTATTTTCTGGCTGAAATTGAGGGACTTGAGCAAAAATCAGATTCAGAGGTTGAAGAAAGACTGCTGATGCCGTTGGATTCTGACTTCCCTGCACTCAAAGTGGATTTTCTAGAGCTACAGAACTCAAACTGGCGTTCTTCCAATTGCGTTGGAAAGTAGACATCCAGGGCTTTCCAGAAATGTTTAATAGTCCATACTTTGAACGAGTTTAGACGACGTAAAAGGGCGTTGAACGCTAGTTCTACGCTGTTGTCTGGAGTTAAACGCCAGAAACAAGTCACAAACCAGAGTTGAACGCCAGAAATACGTTACAACCTGGCGTTCAACTCCAGAAAGAGCCTCTGCACGTGTAACATTCAAGCTCAGCCCAAGCACACACCAAGTGGGCCCCGGAAGTGGTTTTATGCATCAATTACTTACTTCTGTAAACCCTAGTAGCTAGTTTATTATAAATAGGACTTTTTACTATTGTATTAGACATCCTGAGTTTTATCTTCGGATCATAGAAGTCTTGGTTACTCCGGTTCCCCTCTGGGGCCGAGACCAATGAACTCCATTATCACTTATGTATTTTCAACGGTAGAGTTTCTACACTCCATAGATTAAGGTGTGGAGCTCTGCTGTTCCTCAAAGATTAATGCAAAGTACTACTGTTTTTCTATTCAATTCAACTTATTCCGCTTCTAAGATATTCATTCGCACTTCAACCTGAATGTGATGAACGTGACAATCATCATCATTCCCCATGAACGCGTGCCTGACAACCACTTCCATTCTACCTTCGATTGAATGATTATCTCTTGGATCTCTTAAACAGAATCTTCGTGGTGTAAGCTAGATTGATGGCGGCATTCATGAGAATCCGGAAAGTCTAAACCTTGTCTGTGGTATTCCGAGTAGGATTCTGGGATTGAATGACTTTGACGAGCTTCAAACTCGCAATTGCTGGGCGTAGTGACAGACGCAAAAGGAGGGTGAATCCTATTCCAGCATGATCGGGAACCTCAGATGATTAGCCGTGCTGTGATAGAGCATTTGGACCATTTTCACAAGAGGAGGGGATGTAACCATTGACAACGGTGATGCCCTTGCATAAAGCTAGCCATGGAAAGGAGTAAGACTGATTGGATGAAGACAGCGGGAAAGCAGAGATTCAGAGGAACGAAAGCATCTCTACACGCTTACCTGAAATTCTCACCAATGAATTACATAAGTGTTTCTATCCTTATTTTCTGTTTAATTAGTATTATTTTCGAAAACTCCATAATCAATTATTATCCGCCTGACTGAGATTTACAAGATGACCATAGCTTGCTTCATACCAACAATCTCCGTGGGATCGACCCTTACTCACGTAAGGTTTATTACTTGGACGACCCAGTGCACTTGCTGGTTAGTTGTATCGAAGTTGTGACAAATTATGAATTGAGATTAGAGCACCAAGTTGTTGGAGCCATTACCAGAGATCACAATTTCGTGCACCAAGTTTTTGGCGCCGTTGCCGGGGATTGTTCGAGTTTTCGGCAAGCTTTTGGTCCGGTAACATCAGTGCCATGTTTGATCCGGCAACAACACCAAGTTTTTGGCGCCATTGCCGGGGATTGTTCGAGTTTGGACAACTGACGGTTCATCTTGTTGCTCAGATTGGGTAACTTTCTTTTCGTTTTCTTTTCAGAAAGTTTTCAAAAAATTTTTCAAAAAAAAAAAACCTTTCAAAAATTTCTCATCTGTTTTCGAAAAAAAAAAAATTTTTTTAAATAAAAATATTTTCAAAAATATATTTTTCTCCAGAATTTTTAAGAATGAATTCTAGTGTTTCATGAAGCATGTTGAAGCCTGGCTGGCTGTAAAGCCATGTCTAATCCTTTTGGATAGGGTATGTCAGGTGTGTCATGTCTGAGTTACATACTAAAGCTTGGCTGGCTATTAAGCCATGCCTGACCCTTTTGATTGGAGCTTTAGACTAAAGAGCATAAGATTCCTGAAATTCATATTAAAAATTTTGGAATCCTTATTTTTCTTTTTCAAAATAATTTTCGAAAAAATTAAAAGAAAATACAAAAAAATCATAAAATCATAAAAATAAAAAATATTTCATATTTCTTGTTTGAGTCTTGAGTCAAGTTGAAAGTTTGGTGTCAATTGCATATTCATCTTGCATTTTTCGAAAAATTCATGCATTCATAGTGTTCTTCATGATCTTCAAGTTGTTCTTGGTAAGTCTTCTTGTTTGATCTTGATATTTTCTTGTTTTGCATCTTTTCTTGTTTTTCATGTGCATTTTTGCATTCATAGTGTCTAAACATGAAAGATTTCTAAGTTTGGTGTCTTGCATGTTTCTTTGCATATAAAAATTTTCAAAAATAAGCCTTGATGTTCATCATGATCTTCATAGTGTTCTTGGTGTTCATCTTGACATTCATAGCATTCTTGCATGCATTCATTGTTTTGATCCAAAATTTTCATGCATTGCATCATTTTCATGTTTTTCTCTCTCATCATTAAAAATTCAAAAATAAAAAAAATATCTTTTCCTTTTTCTTCTCATAAATTCGAAAATTAGATTTGACTTTTTCAAAATTTTTTAAAATCTAGTTGTTTTTATGAGTCAACTCAAATTTTCAATTTAAAAATCTTATCTTTTTCAAAATCTTTTTCAAAAATCAAATCTTTTTTATTTTTCTTAGTTATTTTCGAAAATTTTTAAAATATTTTTCAAAAATCATTTTCTTATTTTTATATCAAATTTTCGAAAATAACAATAACAATTAATGTTTTGATTCAAAAATTTCAAGTTTGTTACTTGCTTGTTAAGAAAGATTCAAACTTTAAGTTCTAGAATCATATCTTGTGATTTCTTGTGAATCAAGTCATTAATTGTGATTTTTGAAATCAAATCTTTTTCAAAACTAATTTCAATCATATCTTTTCAAAAATATCTTCTTATCTTATCTTTTTCAAAAATTTGATTTTAAAATATCTTTTCTAACTTCTTATCTTCTTATCTTTTCAAAATTGATTTTCAAATTTGTTTCAACTAACTAACTAACTTTTTGTTTGTTTCTTATCTTTTTCAAAACTACCTAACTAACTCTCTCTCTAATTTTCGAAAATATCTTCCCTCTTTTTCAAAATTTCTTTTTAATTAACTAATTATTTTAATTTTTGATTTTTGATTTTCGAAAATTACTAACCTTTTTCAAAAACTATTTTCAAAAATCACTAACTCTTTTTCAAAAATTATTTTCGAAATTTTTCCTCTCTCATCTTATTCTATTTATTTATTCATTTACTAACACCTCCTCACCTCACATCTCTACTCTCCTCACCCTTGTGTTTCTTTCCTTAGATTACATTCTTTGTCCCCTTCCTTTCTTCCACTCACACAGGGACTTCTATACTGTGGTATAAAGGATCCCTATTATTATTATTATTATTATTTCTGTGCCCTCTTCTTTGTCATATGAGCAAGAGCAAGGACAAGAATATTCTTGTTGAAGCAGATCCAGAACCTGAAAGGACTCTGAAGAGGAAACTAAGAGAAGCTAAATTACAACAATCCAGAGAGAACCTTTCAGAAATTTTAGAACAGGAAGAGGAGATGGCAGTCGAAAATAATAATAATGTGATGAGCGGATAATTTATACGCTTTTTGGCATTGTTTTTAGTATGTTTTTAGTAGAATCTAGTTACTTTTAGGGATGTTTTCATTAGTTTTTATGTTAAATTCACATTTTTGGACTTTACTATGAGTTTGTGTGTTTTTCTGTGATTTCAGGTATTTTCTGGTTGAAATTGAGGGACTTGAGCAAAAATCAGATTCAGAGGTTGAAGAAGGACTGCTGATGCTGTTGGATTCTGACCTCCTTGCACTCAAAATGGATTTTCTGGAGCTACAGAATTCAAAATGGCGCGCTTCCAATTGCATTAGAAAGTAGACATCCAGGGCTTTCCAGAAATATATAATAGTCCATATTTTTCCCGAGTTTAGATGACGCAAACTGGCGTTCAACGCCAGCTCTCTGCCCAATTCTGGCGTCCAGCGCCAGAAACAAGTTGCAAAGTGGAGTTCAACGCCCAAACTGGCACAAAAGCTGGCGTTCAACTCCAAGAATGACCTCTCCACGTGTAGACTTCAAGCTCAGCCCAAGCACACACCAAGCGGGCCCCGAAAGTGGATTTATGCATCAATTACTTACTTCTGTAAACCCTAGTAGCTAGTTTATTATAAATAGGACCTTTTACTATTGTATTAGACATCCTGGATTGTATTTTTGATCCTGTGATCAAGTCTTGGTTACTCCGGTTCCCTCTGGGGTCGAGACCAATGAACTCCATTATCACTTATGTATTTTCAATGGTAGAGTTTCTACACTTCATAGAATAAGGTGTGGAGCTCTGCTGTTCCTCAAAGATTAATGCAAAGTACTACTGTTTTTCTATTCAATTCAACTTGTTCCGCTTCTAAGATATTCATTCGTACTTCAACCTGAATGTGATGAACGTGACAATCATCATCATTCCTTATGAACGCGTGCCTGACAACCACTTCCGTTCTACTTTAGATTGAATGAGTATCTCTTAGATCTCTTAATCAGAATCTTCGTGGTGTAAGCTAGATTGATGGCGGCATTCATGAGAATCTGGAAAGTCTAAACCTTGTCTGTGGTATTCCGAGTAGGATTCAGGGATTGAATGACTGTGACGAGCTTCAAACTCGTGAGTGCTGGGCGTAGTGACAGACGCAAAAGGAGGGTGAATCCTATTCCAGCATGATCGAGAACCTCAGATGATTAGCCGTGCTGTGACAAAGCATTTGGACCATTTTCACAAGAGGATGGGATGTAGCCATTGACAACGGTGATGCCCTTACATAAAGCCAGCCATGGAAAGGAGTAAGACTGATTGGCTGAAGACAGCAGGAAAGCAGAGATTCAGAGGGACGAAAGCATCTCTATACGCTTATCTGAAATTCTCACCAATGAATTACATAAGTGTTTCTATCCTTATTTTATGTTTACTTATTATTTAATTTCGAAAACTCCATAACCAATTTATATCCGCCTGACTGAGATTTACAAGGTGACCATAGCTTTCTTCATACCAACAATCTCCGTGGGATCGACCCTTACTCATGTAAGGTTTATTACTTGGACGACCCAGTGCACTTGCTGGTTAGTTATGCGAAGTTATGAAGATATGTTTAGACCATGGTTCTGTGCATCCGTTTTTGGTGCCATCGCCAGGGAATCAATTTCGAACAATAATTCACAACCCGAGTAACAATTCCGCATATCAAGTTTTTGGCGCCGTTGCCGGGAATTGTTCGAGTTTGGACAACTGACGGTTCATCCTGTTGCTCAGATTAGGTAATTTTCTTTTTGTTGTGTTTTCAAAAATTTTTCAAAAATTTTTCAAAAATTTCTCCTTTGTTTTCGAAAAAAAAAAAAATCTTAAAATAAAAATGTTTTCAAAAATATATTTTTCTTCAGAATTTTTAAGAATGAATTCTAGTGTTTCATGAAGCATGTTGAAGCCTGGCTGGCTGTAATGCCATGTCTGTAGGGAATGTCAGGCGTGTCATGTCTGGATTACATGCTAAAGCTTGGCTGGCTATTAAGCCATGCCTAACCCTTTGATTGGAGCTTTAGACTAAGAATGCTAGATTCCTGGAATCTATATTAAAAATTTTGGAATCCTTATTTTTGTTTTTCAAATAATTTTCGAAAAAATACAAAAAAATTAGAAAATCATAAAAATCAAAAATATTTTTTGTGTTTCTTGTTTGAGTCTTGAGTCATGTTATAAGTTTGGTGTCAATTGCATGTTCATCTTGCATTTTTCGAAAAAATTCATGCATTCATAGTGTTCTTCATGATCTTCAAGTTGTTCTTGGTAAGTCTTCTTGTTTGATCTTTGCATTTGCATGTTTAGTGTCTTTTCTTGTTCTTCACATGCATTCCTGAATTCTTTATATCTAAGCATTAAAGAATTCTAAGTTTGGTGTCTTGCAATGTTTCTTTGCATTAAAAATTTTTCAAAAAATGTGTTCTTGATGTTCATCATGATCTTCATAGTGTTCTTGGTGTTCATCTTGACATTCATAGCATTCTTGCATGCATTCAATGTTTTGATCCATAACTTTCATGCATTGCATCATTTTTCTTGTTTTTCTCTCTCATCATAAAAATTCAAAAATAAAAAAAATATCTTTCCCTTTTTCTCTCTTAAAATTTCGAAAATTAGACTTGACTTTTTCAAAAATTTTTAAAATCTAGTTGTTTTTATGAGTCAAATCAAATTTTCAATTTAAAAAAAAATCTTATCTTTTTCAAAATCTTTTTCAAAAATCAAATCTTTTTTCAATTTTTTAGTTATTTTCGCAAATGTCAAAAATATTTTTCAAAAATTTTTTTCTTAATTTTACATCATATTTTCGAAAATAACATCATCAATTTATGTTTTGATTCAAAAATTTCAAGTTTGTTACTTACTTGTTAAGAAAGATTCAAACTTTAAGTTCTAGAATCATATCTTGTGATTTCTTGTGAATCAAGTCATTAATTGAGATTTTAAAAATCAAATCTTTTTCAAAAACTAATTTCTATCATATCTTTTCAAAAATATCTTCTTATCTTACCTTTTTCAAAAAAGTGATTGCAAAATATCTTTTTTAACTTCTTATCTTTTCAAAATTTGTTTCAACTAACTAACTAACTTTTTGTTTGGTTCTCATCTTTTTCAAAACTACCTAACTAACTCTCTCTCTCTAATTTTTGAAAATATCTTCCCTCTTTTTCAAAAATTTTTTTTAATTAATTAATTATTTGTTGATTTTAATTTTCAAAAATTACTAACCTTTTTCAAAAACCATTTTCAAAAATCACTAACTCTTTTTCAAAAATTATTTTCGAAATTTTCCCTCTCTCATCTTATTCTATTTATTTATTCATCTACTAACATCCCCTCATCTCAAATCACTGCTCCTATCCTTACCCTTGTGTTTGGATTCTTCATTCTTCTTCACCCCTATTCCTTTTCTTCTTCTACTAACAATAAGGAACCTCTTTACTGTGACATAGAGGATTCCTCTTCTTTTCTTGTTCTCTTCTCTTTCTTATGAGCAGGGACAAAGAAAAAGGCATTCTTGTTGAAGCTGATCCAGAACCTGAAAGGACTCTGAAGAGAAAACTAAGAGAAGCTAAATTACAACAATCCAGAGACAACCTTATTGAAAATTTCGAACAAGTAAAGGAGATGGCAGCCGAACCCAACAACAATAATGCAAGGAGAATGCTTGGTGACTTTACTGCACCTAATTCCAATTTACATGGAAGAAGCATCTCCATTCCTACCATTGGAGCAAACAATTTTGAGCTGAAACATCAGCTAGTTTCTCTGATGTAGCAGAACTGCAAGTTTCATGGACTTCCATCTGAAGATCCTTTTCAGTTCTTAACTGAATTCTTGCAGATCTGTGATACTGTTAAGACTAATGGAGTAGATCCTGAAGTCTACAGGCTCATGCTTTTCCCTTTTGCTGTAAGAGACAGAGCTAGAATATGGTTGGACTCTCAACCCAAAGACAGCCTGAACTCTTGGGATAAGCTGGTCACGGCTTTCTTAGCCAAGTTCTTTCCTCCTCAAAAGCTGAGCAAGCTTAGAGCTGATGTTTAAACCTTCAGACAGAAAGAAGGTGAATCCCTCTATGAAACTTGGGAAAGATACAAGCAGCTGACCAAAAAGTGTCCTTCTGACATGCTTTCAGAATGGACCATCCTGGATATATTCTATGATGGTTTATCTGAGCTATTGGTAGCACAAATTGCGAATCACACTTTTCACAACTCGTACCACTAACCAGCAAGTGCACTGGGTCGTCCAAGTAATACCTTATGTGAGTAAGGGTCGAATCCCACGGAGATTGTTGGTTTGAAGCAATCTATGGTTATCTTGTAGATCTTAGTCAGGAAGTCAATTATGTTTATCAATTGAATTGTGAGTAACCAGTAGAGCATAAATTAAAAGTTACTTGTTGTGCAGTAATGGAGAATATGTTGGAGTTTTGGAGATGCTTTGTCTTCTGAATCTCTGCTTTCCTCTGTCTTCTGATTCATGCACGCACGTCCTCCTATGGCAAGCTGTGTGTTGGTGGATCACCATTGTCAATGGCTACCTTCCATCCTTCCAGTGAAAACTACGCTCACGCGCTCTGTCACAGCACGGCTAATTACCGGTTGGTTCTCGATCCGGTTGGAATAGGATTTACTATCCTTTTGCGTCTGTCACTAACGCCCAGCCTTCAAGAGTTTGAAGCTCGTCACAGTCATTCAATCCTTGAATCCTACTCGGAATACCACAGACAAGGTTTAGACTTTCCGAATTCTCATGAATGCCGCCATCAGTTCTAGCTTATACCACGGAGATTTTGATTAAGAGATCTCAGAGATACTCATTCAATCGGATGTAGAACGGAGGTGGTTGTCAGGCACACGTTCATGGTTTGAGGAAGGTGATGAATGTCACTGATCATCGCCTTCATCACAGTTAAGCGCAAATGAACATCTTAGATAGGAACAAGCGTGTTTGAATAGAAAACAGAAATACTTGCATTAATTCATCGAGACACAGCAGAGCTCCTCACCCCCAACAATGGGGTTTAGAGACTCATGCCGTCAGAGAATACAAAGTTTAGATCTGAAATGTCATGAGATACAGAATAAGTCTCTAAAAGTTGTTTAAATACTAAACTAGTAGCCTAGGGTTACAAAATATGAGTGGACTATGATGGATGATGCAGAGATCCACTTCTGGGGCCCACTTGGTGTGCTGGGGCCCACTTGGTGTGTGCTGGGGCTGAGACTTTAAGCAATTCACGTGCAGAGGCCAATTGTGGAGTTGAACGCCAGTTTTTGTGCCAGTTTGGGCGTTCAACTCCAGTTTTTGATCCTTTTCTGGCGCTGAACGCCAGAATTGGGCAGAGGACTGGCGTTGAACGCCAGTTTACGTCATCTATCCTTGTGCAAAGTATGGACTATTATATATTGATGGAAAGCCCTGGATGTCTACTTTCCAATGCAATTGGAAGCGTGCCATTTCGAGTTCTGTAGCTCCAGAAAATCCAATTTGAGTGCAGGGAGGTCAGAATCTAACAACATCAGCAGTCCTTTTTCAGCCTGAATCAGATTTTTGCTCAGCTCCTTCAATTTCAGCCAGAAAAATACCTGAAATTACAGAAAAACACACAACTCATAGTAAAGTCCAGAAATATGAATTTTTCCTAAAAACTACTAGAAATAGACTAAAAACTAACTAAAACATACTCAAAACTATATGAAATTATCTCCAAAAAGCGTATAAAATATCCGCTCATCACAACACCAAACTTAAACTGTTGCTTGTCCTCAAGCAACTAGACAAATAAAATAGAAGACTAATAGGTTGAGAAGCAATAATATCTCAGAGTTTTTGATTGAAGCTCAGATTCTAATTAGATGAGCGGGACTAGTAGCTTTTTGCTTCTGAACAGTTTTGGCATCTCACTTTATCCATTGAAGCTCAGAGTGATTGGCATCTATAGGAACTCAGAATTCAGATAGTGTTATTGATTCTCTTAGTTCAGTGTGATGATTCTTGAACACAGCTTCTTTATGAGTCTTGGCCGTGGCTCTAAGCACTTTGTTTTCCAGTATTACTACTGGATACATAAATGCCACAGACACATAACTGGGTGAACCTTTTCAGATTGTGACTCAGCTTTGCTAAAGTCCCCAATTAGAGGTGTCCAGAGTTCTTAAGCACACTCTTCTTTTTGCTTTGGACCTTGACTTTAACCGCTCAGTCTCAAGTTTTCACTTGACACCTGCACGCCACAAGCACATGGTTAGGGACAGCTTGGTTTAGCCGCTTAGACCAGGATTTCAGTCCTTTAGGCCCTCCTATCCACTGATGCTCAAAGCCTTGGGATCCTTTTTAATTGCCCTTGCCTTTTGGTTTTAAGGGTTATTGGCTTTTTTTGCTTGCTTTTGCTTTTTTTTTTTTCTGCAAGCTTTGTTCTTTGCTGCTTTTTCTTGCTTCAAGAATCATTTTTATGATTTTTCAGATTATCAATAACATGTTTCATGTTCATTATTCTTTCAAGAGCCAACATATTTAACAGTCTTAAACAACAAATTCAAAAGACATATGCACTGTTCAAGCATTCATTCAGAAGACAGAAAGCATTGCCACCACATTTAACCAATTAGAATTTGTTTTATTTAAACTCGAGATTTTATTGCTTCTTATTCAAAAGATCTACTATTTTATTCATGTTTAATGATGATGAGAAAAATAAACTATAGCTTAATTGGAGATAAAATCAAAATAGATACTAACTACTAATATATGACTCCTAAGGTAAAATTAAAATAAGAACAGTTATCACAGAGTTAAGGCTAAGATTAGAACTCAACAACCTTGAGGTTTGGGAAGTGGATGTTCCTCTAGTCTGTGAGGTGCTTGGTCCTTCAAGAGAGAATTTCTGGCGCTTCAGTTCCTTTAAATCACGCCCTTGCTCCTCTTGGAGTGGGTTGTTTTCCTTTAGGGGCCATGATCTTAGTGATCACGGATAAGCACACCAAACTTAGAGCTTTGCTTGTCCTCAAGCAAAAGAAAAAGAAGGAGATGGGTAGAAGGAGAACTCCTCCCCACCATCCTGGCGTTTGAACGCCCAAACACTGCCTGTTTTGGGCGTTCAACGCCCAAATGTTGCTCTCCTGGGCGTTCAACGCCCAGTTGTTGCCCTTTTCTGGTGTTGAACGCCAGATAGCTATCCTTACTGGCGTTCAGTGCCCACTGGATGCCCATTTTGGGCGCTGAACGCCCAAAATGGCCTTCGCTGGCGTTTTCTTGCCAGTAAGCTCCCTATCTCTGTTTTGTGTGTAGATTCCTTCTGTAACCCTGTAAACTTATGCAAATGATTCTTTACCTTAGTGTCAGTGAACTTTATATAAACAAATAAAAATAAAAATAGGGCAAAATGCTTAGAGGATTGTTGCCCCATGGCTGGGTTGCCTCCCAGCAAGCGCTTCTTTATTGTCTTTAGCTGGACCTTGCTGAGCTTTTAATCTAGCTTCAGCCTTGAGCATTCTTGCTCAGTGTTGCCTTCAAGATAATGCTTGATTCGCTGTCCATTGACAATGAACTTCTTATCAGAATCAATATCTTGAAGCTCCACATAACCATATGGTGACACACTTGTAATCACGTATGGTCCCCTCCACCGGGATTTCAGTTTCCCGGGGAAAAGCCTGAGTCTAGAGTTAAACAACAGGACCTTCTGTCCTGGTTCAAAGATTCTAGATGACAGCTTTCTGTCATGCCATTTTTTTGATTTTTCTTTATAAAGCTTGGCATTTTCGAAAGCTGTGAATCTGAATTCCTCTAGCTCATTTAGCTGGAGCAATCGTTTTTCTCCTGCTAATTTGGCATCTAAGTTTAGGAATCTGGTTGCCCAGTAGGCCTTATGTTCCAGTTCCACGGGCAAGTGGCAAGCCTTACCATACACGAGTTGGTATGGAGAGGTCCCTATAGGGGTCTTGAATGCTGTTCTGTAAGCCCACAGAGCATCATCCAAGCTCCTTGCCCAATCTTTTCTACGGGTATTTACTGTCCGTTCCAGGATTCTCTTTAATTCTCTGTTAGAGACTTCAGCTTGCCCGTTGGTTTGTGGATGATATGGAGTGGCCACTTTGTGGCGAATTCCATACCGAACCATGGCAGAGTAAAGCTGTTTATTGCAGAAGTGAGTGCCCCCATCGCTGATTAACACTCTAGGGACACCAAACCTGCTAAAGATATGTTTCTGGAGGAATTTCAGCACTGTTTTGGTATCATTGGAGGGTGTGGCGATAGCCTCAACCCATTTTGATACATAGTCAACTGCCACCAGAATATAAGTGTTTGAGTATGATGGTGGGAAAGGTCCCATGAAGTCAATTCCCCATACATCAAACAACTCTATTTCCAAGATCCCTTGTTGAGGCATGGCGTAACCATGAGGCAGGTTACCAGCTCTTTGGCAACTGTCACAATTACGTACAAACTCTCGGGAATCTTTATAGAGTGTGGGCCAATAGAAGCCACATTGGAGGACCTTGGTGGCTGTTCGCTCACCTCCGAAATGGCCTCCATATTGAGATCAGTGGCAATGCCATAGGATTCTCTGTGCTTCCTCTCTGGGGACACACCTACGAATAATTCCGTCTGCACATCTCTTAAAGAGATAGGGTTCATCCCACAAGTAGTACTTTGCATCAGTAATTAGTTTCTTTTTTTGTATTCTATTGTACTCCTTGGGTATGAACCTTGCAGCTTTATAGTTTGCAATATCGGCAAACCATGGTGCTTCCTGAATGGCAAATAGATGCTCATCAGGGAATGTCTCAGAGATCTCAAGGAAGGGGAGGGACGTCCCTTCCACTGGCTCTATCCGGGACAGATGATCAGCTACTTGGTTCTCTGTCCCTTTTCTGTCTCTTATTTCTATATCAAACTCTTGCAGAAGCAATACCCATCTGATGAGCCTGGGTTTTGAATCCTGCTTTGTGAGTAGATACTTAAGAGCAGCATGGTCAGTGTACACAATCACCTTTGATCCTACTAAGTAGGATCTGAACTTGTCAATGGCGTAAACCACTGCAAGTAATTCCTTTTCTGTGGTTGTGTAATTTTTCTGGGCATCATTTAAAACGCGATTGGCATAATAAATGACATGCAGAAGCTTGTCATGCCTCTGTCCCAGTACTGCACCAATGGCATGATCACTGGCATCACACATTAACTCAAATGGCAATGTCCAGTCTGGTGCAGAAATGACTGGTGCTGTGACCAGCTTAGCTTTCAGCGTTTCAAACGCCTGTAGGCATGCTGTGTCAAACACAAATGGCGTGTCAGCAGCTAGCAGATTGCTTAGAGGTTTTGCGATTTTTGAAAAATCCTTTATAAACCTCCTATAGAATCCTGCATGCCCCAGAAAGCTTCTGATTGCCTTAACATTGGCAGGTGGTGGTAATTTTTCAATTACCTCTATTTTTGCTTGATCTACCTCTATTCCCTTGTTTGAGATTTTATGCCCAAGAACAATTCCTTCAGTCACCATGAAGTGACACTTTTCCCAGTTTAAGACTAGGTTGGTTTCTTGGCATCTTTTCAGAACAAGTTTCAGGTGATCAAGACAGGAGCTGAATGAGTCTCCATATACTGAGAAGTCATCCATGAAGACTTCCAGAAATTTTTCCACCATATCAGAGAAAATAGAGAGCATGCATCTCTGGAAGGTTGCAGGTGCATTGCATAGCCCAAAGGGCATCCTTCTATAAGCAAACACTCCGGATGGACATGTGAATGCTGTTTTCTCTTGATCCTGGGGATCTACTGCAATCTGGTTATAGCCTGAGTAGCCATCCAAAAAGCAGTAATAATCATGACCTGCTAGTCTCTCTAGCATCTGGTCTATGAATGGTAAAGGAAAATGATCCTTTCTGGTGGCTGTATTGAGCCTTCTGTAGTCAATACACATGCGCCACCCTGTAACTGTTCTTGTGGGAACCAGTTCATTTTTTTCATTATGAATCACTGTCATGCCTCCCTTTTTTGGGACGACTTGAACAGGGCTCACCCAGGGGCTATCAGAAATGGGATAAATAATCCCAGCCTCTAGTAATTTGGTGACCTCTTTCTGCACCACTTCCTTCATGGCTGGATTTAGCCGCCGCTGTGGTTGAACCACTGGTTTGGCATTATCCTCCAGTAGGATTTTGTGCATGCATCTAGCTGGGCTTATGCCCTTAAGGTCACCTATGGACCACCCAAGAGCTGTCTTGTGTGTCCTTAGCACTTGAATAAGTGCTTCCTCTTCCTGTGAATTTAAAGCAGAGCTTATGATCACTGGAAAGGTGTCACCTTCTCCTAGAAATGCATATTTCAAGGATGGTGGCAGTGGCTTGAGCTCTGGTTTAGGAGGTTTTTCCTCTTTCAGAAGAAAGTTCAGAGGCTCTTTCATGTCCCCTGAATCCTCCAAATCAGGCTGAACATCTTTAAAGATGTCTTCCAACTCTGATTCGAGACTCTCAGCCATGTTGATCTCTTCTACCAAAGAGTCAATAAGGTCAACTTTCATGCAGTCTGTTGATGTGTCTGGATGCTGCATGGCTTTGACAGCGTTCAACTTGAACTCGTCATCGTTGACTCTCAGGGTTATTTCCCCCTGTTGGACGTCAATGAGGGATCGTCCAGTTGCTAGGAAGGGTCTTCCTAGAATGAGAGTGGCACTCTTGTGCTCCTCCATTTCCAGCACAACAAAGTCAGTGGGAAAGGCGAATGGCCCAACTCTGACAATCATGTCCTCAATCACGCCTGATGGGTATTTAGTGGAACCATCAGCAAGTTGGAGACATATCCGGGTTGGTTTAACTTCTTCAGTTAAGCCAAGCTTCCTGATAGTGGATGCAGGTATGAGGTTGATGCTTGCCCCAAGATCGCATAAGGCTGTCTTGGTGCAATCACCTTCCAATATGCATGGTATCAGAAAACTCCCAGGGTCTTTAAGCTTTTCAGGAAAGCTTTTCAGAATGACTGCACTGCATTCTTCAGTGAGGAGAACTCTTTCTGTTTCTCTCCACTCCTTTTTATGACTCAAGATCTCTTTCATGAACTTGGCATAAGAAGGTATTTGCTCAAGTGCCTCTGCAAATGGAATCTTTATTTCAAGAGTCCTTAAATAATCTGCAAAGCGAGCAAATTGCTTATCCTGCTCCTCTTTCCGGAGTTTTTGAGGATAAGGTATCTTGGCTTTATATTCCTCAACCTTAGTGGTTAAAGAAGCCTTTTTAGAGGGGTTGTTGTTAGCACTTGTGTGTGTCTGATCCCTCACTGGCAATTGAATGACAGAGTCAGAAGCTGGAGTGACGATAGACGCCAGCTCACTGTCTGTTCCTGGCGCCTGAACGCCAGAAATGTGCCCCTGTTGGGCGTTCAACGCCAGATTCTTGCCTGTTTCTGGCGTTGAACGCCAATCCTGCCTTGTTTCTGGCGCTGAACGCCAGTTTTGGGCATGGTCTGGGCGTTCAGCGCCAGCCTTCCACCCATTTTCTGGCGTTTTAGTGCCAGAATTATTTTTCCCTGGGCTCTTACTGTCCTCAAGGGAATCTTTGGTGGGTCGCTCATTTCTTGAATTTTTGATGCCTTGAGGTGGGGTATTTAATGTTTTCCCACTTCTTAATTGAACTGCTTGGCATTCTTCTGCTATTTGCTTTGATAGCTGCTGCTTTGTTTGCTTAAACTGTTCTTCCATATGTATATTAGCTATCCTTGTCTCCTGTAACCTGTCTTTGAATTCAGCTAGCTGCTTTGTTAGAAAATCTAATTGCTGATTGAATTCAGCAGCTTGTTTTACAGTACTGAATTCAGCAGTTACTGTTTTAACCTCTTCATTCATGGAAGGGTTGCTGCTTAGATACAGATGCTGATTCCTGGCAACTGTATCAATGAGCTCTTGAGCCTCTTCGATTGTCTTTCTCATATGGATAGATCCACTAGCTGAGTAATCTAAAGACATCTGAGCTCCTTCTGCAAGCCCATAGTAGAAGATGTCTAACTGAACCCACTCTGAAAACATTTCAGAGGGGCATTTTCGTAGCATCTCTCTGTATCTCTCCCAGGCATCATAAAGAGATTCATTATCTCCTTGTTTAAAGCCTTGGATGTCCAGCCTTAGCTGTGTCATCCTTTTTGGAGGGAAATATTGATTTAGGAATTTTTCAGTCAGCTGTTTCCATGTTCTTATGCTGGCCTTAGGTTGGTTATTTAACCACCTCTTAGCTTGATCTTTTACAGCAAATGGAAACAGTAATAGTCTGTAGACATCCTGATCTATTTCCTTATCATGTACTGTGTCAGCAATCTGTAGAAACTGTGCCAGAAACTCTGTAGGTTCTTCCTGTGGAAGACCGGAATACTGGCAACTTTGCTGCACGATGATAATGAGCTGAGGATTCAACTCAAAGCTACTAACTCCAATGGAGGGTATGCATATGCTACTCCCATATGAAGCAGTAGAGGGGTTAGAATATGACCCCAGAGTCCTCCTGGACTGTTTATTTCCACTTATGTCCATGATGGATCTCTATGGATATAACTTGGACTGATTTACCTTTTTATTTATTTTATTTTATAAGAAGTAAATACTTAAATAAAATAAAATAACTAAAAAGAATTTGAATTTTGAAATTTTTTTTTTCGTAAAAAAAATTAAAATTAATTAGTTAAAAAAAAAACAGAAATTTTTGAAAAAGAGGGAGGATATTTTCGAAAATTAGAGAGAGAGAGTTAGTTAGGTAGTTTTGAAAAAGTTAAGAAACAAACAAAAAGTTAGTTAGTTAGTTGAAACAAATTTTGAAAAGATAAGAGGTTAGGAAGTTAGAAGAGATATTTTGAAAAGATATTTTTGAATTTAGTGAGGAGAGAGAAAAATAATAAGATAGTACAAGATTTAAAATTTTTAGATCTAATGCTCCTTGTTTTCGAAAAATTTGGAGGGAAAACACCAAGGAACCCCAAACTTAAAAATTTTAAGATCAAGACACAAGGAAAACTCAAGAACACTTTGAAGACTCACAAGAACACAAGAACATGAAGGAAGAACACCAAACTTAAAATTTTTAGAAAACCAAACCAAAATTTTCGAAAATCAAAGGGGAATCAACAAGAAAACACCAAACTTAAAGTTTGGCACAAGATTTAATAGAAAAAAAATATTTTTGAAAAAGAAGGTTTTGAAAAGAGTATAAAAGAGTCTAACCCAATCAAATTAATGTTCTAGCCAAATGAGTTATGGGACCTTCAAAAATTTTAAGAAAGATTATTTTTGAAAACACCAAACTTAAAGTTTGGCACAGGATTTAATAGAAAAATTATTTTTGAAAAAGGTTTTTTTTTTTAAAAAATATGATAGCCAATTATCATGAACATAAACACCACGTTCTAAATAACTGAGCTATAAATTTAAAGTGTTTTAACAAGGGATAAATAATAAAAGACTCTAAACAAAAAAAAGAGAAAATTTTTCCTAATCTAAGCAACAAAATAATCCGTCAGTTGTTCAAACACGAACAATCCCCGGCAACGGTGCCAAAAACTTGGTAGCACAAATTGCGAATCACACTTTTCACAACTCGTACCACTAACCAGCAAGTGCACTGGGTCGTCCAAGTAATACCTTATGTGAGTAAGGGTCGAATCCCACGGAGATTGTTGGTTTGAAGCAATCTATGGTTATCTTGTAGATCTTAGTCAGGAAGTCAATTATGTTTATCAATTGAATTGTGAGTAACCAGTAGAGCATAAATTAAAAGTTACTTGTTGTGCAGTAATGGAGAATATGTTGGAGTTTTGGAGATGCTTTGTCTTCTGAATCTCTGCTTTCCTCTGTCTTCTGATTCATGCACGCACGTCCTCCTATGGCAAGCTGTGTGTTGGTGGATCACCGTTGTCAATGGCTACCTTCCATCCTTCCAGTGAAAACTACGCTCACGCGCTCTGTCACAGCACGGCTAATCACTGGTTGGTTCTCGATCCGGTTGGAATAGGATTTACTATCCTTTTGCGTCTGTCACTAACGCCCAGCCTTCAAGAGTTTGAAGCTCGTCACAGTCATTCAATCCTTGAATCCTACTCGGAATACCACAGACAAGGTTTAGACTTTCCGGATTCTCATGAATGCCGCCATCAGTTCTAGCTTATACCACGGAGATTCTGATTAAGAGATCTCAGAGATACTCATTCAATCGGATGTAGAACGGAGGTGGTTGTCAGGCACACGTTCATGGTTTGAGGAAGGTGATGAATGTCACTGATCATCGCCTTCATCACAGTTAAGCGCAAATGAACATCTTAGATAGGAACAAGCGTGTTTGAATAGAAAACAGAAATACTTGCATTAATTCATCGAGACACAGCAGAGCTCCTCACCCCCAACAATGGGGTTTAGAGACTCATGCCATCAGAGAATACAAAGTTTAGATCTGAAATGTCATGAGATACAGAATAAGTCTCTAAAAGTTGTTTAAATACTAAACTAGTAGCCTAGGGTTACAAAATATGAGTGGACTATGATGGATGATGCAGAGATCCACTTCTGGGGCCCACTTGGTGTGCTGGGGCCCACTTGGTGTGTGCTGGGGCTGAGACTTTAAGCAATTCACGTGCAGAGGCCAATTGTGGAGTTGAACGCCAGTTTTTGTGCCAGTTTGGGCGTTCAACTCCAGTTTTTTATCCTTTTCTGGCGCTGAACGCCAGAATTGGGCAGAGGACTGGCGTTGAACGCCAGTTTACGTCATCTATCCTTGTGCAAAGTATGGACTATTATATATCGCTGGAAAGCCCTGGATGTCTACTTTCCAATGCAATTTGAAGCGTGCCATTTCGAGTTCTGTAGCTCCAGAAAATCTAATTTGAGTGCAGGGAGGTCAGAATCTAACAGCATCAGCAGTCCTTTTTCAGCCTGAATCAGATTTTTGCTTAGCTCCTTCAATTTCAGCCAGAAAAATACCTGAAATTACAGAAAAACACACAACTCATAGTAAAGTCCAGAAATATGAATTTTTCCTAAAAACTACTAGAAATAGACTAAAAACTAACTAAAACATACTCAAAACTATATGAAATTATCCCCAAAAAGCGTATAAAATATCCGCTCATCAGCTATCAAAGATGTCATTGGATACTTCTGCAGGTGGATCCATTCACCTAAAGAAAACGCCTGCAGAAGCTCAAGAACTCATTGACATGGTTGCTAATAAACAGTTCATGTACACTTCTGAGAGGAATCCTATGAATAATGGGACGCCTATGAAGAAGGGAGTTCTTGAAATTGATACTCTGAATGCCATATTGGCTCAGAATAAAATATTGACTCAGCAAGTCAATATGATTTCTCAGAGTCTGAATGGAATGCAAGCTGCATCCAACAGTACTCAAGAGGCATCTTCTGAGGAAGAAGCTTATGATCCTGAGAACCCTGCAATAGCAGAGTTAAAATACATGGGTGAACCATATGGAAACACCTACAATCCATCATGGAGAAATCACCCAAATCTCTCATGGAAGGATCAAAAGCCTCAACAAGGCTTTAATAATGGTGGAAGAAACAGGTTTAGCAATAGCAAGCCTTTTCCATCATCCACTCAGCAACAGACAGAGAATTCTGAGCAGAATCCATCTAGCTTAGCAAATTTAGTCTCTGATCTATCTAAGGCCACTGTGAGTTTCATGAATGAAACAAGGTCTTCCATTAGAAATTTGGAAGCACAAGTGGGCCAGCTGAGTAAAAGGATCACTGAAATCCCTCCTAGTACTCTCCCAAGCAATACAGAAGAGAATCCAAAAGGAGAGTGCAAGGCCATTGAATTAATTACCATGGCCGAACCCACAAGAGAGGAGAAGGACGTGAATCCCAAGGAGGAAGACCTCCTGGGACGTCCAGTGATCAATAAGGAGCTTCCTTCTGAGGAACCTAAGAAATCTAAAACTCATCTAGAGACCATAGAGATTCCATTGAACCTCCTTATGCCATTCATGAGCTCTGATGAGTATTCCTCTTCTGAAGAAAATGAGGATGTTACTGAAGAGCAAGCTGCCAAGTTCCTTGGTGCAATCATGAAGCTAAATGCCAAATTATTTGGTATTGAGACTTGGGAAGATGAACTTCCCTTGTTCACCAATAAACTAAGTGATCTGGATCAACTGACATTGCCTCAGAAGAGACAGGATCCTGGAAAGTTCATAATACCTTGTACCATAGGCACCATGATCTTTAAGGCTCTGTGTGACCTTGGTTCAGGGATAAACCTCATGCCCCTCTCTGTAATAGAGAAACTGGGAATCTATGGGGTGGAAGCTGCTAAAATCTCATTAGAGATGGCAGACAATTCAAGAAAACAGGCTTATGGACAAGTAGAGGACGTGTTAGTGAAGGTTGAAGGCCTTTACATCCCTACTGATTTCATAGTCTTGGATACTGGAAAGGAAGAGGATGAATCCATCATCCTAGGAAGACCTTTCCTAGCCACAGCAAGAGCTGTGATTGATGTGGACAGAGGAGAATTGATCCTTCAAATAAATGAGGACAACCTTGTGTTTACAACTCAAGGATCTCTCTCTGCATCCATGGAGAGGAAGCAGAAAAAGCTTCTCTCGAAGCAGAGTCAACCAAAGCCCCCACAGTCAAACTCTAAGTTTGGTGTTGGAAGGCCACAACCAAACTCTAAGTTTGGTATTGGGAGGTCTCAACAAAGCTCTGGACATCTGTGAGGCTCCATGAGAGCCCACTGTCAAGCTATTGACATTAAAGAAGCGCTTGTTGGGAGGCAACCCAATGTTTATTTATCTAATTTTGTTTTTTTTTTCATGTTTTCTTAGGTTCATGATCATGTGGAGTCACAAAATAAACGAAAAATTTAGAAACAGAATCAAAAACAGCGGAAGAAAAATCACACCCTGGAGGAAGCACCAGTCTGGCGTTCAACGCCAGAACAGAGCATGGTTCTGGCGCTGAACGCCCAAAATGGGCAGTATCTGGGCGCTGAACGCCCAAAATGGGCAGCATCTGGGCGCTGAATGCCAGAATTGCACCCTGGAGAAGAGCTGGCGCTGAACGCCCAGAACAAGCATGGTTCTGGCGTTCAACGCAAGAAATGGGCAACAAATGGGCGTTGAACGCCCAAAATGGGCACCAACCTGGCGCTGAACGCCCAGAGTTGTGTGCAAGGGCATTTTACATGCCTAATTTGGTGCAAGGTTGTAATTCCTTGAACACCTCAGGATCTGTGGACCCCACAGGATCATCTCTGGATCTGTGGACCCCACAGGATCATCTCAGGATCTGTGAATCTTACAGAATCTCCACCCACCTCACCCTCTCTCTCTCCATTCATAGTCATCCCTTCTGTTTTCCATTCACCACTCACATCCATACATCCCTATATCTCCTCCATATCTTCTTCTTCCTCATCTATTCTTTCTTCTCTTGCTCGAGGGCGAGCAATATTCTAAGTTTGGTGTGGTAAAAGCATAAGCTTTTTGTTTTTCCATTACCATTAATGGCACCTAAGGCCAGAGAAACCTCAAGAAAGAGGAAAGGGAAGACAAATGCTTCCACCTCTGAGCCATGGGAGATGGAAAGATTCATCTCATAAGCCCATCACTAAGAAAAGGATGGAGCAAACAAGAGAGCACATTCATGAATCTCAACAGGCACATGAAGAAGCTCATCATCAAGAAATCCCTGAGATACATCAAGGGATGCACTTGCCTCCACAGAATTTTTGGGAGCAAATCAACACCTCCCTAGGAGAATTAAGTTCCAACATGGGACAATTAAGGGTGGAACATCAAGAACACTCCATCATCCTTCATGAAATTAGAGAAGATCAAAAAGCAATGAGGGAGGAGCAACAAAGACAAGGAAGAGACATAGAAGAGCTCAAGGACATTATTGGTTCCTCAAGAAAGAAACGCACCCATCACTAAGGTGGACTCATTCCTTGTTCTTACTTTCTTTGTTTTTCGTTTTCTATGTTAAGTGCTTATCTATGTTTGTGTCTTCATTACATGATCATTAGTATTTAGTAACATTGTCTTAAAGTTATGAATGTCCCATGAATCCATCATCTCTCTTAAATGAAAAATGTTTTAATTCAAAAGAACAAGAAGTACATGAGTTTCGAATTTATCCTTGAACTTAGTTTAATTATATTGATGTGGTGATAATGCTTCTTGTTTTCTGAATGAATGCTTGAACAGTGCATATGTCTTTTGAAGTTGTTGTTTAAGAATGTTAAATATGTTGGCTCTTGAAAGAATGATGACAAGGAGACATGTTATTTGATAATCTGAAAAATCATAAAAATGATTCTTGAAGCAAGAAAAAGCAGTAAAGAACAAAGCTTGCAGAAAAAAAAATAGAAAGAAAAAGAAAAAGCAAGCAGAAAAAGCCAAAAGCTCTTAAAACCAAGAGGCAAGAGCAAAAAGCCAATAACCCTTAAAACCAAAAGGCAAGGGTAAATAAAAAGGATCCCAAGGCTTTGAGCATTAGTGGATAGGAGGGCCTAAAGGAATAAAATCCTGGCCTAAGCGGCTAAACCAAGCTGTCCCTAACCATGTGCTTGTGGCGTGAAGGTGTCAAGTGAAAACTTGAGACTGAGCGGTTAAAGTCAAGGTCCAAAGCAAAAAAAAGAGAGTGTGCTTAAGAACCCTGGACACCTCTAATTGGGGACTTTAGCAAAGCTGAGTCACAATCTGAAAAGGTTCACCCAATTATGTGTCTGTGGCATTTATGTATCCGGTGGTAATACTGGAAAACAAAGTGCTTAGGGCCACGGCCAAGACTCATAAAGAAGCTGTGTTCAAGAATCATCATACTGAACTAGGAGAATCAATAACACTATTTGAACTCTGAGTTCCTATAGATGCCAATCATTCTGAACCTCAATGGATAAAGTGAGATGCCAAAACTATTCAAGAGGCAAAAAGCTACAAGTTCCGCTCATCTGATTGAAGCTATGTTTCATTGATAGTTTGGAATTTATAGTATATTCTCTTCTTTTTATCCTATTTGATTTTCAGTTGCTTGGGGACAAGCAACAATTTAAGTTTGGTGTTGCGATGAGTAGATAATTTATACGCTTTTTGGCATTATTTTTAGTATGTTTTTAGTAGAATCTAGTTACTTTTAGGGATGTTTTCATTAGTTTTTATGTTAAATTCACATTTCTGGACTTTACTATGAGTTTGTGTGTTTTTCTGTGATTTCAGGTATTTTCTGGCTGAAATTGAGGGACTTGAGCAAAAATCAGATTCAGAGGTTGAAGAAGGACTGCTGATGCTGTTGGATTCTGACCTCCCTGCACTCAAAATAGATTTTCTGGAGCTAAAGAACTCAAAATGGCGCGCTTTCAATTGCATGGGAAAGTAGACATCCAGGGCTTTCCAGCAATATATAATAGTCCATACTTTGCCTGAGTTTAGACGACGCAAACTGGCGTTCAACGCCAGCTCTCTGCCCAATTCTGGCATCCAGCGCCAGAAACAAGTTGCAAAGTGGAGTTCAACGCCCAAACTGGCACAAAAGCTGGCGTTCAACTCCAAGAATGACCTCTCCACGTGTAGACTTCAAGCTCAGCCCAAGCACACACCAAGCGGGCCCCGGAAGTGGATTTATGCATCAATTATTTACTTCTGTAAACCCTAGTAGCTAGTTTATTATAAATAGGACCTTTTACTATTGTATTAGACATCCTGGATTGTATTTTTGATCCTGTGATCAAGTCTTGGTTACTCCGGTTCCCCTCTGGGGCCGAGACCAATGAACTCCATTATCACTTATGTATTTTCAATGGTAGAGTTTCTACACTCCATATATTAAGGTGTGGAGCTCTGCTGTTCCTCAAAGATTAATGCAAAGTACTACTGTTTTTCTATTCAATTCAACTTGTTCCGCTTCTAAGATATTCATTCGTACTTCAACCTGAATGTGATGAACGTGACAATCATCATCATTCCTTATGAACGCGTGCCTGACAACCACTTCCGTTCTACTTTAGATTGAATGAGTATCTCTTAGATCTCTTAATCATAATCTTCGTGGTGTAAGCTAGATTGATGGCGGCATTCATGAGAATCCGGAAAGTCTAAACCTTGTCTGTGGTATTCCGAGTAGGATTCAAGGATTGAATGACTGTGACGAGCTTCAAACTCGCGAGTGCTGGGCGTAGTGACAGACGCAAAAGGAGGGTGAATCCTATTCCAGCATGATCGAGAACCTCAGATGATTAGCCGTGCTGTGACAGAGCATTTGGACCATTTTCACAAGAGGATGGGATGTAGCCATTGACAACGGTAATGCCCTTACATAAAGCCAGCCATGGAAAGGAGTAAGACTGATTGGGTGAAGACAGCAAGAAAGCAGAGATTCAGAGGGACGAAAGCATCTCTATACGCTTATCTGAAATTCTCACCAATGAATTACATAAGTGTTTCTATCCTTATTTTATGTTTACTTATTATTTAATTTCGAAAACTCCATAACCAATTTATATCCGCCTGACTGAGATTTACAAGGTGACCATAGCTTGCTTCATACCAACAATCTCCGTGGGATCGACCCTTACTCACGTAAGGTTTATTACTTGGACGACCCAGTGCACTTGCTGGTTAGTTATGCGAAGTTGTGAAGATATGTTTAGACCATGGTTCTGTGCATCCGTTTTTGGTGCCATCGCCAGGGAATCAATTTCGAACAATAATTCACAACCCGAGTAACAATTTCGCATATCATAATGCAAGGAGAATGCTTGGTGACTTTACTGCACCTAATTCCAATTTACATGGAAGAAGCATCTCCATTCCTGCCATTGGAGCAAACAACTTTGAGCTGAAACCTCAGCTAGTTTCTCTGATGCAGCAGAACTGCAAGTTTCATGGACTTCCATCCGAAGATCCTTTTCAGTTCTTAACTGAATTCTTGCAGATATGTGATACTGTTAAGACTAATGGAGTAGATCCTGAAGTCTACAGGCTCATGTTTTTCCCATTTTCTGTAAGAGATAGAGCTAGAATCTGGTTGGATTCTCAACCTAAGGATAGTCTGAACTCTTGGGATAAGCTGGTCACTGCTTTCTTAGCCAAGTTCTTTCCTCCTCAAAAGCTGAGCAAGCTTAGAGTGGATGTTCAAACCTTCAAACAAAAAGATGGTGAATCCCTCTATGAAGCTTGGAAAAGATACAAGCAGCTGACCAAAAAGTGTCCTTCTGGCATGCTTTCAGAATGGACCATCCTGGATATATTCTATGATGGTTTATCTGAGCTATCAAAGATGTCATTGGATACTTCTGCAGGTGGATCCATTCACCTAAAGAAAACGCCTGCAGAAGCTCAAGAACTCATTGACATGGTTGCTAATAACCAGTTCATGTATACTTCTGAGAGGAATCCTGTGAATAATGGGACACCTATGAAGAAGGGAGTTCTTGAAATTGATACTCTGAATGCCATATTAGCTCAGAACAAAATATTGACTCAGCAAGTCAATATGATTTCTCAGAGTCTGAATGGAATGCAAGCTGCATCTAACAGTACTCAAGAGGCATCTTCTGAAGAAGAAGCTTATGATCCTGAGAACCCTGCAATAGCAGAGGTAAATTACTTAGGTGAACCTTATGGAAATACCTATAATCCATCATGGAGAAATCATCCAAATCTCTCATGGAAGGATCAACAAAAGCCTCAACAAGGCTTTAATAATGGTGGAAGATACAGGTTTAACAATAGTAAACCTTTTCCATCATCCGCTCAGCAACTGACAGAGAACTCTAAACAAAATACTTCTAATCTAGCAAACTTAGTCTCTGATCTATCTAAGGCCACTGTGAGTTTCATGAATGAAACAAGATCCTCCATTAGAAATTTGGAAGCACAATTGGGCCAGCTGAGTAAAAGAATCACTGAAATCCCTCCTAGTACTCTCCCAAGTAATACAGAAGAAAATCCAAAAGGAGAGTGCAAGGTCATTGAATTGATCACCATGGCCGAACCTGTAAAGGAAGGAGAGGACGTGAATCCCAGTAAGGAAGACCTCCTGGGACGTCCAGTGATCAATAAGGAGTTTCCCTCTGAGGAACCAAAAGAATCTGAGGCTCAACTAGAGACCATAGAGATTCCATTAAACCTCCTCATGCCATTCATGAGCTCTGATGAGTATTCCTCTTCTGAAGAGAATGAGGATGTCACTGAGGAGCAAGTCACCAAGTACCTTGGTGCAATCATGAAGCTGAATGCCAAATTATTTGGCATTGAAACTTGGGAAGATGAACCTCCCTTGTTCACCAATGAACTAAGTGATCTGGATCAACTGAGATTGCCTCAGAAGAAACAGGATCCTGGAAAGTTCATAATACCTTGTACCATAGGCACCATGATCTTTAAGGCTCTATGTGACCTTGGGTCAGGGATAAACCTCATGCCCCTCTCTGTAATAGAGAAACTGGGAATCTTTGGGGTGCAAGCCACTAAAATCTCATTAGAGATGGCAGACAATTCAAGAAAACAGGCTTATGGACAAGTAGAGGACGTGTTAGTAAAGGTTGAAGGCCTTTACATCCCTGCTGATTTCATAGTCCTAGATACTGGGAAGGATGAGGATGAATTCATCATCCTTGGAAGACCCTTCCTAGCCACAGCAAGAGCTGTGATTGATGTGGACAGAGGAGAATTGATCCTTCAAATAAATGAGGACAACCTTGTGTTTACAACTCAAGGATCTTTCTCTGCATCCATGGAGAGGAAGCATAAAGAGCTTCTCTCAAAGCAGAGTCAAACAAAACCTCTACAGTCAAACTCTAAGTTTGGTGTTGGGAGGCCACAACCAAACTCTAAGTTTGGTGTCAAACCCCCATATCCAAACTCTAAGTTTGGTGTTAGGAGGTCTCAACAAAGCTCTGCACATCTGTGAGGCTCCATGAGAGCCCACTGTCAAGCTATTGACATTAAAGAAGCGCTTGTTGGGAGGCAACCCAATGTTTATTTATCTAATTTTCATTGTTTTTCATGTTTTATTAGGTTCATGATCATGTGGAGTCACAAAATAAATATAAAATATGAAAACGGAATCAAAAACAGCAGAAGAAAAATCACACCCTGGAGGAAGACCTTACTGGCGTTTAAACGCCAGTAAGAAGCATGTTTTGGGCGTTCAACGCCAGAACAGAGCATGGTTCTGGCACTGAACGCCAGAAATGGGCAGCATCTGGGCGTTTAAACGCCAGAAATGCACCCTGGAGAAGAGCTGGCGCTAAACGCCTAGAACAAGCATGGTTCTGGCGTTCAACACCAGAAATGGGCAACAAATGGGCGTTCAACGCCTAGAACAAGCATGGTTCTGGCGTTCAACGCAAGAAATGGGCCACAAATGGGCGTTCAACGCCCAGAACAAGCACCAATCTGGCGCTGAATGCCCAGAATTGTGTGCAAGGGCATTTTGCATGCCTAATTTGGTGCAATGTTGTAAATCCTTGAACACCTCAGGATCTGTGGACCCCACATGATCCCCACCTACCTCCACTCACTTCTTCTCACCCCTCTTTCACACAATCCCATGAACACTCTTCCCCAAAACTCTTCACCAATCACCTCAATCTCTCTTCCCTATCACCACTTCACCACTCACATCCACCCACTCTTCCCCATAAACCTACCTCATAAACCCCACCTACCTTCAAAATTCAAAATCAATTTCCCACCCAACCCACCCTAAATGGCCGAACTTAACCCCCCCTCCCTTCCCTATATATAGCCTTCTATTCTTCTTCAAATTCACACAACACAACCCTTTCTTCCCCTTCTTGACCGAAACACATCTCCCTCTCCCTCTCCTCAATTTCTTCTTCTTCTTCATCTATTCTTTCTTTTCTTGCTCGAGGGCGAGCAATATTCTAAGTTTGGTGTGGTAAAAGCATAAGCTTTTTGTTTTTCCATTACCATTGATGGAACCTAAGACCGGAGAATCCTCTAGAAAAGGGAAAGGGAAGGCAAAAGCTTCCACCTCCGAGTCATGGGAGATGGAAAGATTCATCTCCAAAGCTCATCAAGACCACTTCTATGATGTTGTGGCCAAGAAGAAGGTGATCCCCGAGGTCCCTTTCAAACTCAAGAGTAATGAGTATCCGGAGATCCGACATGAAATCCAAAGAAGAGGTTGGAAAGTTCTAACAAACCCCATCCAACAAGTCGGCATCCTAATGGTTCAAGAGTTCTATGCCAATGCATGGATCACTAGGAACCATGATCAAAGTAAGAACCCGAATCCAAAGAATTATGTTACAATGGTTCGGGGGAAATACTTAGATTTTAGTCCGGAGAATGTGAGGTTGGCGTTTAACTTGACTATGATGCAAGGAGATGAGCGCCCCTACACTAGAAGGGTCAACTTTAATCAAAGGTTGGACCAAGTCCTCATGGACATATGTGTGGAAGGAGCTCAATGGAAGATTGACTCCAAAGGCAAGCCGGTTCAACTAAGAAGACTGGACCTTAAGCCTGTGGCTAGAGGATGGTTGGAGGTCATCCAACGCTCCATCATCCCCACTTGCAACCGATTTGAAGTTACTGTGGATCGGGCCATCATGATCCATAGCATCATGATTGGAGAGGAAGTAGAAGTTCATGAAGTCATCTCCCTTGAACTCTACAAAATAGCCGAAAAGTCCTCCCCCATGGCAAGGCTAGCTTTTCCTCATCTTATTTGCCATCTATGTTACTCAGCTGGAGCTTTCATAGAAGGAGACATTCCCATTGAGGAAGAGAAGCCCATCACTAAGAAAAGGATGGAGCAAGCAAGAGAGCCCATTCATGGAGCTCAAGAGGCGCAGGAAGCTCATCACCATGAGATCCTGGAGATGCCTCAAATGCATTTTCCTCCACAAAACTATTGGGAGCAAATCAACACCTCCCTAGGAGAATTAAGTTCCAACATGGGACAACTAAGGGTGGAACATCAAGAGCACTCCATCATCCTTCATGAAATTAGAGAAGATCAAAAAGCAATGAGGGAGGAGCAACAAAGACAAGGAAGAGACATAGAAGAGCTCAAGGACATCATTGGTTCCTCAAGAAGAAAATGCCACCATCACTAAGGTGGACTCATTCCTTGTTCTCACTTTCTGTTTTTCGTTTTCTCTATGTTAAGTGCTTATCTATGTTTGTGTCTTCATTACATGATCATTAGTATTTAGTAACATTGTCTTAAAGTTATGAATGTCCTATGAATCCATCATCTCTCTTAAATGAAAAATGTTTTAATTCAAAAGAACAAGAAGTACATGAGTTTCGAATTTATCCTTGAACTTAGTTTAATTATATTGATGTGGTGATAATGCTTCTTGTTTTCTGAATGAATGCTTGACGCAGTGCATATGTCTTTTGAAGTTGTTGTTTAAGAATGTTAAATATGCTGGCTCTTGAAAGAATGATGACAAGGAGACATGTTATTTGATAATCTGAAAAATCATAAAAATGATTCTTGAAGCAAGAAAAAGCAACAAGGAACAAAGCTTGCAGAAAAAAAAAAAAGAAAAAAAATAGGCGAAAAAAAAAATATAGAAAGAAAAAGAAAAAGCAAGCAAAAAAAGCCAAAAGCTCTTAAAACCATGAGGCAAGAGCAAAAAGCCAATAACCCTTAAAACCAAAAGGTAAGGGAAAATAAAAAGGATCCCAAGGCTTTGAGCATCAGTGGATAGGAGGGCCTAAAGGAATAAAATCCTGGCCTAAGCGGCTAAACCAAGCTGTCCCTAACCATGTGCTTGTGGCGTGAAGGTGTCAAGTGAAAACTTGAGACTGAGCGGTTAAAGTCAAGGTCCAAAGCAAAAAAAGAGTGTGCTTAAGAACCCTGGACACCTCTAATTGGGGACTTTAGCAAAGCTGCGTCACAATCTGAAAAGGTTCACCCAATTATGTGTCTGTGGCATTTATGTGTCCGGTGGTAATACTGGAAAACAAAGTGCTTAGGGCCACGGCCAAGACTCATAAAGAAGCTGTGTTCAAGAATCATCATACTGAACTAGGAGAATCAATAACACTATCTGAACTCTGAGTTCCTATAGATGCCAATCATTCTGAACTTCAATGGATAAAGTGAGATGCCAAAACTATTCAAGAGGCAAAAAGCTATAAGTCCCGCTCATTTGATTGAAGCTATGTTTCATTGATAGTTTGGAATTTATAGTATATTCTCTTCTTTTTATCCTATTTGATTTTCAGTTGCTTGGGGACAAGCAACAATTTAATTTTGGTGTTGTGATGAGCGGATAATTTATACGCTTTTTGGCATTGTTTTTAGTATATTTTTAGTAGAATCTAGTTACTTTTAGGGATGTTTTCATTAGTTTTTATGTTAAATTCATATTTCTGGACTTTACTATGAGTTTGTGTGTTTTTCTATAATTTCAGGTATTTTCTGGCTGAAATTGAGGGACTTGAGCAAAAATCAGATTCAGAGGTTGAAGAAAGACTACTGATGCTGTTGGATTCTGACCTCTCTGCACTCAAAGTGGATTTTCTGGAGCTATAGAACTCAAAACGGCGCACTTCTAATTGCGTTGGAAAGTAGACATCCAGGGCTTTCCAGCAATGTATAATATTCTATACTTTGAACGAGTTTAGACGACGTAAAAGGGCGTTGAACATCACTTCTATGCTGCTGTCTGGAGTTAAACGCCAGAAACAAGTCACAAACCAGAGTTGAACGCCAGAAATATGTTACAACCTGGCGTTCAACTCCAGAAAGAGCCTCTGCACGTGTAACATTCAAGCTCAGCCTAAGCACACACCAAGTGGGCCCCGGAAGTGGATTTATGCATCAATTACTTACTTTTGTAAACCCTAGTAGCTAGTTTATTATAAATAGGACTTTTTACTATTGTATTAGACATCCTGAGTTTTATCTTCGGATCATAGAAGTCTTGGTTACTCCGGTTCCCCTCTGGGGCCGAGACCAATGAACTCCATTATCACTTATGTATTTTCAACGGTAGAGTTTCTACACTCCATAGATTAAGGTGTGGAGCTCTGCTGTTCCTCAAAGATTAATGCAAAGTACTACTGTTTTTCTATTCAATTCAACTTATTCCGCTTCTAAGATATTCATTCGCACTTCAACCTGAATGTGATGAACGTGACAATCATCATCATTCCCCATGAACGCGTGCATGACAACCACTTCCGTTCTACCTTCGATTGAATGATTATCTCTTGGATCTCTTAAACAGAATCTTCGTGGTGTAAGCTAGATTGATGGCGGCATTCATGAGAATCCGGAAAGTCTAAACCTTGTCTGTGGTATTCCGAGTAGGATTCTGGGATTGAATGACTTTGACGAGCTTCAAACTCGCGATTGCTAGGCGTATTGACAGACGCAAAAGGAGGGTGAATCCTATTCCATCATGATCGGGAACCTCAGATGATTAGCCGTGCTGTGACAGAGCATTTGGACTATTTTCACAAGAGGAGGGGATGTAACCATTGACAACGGTGATGCCCTTGCATAAAGCCAGCCATGGAAAGGAGTAAGACTGATTGGATGAAGACAGCGGGAAAGCAGAGATTCAGAGGAACGAAAGCATCCCTACACGCTTACCTGAAATTCTCACCAATGAATTACATAAGTGTTTCTATCTTTATTTTCTGTTTAATTAGTATTATTTTCGAAAACTCCATAATCAATTATTATCCGCCTAACTGAGATTTACAAGATGACCATAGCTTGCTTGATACCAACAATCTCCGTGGGATCGACCCTTACTCACGTAAGGTTTATTACTTGGAGGACCCAGTGCACTTGCTGGTTAGTTGTATCGAAGTTGTGACAAATTATGAATTGAGATTAGAGCACCAAGTTGTTGGAGCCATTACCAGAGATCACAATTTCGTGCACCACATATCTTTTTGGTGAACCACTATTTTGGTTATTTTTTTGTATTTTTATCTTTATTTTTATTTTTATCTTTCAGTACTTATACATTGTTCTTTTCATGTGTTTTTACTTTTATTTATGCATTTTGCACCTTAGTTCATATTTTAGCCATTTAGTTTAGTTGCAATTCTAACTTATTAGTTATAGAATATGTGGATTAATTAGTATAGTTTACCCTTTTAGCATATGATAGTTTGATTTAAATTGAAAATAAAAAGGAAGTAAACTAGAGACTTTAACATAATCAAAAACAATCCACACAACTTGTATATAGAACATAACATGCTAGTTAGTTAACAACATTTCATCAAGGAAGAACACTAAAACTTTAAAGCCACCCAAGAAATTTTACATTGAGAATAATGGGAACTCTTAATTTTTACTTGCATGACATGTATAACTAATATATGATTTTTGAGCTAAAGAACACACAGCCTATGAGTTTTGAGCTTAATTGTATGGTTACATTCAAACCATAATTTTTATTCCTGTGTGTTTTGCCCCTCTTTTTATTATGATGTTCTTTGCTTTGTTTTAATCTATATGTCCAATATAGAATATAGATACATACTAAGATATGATTGAGGCCATTGCTTGAAATATTTGCTCACTTATCCCAAATTAGCCTACCTTTTACATCACCCTTGTTAGCCCCCTTGAGCTTTTTAATCCCCTCTTGTTCTATAAACCACATTACTAGCCTTAAGCAGAAAAACAAAATAAAAATCCCAAGTTGAATCCTTGGTTAGCTTAAGATAGAAATTGTGTATTGTTTAAGTGTGGGGAACATTATGGGAACATGGATGATAGAAACAAGTAGGAAAGTTAAAAAGAATAAAGATATTTCAAAATAAAAATTTGGGAAAGCATGCTCATGTGAAATCAAAACAATTGAATTACCATGTGCATTAAAAAAAAAAGAAGTTTGTTTTCAGTATTTAAATAAGGGGATACAAAAATTCCCCAATTGCAAAATAAAAAGAATCAATGCACATGGGATAAAATTTAAGTTAATGCGTGAGCATTGCAATACAAAGTGAGAAAAGTTGGACAAATAGGTTAAGAAACTTGGAATTACAAAAATATGTATGTTAGGTGAGATCTTAGACTATTCAAGGATTCACTTATTAGCTCACTCAGCCTGATACATATACCCTTACCTTTACCTTGGCCCCATTACAACCTTGAAAAAGACCTCATGATTTTTGTATGTCTGTATTCTATAATTGTTGATTGGTTAGATGAAGAACAAAATTATAGAAAGTAAGGATAAAAAGAAGAATAGAGTGATTAACCCAAGAAACACTGAGTGACTAGAGAGTAAACACAAAATCCAGTGAGGGTTCAATAGCTCATCACCATATATCTCTGCTTGAATTGTTAATTGTCTTGCAAGTTTGAAAAATATTTTTACCCATTTCAATTATAAAAGTGCTTTAACATTATCTAAGGTTGGCTATGCATATATGATTCCTTGAGAATGTGAATTAATTTAACTACATGTAAGTTTTATATACAAGTGTATAACAATCAGAATTGCATGATTCATTTAGGTAGTTTGCATTTATGATAGATTGCATTGCATGAGATTCCACCACTTTAACCTTACCTTATTCTTTATCTTGGACTTAGCATGAGGACATGCTATTGTTTAAGTGTGGGGAGGTTGATAAACCCATATTTTATGATATATATTGTGCTCAATTCAAGAGATTTATTCAACCCTTCACCCACTTATTCATGTAAATTGTATGGTTTTACTTTCCCTTCCTTATTATGTGATATATGTGAATTACATGTTTCCTATGCTTTGAAATTATTTATTTTAATTACCTTTTATTACCATTCGATGCCGTGATTTATTTTTTAAGTAGTTTCAGATCTTCTAAGGCAGGAATGACTTAAAAGATGGAAAGGAAACATACAAAAATGGAAGGAAAGCACAAAATAGAGTTTTTGAAGAAATTGGCAGCGACGCGAACGCATGGACAACGCGGCCGCATGCCTAGCGCGAAAAGACAGCGACGCGAATGCGTGACTGACGCGGACGCGCGCTTTGAGCAGAACACAGATGACGCGGACGCATGACCTAAGCGAACGCGTGACAAGGAAAACTCCAGATGACGCGACCGCGTGACCCACGCGGACGCGTGACAGACGCCACGCACTAGAAATTACAGAAAATACTCCCAGCGATTTCTGAAGCCTTTTTTGGCCCAGATCCAAGTCCAGAAGGCGCAGATTAGAGGTTATGAAGCGGGGGAATGCATCCATTGGGGGAGATCTCCAATTATTCACTTTTCATAGTTTAGATGTAGTTTTTAGAGAGAGAGGTTCTCTCCTCTCTCTTAGGTTTTAGGATTAGGATTTCTTATTATTTCAATTTAGTATTCCAACTCCTCATCAGGTTCAACATTCCTTTGCTTTATATTTCTCTTTTATTTTCAGATACTTTAATGCTTTCCTTCAATTACTTTCGTTGCCAAATTGGCTTATGAACCATTCATGTTTAGATTTGTTTTTCTATTTAATATAATTTGAGGTATTTCAGAATTATGACTGCTCTTCTTTATTTATATTAATAATTTATATTTTCTTCCTTATGTCTTTGGTTGATTAATTGGTAACTCTTGAGTTGTCAACTCATCGTGACTGATAATTGTTATTTTTACCAATTGAATTAAACTCCAATAACTCTAGTCCTTTCTTAGGAATTGACTAGGACCTGAGGATCAAACTAATTGGCCCACTTGACCTTCCTTTGCTTTAGTAAAGGCTAACTAAGTCAGATTAAAACTCAATTCTCATCACCATTGATAAGGATAACTAGGATAGGAATTCCAAATTTTCATACCCTGCCAAGAGTTTATTTCACAGTTCTTTATTTATTTTATTTATCATTTAAATTATTTGTTCCTTACTTTTAAAACCCCAATTTACAAAACTCATAACCAATAATAAGAACATACCTCCCTGCAGTTCCTTGAGAAGACGACCCAAGGTTTGAATACTTCGGTTATCAATTTTTAAGGGGTTTGTTACTTGTGACAACCAAAACATTTGTAAGAAAGGACTTTTGTTGGTTTAGAAGCTATACTTACAACGGGAATTTATTCTGAATTCTAGACCACGCAAAAGTTACTCTCTCTTCAGGCAACCCTTTAAAAACGTTGCTTATAATAAGAGAAAGTGTTGCCTTTTAAGTGTTTCCTTTGATAAAAGGCAACACTTTCCGACAAAAAGCAATGCTTTTTAGGGGTTGGCTATACGGCCGTTACCTTTGGTCTAAGGCAACACTTATGTATATTAAAGGGAACCCTTTTTTTGGCAACCTTCAAAAACGTTGCCTTTTCTACAAATAAAGCAACTCCGCGAAAGGGTTGCCTTAGAGCACCCAAACACAACGCTTTATATGAGACGCTATGGCAACACTTTTTACGAGTTGTATTTTCTAATACATAAAGCAACACTTCTCCAGAGTTTTTTAAGTTGCTTTTTCATATACCTAAAGCAACACTTGTGCAAGTTTTTTCTAGTTATTTTTTCATATACCTAAAGCAACACTTGTCCAGGTTTTTTTAAGTTGCCTTTTCATATACCTAAAGCAACACTTGTCCAGATTTTTTTAAGTTTCCTTTTTAATAGACCTAATGCAACACTTATGTAGGTTTATTTGCAGTTGTCTTTTTTTAATACCTAAAGCAACACCTTATTGAATTTTTCTTAGATTCTCTTTTTTAATATCTAAAATAATATTTTTTACCTTTGTTATATTTATATGACATTTGAAGAATATATAAAACCCGCATTTGAATAAGCTAATAATAAAATATATATATAGAAAGGTCTTCCAAGTACCAATTAATATATATACCTGCTAATAAGTTACCAAGTCAAATAAATAATAAACCTAAGTAAGCAAAATACATATTTTTCTGCTAATGAACTTAAACAAAAAAGGAATTAAGTTGTCCACTTAAAACCAAAAAGACTTTGTGCTTCACCATTGTACCAAGAATTGCCTTTATGTCTTCAGAAAACTTCATCCAATAATAAGAAAGCTGCAGTCAAATTTAAATGAACAAAAAAATTATAGTCAAAATATCAGCTATACAATAACATGTATACTCAAGTGGTACAACAATTTAACACAGATACCGAATCATGATTTGGTATATGAGTCGATGGAGGAGAATGCCGAGGAACTAAATTTAGATCTTGTGCACTATTTGCAGACGATTGCTTAGATCGCAAGAGAGAAAGCGCTTCATCAACATTCATACCAGGAGAAGTTTGTTGCAACATAAGTTTCACAATATCTTCCAATCCTTGCAGTTGTTGCTTATGGTCGTCTAATTCAGTTTTTAAAGCTGTTACCTTCTCTTCACTTTATTTTTTTATTTCATCTATTTCTTTATTTTTCTTAAGAGAAGTTTTTGTAACAGTTCTTCCATAACATCGAACTCTTCCTGGATTCTCTTTACCAAAAATTTTTTGAAATGCATTAGTAGGAGTTTCTCCAACTTCTTGGAGATCATCAAGTTTATTCTATACACACAAATATATGATATGTCTATTTTTAGTGATAAAAATTCAATGAAAGAATCCAAAAACCTATTGATAACTAATAGGGACAGCAATCCAAAATAGTCATAAAAGAGCCATAAAATAGCAGTCCATGATATCCATAAAATAGGCATAAAATAGTCATAGAACAGCAATTAAATCAGCCATAAAATAGCCATGAAATTACCATAAAATAGCAGTCCATGATAGCCATAAAATAGGCATGAAATAACCATAGAACAGCATATAAATCAGCCATAAAACAGCCATGAAACAGCCATAAAATAGCAGCCATAACAGCCATAAAATAGCCATAAGTAGACACTAAAACAACAACTACGATAACCGTAAAACAGGCATAAAATAGCCATAGAACAGCAATTTATCCGGCCATAAAAAAAATAGCAAGTCAGCAACCATGACAACCACAAAATAGCCATAAAGTAGATACTAAAATAACAACCACGATAGCCATTAAACAGCCATAAAATAGCAATTAAAATAACAATCCATGATAGCCATAAAATAGCCATAAAACAGCAACTAAATCAGCCATGAAACAGCCATAAAATAGCCACAAAATAGATACCATAACAACAATCACGATAGCTATAAAACGGCAAAAAAATAGCATCCATGACAGCCATAAAACAGCAACTAAAACAAGAAAATTATAGAGTAACTTACAATAACAGCTTGTGTTTCTACATCAAGTGTTTTCCCTTTTAGTCCATTTTGAGTTGCAACAAACATTTCAGCTTGAAATTAAGATTCAATGCATTCAGAAATTCATAATCAAAATGCAAAAAAATTCAGAAAATCCTAAGAAGCAAAAATCATAACCATGAAAACTTCAAAAAAATTGAAATAAAACCCCTAAAATCAGAATTATTAAGAAGCCCCAAAAATTAAGATTCAATGCATTCAGAATTCATAATCAAAATGTAGAAAAATTCAGAAAACCCTAAGAAGCAACAATCAGAACCATGAAAACTTCAGAAAAATTGAAATAAAACCCCTAAAATCAGAATTATTGAGAAGCCCTAAAAATTAAGATTCAATGCATTCAGAAATTCCATTTTCATACTAAAATTCAGAACATTCATAATCTTCATTCACAATCAATGCATTCAGAAATTTTATTCCATAGTAAAATTTAGAAGCTTTCTTACCAATAAGCAGAGGAGGAGGAGGGGGGTTACAACTGCGTGTAATATTGTGAGACCTTGTGAAGAGGAGAAGGCGAGACAGGGGAAGAAGTGGAAGCGGGAGAAGGAGAGGAGTTTCTCGAAGAAGACCCTGTACGTGGAGCCGAGACAGGAAGAGGAGGAGTCGTGGAGCAACGTGCGTAGAGGAGAGCACCGCGCCGTCGCCGTTTGGAGTGGACAGCACTGCGATTGAGAGCTACGGTCATTGTGGAGGAGAGCCGTGATCGGTGGAGGATGTGTGGCCGTCTGTGTGGTTCGTTTCAAATGTTAGGGTTATGGTGTGATGAAGCTAAGTGATGAAGGAAGTGATGAACTGATGAAGCAATTGTGTCTTTTCTTTCTTTTTTTTCTAAGTTATTTGATTGGAAAATAATTGGTGGGAATATGAAAAGTTTCCCTCTAAAATTTGTAACTGTGAATAATTTTAGGCAACTTTTTATAAATGTTATTTATTTAATTTTTTTATAACTTTTATAAAATGTTGTATTTTTATTTAAAAATGTTGTCTTAAATGTTTTATATTGTAACATTTTTTTAGTATTGTTTTAGATATCAAAGACAACAATTTTTGTGGGTGGCCAAAAATTTAGTTATCTTAGCCTTATTCAAAGGTAACTCGTCAAAAATATTGTCTTTGCCTATCTAAGGAAACTTTTGTTAAATGTTGCTTCGAATAAGGGTTACCTTAGGCCAAAAATGTTATAGTGAAACTTTACTAGAAACATAAGAACTTTGATTCAAATCTAAGAAAATTAATTAAAAAAAAACCTAAAAACAACTAAAAATTCCTAGGCATCAATGTCTCGTTGTCATCATGGCTCGTCACTAACACTGGTGAGGGTCGAGTCTGTCGCCATTGATAGAGGAGAATTGCCGTCGGTCTAGAATTTTCTCAAATGAATGAAATCTCGTTGCAAGTATAGTTCTAAACCAACAAATAATCCTCCTCGATCAAAAATATTGGTTGTCACGAGTATAAACCCTAATAAGAATTAACCGAAGTATTTAAACCTCGGGTCGTCTCACAAGAAATTGAAATGAAGTGGTCAATTATTGGCTATTAAGGAACAAGGGGTTTTGATTTGGAAATTGACAAGGAAATATAAATGACAAGAAAGTAAAATAGCAAGAACTAATAAAATAAAGGAAAGAACTCTTGGCTAGGACATGGGAAATTGAGATTACCATCCTTGTCCACAAACCATACATTAATAATTATGAGGGGCCAACCTATTAAGTCTATGTCAAATAGGCTTGATCACATCAACCCATAAGTCCCAACCTATCTACTAATTAGATTAGTGGAGGGTTAGTGTCAATGGGTATCAAATTGATCACCAAGGGTTCTCAAATCACCAATGCAATGAGACCCAATGACTCAAGGTCACTCAATTTTCTTAACCTAGGCCAAGAGTCAAGAAAACTACTCAAAAACTAGAGGAAATATTCTATCAAACATCTAGTGTGCAATAAAAGTAACCATCACAAAATGCAAGAATTAACAAGATCCATAACCATCATGAGAAAGAAATATAAATCTATCAACTACCAACTACAAGTAAAGTAAGATCACAACTCAAATCATCAATAAAAGAACATCAACATCAAATTTCATTAAAAGAGATCTAAATCCAACATGAGTGTATGAACATAAAAGAGGCATAAAAGTAAAATTAACAAGAGAACTAAGAAGAATGAAGTAGTAGAAACAAGAAATCGTAAAGGAAACAAGATGAAATCAAGAAATCATGCCTAGATCTAAGATGCCATCAACCCTAAGAACCCTAATTCTAGAGAGAAAAGGGAGCTTCTCTCTCTAGAAACTAAACTACATGATGCTATTCTACAACTAAGTGCTCCCCCTTTGCTCAAACTTGAATTCTACATGAAATACCCTCAGAAACAAGTTGGATTTGGGCCTGGGCAGCTCAGAAATCGCCCCCAGCGATTTCACTTTAAGTGGGTCACGTGCCGAGCGTCACTGGCAAAAACCTCTACTCACGCGTACGCATGAGTGACGCGTGCGCGTGGCTTGAAAATCTCCAATGCACACGTACGCATGCATGACGCGTGCACGTGGCCCTCAATTCTTCAAAAGCTCATTTCTTCATGAATTCTCCCTTTTGCATGCTTTTCTCTTCAATTCTTCCATCCAATACTTGCCTTATGAACCTGAAATCAATCAACAAATACATCAAGGTATCGAATGGAATTAAAGTGAATTAAGATCACCAATTTAAGGGCCTAAAAAGCATATTTTTACACTTAAGCACAAATTAAGGAAAAATTATAAAACTATGCTATTTCATTGAATAAATGTGAGAAAAGATGATAAAATTCCCCAAAATAAGCACAAGATAAACCACAAAATTGGGGTTTATCAGCCATCACTGTCGTTGTTGTCTGAGCCACCATCGGAGGGTGCTTTTCGTTGCATGAATCCAGAGAGAGCGATGAGAAAAAGAGGTTCGAGGTTGAGCTCTTTCCTATCGTTGATGTGCTGCTGTCGTCTCTCATAGCCTCTGTCGGAGACCGCATTGCCGTGCTTCTGATCACCAGAAAATGGCATTGTTATTGTCAAAAAAGACCACCATCAGAGTCACTGTCACTCGCTCAGCTATGCCTATTTTTGGTTTCCCTTTTTGCTCACTGAAACCACTATTGCCATAGTGGTTGCCATTGGAGTTATTTGCGTTGGATGAATATGTCACTGTGAGTTGCTCCGCTGCCACTGTCACTGTCGCTGGAGGTTGCTGTCACGGCTACTATTGCACCATCCTATTTTGTTTCTGGTGGTGAGATTATTTGGTTATGTTTCAGTTTCCCATAATGCTCCATTATTTAACTCTGTCCTACCTTGCTTGATATCCCTTTATACCTCTGCTTAGCCTTAAACCATTGTAGGTTATTTGATTCACTATCAGTGTTGTTATCGTGGTTGTCTCATGTTATTGTTATGATGTACCTAATGTTTCAAGAGTTCTACTGTTACGGGTTAGAAAATATATGGTTGTTGTATCTCAATTTTTTGTGAATTTTGACTAATTGAGGTCGGGATATTTGTTTTACAAATTTGGAATGCTTTGAAACTTTAGCAAATAGGTGCACGAGTTGATTAATTTTTTATGGCTTAAATCTTGATTATCTTTATTAAAGTTTGATTAATTAAATTTTGATAACTAATTATTTTTTCATAATTGATTGAAATCAATAATGGATTAAAAAGAGATTAATAGCTCTAATAATAAAATTAGTTAGTGACAATACTTGAAGCCTATTGGTGGGTGGATTAGGATTTGGATAAATTATTTGTTGTCCTAATGTATGAAAATTAATAACTTAAAAATAATTAAAGATAACAAACTAAGAATATTTATGTTGAGTAAATTGTTTGGTATTTTAAAAGTTAAGAAGGTTAAGTGATATTTGGTTTAGATAAAACCCTTGAAGGGTAGAGAAAATCTAAATTTTAGAGGAGGTTCTTCAAAATTTTTATAAGAGTTTGAATAAAATTGAATAATAAGAATAATGAAAACTGGTGCTATTTTCATAAGTACTAGAGACTTTGTCTTAGAATTTAATTTGATTTTCTAATTAAAGAATTATGTCTTGGGAGAATTTTAAACTTAAAATGGAGTATAGTTGAAGTTAGTTTGAGAACTTGGTTAAACAAAATGAGTTGTATGGTTGTGTTAATTATGAAGTTGATTGATAAATTAACTTATTTGATTTGATTAACAATAAAAAGAACAAGTAACAATTAAAGTTAATTTGAAAAAGGTTTTACTAACTAAAAGTTTAAAAGTTAATTAATAATCAACTTAAGAGTTCGAGAATAAAAAGTGAGTTTGAGGTTTTAATAGAACTAAACATAAGAATTTAGGAAAAAAGAGATATTTAATTAATATGATAACAAAATTATGATTTTGAAGAACTATGAAATAAGTATAAGGACCTTTAGCTATATTTTAAATTGAACTTGACCATGGAAGTTTGGTTTGTTAGCCTATAAAATGAATAATTGAGCAATGATTTGATGAGATTGGATGAGGAAAATATGTTGTATCTAAGTTAGTTTGTAACCTTGACCTTGAGTCTAGGATATTGTATTAGACACCTCATACCCGCAAGCTGTATATAACGGCCTAGGCCTAACGCGGCGGATATTAAAGTGTGCGGAGTAGAAAGTGGAGTTGTGATGTTGGTTATGAGATTAATAATAAAAATAATGAGATTTGATTAATGACTTACAATAAAAAATGAGATTGATATGAGACTTATGATGAAAACTGTAATTAAGTTGAGATATATGCAAGAGATTATCATTGACGATGATTATTATGTTATTGATGATACGATTATGATTTTGGTTGATGATAATTATAATGGATGATGGTATTGGCAAGGACGTGGATTTTGTCTCGTTTATGATTGAGATATGACTATTACTTAGCAATGATGTGGGTTTTGTCCCGATTACTTAGTGCTGCGATGGAGATGTGGGGACCACTCACATTCTTTCTTATCGTAAACGTAGTTGGGCACGCAATTTTCAGATTTGCTAGCCTCCAAGAGAAAGTGTCAGGACACTCTCCCTTGGAGACTAATTTGTGATAAATATGAGATATTCATCTTGGGGATGCATGACAAAAAAACTATATCCGGGTTAGCTACCAGATGTGTCAGGTCTGGCAATATAATTGACACATGAGCTCATAGCCAGTAGGACAGATATGCATCATATGCATTTGTTTAAATTATTTGGCTGTGCATTTTATTGTTGTATTGTGCTTATGAGTTTTATCTGATTATGTGTTATGTGCTTTATATGTGCTTGCTTTTGGATGATTGAATCGTTTGATTTGATTGTGTTTGTTGGTGTACAGAGGTGATAGAGATTGAGGCAGATTGAATTTAGGATTGTTCTTAGACTCTAATTTATGCATAGAAAAGAAAGATAGTAGTCTATTGGGTACAAAACACTTAGATGTGTCTTTGACCCCTAAAGAAAAGATTTAAAGATTTATTTCACTTTTTTTAATCACATATGATTAAGAAATTTTTTAATATAAAATTATATATAAGTGAAACTAATTTAAAAATAAAGAAACTAAGGAACATGAGCTTTTATAAAGGTAAACTTTCTTGAGACGGGTGTTGACTACGTGTACTTGTTTCTATTACTCTTGTGGCATTCTCTCTTTTTACTGAGGGCCGTGTGGTTTGGTTCTCATCCCCTATATCTAATATTTTCAGAAGATGAACAGGAAGAAGATTCTTTGAATTTGGATAAGCTGACGCCTTGCAAATTCGGATTCGTTTTCTTAGATGCTTCCCTCGCCTTTGCTATTACATATTTGTATAAAGAGATAGCAGTACTAATTATGTAGTATTTGTTTTTAAATTATTATTATAAACTATTTTTGTAAATAAAAAATATTATAATGATGAAATTTCATTTATTTATAAATGTATGTATATTTGTATGATTTGTTTACAAAAAAAATATAATGCTTTTCAACGATTAATCATAAGGTTTTACAGGTAAAGGCTCTTACTTTATATAGATATATATCGATAAGTGGCTGTAATAGCCTCGCTATCAGAGCGGCGCAACCAGAAGCGTAACATTCTGGTAGTGAGGGTGTTACAAATGCACCAATTTGGTTCCTAAACTTGCACTAAGTGACTTATTTTACTCCCTCAATTTGAATGTCACGCACCAAATTAGTTCATTCACTAGTTTTTTCTCATTTTTTTTATAAATTTATAATTCTTAATATCTTTAAATATGTTAATTTTATTTCTTTTTTTTCACATGTTTAAATACAAGTGTTTTTAATAAAATACTTTTAAAGATTTTAGTTTTAGTCACAAATATTTTTCATAATAATTTAATACAGATAACTATACGATGTGGGCTAACTTTACATGCAATAAGGGTAGAAATCACATACTAAGGTAAAAAAATGGAACATTTCATTAAAGTTCTAGTTTCACACTTATACCCGTATGTGACAAATGCAAAATCTACTATTTTTATTACAGTTCTGTCATACATCCAAGCATTTTTGTCAAATAAGTCTAACTAAATTATTCTAAATCTAACAAAAATCACTCACACAATGTGCGTATAAATTATGCATTTCTTCTTCGCGTTCCTTCCTCTTTGTGTATTTCCTCTTTCATGTCATTCTTCTATTGTTGTTGCTGTATTTTTTTTTTCTTCTCCTCTTGATAAGGAGAAGATATAGAAGAAAAATAAAGAAGCAGTTGTATAATCCAGAACTCTTGAAAAGTCCTATTTTAAACTGATCTCAAATTATATAATTATTTACAGTTTTAATTTCAGAAATTATTTTATTAGAAATAATTAAAGAAAATTTTGATTAATTGGAATTGAAATAAATTAAGGTTTTTATCCAAACTCTATAATTATGAATTATTTTTCTATTTACAATTTAAAGTTTTAGAAATTAAAAAATAATGATATTTGGCTATTTAAATTAGAATTTTATCTAATTTTATAATTATTGAGTTATTTTCTGTATGTAAATTATAAAGTTAGTAGTTATGAAATAGTATGAGTTTTTATATGATTTAATTCAACTAATTGATATTTTTATGATTTAATACTTTAAGTTTTAAGAATAAAGAAAATTAATCTTATTATCTTATAATTTCAATTTGAGTAATTGATTTCAAACCAATTAGTATTTTGATACAACAAATAATATTTTAAAATAATATTGAGAACTAAATTAGATTTCAACTTAAATACCAAAAGTCCCAATTTCATACACCAACCCTAACCCTAATTAACACACAATTTTTCCTTTGCCCCAAATGAAACCCTAGCCATCTTTCTCCTCAGCACAACACACACAATACACACACACACAGAGAGCAAAAAGGAAGAAAGAAAAGAAAGGAAAGAGAGGAGAGGGAGCCGCGGGAAGAAGGAAAGAGGGAAAGGAGGAACTCGTCGGACAGCCGCGCCCTGCCACCGCACTAACTCCTCGCCACCGTGCTGCATCGCCGTCCAAGGGAGGAGGAAGGCCGCCACTGCTACCCAGCCTGCGCCGTCGTCACCGTCGAGGTCTTCATCATCGTCGTCCATGGAGGTTCGCGAACAGAGGGGAGATGCGTTGTTCTGCCCAGAGCCGCCTTGGGAAGTGTAACACCCCGTTACCCTAAGCCATACCTCGCATTGTAAAGCGAAGGATAACAAAGTGTCACGACAGTTCTTAGGCTCATATATATATATATATATATATATATATATATATATATATATAAAGAAATAGTAATACTAGAAGCCCGATGAAGGAATAAAAGCTCAAATTGCATAAAGCGGAATTACGAAACGCGAAGCATTCACACACGATAACTAAACACATAGGTACGAACAGAACAAGACATAATATATATAAAACCTTGTAGATAGCTCCAGGATACACACGGTAATAATTAAAATAAACAAGATGTATATATATAAGTATGATATACCAAAGAGAGGACTAGTCATGGCCTGCAGAGGTTAGGCCGGCTAGTCAAACTGAATACAACAGAATTTTGAAGTCTTAAAACAGCAACAACCTATCTCTCAAAACTTGTCAGAAATAAAGCCTCTAAGGTAACAAAGTTAAATATACAAAAGGTGAGAGAATAACTACAATAAAAGTAAAGTGAAATAAAACATAAGGAAGATCATACTCTACTCTGTCACCATATCCGCAAACTCACTGTGGTGGGTTGCGACTTGCATTTGAAAAACAACAACAACATATGGTATGAGAACCGGAGGTTCTCAGTATGGTAACAATGTCCAATATATAAGATGTAAGGTTCCTGGATGCCAAAGGCAATCCTCGAACTTCACATTGATGCCAATATTCAAGCTTAACAAAAATAAATAACTTAAACCAAACACCATAAATAGGGTTATCTAAACTTAAGGGATTTCTAACTAATAATAATCACACCGCCGTATCCCACAACCTTCACCAACCTAAACTCCGTGCGATCCCTTCGCCACCGCCTTCCGATCCTCTTCAATATCCAGTAAAACACATTTAAGGCAAACAAGTAAAACACAAATAGTATTCATGTATAACAGGTAAATCAGTTAGCATTTAGACATATTATTCAAATAGGCATAACTCAAGTAGTCAAAGCAAGCAAGCACGTAAAATATGCATACGATGAATGTCTCTCCCATCTGGCTCGTGATATCACTTGTCGGTCCATAAATGCCAACCCGACACATCCTTTCGGGTGTAGCTTTCCTGCCACACCAGGGATATAGTGCCCTGCACACTCTCATACTTAACCCAAGGATATAGTGCCTGACACACTTGCATGCTTAACTCAAGGATATAATGCTTGGCACACTCTTGCAGCAGAAAAGGTTATCAGTTTAAATTCATCCCAGGGATATAGTTCCCTGCACACTATCATATTTAACCCAAGGATATAGTGCCTGACACACCTTCAACATTCAACAAGTTCATCATTCCCTTCTGAATTTTTAACTCATCATCAATCTCCAATTTATCAAATTATCATCAACTGTCGCCACCTCTTAAGTTCTCTGAGTCATCACCAAAAATAGTACTTCACCCATTCACTCACACTTTAAAAACCTGATTTTTCGTCTTCTAACTCATACAAAAATTTACCAATTTATTTCACTAACTCATCTCTATAATCTTAGGGTCTAATTACTAGCCACAACTCTTAAAAAGGAGTTAAAGAAGTTTAGAAAGTTAGAGAACCCTTGAAAAGTGAAGAAAAACCATTTTTCAGCAAAACAGGCTGTATGCGTACGCATGCATTATGTATGCGTACACATACATAAAATTTGGCCCATTTCGCGTGCGCATACAAATGTATGCGTACGCATAGGTGCCAAACAGAATGGCATGTATGCGTATGGTGTAAGAACCGCAACTAATCAATCGGTTAATTAAGTGATTAATTGTCCAAACTAGATTCCAAAAAGTTAGAGAGAGAATTTGAGGATTTAAATGTGATTTTTAGACTCAATAGATTTTTCTGAGTCAGAAAATGTGTTTTCTGCGAAAAACCGTAAAAAACAGTGAACCGGCAGTTGAACCGGTTCAAGTCTGCCCGATACTGCACGAGAAAAAGTAAAAACCGTCAAAAGCTTTAGAAAAACATTAGAAATGGAAAACCGGACGTTAATTTTAAAAGTCGGGCTAAAAACGCTAACAGGTTGGACCGGGTCCAAGCCCAACATATATAAGGTTCATTAATGAACCCATTTCCAGCACACACACACACACACACACATAAACACAACTTCATGCTGAAATAGAAAAGGGAGAAGAGGAAGAAGAGAACACTATTCACACCTCTCTTCTCTTCGTGACATCTCGAGCTACGGTGCTTCGATTTGCATGCCTTTTGCGGCAACGTGTTCCTCGTGAAGAGCTCTACAAAACCCATACAAGAAACTGGAGACGTAACCACGAAATCTTTTCTTTTCTTCTCTCCAAAATTTCAGTTCTTAGGGTTTGTGATTAAGTGAGTTTTTGTGATTTTGGATGTTTAGGTTTGCTCTAATCCTTGCTTAGCCTTGGATTTTTGCTATTAAATCTGTTGGAAAAGGTAAGAGCCATTAAACCCTTGTGAATTTATGTTTAATTGGAACTCTAGGTTGATTTGAGGTGATTTATATGCATATAATTTGATTATTGTGGCTATGGGAGCTATTGGAAACTTATTTGTGCTTATTGGAGTGGAATTGAAAGCTTGGATTGTGGTTGGGAGCTTGTTTGTGCTAAATTGGAGTTTTGGTGCATATAGGGAATCGGCCAAGGTATGGTTTCAGTTTCCTCTATGTAGTATATAATATTCATGGACACTTAGTGTTCTGAGGGTTACATGAAACTAAAGGTCGATCTCGGAGGAGATCTGTTGTTGTGGCCGGAGCTGTCGTGTCCGACTTGCTGAGTCTTGAGATGTTGCGGATCCTTGATCACCGGAGGGTGGTGGTACTTGCAAGAGACTCCGATGCTTAAGTTAGCACGGGCTTTAAGCAGGTTTTTTGTGTCGAATCAGAGTATGAGTTATACATGGATGCTCCAGTGTATTTATAGTAGTGTGGAGTGACCTCCTTGAGATAAGTTTGTTATCTTTTCTTATCTTTTGTGGATGGGTCCCCTTATCTTTAGGCTAGCCGCCTTTGGGTGGGTCCCCTTGTAGCAATTTGGCCGAGCTCTTTGCAAAGAGGTCGGTAATGGACCAACCTTTCAAGAGGTCGGTCGTTCTGATCTTTGTCCAACCCGGATCGTATAGCTCGACCCAGGGTATGAACAGTGCCCCTGCTTGAGCCTCGATCTTCCTTGTAAGGTCGTGCTTAAGCATCTGTCTGGCTTGTTCCTTCATTGCTTTGCAATCTTTGCAGATTTTCTAGAGGTTTGGTACTTCCCAGTCCGACTTCTTTTGAGTTGTAGTGTGGGTTTTCTACCCTTGCCTTTTGGATCACGCCTTACTTTGAGTTTGTGTTGAAAACCCTTTGCTTTGGCAAAGTTATCCTTGCGGCTTGATATCCGGGCTTTTAGTGACTTGTCCGATAACTTTTTAGTGTTCCTTAGATAGAACCTTTTTAGTTTTGGATGTCTTTTCTGTAGCCCTGTTATGAGATCGTGCTTTCTTTTGAGTGGAGTTGCATCCCTTTTAAGCACTTTTGAGCCTTAAGTTGTATTTCAACCTTTTTGGATTTTTCTTTTCTTGGGATTGTACCTGTGCCCCTCCGACGTCGACCTATACGACCTTGTTATTCGGGCTTTTTAGTCATATTCCAACAACTTTTTAGGTAGTGTTCCTGATGAGGAACCTTTTCTTTATAGTTTGTTTGGAAGACTTTTTAGCGTTGTTTCGACTTGTGCTTTCGCTTTTTAAGTAATGTCTTTTTCGCAAGACTTGTACCTTTCAGCGAAGCACTTTTTGGCCTTTCGTTTTTTAACCTTTCCTTGGCCTTTGGAAGGTGTCTTCGTCCCTTTTCAATGATCCTTTCATTGGTCCGACTTCTCTGTTGGGCTTTCTTAAGTTATTTTTAGTAGTCCATTTTTAGTCAGACCTCATCAGGTCGCTTTTTATGGTCTACTTTTTATAACTTCTTGCATTAACTTGCTTCTATTGCTTTCACCTTACCGACCTCCTTGTAATCGGGCGATGAATTTGATTTTCACCTTGCCGACCTCTTTGTAATCGGGCAATGAATTTTTGCGTTTTATGAGTATAGATTAATGCGTCTTGGTAGGAAACTTTTTAGGGAATTGGTGACCTTTATTCGAATAATAATGAGATAAAAACATAAATATAAGTACGTATATATGAGTGCTTACCCTTATAGGTCGGGCAGCTTCTTAGATCTCGGCCTGGCACCTCATTAAAAAACCTTTTCAGGAAAAAGAGTGCGGCTTGACCTACGATCTTTTTCTAACTATAGTACCTTCTTAGGTTACAGGCGTGCCATGACCTTGGTAGCTCTCGCCCTTCGAAGTCGGACGCCTTGTAGTAACCTTTTCTCAGTACTTCTACAACTCGGTAAGGTCCTTTCTAGTTAGCTGCTAACTTCCCTTCTCCTGATTGACCTGCTCTAATGTCATTTCGGATTAAGATGAGATCGTTGGTGGTGAAACTTCGCTGGACTACGTTCTGATTATACCTTAAAGCCATTCGACACTTCAGCGCTTCCTCTCTAATCCGAGTTCTTTCTTGGACTTTTAGAGGTAGGTCGAGCTCCTCCCTTTGAATTTGGGAGTTGGCCTCTTCGTTATAAAGGATCCTTCTGGGAGATCCTTCTTCTATCTCCACAGAAATCATTGCCTCTATTTCGTAAGCAAGTCAGAATGGTGATTCTTCAGTGGTTGAGTGTGGTGTTATTCGGTATGCCCATAGGAGTTGTGGGAGCTCTTCGACCCAAGCTCCCTTGGCATCCTGTAGTCTCCGTTTTAACCCGGCCAGTATGACTTTGTTGGCGGCTTCCGCCTGTCCATTGGCTTGTGGGTGCTCTACAGAGGTGAACTGGTGTTTGATTTTCAAATCAGCTACCAGATTTCTGAAGCCTGTGTCGGTGAATTGAGTACCATTATCTGTGGTGATGGAGCATGGGACCCCAAACCTTGTGACAATGTTTCTGTATAGAAATTTCCGACTTCTTTGGGTAGTGGCATTAGCTAATGGCTCTACTTCAATCCACTTTGTGAAGTAGTCTATGCCTACAATGAGAAACTTGACTTGCCCTGATCCCTGGGGGAAGGGTCCGAGGAGGTCGAGCCTCCACTTTGCAAATGGCCAGGGTGACGTAACGCATATGAGCTCCTCAGGTGGAGCTATGTGGAAGTTGGCGTGCTTTTGGCATGGTGGGCATGTTTTGACAAACTCTGTTGCTTTCCTTTGCAAGGTCGGCCAGTAGAACCCAGCTCGGAGTACCTTTTTGGCAAGGGCTCGTGCCCTAAGGTGATTGTCGTACATGCCACTGTGGACTCTTCAAGGACTTCCCTTGTAGCGGAGGTCGGGACGCATTTTAGGAGAGGTGTAGAGATTCCTCTCATATATAGGACGTCTTGTATTATGGTGTAGTAATGTGCTTCTCGTTCTAGCCTTTTTACCTCCTTTTTGTCTGCGGAAAGTGTTTCTGACTTGAGGTAGTTGATTATGGGAGTCATCCATCATTGATCCTGTCCTGATATGGCTAGGATCTTTTCTTCCTCCAAGGTTGATGGACTTCGGCGTGTTTCTTGGATGAGACTTCTATTGTTGCCCCCTGGTTTGGTGCTGGCTAGTTTTGAGAGTGCATCAGCTTGGGCATTCTGTTATCGGGGTATATGTCGGACCTCATATCCCTTAAATTGTTCGATCTGTTCTTTGGTTTTGACAAGGTATATTTTCATAATGGGATCCTTAGCTTGATAGCTCCCTTCTATTTGTGAAGTGACTATTTGGGAGTCGCCAAAGATGGTAAGTCTTTGAACTCCCGTCCCTAGCCAGCCTCAAACCAGCCAGTAGTGCTTCATATTCAGCTTGATTATTTGAGGCAGGAAACTCGACCTTTAAGGAGAGCTCGATTTGGGTTCCCTGATCGCTTTCTAAAATGACACCTATGCCACTCCCGGTTTTGTTTGAGGAGCCATCTACATAAAAGCTCCACTTTGTGGGGGTGCCCGGGGTGTCAGGATACTCTGCGACGAAATCGGCCAGGTACTAGGATTTAATAGCTGTCCGAGCTTCATACTTGATGTCGAATTCGGATAACTCGACTGCCTATTATAGAATTCTTCCAGCTAAGTCTATTTTCTGTAAGATTCCCTTTATGGGTTGGTTGATGTCGTCGGGAGGTGAGTATGAGGGCGTAGGCAAACTTTTCTATCTTTTGATAGTTTAATTCAGCCCCTTTTAAAGCCTTACTGATGAAGTAGATGGGTTGTTGCCCACTTTCGTCTTCTCTGACTAGTGCTGATGCTATTGCCTGACTTCCTACGGCGAGGTATAGTATAAGTTCTTCGCCTTCCTGAGGTCGAGTAAGGACAGGTGGTTGCCCCAGAAATTTCTTGAATACTTGGAAGGCTTGTTCGCATTCTGGGATCCACTCGAACCTCTTTCCCTTCCTTAATGTTGCATAGAAGGGGAGAGTTCTTAAGGCTGATCCAGCTAGGAACCTAAACAGAGCTGCTAGTCTTCCATTAAGCTGCTGGACCTCCTTGACACAGGTCAAACTTTTCATGTGAAGTATGGCCTGGCACTTATCTGGGTTTACTTCGATTCCTCTTTGGGTGAGCATGAAGCCCAGGAATTTGCCAGCTTCTACCACAAAGGTGCACTTTGCGGGGTTAAGTCGCATACCATGCTTTCTTATGGTGTCGAACACTTTAGTGAGGTCTGATAACAACGCTCGTCACTTTGTATTTTTACCAGCATGTCGTCTACATAAACCTCCATTAGTTTTCCGATGTGGTCGGCGAAGACTTTGTTCATCAGTCTTTGGTAGGTAGCCCCTGAGTTCTTGAGTCCGAAGGGCATAACTATATATCAATAGTTTGCTTTTGGGGTCAAGAATGATGTCTTCTCTTGATTGGGTTGATACATTGGGATCTGGTTGTATCCGGAGTAAGCGTCCATGAAAGAGAGGTATTGATAGCCTGATGAGGCGTCAACTAGTGTGTCGATGTTCGGGAGTGGGTAGGGATCTTTTGGGCAGGCTTTGTTGAGGTTGGTGTAATCAGTGCACATCCGCCACTTCCCATTTGACTTTTTGACCAACACCACATTGGCTAGCCATAATGGGTATTTTACCTCCCTTATGTACCCTGCCTCCAACAAGGCATGTACCTGCTCCTCTACAGCTTGCGACCTTTCTGGGCCGAGCTTCCTACGTTTTTGCTGTACTGGTCGAGACCCTGGATATACGGCTAACTTGTGGCACATTAGTCCGGGATCAATATCAGGCATGTCGGCGGCCTTCCATGCAAAGAGGTCGGAGTTATCTTTTAGGAGTTTTATTAGTAGTTCCTTTATGTCTTCTCTCAGATTCGCCCCTATATTTGTAGTTTCCTTACCTCTGGGGTCACCTTTAAGATTCAGACTTTTGTTATAACAGCGTCGCGTGAGTTTTTGGTCTCCCTTAATGGTAACGATCCCTTCTGGAGTTGGAAATTTCATGCACAGGTGTGGAGTGGAGACCACAGTGGCGAGCTAGTTCAGTGCGGTCCGACCTATTAGAGCGTTGTAAGTTGAGCTCAAGTCGACTACAATGTAGTCTATGCTTAACGTCCTAGACCAAATTCCTTTCCCAAAGGTCGTGTATAGTGGGATGTACCCTAATGGTTGAGGATGGTTTGATGTCATGAGAAGGGTGATTAATATATGAGATGAGAAATTATGAATCGTTGATGTTCGGAAACTGAATTGCGGATTGACGGTGGTTGAGATGCGTTGAGGACTCTGAACGAGATTGACGGATCCATTTTATACTGAAAATGTTTTCTGAAAATAACTTTACCATTGTTTTATATTGAGATTATGAGACGTTATGCGTCCGGCAGGGACGGCGGTTGGATCCCACCTGTCGAGGTAGCGGCGGCGGCATAAGGGCAGTGGTTCATCCCGCTTGCATTGAGATGTGGGATCTGTGGCAAGAGTATCCCGCTCGCATCCCTTCGGATCTATAGAGTGTGCAGGCGCCGATACCTGGACAGTAATCCGAGCACTATATCTCGGGGGTTCCCATATGAGAATTCCGAAGGGCGACATCTCCATGGAGATGTGTCTGGTTGGCAGTTGAACCAACAATGTGATATCACAGCCAGTAGGGCAGGCATTCTTCATATGCATTTTCTATCTGTTTGCATGCTTTGACTATTTGAAATGGTTTGCCTATTTGTATAACATGTCTATTTGTTATTTGAATTATTGCCTTATATGCTTCTACTGGTGTTTTACTTGCATTGTATATTATCTGTGCTTTCTACTGGAATTGAGGAGGTTCGGAAGGTGGTGGCGATGGGATCGCATGAAGGATGGGTTGGTGAAGGCTATGGGACAGCGGTGTTTGGTTAGAGTAGAAATCCCTAAGATAGATTACCTGGTTTATTTAAGTTAAGTTTGATATAATTATGCTTATTTGTTTTAGAATGCCTTAAGTTTGAATCTTGTGATGGATATATAGCTTAGGATTGCCTTTGGCATTCCGGGGTCTTATATCCTACATCACTGGGCACTGTTACTATACTGAGAACCTTCGGTTCTCATACCATATTTCTGTTGTGTTTTTCAGATGCAGGTCGCAACCCACCTCGGTGAGTTGCTTTGGATGGTGACAGAAGCGGAGGATCTTGGATTCTTTTGGAGTCTTTTTGGTTTAATTTGTTTATACATCTCTCCTGTTGTATTTTGTTTTGCCTAGAGGCTTACATTTGAGAGAATAAAACTTGTATAAGATGTTTTCACTGTATGGTTCTGTATACTTGTATATGGCTAGCCGGCTTAAACTCCGCGAGCCATGACTAGTTTCCTATGATATTATATACTTATCTCTTGTTATATCTTATCTGTTTCTTGTGTCTTAAGCTAGTAGCTCCGTTAGTATGTTTTGCGCTTTTCAAATCCAAAATTTGAGATATATCTTTCATCGGGCTTCTAGATTATATTATTCTTTCTATATATTATATGTGTGAGCTTGAGAACTGTCGTAATCTCTGGTTAACCTTTGCTTTACGATGCGAGGTAAAGCTTAGGCTAATTAGGGTGTTACATTTAGTGGTATCAGAGTGGTTCGTCCTCATGAGCCTGAGGGATGGACCGATTGTGCTTCATTGCATACTCTGTGTGTCTTTTTCCTTGATGCTATTAGGTTATCTGTTTGATATTGCATAGCATGCTTGTTTGTGAGTGCCTGTTTGGGATAATTGAAGCACAAGGCTTTTGATATTGAGACTGATCACATTGATATCGATTGTTTGGTGTAGACAGGAACCCTACATGGCCACTCGCGGACGAGGTCGAACGCGTACACGAGAAAGTAGGAATGAGCAACCAACTGACAACCATGCCGAATTCATGGCGACCATGGCTAACTTAGCGAACACCATGGAGGCTAATGCTGCTGCGACTCTGCAAGCTGTGCAGAGATTGGGCCAACCAGCCAAAAACAGAAACGGGGATGGAGAAGGGAATGCCAATGATAATGCTGAGGGGAACGGCGATAACACGGGTGGTGTTCCGATGACCTTGGCGATGTTTCTCAAGGTTCATCCGCCAACTTTCTGAGGATCAACTAATCCTACTGAAGTGGATCACTGGTTTCAAGCTATGGAGCATGCTTTACAAGCGCAACATGTTCCCCTCAATCAATATATCGAGTTTGCCGCTTATCAGCTAGCGGGAGAGGTCCAGCCCCGGTGGCAAGTAGATTGTCGCTTGCTATAGCTTTAGAACACCGACATTCTGTGGGAGGTATTCCAAACAACCTTTTATAAGAAGTAATTCCCTGAGTCTGCAAGGGAAGCAAAGGAGATGGAACTAATGCAGCTGAAGCAAGGTTCTCTATCTGTGGCGGACTACACCAACAAGTTTGAGGAGCTTTGTAGGTTTTCTAGGGTATGTCAAGGTGCCCCAGAGACTTACGAGAGCTGGAAATGCCTTAAGTACCATAGGGGTTTAAAGGATAGCATTATGACTACTGTGACTTCTATGGAGATATGTGTCTTCTCCGACTTAGTGAACAAAGCGAGGGTGGTGAAGGAGTATGCCAAGACCATGGCGGCGTCCAAGGACACTCATGGGGGGAGCTCTAGTCGGGGGCGTGGCAAGTATTTTCATCCTAGAGGGCAAAGCTTCAAGAGAGGAGGATATGCGCCTCAAGGTTAAGGAGGCTTTAGAAAGAACACCCTGATCAGATTTAGCGTGGCAAAGGGAGAGGAAATCAGAGTAAGAGTTCTTCAGATTTAGCTTATGGTTATTGTGGACGTTTTCATCCATATGACTCTTGCAAGATTGGTATAGGTGGGTGCTTCAACTGTGGCTTGCCTGGGCATTTTGTGAAGGATTGCACACGTGGGAAGAACCAAAATGCGGGTCAGAGTCAGCACCAGGGGCGAATTTTTGCTGTGAATGCCAAGGATGCTTGCAAGGCAGATCCGTTGATGAGAGGTATATGTCTAATTGGTGATAAATCCTTAGTTGCATTATATGATACTAGAGCTTTGCATTCGTTTATTTCATTTGCTAAAGTTGAGGAATTAGGCTTGAAAGTGTTAGAGTTACCTTTTGATCTACATGTACATACTCCGCATCAGAAAGTTATGACTAGGTCAGGTTGTAGACAAGTAGGTTACAAGCTTGAGGGTGGAGATTTTGTGCATAATTTGATCTATTTACCAATGGTGGGGCTAGAGATGATTTTGGAATTTGATTAGTTGTTGAAGAATCAGGTTTTGTTGGATTGCTTTGAACGGACAATTCGGTTTATGCCGGAAGGAGAAAATGGAGCAGTGGTAGCTACGAGATATTACCTGAACTCTATAATGGTGCATTGTACTGGAAGTAGTGTCAGGGATATATTCTGTTGGCTGCTAATGCGTTGGGTGATGCCCAGAACTTGGATCATATACCTGTGGTTAGAGATTTTTCGGAGGTATCCCCAGAAGATATCCCTGAGTTTCCACCTCAAAGGAAAATTAAATTTGCGATTGAATTGGTGCCGAGAGCCAGACCAGTGTTGATTCCGTCATATAGAATGGCTCCGATAGAGCTGGCAGAGTTAAAGACTCAGTTGGAAGAGTTTCTAAACAAGAGGTACATTCGACCGAGTGTATCATCGTGGGGAGCACCAATTTTATTGGTAAGGAAGAAGGATGGAGGAATGCGCTTATGCGTAGATTACCGACAGTTGAACAAAGTGACTGTGAAGAACAAGTACCCGCTGCCAAGAATAGATGACTAGATGGATCAATTGCAAGGAGCTGGAGTGTTTTCCAAGATCGATTTGAGATCCGGTTATCATCAGATAAGAGTGAAAGAGGATGATATCCCTAAGACTGCGTTTAGGACACGCTATGGACACTATGAGTTTGCGGTAATGTCCTTCGGGTTAACGAATGCACCTGCTGTTTTCATGGATTACATGAACAGAGTCTTTCATCCCTTTTTGGACAAATTCGTGGTGGTTTTCATAGATGACATCTTAGTTTATTCTAAGACGGTGAAAGAGCATGAGGAGCACTTGAGGATTGTGTTGCAAATCCAAAAGGAGCGAAAGTACTACGCTAAATTGTTGAAGTGTGAGTTTTGGAAAGAGAAAGTGAAGTTCTTAGGTCATGTGGTGAGCAAAGGAGGAATAGCCGTAGACCCTTCGAAGGAGGAAGCGGTGATGGAATGGGAAAGACTGACGACCGTGACGGAAGTGAGAAGCTTCTTGGGTTTAGCCGGATATTACCGGAGGTTTATCGAAGGATTTTCCCAGATTACACTACCGATGACGAAGTTAACAAGGAAAGAAGCGCCTTTTGTGTGGACGTCGGAGTGTGAAGAAAGTTTTTAGACTTTGAAGCAGAAGTTAACTTCAGCGCCAGTTTTGATTTTACCGGAACCGCATGAACCATTTGAAGTATATTGTGATGTGTCATTGAAAGGTTTGAGTTGCGTGTTGATGCAACATCAGAATGTGGTGGCTTACGCATCACGTCAGCTGAGACCGCATGAGGTGAATTACCCAACTCATGACTTGGAATTAGCAGTGATTGTGTTTGCATTGAAGATTTGGAGTCACCACTTTTACGGAGTAAAGTTTAGCGTCTTTTCTGATCATAAGAGTCTCAAGTACATCTTTAATCAAAAAGAGCTTAATATGCGCCAGAGAAGGTGGATGGAGTTGCTTAAAGATTATGATTTCGAGTTGAGTTATCATTCTGGAAAGGCGAATGTAGTGGTAGACGCATTGAGTCGGAAATCTTTAACAATAGCTTGGATGAGAATCAAAGAAGAGGAGCTAGTAGATAAGTTTGTGGATCTTAAGCTGGATATTGGTGAAGTTGCCGGAAGAGCTTGTTTGAACCAGCTACAAATCTCAAGCACTTTTAAATCAGAAATACAAAGGGCTCAGCAAGATGAGCAGAAGCTTCAGCAATTGTTTCAACCAGTTGGTGAGAAGAGGCTTGGAGAATTCACCAAAGATGATGAAGGATTATGGAGATACAAGGGAAGGATTTGCATACCGGATGTAGGAAGTTTGAGACAAGATTTGTTGTCAGAAGCTCACAACAGTGGGTTTTCTATTCATCCCGGAAGTACGAAGATGTATTATGACCTAAAGAAGATGTTCTGGTGGCCTGGGATGAAGGGTGATGTAGCAACAGTGGTATCCAAGTGTCTAACTTGCCAGAAGGTGAAGATAGAGCACCAAAAACCATCAGGAATGCTACATCCACTTGAGATTCCTCAGTGGAAGTGAGAAGGAATCGCGATGCATTTTGTGACTGGTTTACCAAGGACTAGGTCGGAATTTGATGCGATTTGGTTGATCGTGGATCGCTTAACCAATTCTGCTCAATTTTTGCCTATCCGAGTAAACTGTTATATGAAAGAGTTAGCAAGGTTGTATATCAAGGAGTAGTAAGGTTGCATGGTGTGCCATCGAGCATAGTATCGGACCGTGATCCCCGATTCACATCAAGGTTTTGGGGAGCTTTCCAAAGAGCTTTCGGAATGAAGCTATGTCTCAGTACCGCATACCATTCGCAAACTGATGGACATTCGGAAAGGACTATTCAAACGTTGGAGGATATGCTGAGAGCATGTGTTTTGGATCAACCCGGAAGTTGGGATCGTTACATGCCATTGGTGGAGTTTGTGTACAACAACAGCTTTCATGCAAGCATTGGGATGGCTCTGTATGAGGCCTTGTATGGGCGGAAGTGCCAATCTCCACTTTGTTGGTATGAATCTGGTGAAGCAAGTCTTTTGGGTCTAGATTTGGTAGCAGAGACTACTGAGAACATTAAAAAGATTTGTGTAAGGATCCTAACTGCTCAGAGTCGACAGAAGAGTTATGCGGACCAGAGAAGAAAACCATTAGAGTTTGAAGTGGGAGATCACGTATTCCTTAGGGTTACACCGTCAACTGGGATTGGGAGAGCAATCAAGACCAAGAAGCTGAACCCAAGGTATATAGGACCGTTTGAGATTCTAAGGCGATTCGGGCCGGTGGCATATCAAGTCGCTTTGCACCTCATCTGTCTAACTAGCATGACGTATTCCTCGTGTCACAACTCTGTAAGTACACGTCGAATGCTACTCGTGTATTGGATCCTGAGTCGGTTGAGTTGAGGGAAAACTTAACCTTCTAAGTAATGCCAGTGAGGATCGACGACACTAGTGTGAAGAAGCTATGAGGAAAGAACATTTCATTGGTTAAAGTTGCTTAGAAGCGAGCAAGAGTTGAAGAGCACACTTGGGAATTGGAGTCTGAAATGGGAAAGGATTATCCCGAGCTTTTCTCAGGTAATTCAAAATTTGAGGGCAAAATTTCTTATTTGGTGGGGAGAATGTAAGAACCGCAACTAATCAATCGGTTAATTAACTGATTAATTGCCTAAACTAGATTCTGAAAAGATAAAGAGAGAATTTGAGGATTTAAACGTGATTTTTAGACTCAGTAGGTTTTTCTGAGTCAGAAAATATATTTTCTACGAAAAACCGTGAAAAATCGCGAGTCGGCAGTTAAACCGGTTCAAATTTGCCCGGTACTGCACGAGAAAAAGTGAAAACCGTCAAAAGCCTTAGAAAAATATTAGAAATGGAAAACCAGACGTTAATTTTAAAATTTTGGCCCGAAGTTGGGCCAAACGGGCTAAAAACGCTAACGGGTTGGACCGGGCCCAAGCCCAACATATATATGGTTCATTAATGAACCCATTTCCAGCACACACACACACATAAACACAGCTTCATGCTGAAATAGAAAAGGGAGAAGGGGAAGAAGAGAACACTATTCACACCTCTCTTCTCTTCGCGATATCTCGAGCTACGGTGCTCCGATTTGTGTGCCGTTTACGGCTACGCGTTTGGTACACGAAATTGAAAATCACAATTCTTCACAAATTCGCACAACTAACCAGTAAGTGCACTGGGTCGTCCAAGTAATACCTTACGTGAGTAAGGGTCAATCCCACAGAGATTATTAGCTTGAAGCAATCTATGGTTATCTTGTAACTCTTAGTCAGGAAGACAATAAAATAATTCACTTATCAAATTTGATTGCAAGGAATAAAAGGGCAGAACACAAATTATACTTGTATGCAATGATGGAGAATATGTTGGAGTTTTGGAGATGCTTTGTCCTCTGAAATTCTGCTTTCCTCTGTTTCTGATTCACGCACGCACGTCCTCCTATGGCAAGCTGTGTGTTGGTGGATCACCGTTGTCAATGGCTACCATCCATCCTTCCAGTGAAAAGGGTCCTGGTGCGCTGTCACCGCACAGCTAATCATCTGCAGGCTCTCAATCGTACCGGAATAGGATTTACTATCCTTTTGCGTCTGTCACTACGCCCAACACTCGCGAGTTTGAAGCTCGTCACAGTCATTCAATCCCCGAATCCTACTCGGAATACCACAGACAAGGTTTAGACTTTCTGGATTCTCTTGAATGCTGCCATCAATCTAGCTTATACCACGAAGATTCCGATTAAGAGATCTAAGAGATATTCATTCATTCTACGGTGGAATGTAAGTGGTTGTCAGGCACGCGTTTGTGGAGGAATGATGATGATTGTCACATTCATCACATTCATATTGAAGTGCGAATGGATATCTTAGATAGGAACACGCATGTTTGAATGGAAAACAGAAATACTTGCATTAATTCATCGAGACACAGCAGAGCTCCTCACCCCCAACAATGGAGTTTAGAGACTCATGCCGTCAAAAGGTACAAAGTTCAGATCTAAAATGTCATGAGATACCAAATAAATCTCTAAAAGTTGTTTAAATACTAAACTAGTAACCTAGGTTTACAGAAAATGAGTAAACTATGATAGATGGTGCAGAAATCCACTTCTGGGGCCTACTTGGTATGTGCTGGGGCTGAGACTTAAGCTTCTCACGTGCATGGGCTGTTTTGGGCGTTCAACGCCAGGTTGTAACCTGTTTCTGGCGTTGAACTCCAACTTGTAACTTGTTTCTGGCGCTGGACGCCAGACTGCAACATGGAACTGGCGTTGAACGCCAGTTTACGACGTCTATCCTTGAGCAAAGTATGGACTATTATATATTTCTGGAAAGCCCTGGATGTCTATTTTCCAACGAAATTGAAAGCGCGCCATTTGGACTCTTGTAGCTCCAGAAATTTCATTCCGAGTGCAGAGAGGTCAGAATCCAACAGCATCAGCAGTCCTTTTTCAGCCTGAATCAGATTTTTGCTCAGCTCCCTCAATTTCAGCCAGAAAATACCTGAAATTACAGAAAAATACACAAACTCATAGTAAAGTCCAGAAATATGAATTTTGCCTAGAAACTAATGAAAATAAACTAAAAACTAACTAAAACATACTAAAAACTATATGAAATTAACCCTAAAAAGCGTATAAAATATCCGCTCATCACAACACCAAACTTAAACTGTTGCTTGTCCCCAAGCAACTAGATAAATAAAATAGACTACTAATAAGTCAAGAAGCAATAACATCTCAGAGTTTTTGAGTGAAGCTCAGATTCTAATTAGATGAGCGGGACTAGTAGCTTTTTGCTTCCGAACAGTTTTGGCACCTCACTTTATCCATTGAAGCTCAGAGTGATTGGCATCTATAGGAACTTAGAATTCAGATAGTGTTATTGATTCTCCTATTTCAGTATGATGATTCTTGAACACAGCTACTTTATGAGTCTTGGCCGTAACCCTAAGCACTTTGTTTTCCAGTATTACCACCGGATATATAAATGCCACAGACACATAATTGGGTGAACTTTTTCAGATTGTGACTCAGCTTTGCTAAAGTCCCCAATTAGAGGTGTCCAGAGTTCTTATGCACACTCTTCTTTTTGCTTTGGACCTTGACTTTAACCGCTTAGTCTCAAGTTTTCACTTGACACCTTCACGCCACAAGCACATGGTTAAGGACAGCTTGGTTTAGCCGCTTAGGCCAGGATTTTATTCCTTTAGGCCCTCCTATCCACTGATGCTCAAAGCCTTGGATCTTTTTTATTACCCTTGCCTTTTGGTTTTAAGGGCTATTGGCTTTTTGCTCTTGCCTTTTGGTTTTAAGAGCTTTGGCTTTTTCTGCTTGCTTTTTCTTTTTCTTTCTCTATTTTTTTTCCTGCAAGCTTTTGTATTCACTGCTTTTTCTTGCTTCAAGAATCATTTTTATGATTTTTCAGATTATCAATAACATGTCTCATGTTCATCATTCTTTCAAGAGCCAACATATTTAACAGTCTTAAACATCAAATTCAAAAGACATATGCACTGTTCAAGCATTCATTCAGAAGACAGAAAGTATTGCCACCACATGTAAATAATTATAATTTTTCTTGTTAAAAACTCGAAATTTATTGCCTCTTATTCTAAAGATCTACTATTTTATTCATATTTGCTGATGATGAGAAAAATAAATTATAACTTAATTGAAAATAAGATCAAAATAGGTATGCTAATTACTACTACTTATATCTACTTTCTAAGGTAAACTCCTATAATGACAACTATCACAGAGTTAAAGCAAAAATTGGAATTTAACAACCTTTGTTCTGGGAAGTGGATGTTCCTCTAATCTGCGGGGTGCTTGGTCCTTCAAGAGATAATTTCTGGCGCTTCAATTCCCTTAAATCACGCCCTTGTTCCTCCTGCTCTTTAAGCAAATAGCAAAGAATGCTACTTTGTTCCTTCTGTTCTTTCTTTATTTGTTCCATAGCTTCTTGCATCTTGGTGATAGATGTTTCAAGATACTCCCAGTATTCAGATTGAGGGATTTCTGGGAGAATTTCCTGTGTTCTCTTCTTGATGGGGTCATCCTGTGCTTGTTGTTTTTCCATTGATGCTTTGGTGATTGGCCGCTCAACTGAGATATACTCAGTTATTCCCATCCTTACTCCAGCGTCCTTGCAGAGCATAGAAATCAAGCTTGGATAAGCCAACCTGGCATCTTTGGAATTTTTGTTTGCAATTTTGTAAAACTCAGTTGAAATCAGTTGATGGACTTCCACTTCTTTTCCCATCATGATGCAATGGATCATCACTACTCTTCTAATAGTGACTTCAGAACGGTTGCTTGTGGGCAGCAGAGAATGCCCAATGAAGTCCAGCCATCCTCTGGCGACTGGTTTGAGATCTTCTCTTTTGAGTTGATTTGGGACACCTTTCGTGCTGGTGGTCCACCTGGCTCCAGGGATACATATATCCTCTAGAATCTTATCCAGGCCCTTGTCTGTTCTCATCATTCTCCTATTGAAGGAGTCTGGATCATCTTTCAGCTGAGGTAGCTTTAAGATCTCCCTGATCTTGTCAGGATGGGTATGAACAATCTTTCCTCTGACCAAGGTCCGATAGTCATAGAGAGTAGATCCAGATAGTCTTTGCCTGTCTATTTGCCACATATTAGCATAGAACTCCTGGACCATATTCCTTCCCACTTTCGTTTCAGGATTAGCTAGGATCTCCCAGTTCCTGATTCGAATTTGCTCCTGGATCTCCGGATATTCATCTTCTTTCAGATCGAATCTAACTTCCGGGATCACTGATCTTAGACCCATTATTTTGTAATAATGGTCTGAATGTTCTTTAGTTAAGAACTTCCCTTGATTCCAAAGTGGTTTTGGAACACTCTCTTTCTTGCCTCTTGGAGTGGGTTGTTTTCCTTTAGGAGCCATGATCTTAGTGGGTATGGTTTAGTGATCACAGATAAACACACCAAACTTAGAGGTTTGCTTGTCCTCAAGCAAAATAAAAGAAAGGAGAGGGATAGAAGGAGAGCTAGTGTCGAATGGTGGATCTGAGGAGGGGGGCCGAATGTGTTTTTAAAAGGGAGGGGGGTGGGGTTTTCGAAAATAAAAAAAAAAAGATAAGATATAAGATATGATTTAAAAAAGTATGATATGAAAAGATGTGATTTAAGATTAAAAAGATATGAAGAATATTTGAAAAAGATAAATTTGGATTTTGAAAAAGATAATGTGGAGATTTGAAAAATATATTGATTAGTTAAAAAGATTTTAGAATGAAAAGATATAGATTTGTTTTGAAAATTTGAAAAAGAGTTGAATTGGATTGAAAAGAAGAATTTGTGTTTATGGATTAAGATACATTTGATATTTTTAAGGTAGGGTTTTTAGAAATTAGGGATTTTAGAAATCAGGGTTCTTAACATGTTTATGCAAGAAATCATGAATTGAAACATGAAAATTAAAATTAGAATAAAAAATATGAAGTAAAAACGAATTCACCTCCTCCCCACCATCCTGGCGTTTGAACGCCCAAACACTGCATGTTTTGGGCATTCAACGCCCAAATGCTGCCTCTCCTGGGCGTTCAACGCCCAGCTGTTGCTTCTTTCTGGCGTTGAACGCCAGGAACTCCTTTGTCACTGGGCGTTTTTCTGAACGCCCAGGACGCTGTAAATCTGGCGTTAAACGCCCAGAAGGAGCTTCTTTCTGGCGTTCAACGCCCAGAAGATGCTTCTTTCTGGCGTTTAACGCCCAGATGGCTATCCTTACTGGCGTTTTCTTGCCAGTGAGCTCTTTTTCTCTGTTTTGTGTGCAGATTCCTTCTGTAACCCTGTGAACTTATGTAATTGACTTTTTACCTTAGTATCAATAAACTTTATATGAACAAATAAAATCAAGAATAGGGCAAAATGCTTAGAGGAAGTGATGCCCCATGGCTGGGTTGCCTCCCAGCAAGCGCTTCTTTATTGTCTTTAGCTGGACCTTGCTGAGCTTTTAATTTAGCTTCAGCCTTGAGCACTCTTGCTCAATATTGCTTTCAAGATAGTGCTTGATTCTCTGTCCATTAACAATGAACTTCTTATTAGAATCAGTATCTTGAAGTTCCACATAACCATATGGTGATACACTTGTAATCACATATGGTCCCCTCCACCGGGATTTCAGTTTCCCGGGGAATAGCCTGAGTCTAGAGTTAAACAACAGAACCTTCTGTCCTAGTTCAAAGATTCTAGATAACAGCTTTCTGTCGTGCCACTTTTTTTTATTTCTCTTTATAAAGCTTGGCATTTTCGAAAGTAGTGAATCTGAATTCCTCTAGCTCATTTAGCTGAAGCAATCTTTTTTCTCCAGCTAATTTGGCATCAAAGTTCAGGAATCTAGTTGCCCAGTAGGCTTTATGTTCCAGTTCCACGGGCAGGTGGCATGCCTTACCATATACAAGTTGGTATGGAGATGTCCCTATAGGAATCTTGAATGCTGTTCTGTATGCCCACAGAGCATCATCCAAGCTTCTTGCCCAATCCTTTCTACGGGTATTTACAGTCCGTTCTAGGATTCTTTTTAGCTCTCTGTTAGAGACTTCAGCCTGCCCATTAGTTTGTGGATGATATGGAGTTGCCACCTTGTGGCGAATCCCATACCGGACCATGGCAGAGTAAAGCTGTTTGTTGCAGAAGTGAGTGCCCCCATCACTAATTAGTACTCTAGGGACCCCAAACCTGCTGAAGATATATATCTGAAGGAACTTCAGCACTGTTTTAGTATCATTGGTGGGTGTGGCAACGGCCTCTACCCATTTTGATACATAGTCAACTTACACCAGAATATAAGTGTTTGAGTATGATGGTGGGAAAGATCCCATGAAGTCAATTCCCCATACGTCAAACAACTCAATCTCCAAGATTCCTTGTTGAGGCATGGCGTAACCATGAGGCAGATTACCAGCTCTTTGGCAACTGTCACAGTTACGTACAAACTCTCGGGAATCTCTATAAAGTGTGGGCCAATAGAAGCCACATTAGAGGACCTTGGTGGCTGTTCGCTCACCTCCGAAATGGCCTCCATATTGTGATCCATGGCAATGCCATAGGATCCTCTGTGCTTCTTCTCTAGGCACACACCTACGGATTATTCTGTCTGCACATCTCTTGAAGAGATAGGGTTCATCCCACAAGTAGTACTTTGCATCAGTGATTAATTTTTTCTTTTGTTGCCTGTTGTACTCTTTAGGTATGAACCTTGCAGCCTTATAGTTTGCAATGTCTGCAAACCATGGTGTTTCCTGAATGGCAAACAAATACTCATCCGGGAAAGTCTCAGAGATCTCAAGAGAGGGGAGGGACGTCCCTTCTACTGGCTCTATTCGGAACAGATGATCAGCCACTTGGTTCTCTGTCCCTTTTCTGTCTCTTATTTCTATATCAAACTCTTGCAGAAGCAACACCCATCTTATGAGCCTGGGTTTTGAATCCTGCTTTGTGAGTAGATATTTAAGAGCAGCATGGTCAGTATACACAATCACCTTTGATCCTACTAAGTATGATCTAAACTTGTCAATGGCATAAACCACTGCAAGCAATTCTTTTTCTATGGTTGTGTAATTTTTCTGGGCATCATTTAAAACGCGGCTGGCATAATAAATGACATGCAGAAGCTTGTCATGCCTCTGTCCCAATTCTGCACCAATGGCGTGATCACTGGCATCACACATTAGCTCAAATGGTAATGTCCAATCTGGTGCAGAAATAACTGGTGCTGTGACCAGCTTGGCTTTCAGCGTTTCAAACGCCTGCAGACACTCTGTGTCAAACACAAATAGCGTGTCAGCAGCTAGCAGATTGCTCAGAGGTTTTGCAATTTTTGAAAAATCCTTTATAAACCTCCTATAGAATCATGCATGCCCCAAAAAGCTTCTGATTGCCTTAATATTAGCAGGTGGTGGTAATTTTTCAATTACCTCTATTTTTGCTTGATCCACCTCTATTCCCTTGTTTGAAATTTTATGCCCAAGGACAATCCCTTCAGTCACCATAAAGTGACATTTTTCCCAGTTTAAAACCAGGTTGGTCTCTTGGCATCTTTTCAGAACTAGTTTCAGGTGATCAAGACAGGAGCTGAATGAGTTTCCATATACTGAGAAGTCATCCATGAAGACTTCCAGAAATTTTTCCACCATATCAGAGAAAATAGAGAGCATGCATCTCTGGAAGGTTGCAGGCGCATTACATAGCCCAAACGGCATCCTTCTATAAGCAAACACTCCAGATGGACATGTGAATGCTGTTTTCTCTTAATCCTGGGGATCTACTGCAATCTGGTTATAGCCTGAGTAGCCATCCAAAAAGCAGTAATAATCATGACCTGCCAATCTTTCTAGCATCTGGTCTATAAATGGTAAAGGAAAATGATCCTTTCTGGTGGCTGTATCGAGGCTTCTGTAGTCAATACACATGCGCCACCCTGTAACTGTTCTTGTAGGAACCAGTTCATTCTTTTCATTATGAACCACTGTCATGCCTCCCTTTTTGGGGACAACTTGAACAGGGCTCACCCAGGGGCTATCAGAAATAGGATAAATAATCCCAGCCTCCAATAATTTGGTGACCTCTTTCTGCACCACTTCCTTCATGGCTGGATTTAGCCGCCTCTGTGGTTGAACCACTGGTTTAGCATTATCCTCCAATAAGATTTTGTGCATGCATCTAGCTGGGCTTATGCCCTTAAGGTCACCTATGGACCACCCAAGAGCTGTCTTGTGTGTCCTTAGCACTTGAATCAGTGCTTCCTCTTCCTGTGGATTTAAAGCAGAGTTTATGATTACTGGAAAAGTGTCACCTTCTCCCAGAAATGCATATTTCAGGGATGGTGGTAATGGTTTGAGCTCGAATTTAGGAGGTTTTTCCTCTTCCAGAGGAAATTTCAGAGACTCTTTCATTTCCTCTGAATCCTCCAAATCAGGCTGAACATCTTTAAAGATGTCTTCCAACTCTGATTCGAGACTTTCAGCCATGTTGATCTCTTCTACCAAAGAGTCAATAAGATCAACTTTCATGCAGTCTTTTGATGTGTCTGGATGTTGCATGGCTTTGACAGCATTCAACTTAAACTCATCCTCATTGACTCTCAGGGTTATTTCCCCCTGTTGGACATCAATGAGAGTTCGTCCAGTTGCTAGGAAGGGTCTTCCTAGAATGAGAGTAGCACTCTTGTGCTCCTCTATTTCCAGCACTACAAAGTCAGTGGGAAAGTCAAATGGCCCAACTCTGACAATCATGTCTTCAATCACGCCTGATGGGTATTTAATGGAGCCATCAGCAAGTTGGAGACATATCAGGGTTGGTTTAATTTCTTCAGTTAAACCAAGCTTTCTGATAGTGGATGCAGGTATTAGGTTGATGCTTGCCCCAAGATCACATAAAGCTGTCTTGGTGCAATTACCTTCTAATGTGCATGGTATCAGAAAACTCCCAGGGTCTTTAAGCTTTTCAGGAAAGCTTTTCAGAATGACTGCACTGCATTCTTCAGTGAGGAGAACTCTTTCAGTTTCTCTCCAATCCATCTTATGACTCAAGATCTCTTTCATGAACTTGGCATAAGAAGGTATTTGCTCAAGTGCCTCTGCAAATGGAATCTTTATTTCAAGAGTCCTAAGATAATCTGTAAAGCGAGCAAATTGCTTATCCTGCTCCTCTTGGCGGAGTTTTTGAGGATAAGGTATCTTGGCTTTATATTCCTCAACCTTAGTTGCTGTAAGTTTATTTCCTACAGAAGTGGTTAAAGAAGCCTTTTTAGATGGGTTGTCATCAGCACGTGTGTGTGTCTGATCCCTCACTGGCAATTGAGTGCCAGAGTTAGAAGCTGGAGTGACGTGAGACGCCAGCTCCTCATCTGTTCCTGGCGTCTGAACGCCAGAACTGTGCTTCTTTTGGGCGTTCAACGCCAGATCCTTGCTTGTTTCTGGCGTTGAACGCCAGTCCTGAGCATGGTCTGGGCGTTCAGCGCCAGCCTTCCACCTAATTTCTGGCGTTTTAGCACCAGAATTATTTTTTTCTGGGCTCTTACTGTCCTCAGGTGGATTTTGGGTGGTTTACTCATTTCTTGGCTTCTTGCTGCCTTGAGGTGGGGTATTTAACGTCTTTCCACTTCTTAATTGAACTTCTTGGCATTCTTCTGTTATTTGTTTTGACAGCTGCTGCTTTGTTTGCTTCAATTGTTCTTCCATATTTATATTAGCCATCCTTGTCTCTTGTAGTCTGTCCTTGAATTCGGCTAACTGCTTTGTTAGAAAGTCCAATTGCTGATTGAATTCAGCAGCTTGTTTTATAGGACTGAGTTCAACAGTTACTGTTTTAACCTCTTCTTTCATGGAAGGGTCACTGCTTAGGTACAGATGCTGATTTCTGGCAACTGTATCAATGAGCTCTTGAGCTTCTTCAATTGTCTTTCTCATGTGGATAGATCCACCAGCTGAGTAATCTAGAGACATCTGAGCTCTTTCTGCAAGCCCATAATAGAAGATGTCTAACTGAACCCTCTCTGAAAATATTTCGGAGGGGCATTTTCGTAGCATCTCTCTGTATCTCTCCCAGGCATCATAAAGAGATTCATTATCTCCTTGTTTAAAGCCTTGGATGTCCAGCCTTAGCTGTGTCATCCGTTTTGGAGGAAAGTATTGATTCAGGAATTTTTCTGTCAGCTGTTTCCATGTCCTTATGCTGGCCTTAGGTTGGTTATTTAACCACCTCTTAGCTTGGTCTTTTACAGCAAATGAAAACAGTAATAATCTGTAAACATCCTGATCTACTTTCTTATCATGTACTGTGTCAGCAATCTGTAAAAACTGTGCCAGAAACTCTGTAGGTTCTTCCTGTGGAAGACCGGAATACTGGCAACTTTGCTGCACCATGATAATGAGCTGAGGATTCAACTCAAAGCTACTGACTCCAATAGAGGGTATGCAGATATTGCTCCCATATGAAGCAGTAGAGGGGTTAGCATATGACCCCAGAGTCCTCCTGGACTGTTCATTTCCGCTTAGGTCCATGATGGAGAAAGGGAGATATGTAAAATAGAAGAAAAATATTTTTATTTATTTAATTATTTATTTATTTCGAAAACAAAATAAATTAAAATAAATAAAAATGGGTGAAGATTTTCGAAAAAATGAGGAGAGGGAAAGTGGTTAGGAAGTTTTGAAAAAGATATGATTTGATAAGGGTTTTAAACTTCGAAAGAAAAAAAAATCTGGATTTTAAAATTGATTTTCGAAAAGAAAAAAAAGCTTTAAAATAGAGAGAAAAGATATTTTTGAATTTAAAGAGGAAAGAGAAAAACAATAAGATAGCACAAGATTTAAAATTTTTAGATCTAATGTTCCTTGTTTTCGAAAATTTTGGAGGGAAAACACCAAGGAACACCAAACTTAAAAATTTTAAGATCAAGACACAAGGAAAACTCAGGAACACTTTGAAGACTCACAAGAACACAAGAACATGAAGAAAGAACACCAAACTTAAAATTTTTAGAAAACCAAACTAAAATTTCCGAAAAACAAAGAAAAATCAACAAGAAAACACCGAACTTAAAGTTTGGCACAAGATTTATTCAAAGAAAAATTATTTTTGAAAAAGATTTTAAAAATAGGATAGCCAGTTACCAAGAACATAAGCACCACGCTTTAGCTAATTGAGCTATAAATTTAAAGTGTTTTAACAATGTATAAATAATAAAAGACTCTAAACCAAAAAGAAAAATTTTTCCTAATCTAAGCAACAAAATGAACCGTCAGTTGTCCAAACTCAAACAATCCCCGGCAACGGCGCCAAAAACTTGGTGCACGAAATTGGAAATCACAATTCTTCACAAATTCGCACAACTAACCAGCAAGTGCACTGGGTCGTCCAAGTAATACCTTACGTGAGTAAGGGTCGATCCCACGGAGATTATTGGCTTGAAGCAATCTATGGTTATCTTGTAACTCTTAGTCAGGAAGACAATAAAATAATTCACTTATCAAATTTGATTGCAAGGAATAAAAGGGAAGAACACAAATTATACTTGTATGCAATGATGGAGAATATGTTGGAGTTTTGGAGATGCTTTGTCCTCTGAAATTCTGCTTTCCTCTGTTTCTGATTCACGCACGCACATCCTCCTATGGCAAGCTGTGTGTTGGTGGATCACCGTTGTCAATGGCTACCATCCATCCTTCCAGTGAAAAGGGTCCTGGTGCGCTGTCACCGCACGGCTAATCATCTGCAGGTTCTCAATCGTACCAGAATAGGATTTACTATCCTTTTGCGTCTGTCACTACGCCCAGCACTCGCGAGTTTGAAGCTCGTCACAGTCATTCAATCCCCGAATCCTACTCGGAATACCACATACAAGGTTTAGACTTTTCGGATTCTCTTGAATGCTGCCATCAATCTAGCTTATGCCACGAAGATTCCGATTAAGAGATCTAAGAGATATTCATTCATTCTACGGTGGAACGTAAGTGGTTTTCAGGCACGCGTTCGTGGAGGAATGATGATGATTGTCACGTTCATCATATTCATATTGAAGTGCGAATGGATATCTTAGATAGGAACACGCATGTTTGAATGGAAAACAGAAATACTTGCATTAATTTATCGAGACACAGCAGAGCTTCTCACCCCCAACAATGGAGTTTAGAGACTCATGCCGTCAAAAGGTACAAAGTTCAGATCTAAAATGTCATGAGATACCAAATAAATCTCTAAAAGTTGTTTAAATACTAAACTAGTAACCTAGGTTTACAGAAAATGAGTAAACTACGATAGATGGTGCAGAAATCCACTTCGGGGCCCACTTGGTATGTGCTGGGGCTGAGACTTAAGCTTCTCACGTGCATGGGCTGTTTTGGGCGTTCAACGCCAGGTTGTAACCTGTTTCTGGCGTTGAACTCCAACTTGTAACTTGTTTCTGGCGCTGGACGCCAGACTGCAACATGGAACTGGCGTTGAACGCCAGTTTATGTCATCTATCCTTGAGCAAAGTATGAACTATTATATATTTCTGGAAAGCCCTGGATGTCTACTTTCCAACGAAATTAGAAGCGCGCCATTTGGACTCTTGTAGCTCCAGAAATTCCATTCCGAGTGCAGAGAGGTCTGAATCCAACAGCATCAGCAGTCCTTTTTCAGCCTGAATCAGATTTTTGCTCAGCTCCCTCAATTTCAGCCAGAAAATACCTGAAATTACAGAAAAATACACAAACTCATAGTAAAGTCCAGAAATATGAATTTTGCCTAGAAACTAATGAAAATAAACTAAAAACTAACTAAAACATACTAAAAACTATATGAAATTAACCCCAAAAAGCGTATAAAATATCCGCTCATCAGCGTTCCTCGTGAAAAGCTCTACAAAACTCATACAAGAAACTGGAGATGTAACCACAAAATCTTTTCTATTCTTCTCTCCGAAATTTCGGTTCTTAGGGTTTGTGATTAAGTGAGTTTTTGTGATTTTGGATGTTTAGGTTTGCTCTAATCCTTGCTTAGCCTTGGATTTTTTCTATTAAATCTGTTGGAAAAGGTAAGAGCCATTAAACCCTTGTGAATTTATGTTTAATTTTAATCCTAGGTTGATTTGAGGTGATTTATATGCATATAGTTTGATTATTGTGGCTTTGGGAGCTATTGGAAACTTATTTGTGCTTATTGGAGTGGAATTGAAAGCTTGGATTGTGGTTGGGAGCTTGTTTGTGCTAAATTGGAGTTTTGGTGCATATAGGAAATCGGTCAAGGTATGGTTTCGGTTTCCTCTATGTAGTATATAATATTCATGGACACTTAGTGTTCTGAGGGTTACCTGAAACTGAAGGTCAATCTCGGAGGAGATCTGTTGTTGTGGCCGGAGCTGTCGTGTCCGACTTGCTGAGTCTTGAGATGTTGCGGATCCTTGATCACCGGAGGGTGGTGGTACATGCAAGAGTCTCTGATGCTTAAGTTAGCACGGGCTTTAAGCAAGGTTTTTTGTGTCGAATCAGAGTATGAGTTATACCTGGGTGCTCAAGTGTATTTATAGTAGTGTGGAGTGACCTCCTTGAGATAAGTTTATTATCTTATCTTATATTTTGTGGGTGGGTCCTCTTATCTTTAGGCCAGCCGCCTTTAGGTGGGCTGTGATCTTCTGCTTTGGGCCTACTTGGGCCCTTGTAGCGATTTGGCTGAGCTCTTTGTGAAGAGGTCGGTAATGGACCAACCTTTCAAGAGGTCGGTCGTTCTGATCTTCGTCCAACCCGGATCGCATAGCTCGACCCAGGGTATGAACAGTGCCCATGCTTGAGCCTCAATCTTCCTTGTGAGATCGTGCTTACGCATCTGTCTGGCTTGTTCCTTCATTGCTTTGCAATCTTTGCAGATTTTCTAGAGGTTTGGTACTTCCCATTCTGACCTCTTTTGAGTAGTAGCGTGGGTTTTCTACCCTTGCCTTTTGGATCACGCCATGCTTTGAGTTTGTGTTGAAAACCCTCTGCTTTGGCGAAATTATCCTTGTTCGATAACTTTTTAGTGTTCCTTAGATAGAACTTTTTTAGTTTTGGATGATTTTTCTGTAGCCCTATTCTGAGATCGTGCTTTCTTTTGAGTAGAGTTGCATCCCTTTTAAGCACTTTTGAGCCTTAAGTTGTTTTTCAACCTTTTTGGCTTTTTCTTTTCTTGGGATTGTATCTGTGCCCCTCCGACGTCGACCCGTACGACCTTGTTATTTGGAATTTTTAGTCATATTCCAACAACTTTTTAGGTAGTGTTCTTGATAAGGAACCTTTTCTTTATAGTTTGTTTGGAAGACTTTTTAGCGCCGTTTCGACTTGTGCTTTCACTTTTTAGGTAATGTCTTTTTCGCAAGACTTGTACCTTTCAGCGAAGCACTTTTTCGCCTTTGGTTTTTTAACCTTTCCTTGGCCTTTAGAAGGTGTCATCGTCCCTTTTCAGTGATCCTTTCATTGGTCCGACTTCTCTGTTGGACCTTCTTAAGTTATTTTTAGTAGTTCATTTTTAGTCAGACCTCGTCAGGTCACTTTTTATGGTCTACTTTTTATAACTTCTTGCATTAACTTGCTTCTATCACTTTCACCTTGCCGACCTCCTTGTAATCGGGCGATGCATTTGATTTTCACCTTGCCAACCTCTTTGTAATCGGGCAATGAATTTTTGCATTTTATGAGCTTAGATTAATGCGTCTTGGTAGGAAACTTTTTAGGAAATTGGTAACCTTTATTCGAATAATAATAAGATAAAAACATAAATATAAGTACGTATATATGAGTGCTTACCCTTATAGGTCGGGCAGCTTCTTAGATCTCGGCCTAGCACCTCATTAAAAAACCTTTTGAGGAAAAAGAGTGCGCCTTGACCTACGATCTTTTTCTAACTATAGTACCTTCTTAGGTTACAGGTGTGCCATGACCTTGGTAGCTCTCGCCCTTCGAGGTCGAACGCCTTGTAGTAACCTTTCCCAGTACTTCTACAACTCGATAAGGTCCTTCCCATTTAGCTGCTAGCTTTCCTTCTCCTGATTGACCTGCTCCAATATCATTTCGGATTAAGATGATATCGTTGGTGGCGAAACTTTGCTGGACTATGTTTTGATTATACCTTAAAGCCATTTGACGCTTCAGTGCTTCCTCTCTAATCCGAGTTTTTTCTCGGACTTCTGGAGGTAGGTCGAGCTCCTCCCTTTGAATTTGGGAGTTGTCCTCTTCGTTATAGAGGATCCTTCTGGGAGATCCTTCATCTATCTCCACAAGAATCATTGCCTCCATTCCGTAAGCAAGTTGGAATGGTGATTCTCCAGTGGTTGAGTGTGGTGTTGATCGGTATGCCCATAGGAATTGTGGGAGCTCTTCGACCTAGGCTCCCTTGGCGTCCTGTAGTCTCCGTTTTAACCCGGCCAGTATGACTTTGTTGGCGGCTTCTGCCTGTCCATTGGCTTGTGGGTGCTCTATAGAGGTGAACTGGTGTTTGATTTTCAAATCAGCTACCAGATTTCTGAAGCCTGTGTCGGTGAATTGAGTACCATTATCTGTGGTGATGGAACATAGGACCCCAAACCTTGTGACAATGTTTCTGTATAGAAATTTCTGACTTCTTTGGGCGGTGGCATTAGCTAATAGATCTGTTTCAATCCACTTTGTGAAGTAGTCTATGTCTACAATGAGAAACTTGACTTGCCCTGATCCCTGGGGGAAGGGTCCGAGGAGGTCGAGCCCCCACTTTGCAAATGGCCAGGGTGACATAACGCAGATGAGCTCCTCAGGTGGAGCTATGTGGAAGATGGCGTGCTTCTGGCATGGTGGGCATGTTTTGACAAACTCTGTTGCTTTCTTTTGCAAGGTCGGCCAGTAGAACACAACTCGGAGTACCTTTTTGGCAAGGGCTCGTGCCCCAAGGTGATTGCCGTACATGCCACTGTAGACTCTTCAAGGACTTCCCTTGTAGCGGAGGTCGGGATGCATTTTAGGAGAGGTGTAGTGATTCCTCTCTTATATAGGACGTCTTGTATTATGGTGTAGTACTGTGCTTCTCGTTCTAGCCTTTTTGCCTCATTTTCGTCTGCGAAAAGTATTTCTGACTTGAGGTAGTTGATTATGGGAGTCATCCATCCTTGATCCTGTCATGATATGGCTAGGATCTTTTCTTCCTCCAAGGTTGATGGACTTCGGCGTGTTTCTTGGATGAGACTTCTATTGTTGCCCCCTGGTTTGGTGCTGGCTAGTTTTGAGAGTGCATCAGCTCGGGCATTCTGTTCTCGGGGTATATGTTAGACCTCATATCCCTTAAATTGTCTGAGTTATTCATTGGTTTTGTTAAGGTATTTTTTCATAGTGGGATCCTTAGCTTGATAGCTCCCTTCTATTTGCGAAGTGACTACTTGGGAGTCGCTAAAGATGGTAAGTCTTTGAACTCCCACTTCCCTAGCCAGCCTCAAACCAGCCAATAGTGCTTCATATTCAGCTTGATTATTTGAGGCAGGAAACTCGACCTTTAAGGAGAGCTTGATTTGGGTTCCTTGATCGCTTTCTAAAATGACGCCTGCGCCACTCTCGGTTTTGTTTGAGGAGCCATCTACATAAAGGCTCCACTTTGTGAGGGTGCCCAGGGTGTCAGTATACTCTACGACGAAATTGGCCAGGTACTGGGATTTAATAGCTGTCTGAGCTTCATACTTGATGTCGAATTCGGACAACTCGACTGTCCATTGTAGGATTCTTCCAGCTAAGTCTATTTTCTGTAAGATTCTCTTCATGGGTTGATTGGCCCGTACTCTGATGGTGTGAGCTTGAAAGTATGGTCGAAGTCGTCGGGAGGTAAGTATGAGGGTGTAGGCAAACTTTTCTATCTTTTGATAGTTTAATTCAACCCCTTGTAAAGCCTTACTGATGAAGTAGATGGGTTGTTGCCCACTTTTGTCTTCTCTGACTAGTGCTGATGCTATTGCCTGACTTCCTACGGCGAGGTATAGTATAAGTTCTTCACCTTCCTGAGGTCGAGTAAGGACAGGTGGTTGCCCCAGAAATTTCTTGAAATCTTGGAAGGCTTGTTCGCATTCTGGGGTCCACTCGAACCTCTTTCCCTTCCTTGATGTTGCATAGAAGGGGAGAGATCTTAAGGCTGATCCAACTAGGAACCTAGACAGAGCTGCTACTCTTCCATTGAGCTGCTGGACCTCCTTGACACAGGTCAGACTTTTCATGTGAAATATGGCTTGGCACTTATCTGGGTTTGCTTCGATTCCTCTTTGGGTGAGCATGAAGCCCTAGAATTTGTCAGCTTCTACCACGAAGGTGCACATTGTGGGGTTAAGTCGCATACCATGCTTTCTTATAGTGTCGAACACTTTAGTGAGGTCTGATAACAACGATACTCACTTTGTGTTTTTACCAGCATGTCGTCTACATAAACCTCCATTAGTTTTCCGATGTGGTCGGCGAAGACTTTGTTCATCAGTCTTTGGTAGGTAGCCCCTGCGTTCTTGAGTCCGAAGGGCATAACTATATAGCAATAGTTTGCTTTTGGGGTAAAGAAGGATGTCTTCTCTTGGTCGGGTTGATACATTGGGATCTAGTTGTATCCAGAGTAAGCGTCCAAGAAGGAGAGGTACTGATAGCCTGACGAGGTGTCAACTAGTGTGTCGATGTTCGGGAGTGGGTAAGGATCTTTTGGGCAGGCTTTGTTGAGGTCGGTGTAATCAGTGCACATCCGCCACTTCCCATTTGACTTTTTGACCAACACCACATTGGCTAGCCATAATGGGTATTTTACCTCCCTTATGTACCCTGCCTCCAACAAGGCCTGTACCTGCTCCTCTATAGCTTGCGACCTTTCTGGGCTGAGCTTCCTATGTTTTTGCTGTACTGGTTGAGACCGTGGATATACGGCTAACTTGTGGCACATTAGTCCAGGATCAATACCAGGCATGTCGGCGGCCTTCCATGCAAAGAAGTCAGAGTTATCTTTTAGGAGCTTTATTAGCAGTTCCTTTATGTCTTCTCTCATATTCGCCCCTATATTTGTTGTTTTATCTTGAGTGTCTCCAATTTGAACTTCTTTGGTTTCAACTTCAGGTCGAGGGCGAAGTTCTTCGCGAGCTCGTACTCCCCCAAGTTCTATAGTATTGGTTTCCTTACCTCTCGGGTCGCCTTTAAGGTTCAGACTTTTGTTATAACAGCGTCGCGCGAGTTTTTAGTCTCCCTTTATGGTAACGATCCCTTCCAGAATTGGGAACTTCATGCACAGGTGTGGAGTGGAGACCACAGTGGCGAGCTGGTTCAGTGCGGTCCGACCTATTAGAGCATTGTAGGCTGAGCTCACGTCGACTACAATGTAGTCTATGCTTAACGTCCTAGACCGAATTCCTTTTCCAAAGGTTGTGTGTAGTGGGATGTACCCTAATAGCTGAACTGGGGCGTCTTCTAACTCGAATAGGCTATTTGGATATGCTCTGAGTTCTTTTTCTTGTAAGCCGAGTTTGTCGAAGGCGGATTTGAACAGTATATCCATAGAACTTCCTTGGTCGACTAATGTTCGATGGAGGTTGGCATTGGCAAGTATTATGGTAACAACCACGGGGTCATCATGCCCTGGGATGATGCCCGCGGCGTCTTCTTGATTGAAGGTAATAGTGGGGAGGTCGACTGACCTGTCCCCTCCTCCAACATGGTATACCTCCTTAAGGTGTCTTTTGCGCGATGACTTAGAGATCCCTCCTCTTGCAAATCCTCCATTTATCATGTGAACATGCCTCTCAGGGGTGTGAGGGGGACGTTCAGCTCATCCGACCTCTTCATCCATTCTTCTCTTCTTCGATTCGTTTGTTTTGTTGGCCAGAAACCTGTTTAGTCTTCCTTCCTGGGCTAGCTTTTCTATAACGTTTTTTAGGTTGTAGCACTCGTTGGAAGGGTGACCGTAGACTCAGTGGTATTCGCAATACTCTGTCCGACTTCCTCCTCTTTTATGCTTAATCGGACGAGGCGGCGGGATCTTCTCAGTGTTGCATATCTCTCTGTAAACATCCACAAGGGACACTCTGAGGGGAGTGTAGTTGTGGTATTTTCTAGGTTTTTCAGTAGGCTGTCCTTCTTTTTTCCTAGACTCTTTATCCTTCTCCTGAGGTGGGTAGGACAATCCTGATTTTGAGGTTCCTCCTAATAGAGAGTTCTCCTCCATATTAATGTACTTTTCTGCCCGCTCTTGTACCTCGTTCAGAGATGTTGGGTGCTTTTTGGATATGGAGTGGCTAAAGGGTCCTTCTCGCAAGCCATTGATGAGACCCGTGATAGCTCCTTCTGTCGGCAGATTTTGTATGTCCAGACATGCTTTGTTGAATCTTTCCATGTAGTTGCGGAGGCTTTCCCGATCTCCTTGCTTAATCCCTAACAGACTTGGGGCATGCTTGGCTTTGTCTTTCTGGATAGAGAATCTAGCTAGAAATTTCTTGGTGAGGTCATCAAAGCTTGCTATTGACCTTGGCGGTAAACTGTCAAACCACTTTATTGCCGTCTTGGTCAAAGTGGTCAGGAAAGCTTTACAACGGATTGCATCTGAGGCATCCGTAAGATACATCCGACTTCTGAAATTCCTGAGATGATGGCTTGGATCAGACGTACCATCTTACAGGGTCATGTCAGGGGCTTTGAAGTCCTTTGGAACTTTAGCTTTCATGATCTCCTTTGTGAACGGATCTTGATCCTTGTGGGGGCTATCTTCATGGCTGGTTCGAGTAGTCTTGGTTTTGAGGTCATCTTCGAGTTTTTAGGAGTTTGCTCTCCAGCTCTCGACACCGTCTGGTTTCTGTCCGAAGGTCTCGCTCAGCTTCCCGCTTCTGGTCGGCTTCTTGTTCTAGCTGTTTAAGGCGATTCTGTTGCTCACGGATGGCCTCTAAAATTTCTGCATTTGGAGGCTGTTTGTCTCCCTTGTTTTGAGGGATATCCTTTGGCATGGTATCCGTGTTTTTGTGTGGTGTTATGTCTTCTATTCCAGAGCTGTGATCGTTGTCAAGGTTGTCCTCCATGATGATGGGATGACTTCCAGGTTCCTTGACAACGGCGCCAATGTTCCGAGGATTACCTGAAACTGAAGGTCGATCTTAGAGGAGATCTGTTGTTGTGGCCGGAGCTGTCGTGTCCGACTTGCTGAGTCTTGAGATGTTGCGGATCCTTGATCACTGGAGGGTGGTGGTACCTGCAAAAGACTCCGATGCTTAAGTTTGCACGGGATTTAAGCAGGTTTTTTGTGTAGAATCAAAGTATAAGTTATACCTGGGTGCTTCAGTGTATTTATAGTAGTGTGGAGTGACCTCCTTGAGATAAGTTTGTTATCTTATCTTATCTTTTGTGGGTGGGTCCCGTTATCTTTAGGCCAGCCGCCTTTAGGTAGGCTGTGATCTTCTGCTTTGGGCCTACTTGGGCCCTTGTAGCGATTTGGCCGAGCTCTTTGTGAAAAAGTCGGTAATGGACCAACTTTTCAAGAGGTCCGTAATGGACCAACCTTTCAAGAGGTCGGTCATTCTGATCTTCGTCCAACCCGGATCGCATAGCTCAACCCAGGGTATGAACACTTAGGCTAGTGACCTATAGGATAGGTTGGATTTATATGGTTGTTGATGATAGTTGGTTGAAGTTGTATGCTAAATTGATGTTGTTTTGTTGGGAAATAACGATGTTGAGTTATGATGTTTGATGATTTGAATGATTGTATATGGTTGGATATTGATATAAGTAAGAATAAAATTGATGGTGAGAATTGATAGGAATAAATTGATGGTTGGTAAATGTGTTGGTGGAACAATTGAGTTTAGTGTCATATATTTGGTGTTTGATGATTGAGAATGGTGCAATGTAATTTACAAGGGCAGATTGTGCTGGAAATGGAAGTTTGGTATTGATCTAGTTGGATGTGGCTTGTGAATTTGGTAAATTTGGGTACATGTGAAAGTTGGGTAAAAAGGAAATTTTGGTAAACTTTGTTTGATCATAACTTTTGCTTCGGTTTTCAAAATTTGATGAAATTTATTTAAAATTGTAGATCTTTGAAAACCCTTTAAATTGATATAAACTTTGAAAAATTTGGAATTTTGTAGAGGAAGTTATGATCATTCAAAGTTTGTGTTAAAAATCTGAAATTCTGCTAAGTTGCAGAATTTCATGATTTCTGATATGTGCGAGCGCACACCCTGCAAAAATTTTGATCTGTGTAGACGCACACACCTGTGCGCACGCACAGGCAGGGAAATGCATTCTGTTTGCAGCGCTAGCACAGCTTGTGCGCGCACATATCTAAGGATGAATTGCAACCTGTGCGTCCGTACACGCACCTGTGCGCATGCACACGTTGGGAAGGCCAGTCTGTTGGGGGCGCTGGCACAGGTTGTGCGAGTGAACAGATTTTGTAAGTTTTTCCACCTGTGCGTATGCACACCCCTGTCCGTACGCACACATTTTAAAACTCTTCGGAGCATGCGCGCGCACACCCCGGTGCGGCCGCACACGCCCTGTTTCTCAAATTTTTCTTTGTTTTTAACTATTCCACCTTCCCAACGAGGTTGTAAGCTTCAATAACACCATTTTAAGACTTTTGGGCTTGGTTTTGAGTATGAGAACATGGGGTATAATCTAAAGGTTTTAGTTGATGATTATTTGGAAAACTTAGAAAACGGAGTCCTAGGTTTCTGGCGGGCTGAGGATGGTTTGATGTCATAAGAAGGGTGATTGATATAAGAGATGAGAAATTATGAATTGTTGATGTTTGGAAACTGAATTGCAGATTGACAGTGGTTGAGATGAGTCGAGGACTCTGAACGAGATTGATGGATCCACTTTATACTGAAAATGTTTTCTGAAAACCACTATACCATTGTTTTATATTGAGATTATGAGACGCTATACGCCCAGCAGGGACGGCGGTTAGATCCCGCCTGTCAAGGTAGCGGCGGCGGCGTAAGGGCGGTGGTTCGTCCTGCTTGCGTTGAGATGTGAGGTATGTGGCAAGAGTATCCCACTCACATCCCTTCGAATCTATAGAGCGTGCAGGCGCCGGTACCTGGACAGTGATCTGAGCACTATATCTCGGGGGTTCCCATATGAGAATTTTGAAGGGCGACGTCTCCATGGAGCTGTGTCGGGTTGGTAGTTGAACCGACAATGTGATATCACAGCCAGTAGGGCAAGCATTCATCATATGCATTTCCTATCTGTTTGCATGCTTTGACTATTTGAAATGGTTTGCCTATTTGTATAACACGTCTATTTGCTATTTGAATTATTGCTTTATATGCTTCTACTTATGTTTTACTTGCATTGTATAATATATGTGCTTTCTACTGGGATTGAGGAGGTTCGGAAGGCGGTGGCGATGGGATCGCATGGAGGATCGGTTGGTGAAGGCTGTGGGACAGCGGTGTTTGGTTAGAGTAGAAATCCTTAAGTTTGAATCTTGTGATGGATATGGAGCTTAGGATTGCCTTTGGCGTCCCGGTGTCTTATATCCGACATCATTGGGCACTGTTACCATACTGAGAACCTCCAGTTCTCGTACCATATTTCTGTTGTGTTTTCAGATGTAGGTCGCAACCCACCTCGGTGTGTTGCTTTGGATGGTGACAGAAGCAGAGGATCTTGGATTCTTTTGGAGTCTTTTTGGTTTAATTTGTTTATACATCTCTCCTTTTGTATTTTATTTTGCCTAGAGACTTACATTTGAGAGAACAAAACTTGTATAAGTTGTTTTCACTGTATGGTTCTGTATACTTGTATATGGCTAGCCGGCTTAAACTCCGTGAGCCGTGGCTAGTTTCCTATGATATTATATACTTATCTTTTTTATATCTTATCTGTTTCTTGTGCCTTAAGCTAGTAGCTCCGTTAGTACGTTTTGCGCTTTTCAAATCCAAAATTTGAGCTATATATTTCATCGAGCTTCTACATTATATTATTCTTTCTATATATTATATGTATGAGCTTTAGAACTGTCGTAATCTCTGGTTAACCTTTTCTTTACGATGCGAGGTAAAGCTTAGACTAATTAGGGTGTTACATATAGGGGGTATGCGTACGCATGCACTCCCAGACTTAGAAAATTTTGCAAAGTTGCAGAAATCAATTTTAAACCCCAAACTTTAAACATTCATAACTTCCTCTACAAAAATCCATTTTCATTAAACTTTATATCAATGTAAAGATCTTTGGATGAACTTTAATTTAAGACAAATTTCAACTAATTCAAAAATTGAGACTCAAGTTATGATCCGTCAAAGCTCACCAAAAATCAAGTTTTACACAAAAACATCAAAGTTCTCAAATTTCTAAATTCCATAACCAAAACAAACCAAAACATACCCAAACATCATAAAATACTACCACACACTACAGCTTACCATGCTATTACACTTCCATCACTTTCACACCTAATTCACTCAACCTTTCCACCAAAAATCAACACAAATCCATAATTCCCAGCTTAAGATCTCAATCATCAATAATTTGTACAATTCACTCACCATAAACATCATTCATCACCTTTCATCATAAATCCTCATAATTATCGTTATTCAATCTCAATCTCCATAATCAACACCATGAACATAAATAACACCAATACTCATCATATTATCATCATAATTCATATATCACACATTCCAACACTCCATATCATACTTCTCATTATCAAACATAAATTCACATATAATTAATCATACACAACCATCATTCAATCCTATTTTAGGGTCAACTAGCCTAAGTGTCTAGAAACATTACATATTACATAAAGAAAACTGAAATCATACCTTGGTCGATTACCAAAATGTACCAAACACCAAAACAAAGCCACCAAATTCGATCCAAAGCCTCAAACCAACTCCAACAAATACCAAAACTCAATCTAACATCACATAACATACAAACATCAAACCTAGGGCAAACTCAAAATATCAAACCACAAGAGTTTGAAGAGACTTACCTTACCCAACAAGATTAGGGAAAAAACCCAACAATATTCCAATACTAGATTACCCCTAAACAAACAAAATCACAAAATCTACTCAAGAACTAAAACCAAAATTGCGGAATTGTTAAGGCTGGAAACTGGAGCATGGATTTCGAAAATCTTACCACTTTGTTTATATAGAAACGAAGAGCTTGACGAGAGCTTCGTGTGGCCACAAACGGCTTGTCAATCGGAGCTCCGTAGCTGAAGTTATGGCCAAAAGTAGGAGGAGATGAATAGTGAAATTTCAATCTCTCTTCCTCTCTTCATTTCAGTGCCCCCTTCTTTGTTTCTAGGGTAAAATGAGATGGATGCTCATTAATAGAGCATATATATGTTGGGCCTTGGGCTTGGTTTGGGTCCGGTCCAACCCGTTAGCGTTTTAGGTCTGTTTGGCCCACTTTGGGCCAAAACCTTTAAGATTAACGCCCGATTTTCGATTCTAAATTATTTTCTTCTTTTCAAAATATTAAATTCAATTTTCAAAATCCTATTTTCCAAAATACGCGATAACAGACAGACTAGAGCCGGTACTGCCGGCTTAAGCACTGGTACGCATTTTTTAAAAAAACATTTCCGCAAAAGATACATTTTTCAATTCAGAAAAATTTATTGAAATCAAATTTCACCTTTATATTTTAAAAAGAACATTTCTATTTTTTTGAACCTATTCTAGGTAATTAAATTATTATTTTATTGAACCAATTTTATTTGAAAACTCTAGTTCTTACATTCTCCCCTCCTAATTAGGAATTTTGTCCCCAAAATTCGAATCACGTGATATATCCTCTACGAAACATTTTACTGCCAACGTTGTCGACCCGAACAAGTCGTCAAAGTATCTCATCCTCCGTCGTCCTACCGTGTCGACGTTCCCTCTCGCTTTCCGCTGCGTCACTCTGATTATCATCATTAAGAATCTGAAATTTTTCCTTAAATCAAATACCGATTTTTGTAACATTTTCTAAAACCTTCAAAACAAGTTCAATCTGAACCAGTTCAATGTTAAACCCTTTTTAAAAGACTCAAAAATTATTTATTCATAAATCAGTCACTTTAAATCATGACTTCCTTAAATCAGAACTTTTCAATTTGAATCCCCTTTGAGAAGTTAAATGTCAAGTCAAATTCACAAACTAACAAAATCATAGAACTCACTTTTTTCTAAAAACCATATCATTTAATCCAAGAGTTCCGACCTAGTTTCAAAACCAAAGCATTTAAACCAAAAGTTATAAACCAAATTTGAAAATCATTTTAAGCTTTAAAACTTTTTCAACAAGGTTCAAAGCTATACCGGTTAGAAATTAAAAATCATAAGTAAAAATCGCAAAAGAAAGAGTCGGCACTTCTTCTGCTACTAGTGCTGAACCTCACACATCAACTAATATGCCACAAATCCACAAACTGGATTTCTGGAACATGTTGAGCTCGCAACGCATTGGCTAGATTAATCATTCTCACTACCTCTCCGTTAATGTGTTTGACCTCGTCTGCGAGTTGCCATTTGGGGTCCTGTCTACACCAAATAATCGATATCGAGGTGATCAGTCTTATGATCTCAAGCCTAGTGCTTCAATTATCCCCAAAGGCACTCACAAACAAGCATGCTATGCATATCAAGCAAATAACCTAAATAGCATGAAAGAAAATTGACCCAGAGTATGAAATGAAGTACAATCGGTCCATCCCTCAGGCCCAGCCACTATCACTGCCGTTCCTGCCTCTGTTTTGTGCCGCCAGATATGTCACCGTCACCGGGAGAGAAACAGAACGTGCGTGGAGAGAGAAAGGGGTTGCAGGATGGTTTCACCGCCGTTGGAACTTTGCTACTGCTGCCATGGCCGCCGCACCTCTGCCACCAAGAACCGCCACTGCCGTCGCCGATGACCACTACTGGTAAGGGGTTTTAAGTTGGTTTCTGTTCTTTTGAGTTTCGGGAAGATTTTGACACTGCGTGGTTATTACAGTCGCCGTCACCAAAGTTTTTGCTCGCCGCTGTCGCTCGAGGTTATTGTTGGAGCTGCTGCCGGGTCGATTCAGAGTTTCGGTCGCTTCATTTTGTTATTACAATAAGTATTTATGTTTTGGAAACCCCTGTGTTAGTATTCTGTTATGTTGGTTATAAACTCTGAGGTTTGGTAGCTTAGGTTTGAGTTCTGATTATTGCATGATGCTTTTAAGTTATTGTGGTTGCTGCGAGAGTGGTTAGGGACTAAGATTGCGGTTGTTGTTGGTTTCGGGTTGAGAGAAAAGGTTCCGTTGATGCGTTTGGGTTATGGTTTCGACGAGTCAAGGTAGGGACTTTTTATAAAATCTAATTTATTTAAATTAGAATTGTTATAAATTGATATGATGTGCGAAATGTATTTCTGGTGATTATATAAGTCTTATGAATTGTTTGATTTGTCTTGGATGAATATGGTTGTCTGTTTAATTGAAATAATATCTGATTGTTTTGAATTGAAATTATTTTAATATTGGAAAGTCTAAATTTTGTTTTATTGAAAACTGATTTGGTCTTGAACCCGTTGGAAAGTGTTGAGGATTGGTTTGGTTGGAACTGGTGCACGAAATTGTGATCATCAACAATGGCACCAAAGGACTTGGAGCTCTTAAATATGAATCACACTTTGTCACAATTTCGCACAACTAACCAGCAAGTGCACTGGGTCGTCCAAGTAATACCTTACGTGAGTAAGGGTCGATCCCACGGAGACTGTCGGCTTGAAGCAAGCTATGGTCACCTTGTAAATCTCAGTCAGACGAATTCAGATGGTGATGGAGAATTGATAATTAAAAGATAAATAGAACATAAAATAAAGATAGAGATACTTATGTAGTTCTTTGGTTGGAATTTCAGATAAGCGTATGAAGATGCTTTGTTCCTCTTGAACCTCTGCTTTCCTATTGCCTTCTTCCAATCATTCATACTCCTTTCCATGGCAAGCTTTATGTTGGGCATCACCGTTGTCAATGGCTACTTCCCGTCCTCTCAGTGAAAACGTTCCAAATGCACTGTCACCGCACGGCTAATCATCTGTCGGTTCTCGATCATGCTGGAATAGGATCCATTGATCCTTTTGCGTCTGTCACACGCCCAACAATCGCGAGTTTAAAGCTCGTCACAGTCATCCCTTCCCAGATCCTACTCAGAATACCACAGACAAGGTTTAGACGTTCCAGATCTCAAGAATGGCCGCCAATAATTCTAGCCTATACCACGAAGGTTCTAATCTTAGATTAGAAACCCAAGAGATACACATTCAAGCTTGTTTGTATGTAGAACGGAAGTGGTTGTTAGTCACGCGTTCATAGGTGAGAATGGTGATGAGTGTCACATAATCATCACATTCATCATGTTCTTGGGTGCGAATGAATATCTTGGAGAAGAAATAGACTTGAGTTGAATAGAAAAACAATAGTACTTGTATTAATTCATGAAGAACAGCAAAGCTCCACACCTTAATCTATGGTGTGTAGAAACTCCACTGTTAAAAATACATAAGAACAAAAGGTCTAGGCATGGCCGAATGGCCAGCCTCCCAAAGAGGGTTCAATCATCAAAACATGATTCCAGGATGATCAAAAGATGAAAATACAATAGCAAAAGGTCCTATTTATAGAGAACTAGTAGCCTAGGGTTACAGAAATAGGTAATTAATGCAGAAATCTTCTTCCGGACCCACTTGGTGTGTGCTTGGGCGGAGCATTGAAGCTTCCATGTGTAGAGACTTTTCTTGGAGTTAAACGCCAGCTTTTGTGCCAGTTCCGGCGTTAAACGCCAGAATTCTTGAGCTGACTTGGAACGCCTGTTTGGGCCATCAAATCTCGAGCAAAGTATGGATTATTATAGAATGCTGGAAAGCCCAGGATGTCTACTTTCCAACGCAATTGAGAGCGCGCCAATTGAGCTTCTGTAGCTTCAGAAAATCCACTTCGAATGCAGGGAGTTCAGAATCCAACAGCATCTGCAGTCCTTTTTCAGCCTCTGAATTAGATTTTTGCTCAGGTCCCTCAATTTCAGCCAGAAAATACCTGAAATCACAGAAAAACACACAAACTCATAGTAAAGTCCAGAAGAGTGATTTTTAAATAAAAACTAATAAAAATATAATAAAAACTAATTAAAATATACTAAAAACATACTAATAACAATGCCAAAAAGCGTATAAATTATCCGCTCATCACAACACCAAACTTAAATTGTTGCTTGTCCCCAAGCAACTGAAAATCAAATAGGATAAAAAGAAGAGAATATACAATGAATTCCACAAATATCTATGAAGATCAGTATTAATTAGATGAGCGGGGCTTTTAGCTTTTTGCCTCTGAACAGTTTTGGCATCTCACTTTATCCTTTGAAGTTCAGAATGATTGGCATCTATAGGAACTCAGAATCCAGATAGTGTTATTGATTCTCCTAGTTAAGTATGTTGATTCTTGAACACAGCTACTTTATGAGTCTTGGCCGTAACCCTAAGCATTTTGTCTTCCAGTATTACCACCGGATACATAAATGCCACAGACACATAACTGGGTGAACCTTTTCAGATTGTGACTCAGCTTTGCTAGAGTCCCCAATTAGAGGTGTCCAGAGCTCTTGAGCACACTCTTTTTGCTTTTGGACCATGACTTTAACCGCTCAGTCTCAAGTTTTTACTTGATACCTTCACACCACAAGCACATGGTTAAGGACAGCTTGGTTTAGCCGCTTAGGCCAGGATTTTATTCCTGTGGGCCCTCCTATCCACTGATGCTCAAAGCCTTGGATCCTTTTTATCTCCCTTGCCTTTTGGTTTAAAGGGTATTGGCTTTTTCTGCTTGCTTTTCTTTTTTCTTTCTTTTTTCTTTTTTTTTTCGCATTTTTTTCGCATATATATATTTTTTTCTGCAAGCTTTTCACTGCTTTTTTCTTGCTTCAAGAATCAATTTTATGATTTTTCAGATCATCAGATAACATTTCTCCTTTTCCCATCATTCTTTCAAGAGCCAACAATTTTAACATTCATAAACAATCAAATTCAAAAATATGCACTATTTAAGCATTCATTCAGAAAAACAATAGTATTGCCACCACATCAAAATAATTAAACTGTTTTAAAATTTGAAATTCATGCACTGCTTTTTCTTTTTCAATTAAAAACATTTTTCATTTAAGAAAGGTGATGGATTCATTTTCATAGCTTTAAGGCATAGACACTTAGACACTAGTGATCATGTAAAAAAGTCACAAACATAAATAAACATAAAGCACAATTTTCGAAAAACAGAAAATAAAGAACAAGGAAATTAAAGAACGGGTCCACCTTAGTGATGGTGGCTTGTTCTTCCTCTTGAAGATCTTATGGAGTGCTTGAGCTCCTCAATGTCTCTTCCTTGCCTTTGTTGCTCCTCTCTCATGGTTCTTTGGTCTTCTCTAATTTCATGGAGGAGGATGGAATGCTCTTGGTGCTCCACCCTTAGTTGTCCCATGTTGGAACTTAATTCTCCTAGGGAGGTGTTGATTTGCTCCCAATAGTTTTGTGAAGGAAAATGCATCCCTTGAGGCATCTCAGGGATTTCATGATGAGGAGTTTCCTCATGCTCTTGTCCATGAGTGGGATCTCTTGTTTTCTCCATCCTTTTCTTAGTGATGGGCTTGTCCTCATCAATGAGGATGTCTTCCTCTATGATAATTTCAGCTGAATTGCAGAGGTGACAAATGAGATGAGGGAAGGCTAACCTTGCCACAGTAGAGGACTTGTCCGCCACTTTGTAGAGTTCTTGGGATATAACCTCATGAACTTCTACTTCCTCTCTAATCATGATGCTATGAATCATGATAGCCCGGTCTATAGTAACTTCAGACCGGTTGCTAGTAGGAATGATTGAGCGTTGGATGAACTCCAACCATCCCCTAGCCACGGGCTTGAGGTCATGCCTTCTTAGTTGAACCGGCTTTGATGGAAAGCAGAAGCTGGTGAATTAAAAATTTATTAAATTGGTTACGTTGCGAGTATAGTTCTTAACTCACTGAAAATCTGCCTATCAATTTAGAAATATGTCACAGAGAGTTTAAATTAAAATTACTGGGAGTTTTAAGTCCCAGGTCGTCTCCCAACGAGTTGCAGAAAAGTGTGCTGTTTTATCAATCAGATGTTCCAAGAAGTTGAGCTAAGTAAATTGGATTTAAATTGAGGAATTTTAAATAATATAAATAAAAGCCTTGATTGGAAATTGATCAGTTAGAATCTTTATCATTGATGGAGTGATTTTTTAAGATTGATTTATAATTAACGGTTACTCTGTTTGGTTATCCTTTACTAGGTAAGGGAAAGTCAAACAAGTTGGATTGCCAAATCTATTCACGAGTTACAACCCACTTAGTTCAAAGGGATTGGCGTTGGTGACAGGATAGCAATCCAACATTTAACCCAACTATAAATTTCTCCTTCGATCCTTCCAACTCAAGAGTTCCTTTTAATCAACTCCCTATCAAGTAATGAAACTACTCACACATTGTAAATAAAGAATCCATGGCACATAAAAGGGAATTAAAAAAAGACATGATTATTGGAATTGAAATTGAATTAAAGAGAAATAATCCTTGCATTAATTAATCATAAAAGTATCTGAATGACAAAATTGAACATAACAAAGAACATGGAAGAATAAAACCAAGTTAAGAGAACAAACTAGAATGATGAAGTCTTGATGAGGAAATAACTCTTCTCAATGTTCCAATGCTAAGATCAATTGAAAATTAAAATCCTAAAAACTAGAGAGAAAAACCTAAGAGAGTGAAAAAAAACTAGATCTAAAACTACTGAATGAATGTCTCTCTTGTTTCTGCATATTCTCTGACTCTAGTCTGCTGTTCTGGGCCAAAAACTGGGCCGAAATATGGTCCAAAATCGCCCCCATCGAATTCTGTAGATTATGCAGATCGCACATGTCACGCGATCGCGTCATCCATGCGGACGCGTCGCTTGCGCTTTTTTCTTCTCCACGCGTTTGCGTCGTCCATGCTACCGCGTCGCTTGCGCTTTCCAATCCGCGCGGCCGTGCAAGCCATGCGGCCGCGTCGCTGCGATTTGCACTCCTTCACGCGGTTGCGTGAGCCATGCGACCGCGTCACTTCTCGCTGGTTATCTCCTCAAATTCTTGTGTTCCTTCCATTTTTGCTAGCTTCCTCTCCAATATCCATCTCATTCATGCCCTATAAGGCCTGAAACACTTGACACACAGATCACGGCATCGAATGGAATAAAGGAAAATTAAAAGTAAATAATTAAAGTCTCTAGGAAGCAATTTTCAAACATGTACTGAATTTAGGAAGGAAATCTAAATGCATGCTAAATTGATGAATAAGTGGGCAAGGATCATGACAAAACCACACAATTAAACACAATATAAACCATAAAATAGTGGTTTATCAACCTCTCAACACTTAAACATTAGCATGTCCTCATGCTAAATTAAAGGAGACAAGGAAATAAGTATGAACATGCAGAAACTCATGAAATGCAATACAATCCTACGTATATAAATAAATGCAACTATATGATTATTGTCCACTTGATCAAAAGTAAATAAGCCCTTCAAAATAGTTACAAATCAAATTCCACTAATTCTATCATTATACAATAAAACCGATAAAAGTGCAAGAAGATAGCTTATGAAAGCAGGAAACCTGAAAATTCAAGCATTGAACCCTCACTGATAATGTATGTACGCTCTAATCTCTAGTGTATAGGGTAATCACTCAATTCTTTTCTAGTCATGTTTTCTAACTTTTGTTTTTCTCTTAACCAATCAACAACAGTTAATATACCAATGCAAACATCATGAGGTCTTTTCAGGGTTGTAATGGGGCCAAGGTGCAGGTAAGGATATACATATGGCTAAGTGAGCTTTATAAATTGAATCTTTAATTAACCTAAACTCTCACCTAATATACATATATTCTATATACTTTTAAATTCATGCTTAGCTACCCATAATTCCCTTTTTCAATCCATACTCATGTTTCAACTTTGTATTTTAATTCTATCATATGTGCATTGATCTTTGAATTCTGAATTTAACATTGGGGTAATTTTGTCCCCTTATTTATTGATTTTTTTTTAATTAAATAAAGCTTATCAATGCACATAGATTTTTCATTCTCATATCTTCACATGAGTAGGTATCCAAATTCCCTTTAAATTTTCATGACACATTCCCTCAACAACTTTTGTTCCCACAATTTCCCATACTTAACTAGCATACACAATTCTATCTTAAGCTAACCAAAGATTCAATTTGGGATATATAATTGTTTTTCAGCTTGAGGTCAGTAATGTGGTAAAATATAGAACAAATGGGGTTTCAAAGGCTCAAAGTGGTTAACAAGGGTAATTAAAAAGGGTAGGCTTGATTTGGATAAGGGAGTTTAAACAAATAATGGCCTCAATCATGTGCAAGCGTATAAATATAATAAATATTGGACATATAAGATAAAACAAAATATAGATTACAATCATAGAGAAGAAAACACACAAGAATAAAATGATTATGGTTAAATAATGTAACCATACATAAAGGCTCAAATCTTTCACAGGTTGTGTGTTCTTTAGCTCAAACATCATGTTCCAAATACAACTCAAGCAGATTTATCATAAAGATTTTGAAAAATTAGTGAAATTTTGTTCCAAAGATAGATTTTTAAAAGAAACTTATTGTCTTTTCAATCAAGTAGAACATGCATGCAACTATTCTAACCTATGCAGTTTATTCTATTCTATAAAAGAAAGAAAATCTAACTAAAATATCCTAATTATTGGTGCCAGAGAAGAGAATTTACCTCCAGAAGTCAGGTACTGACCGACCTCCCCACACTTAAGGCTTTGCACCGTCCTCGGTGCCATCTGTCAGGAACAAGGGTGGGCTGGTGGCAGTATCTCCACAGTCGGGATCATCATGGCTCCCGGTGCTGGTAAAAGAAGTGGAGTCCGGGGTGTCTGAGTCTCTGAAGCGTCCCTTGAGTAGCTCCTTGAGGTGTTTGAATCGGCGCTCGTTACGGCGCTCTTTCATCTTAGCTTTCAGTTCATGCCAATCCAATTTTTCAAGTATCTGCTGGAGCAATTTCTCGGTTGTAGATGCTTGTGGTGTTGAAGAAGGAATATCTTCAACTGGCTCAGTAGGCTGGCTTGTAGTGGCTGCTGAAAGTCTGAGGTATTTCCCGTGAGGGATATATTGATCATCCCGTGGAAGCATGGCTTTGGTGTCCCCAGCTCTGTAGGAGACTCCGGCTGCTGAGACAAGATCTGAGACCAAGGCGGGAAAAGGTAGGTTGCCCGCGATTTGTACATGCTCCATAGCATTTCGGATGTGTCTTGAAAGATTCAGAGGTTAGTCTATAAGGATGCACCATAGTAGAACAGCCATGTCTGCAGTGAAGGAGGACTCATGAGTGCTCGGAAAGACGTAATGGGATATGATCTGTGTCCATACGCGAGCCTCCAAGGTAAGTGCGGAAGCCAAGATTCCCTTAGGGCGGGAACGGTGGTATCCGTAGATCCAACGGCTGCCAGGTAAAGCGATGACTCCGAGAACGGAGTCCCAGTCAAATTGGTATCTCTGGCGCTGAAGGGTGGCTTCTTGAAAAGCGTCCATTCCTGTAGGAATAGGGGGAAGACTCAGAACTTGCTTTTGCCCGACATAAACAGACTGCAGGGTCGGCATGTAGAAGTTGGAGTAGAACTCAACTACCCAAGAAAGATTGACCTGCCTTGGCAGTTTCCGTAGGAAACCCCATTGTCTTCGCTCAATTTGCGGCTCAACAAAGGTGGCAATATTGGACGGGAGGATAAGAAGGTATTCATTGTTATAGTTCCTTTCTGCCAGGATGGGGAACATCTGCTCATAGTAGCGATTGGAAAATCGCGCAGCGTCCTTTGCTGGAAAGGCTTTCTCCTTTTTGTCAACCTTTATTATCCTCTTGACTCGTTTTGTTGAGGGCTTGACTGCGGTTGAAGAAGGCTCTGCCACTAATGCTCTTTTAGTTCCCCTTCTTGCTGGTGGTCTGGAAGTTGCTTTCTCCTTTCCTTTCTTGGTGGCCATCCTGAAAGAAGGGAAGAGAAAGAAAATTAAATGCAAAGAGAGATACAGCAAGGAAGGAAACGGAAAAGAGGGTGAATGATGCACAGTAAAATGTAGATGACATTAACACATGCTCTCGAGTACATATGAAAAGCCATCAATGGGAAATAGCTAGTGCATAAAAAGACAAGTGAATGCAAGGTGTTTATTGGCATGCTGGCAAAGGGCATGAGTAGCATAGGCCAAGCATTACTTTGTAACAAACCATCACGTTTGTATTGACAATTGAATTCAATTAATAAAATAATAGGGGAAATTTGTGAAAAGTAAGCATTGAATAGTATAGGAACATAGAGAAGTGCATAATGCCACAGGGGCTTTTTCACAAACACATAGCATGCATGTTAAACAAGATGTAAAAAGTATGAAATTGAACATGCAAGCAATCCCCAAAAAAAAATAATAATAATAATTGTCAAATAAATTGTAACAAGTCACAAGCATATAGTGAGGGATAATGACTCAAAAAATTTCTAACACCATATAAAAAGGGAAAAGAAGAATAAAGAAAATAAAAGTTTGAAAAGAAAAAGAAAAGAAAAAGAAAATAATAATATATTCATAATATAATAAGAATGATAGAAAAGAGAAGAAGGAAGAAGAAGGTGAAACCTTGTTAATGGAGGAGAGAGAGAGAGAGAGTGAGATAGAAAGGAGAAGGGGGAAAGAAGAAAGAAGGAGGGAAAAGAAAAATTAGGATTTGGAGGAAAGAAAGATAAGATAATTTGGCAATTGGGGTTTAGCTGTGCGGCACATGCGACGCGGCCGCCTGGGGCATGCGTTCGCATGGGGGCACGTCAGGGAAGGGGACGCGATCGCGTCGGTACCGCGGTCGCGTGACCTATGTTGCGCTGCTGGCGCGAGTGCAGCCTCGCTCCAGCACAACTCTCTATTTGATTCATTTTAATTGCCAAAATTGGGTGACGTGATCGCGTAGGTCACGCGATCGCATGAGTGTGCGTTATAAAATGGGGGACGCGGCCGCGTCAGCGACGTGGTCGCGTGACAAGGATTGTGCTTCCAGCACCATTCTCGCACAATATAGCACTGTGCACCCCTTTACGTCGAAAATGCAGGGCACGCGGTCACGTGGGAGGCCATGATGTCCAAGCGACGCGGTTGCGTCCGCGACGCGGTCGCGTGGAGTAATTTGTGCCATTGGCACGACTCCAGCGCTCCTCCTGTGTAACTTTCTGTTCATTTTTATTTTTCTTTACTCCTCCTGCCACGCGGACGCGTCGCTGGTGCGATCGCGTCGCGCGGCGAAATTTTAATTTTTTTTTTTTAGAGAAATATAAAGACATGTAATTGAAAGAGCACGGAAGCACTAATAAAGAGAAGAGTTATTAAAGAAGAAAAACTAAAAGTGAAGAAAGAAACGATCATACCGCGGTGGGTTGTCTCCCACCAAGCACTTTGCTTTTACGTCCGTAAGTTGGACGCTCTACTAGCTCAATCTGCTGCTATGTGGGGATCTTCCAAGTGGAAGATCTCAAGCTCCTTATTTTTCTGCACCTTCTCACCATGGTACAGCTTTAGGCGGTGTCCATTAACCTTAATAAGTTCAGAATTTGAAGGATGGCTTAGGTGATAAACTCCGTACGATTCAGCCTTCTGTATTCTGTATGGACCTTCCCATTTTGATCTCAACTTACCGGGCATGAGCCTCAGTCGAGATTTGTAAAGGAGAACAAAATCTCCAGGTTGGAACTCTCTCTTCTTGATGTTTTGATCATGCACAGCTTTCATCTTTTCCTTGTATATTCTGGAGTTCTCATAAGCTTCTAGGCGAAGGTTCTCCAATTCCTGTAGTTGCAACTTTCTTTCAGTTCCGGCTTTCTCAATTTCCATGTTGCACTCCTTAACTGCCCAGAAGGCTCTGTGTTCGATTTCAACTGGAAGATGGCAAGCTTTTCCATAAACTAGGCGAAAGGGACTCATCCCAATGGGTGTCTTGTATGCTGTTCTGTATGCCCACAGTGCATCTTGTAGTCTGGTGCTCCAGTCTTTTCTATGAGGCTTCACTATCTTCTGCAAGATACGCTTAATTTCTCTGTTTGACACCTCGGCTTGCCCATTAGTTTGGGGGTGGTAAGCTGTTGCAACTTTATGGATTATCCCATGCTTCTTCATCAATCCTGTTAGTCTCCTGTTACAAAAATGGGTGCCTTGATCGCTCACGATCGCTCGTGGTGATCCAAAGCGGCATATAATATGGTTTCTCACAAAGGAAACAACAGTGTTAGCATCATCAGTGCGGGTAGGAATTGCTTCCACCCATTTGGAAACATAATCCATAGCTAACAAAATATAAAAATATCCACTAGAATTTGGAAATGGACCCATGAAGTCAATGCCCCAGACATAAAAAATTTCACAGAAAAGCATATATTGTTGAGGCATCTCATCCCTCTTGGATATGTTACCAAATTTCTGGCATGGGTGACAAGATTTACAAAACTCAACAGTATCTCTAAAAAGAGTAGGCCACCAAAATCCGCAGTCTAAGATCTTTCTAGCTGTTCTTTGAGGGCCAAAGTGTCCTCCACTCTCAGATGAGTGACAGGCCTCTAAAATGGACTGGAATTCTGATTGAGGTACACAACGTCTAATTATCTGGTCAGTGCCACATCTCCATAAATATGGATCATCCCACATATAATATTTAGACTTGCTTTTCAGCTTGTCTCTTTGATGTTTAGAGAAATGTGGGGGAAATGTGCGGCTAACTAAATAATTAGCAACAGGTGCGTACCAAGGGACTACCTCAGATACTGCTTGCAGGTTGTCAAAAGGAAAATTATCATCTATAGGAGTAGAATTATCCTTAATATGTTCAAGGCGACTCAAGTGGTCCGCTACTAAATTTTGATTACCACTCCTATCCTTTATTTCTAAATCAAATTCTTGTAACAGCAGTATCCAACGTATAATTAGTCTTGGTTTGGATTCCTTTTTAGCTAATAAATAATTTAGAGCTGCATGGTCCGAATACACTACTACTCTAGTACCAAGTAAATAAGCTCGGAATTTATCCAGAGCGAAAACAATAGCAATTAGCTTTTTCTCAGTAGTAGTATAATTGGACTGGGCAGTGTCTAAAGTCTTAGACGCATAGGCAATAACAAAAGGATCCTTACCTTCACGCTGAGCCAGCGCTGCTCCTACTGCATGGTTGGAAGCATCGGACATGATTTCAAACGGCTGGCTCCAGTCGGGTCCTCTCACAATTGGGGCTTGAGTTAGAGCAGTCTTCAGCTTATCAAATGCTTGTTTGCAATCTTCACTGAACTCGAACTCAATGTCCTTCTGCAGTAATCTGGATAAGGGAAGTGCCACCTTACTAAAGTCCTTAATAAATCTCCTGTAGAAACCTGCATGGCCAAGGAACGAACGGACTTCCCTCACAGAAGAGGGTTAAGGTAAACTAGAAATAACATTCACCTTTGCTGGGTCTACAGAAATGCCATTATTAGATACCACATGTCCCAATACAATCCCTTGTTTTACCATAAAGTGGCATTTTTCGAAATTCAATACAAGGTTTGTATCAACACATCTATCTAATACTCTAGATAATCCATCTAAGCAAAGGTTAAAAGAATCACCATAAACGCTAAAATCGTCCATAAAAACTTCCATACAGTCCTCAATAAGATCAGAGAAAAGGCTCATCATGCACCTTTGGAAAGTAGCTGGTGCATTGCACAAGCCAAAGGGCATTCTCTTATAAGCATAAGTCCCAAAAGGACATGTAAAAGTAGTCTTTTCCTGATCCTCAGGAGCTATATGAATCTGGAAATAACCTGTGTAACCATCTAGAAAGCAATAATATGATTTACCTGACAGGCGATCCAGCATTTGATCAATGAATGGAAGTGGGTAGTGATCCTTACGGGTAGCTTGGTTGAGACGCCTGTAATCAATGCAGACTCTCCAAGCATTCTGAACTCTAGTTGCTATGAGCTCTCCATGCTCATTCTTCACGGTAGTGACTCCAGACTTCTTGGGCACTACTTGTACTGGGCTTACCCATTCACTGTCTGAAATGGGATATATGATACTGGCCTCCAATAGTCTGGTCACTTCCTTTTTAACAACTTCCAATATGGTGGGATTCAATCTTCTTTGTGGTTGACGGACAGGTCTTGCTCCATCTTCCAAAAAAATTCTGTGCTCGCATACTTGAGGGTTGATTCCCACTATGTCTGCCAAACTCCACCCAATTGCCTTCTTATGCTTCCTCAGTACATCAAGTAACTGCTCTTCTTGTTGAGAAGTCAGTTCTCTTGCAATAATAACCGGAAGCTTCTGCTCATCCTCAAGATAAGCATATTTGAGATGTGGAGGGAGAGGTTTCAATTCTAACTTTTGATCATGGGCAGGCTCTGGATCATCTGGGACTTGCGAAAATGGCGAAGTGTCCTCATTGTCAGTTAAGAGGGTCCCCACACTTGGGTCTTGTCCAGTGTGCCTCTCTTCAAACTCTTCTTTTTGAACTTCAGCCACACTCTCGTCTATGACATCACACTGGAAGATAGAACGATTTTCTGGGGGGTTGTCAATGACTCCATTCAGATTGAAGATCACTATGCGGCAATCTATTTCAAAGGAGTATGTTCCTGAAAAAGCATCCAATTTGAATTTTGATGTCTTCAGGAATGGTCTTCCAAGTAGGATTGATGATGACTTATCTGAATCATTATGGGGCATCTCCAAGATATAAAAATCAGTGGGAAATGTGAGCCCTTTAATGTTCACCAAAACATCTTCATCAACTCCAGCCACTGTAATAATGCTTTTATCTGCTAACACAAAACGAGCTGCCGACCTTTTTAAGGGAGGGAGCCTTAAAACATCATATATAGACAAAGGCATTATACTGACACATGCTCCTAAATCACACATGCAATCATAAATTACTACACCACCAATAGTACAACTAACTATGCAAGGACCTGGATCACTACATTTTTCAGGTACTCCTCCCATTAAAGCAGATATAGAACTACCTAAAGGAATAGTTTCTAATTCATTAATTTTGTCTTTATGGATACATAAGTCTTTTAGAAACTTTGCATATTTAGGTACCTGCTGAATAACATCAAAAAGGAGAACAGTTACCTCAACCTTTTTGAATATTTCTACCATTTTAGGATCAGGTTCTAGCTGCTTCCTGGGCTTCCTTGCAAGTTGTGGAAATGGAATGGGGGTAGTGTTTTCTGTGGTGCTTGTGCCTTTTGGTGCTTCTTCCTGTGGTTGAGCTATCTCTTCTTCAGCCATGTGCTGTATATCCTCTTCCTCTTCAACATCTTCGATTTCTACCACCTCTTCAGCTGAGGCGTATTTTGGTGAGCTTGGTTCCTCCTGATTCCTCTCCTGCAGTGTGGTTCCGGACCTCAAGGTGATGGCATTAATGCCTCCCTTCGGATTGGGTAATGGTTGAGAGGGGATTCCAGTGGTGCTTGAAGGTTGGTTACTGGAATTTTGTGCTGAACCAAGTTGTGTCAATAAAGCTTGTAGAGTAGAGGTGAAACCATTCAGACTGGCGTTAATATTGTTCACGATGGTATTTTCCATGGCCAGTTGTCTTTTCTCAAAAGCTTGTAATAAATCTTCATTAGAAGATACAGAAGAATGAGTAAACTGAGAGGTTTGCTTCTGATTGTTCGGTGGTCCTTGGTTTTGCCTCAGGTGAGGTGCACGGTAAGGTTGATTTTGCTGCCTGTTGTTGTTATTATTCCACCTCTGATTTCTCTGATTATCTCTGCCTCCCCTATTATTGTTGTCCCTCCAATTCTGGTTTGAATTGTCCTGCCATCCATGGTTATTATTTCCACTTTGATTGTACCCTTGGTTGGGGCGGTCATAGAAGTTGTGAGTGGATGCCACCATGTTGTCTTCTTATTGGAGCTGCGGGCATTCATCAGTGTAATGGCTGTAATCAGCACAAATTCCGCAAATTCTTTGTGGAACTAGTTGTTGGTTTTGCTCCGGTTGAGTTTGCTGAGCTTGTTGACTCAACTGTATTTGCTTCAGCAGGTTGGTCATCTCACAGATGCTTCGATTTAGAGCTGCAGTCTCTATGCCAGAAGAAACTTCTGCAACGGCTTTTGAACGGCCTTGCTTCTGTCTATGATTCCGAGTAGATTCAGCTAAATCACTGATCAATTGCCAAGCTTCATCAGTGGTCTTGTACTTCTTCATAGACCCATTGCTGGCACTTTCCAATGTGGTCTTATCTTGGGGTCTCATACCTTGTGTGATATAGCTGAGTAGCACGATCTTGTCAATCATGTGGTGGGGGCATGCTTCCAGAAGATTATTGAAGCGCTCCCAGTATTCAAAGAGAGTCTCATTGTCGTCCTGAACAATTGTAGAGATATCCTTCCTCAGTTTATCAGTAACTTCAGATGGAAAGAATTTCTCCAGAAACTCCTTTCTGAGTGTATCCCAGTTGGATACATTTGCTAGAGGTTGAGTGTAGTACCACTCTCTTGCTTTTCCCTCAAGAGAGAACGGAAAAGCTTTCAGCAGAATTAAAGTTTCATCAGTGCCATCACGCCTGACAGTAGAACAGGCTGCCTGGAAATCTCTCAAGTGCTTGATAGGCTCTTGAGCAGGTAGGCCATGAAACTTGGGCATCAAATTTAGCAGTGCGGTCTTTATCTCAAAATCCGTAGCTACCGCTGGAGGATGCGCTTGAAACGGTTGCATTGTAAAATCAAGAGCTCCTTCCTCCTGAATGGTAACTCTTCTAGCTGCCATGTTTTCTATGCTGTTCTCGCCTTATTCTTGAAATAGTCCTTTCAATTTCAGGATCGAATATTAGTAAGCGCGGATCAGGAAGTGAACGCGTCATTTGACGGAAGAAACATGCAGCTCATTGTAGCAAAATTAAATAAAATGCAAATAAATAAATTCTAATTAATAAAATTAGCACTCTATTGCAGCTCCCCGGCAACGGCGCCAAAAATTGATGGAAAGCAGAAGCTGGTGAATTAAAAATTTATTAAATTGGTTACGTTGCGAGTATAGTTCTTAACTCACCGAAAATCTGCCTATCAATTTAGAAATATGTCACAGAGAGTTTAAATTAAAATTACTAGGAGTTTTAAGTCCCAGGTCGTCTCCCAACGAGTTACAGAAAAGTGTGATGTTTTATCAATCAGATGTTCCAAGAAGTTGAGCTAAGTAAATTGGAATTTAAATTGAGGAATTTTAAATAATATAAATAAAAGCCTTGATTGGGAATTGATCAGTTAGAATCTCTATCATTGATGGAGTGATTTTTTAAGATTGATTTATAATTAACGGTTACTCTGTTTGGTTATCCTTTACTAGGTAAGGGAAAGTCAAACAAGTTGGACTGCCAAATCTATTCACGAGTTACAACCCACTTAGTTCAAAGGGATTGGCGTTGGTGACAGGATATCAATCCAACATTTAACCCAACTATAAATTTCTCCTTCGATCCTTCCAACTCAAGAGTTCCTTTTAATCAACTCCCTATCAAGTAATGAAACTACTCACGCATTGTAAATAAAGAATCCATGGCACATAAAAGGGAATTAAAAAAAGACATGATTATTGGAATTGAAATTGAATTAAAGAGAAATAATCCTTGCATTAATTAATCATAAAAGTATCTGAATGACAAAATTGAACATAACAAAGAACATGGAAGAATAAAACCAAGTTAAGAGAACAAACTAGAATGATGAAGTCTTGATGAGGAAATAACTCTTCTCAATGTTCCAATGCTAAGATCAATTGAAAATTAAAATCCTAAAAACTAGAGAGAAAAACCTAAGAGAGTGAAAAAAAACTAGATCTAAAACTACTGAATGAATGTCTCTCTTGTTTCTGCATATTCTCTGACTCTAGTCTGCTGTTTCGGGCCGAAAACTGGGCCGAAATAAGGTCCAAAATCGCCCCCATCGAATTCTGCAGATTATGCAGATCGCACATGTCACGCGATCGCGTCATCTATGCGGACGCGTCGCTTGCGCTTTCTCCTCTCCACGCGTTCGCGTCGTCCATGCTACCACGTCGCTTGCGCTTTCCAATCCGCGCGGCCGCGCAAGCCATGCGGCCGCGTCGCTGCGATTTGCACTCCTTCACGCGGTCGCGTGAGTCATGCGACCGCGTCACTTCTCGCTGGTTATCTCCTCAAATTCTTGTGTTCCTTCCATTTTTGCTAGCTTCCTCTCCAATCTCCATCTCATTCATGCCCTATAAGGCCTGAAACACTTGACACACAGATCACGGCATCGAATGGAATAAAAGAAAATTAAAAGTAAATAATTAAAGTCTCTAGGAAGCAATTTTCAAACATGTACTGAATTTAGGAAGGAAATCTAAATGCATGCTAAATTGATGAATAAGTGGGCAAGGATCATGACAAAACCACACAATTAAACACAATATAAACCATAAAATAGTTGTTTATCAGGCTTCCCTCTTGAATCTCTCTTCCATTGAGCGCCCTCTTCACAGATGTCCATGAGGACTTGGTCCAACCTTTGATCAAAGTTGACCCTTCTAGTGTATGGGTGTGCATCTCCTTGCATCATGGGCAAGTTGAATGCCAACCTTACATTTTCCGGACTAAAATCTAAGTATTTCCCTCGGACCATTGTAAGCCAATTCTTAGGGTCCGGGTTCACACTTTGATCATGGTTCTTGGTGATCCATGCATTGGCATAGAACTCTTGAACCATTAAGATTCCGACTTGTTGAATGGGGTTGGTGAGAACTTCCCAACCTCTTCTTCAGATCTCATGTCGGATCTCCGGATACTCATTCTTTTTTAGCTTAAAACGGACCTCGAGGATTACCTTCTTCTTGGCCACAACTTCATAGAAGTGGTCTTGATGCATCCTTGAGAGGAATCTCTCCATCTCCCATGACTCAGAGGTGGAAGCTTTTGCCTTTCCTTTCCTCTTTCTAGAGGTTTCTCCGGCCTTTGGTGCCATTAATGGTTATGAAAAAACAAAAAAGCTTTAGCTTTTACCACACCAAACTTAGAAGGTTGCTCATCCTCGAGCAAAAGAAGAAAGAAGAGAGTAGAAGAAGAAGAAATAGAGGAGATAGAGTTGGCTTTGTGTTTCGGCCAAGGGGGATAGGTAGTGTGTATGTTGTGTGAAAATGGAGGAGTGAAGATGGGTTTATATAGGAGTGGAGAGGTGGGTATGGTTCGGCCATTATGGGTGGGTTTGGGTGGGAAAGTGGTTTGAATTTGAATGGTGAGGTAAGTGGGCTTTTATGAAGGATGGATGTGAGTGGTCAAGAGAATGGTGGGATTTGATAGGTGAGGGGTTTTTGGGGAAGAGGTATTGAGGTGATTGGTGAATGGGTGAAGAAGAGAGAGAGAGGTGGAGTAGGTGGAGATCCTGTGGGTCCACAGATCCTGAGGTGCCAAGGATTTCTCATCCCTGCACCATGTGGCGTGCAAAACGCCCCTTGCTGCCAATCCTGGCATTAAACGCCAGGCTGCTACCCATTTCTGGCGTTTAACACCAGCTTCTTGCCCATTCCTGGTGTTAAACGCCAGTCTGGTGCCCATTTCTGGCGTTAAATGCCCAGAATGGTGCCAGACTGGGTGTTTAACGCCCATTCTGCTACCCTTACTGGCGTTTAAACGCCAGTAAGTTTCTCCTCCAGGGTGTTCTATTTTTCATTCTATTTTTCCTTCTGTTTCTGCTTTTTCAATTGTTTTTGTGACTTCACATAATCATCAACCTACAGAAAACATAAAATAACAAAAGAAAATAGAAATTTAACATAGATAATTAAAGATAGGGTTGCCTCCCAACAAGCGCTTCTTTAATGTCAATAGCTTGACAGTGGGCTCTCATGGAGCCTCACAGATGTTCAGAGCAATGTTGGAACCTCCCAACACCAAACTTAGAGTTTGACTGTGGGGCTCTGTTTGACTCTGTATTAAGAGAAGCTCTTCATGCTTCCTTTCCATGGTGACAGAGGGATATCCTTGAGCTTTAAACACAAGGAAGTCTCCATTCACTTGAATGATCAATTCTCCTCTGTCAACATCAATCACAGCTTTTGCTGTGGCTAGGAAGGGTCTGCCAAGGATGATGGATTCATCCATACACATCCCAGTCTCTAGGACTATGAAATCAGCAGGGATGTAATGGCCTTCCACTTTTACCAAGACATCCTTTACAAGTCCATAAGCCTGTTTCTTTGAATTGTCTGCCATCTCTAGTGAGATTCTTGCAGCTTGTACCTCAATGATCCCTAGCTTCTCCATTACAGAGAGAGGCATGAGTTTTATGCTTGACCCTAGGTCACACAGAGACTTCTCAAAGGTCATGGTGCCTATGGTACAAGGTATTGATAACTTTCCAGGATCTTGTCTCTTCAGAGGTAATCTCTGCCTAGTCAAGTCATCCAGTTCTTTGATGAGCAATGGAGGTTCATCCTCCCAAGTCACGTTACCAAACAACCTGGCATTTAGCTTCATGATTGCTCCAAGGTACTTAGCAACTTACTCTTCAGTAACATCTTCATCTTCTTCAGAGGAAGAATACTCATCAAAGCTCATGAATGGCAGAAGTAAATTCAATGGAATCTCTATGGTCTCAGTGTGAGCCTCAGATTCCCATAGTTCCTAATTAGGGAACTCCATGGAGGCCAGTGGACGTCCATTGAGGTATTCCTCAGTGGAGATCACTGCCTCTTCCTCCTCTCCAGGTTTGGCCGTGTGGGTTGTGGTTATGGCCTTGCACTCTCTTTTTGGATTCTCTTCTGTATTGCTTGGGAGAGTACTAGGAGGGAGTTCAGTAATTTTCTTACTCAGCGGACCTACTTGTGCCTCCAAATTTCTAATGGAGGACCTTGTTTCAGTCATGAAACTTTGAGTGGTTTTGATTAGATCAGAGACAATGGTTGCTAAGTCAGAGTGGCTTTGCTTAGAATTCTCTGTCTGTTGATGAGAAGATGGTGGAAAAGGTTTGCCATTGCTAAACCTATTTCTTCCATCATTATTGTTGTTAAAACCTTGTTGAGGTCTCTGTTGATCCTTCCATGAGAGATTTGGATGATTTCTCCATGAAGGATTATAGGTGTTTCCATAGGGTTCTCCCATGTAATTCACCTCTTCCATTGCTGGGTTCTCAGGATCATAAGCTTCTTCTTCAAAGGAAGCTTCCTTAGTACTGCCTGTTGCTGCTTGCATTCCGGACAGACTCTGAGAAATCATATTGACTTGTTGGGTCAATATTTTATTCTGAGCCAATATGGCATTCAGAGTATCAATCTCAAAAACTCCTTTCTTCTGAGTTGTTCCATTATTCACAGGATTCCTTTCAGAAGTGTACATGAATTGGTTATTTGCAACCATTTCAATGAGTTCCTGAGCTTCTGCAGGCATCTTCTTCAGATGAAGAGATCCTCCAGCAGAGCTATCCAATGACATCTTGGATAGTTCAGACAACCCATCATAGAAGATACGTATGATGCTCCATTCAGAAAGCATGTCAGAAGGACACCTTCTGATCAATTGCTTGTATCTTTCCCATGCTTCATAGAAGGATTCACCTTCTTTCTGTCTGAAGGTTTGGACTTCCACTCTAAGCTTACTCAATTTTTGAGGTGGAAAGAACTTTGCCAAGAAGGCATTGACTAGCTTTTTCCAAGAGTTCAGGCTTTCTTTAGGTTGTGAATCCAACTATGTCCTAGTTCTGTCTCTTACAGCAAAAGGAAAAAGCATAAGTCTGTAGACTTCAGGGTCAACCCTATTGGTCTTGACAGTGTCACAGATTTGCAAGAATTCAGCTAAGAACTGATGAGGATCTTCCAATGGAAGTCCATGAAACCTGCAATTTTGTTGCATTAGAGAAACTAATTGAGGCTTAAGCTCAAAGTTGTTTGCTCCAATGGCAGGGATTGAGATGCTTCTCCCATAGAAGTCGGGAGTAGGTGCAGTAAAGTCACCAAGCACCTTCCTTGCATTGTTGGCATTGTTGTTTTCGGCTACCATGGTTTCTTCTTCCTTGAAAAGCTCTGTTAGGCCCTCTAGAGAGAATTGTGCTTTACCTTTCTCTTCAAGGTCCTTTTAGGTTCAAGATCAGCTTGAACAAGTATGCCTTTATCTTTGTTCCTGCTCATATGAAAGAGAAGAGAACAAGAAAGTAGGGAATCCTCTATGTCACAGTATAGAGATTCATTGAGGTGTCAGAGGAAAAGAAGAATAGAAGGAGAAGGTAGATAGAAGAGAATTTGAACTTATCAAAAAGGATAGAGTTCGAATTGCACCTTGAAGAGGAGTGTTAGTCCCTTAAATAGAAGGATGTGAGAAGAGGGAAAGAATTTTCGAAAATAAATTAAAAATATTTTGAAATAATTAAAAGAAATTTTGAAAATTTGATTGAGATTTTCGAAAATTAAGATTAGGAAAGAAATTAAGTGATTTTTGAAAAGATTTTGAAATTAGAAATTAAAAAGATATGATTGAGAATTAATTTTGAAAAATATGTGATTGAGAAGATATGATTGAAAATCAATTTAAAAAAAGGAAGTTTTAAAATTAAAGTTGATTACTTGACTAACAAGAAATTAAAAGATATGATTCTTAAAATTTAAAATTTGATCCTTTAATTTCTTAATAGGCAAGTAACAACTTGAAAATTTTGAAGTAAATCATTAATTATAGCAAGGATTTTCGAAAATAGTAATAAATAAAAAAAGGAAAGAAATTGATTTTGAAGAGATATGATTGAAAAGATATGATTTGAAAAAGATTTGATTTTGAAAAATTATGAAAATTTGAAAAAAATTTGGATCAAAAACAAAATCTTCCCTTTAGTGTCATCCTGGCGTTAAACGCCCAGAATGGCATCCATTCTGGCGTTTAACGCCCATCCTAGCTGGCGTTTAAACGCCAGTTTTCCTTCATCACTGGGCGTTTTGAACGCCCAGCTTTTTCTGTTTAATTCCTCTGCTGAATGTTCTGAATCTTCAATTCTCTGTATTATTGACTTGAAAAGACACAATTTTGAAAATATTTTTGAATTTTTAATGATGAGAAACAATAAAAATGCAACTAAGATCAAATAAATAATGCATGCAAGACACCAAACTTAAAAATTAGACACTAGACTCAAACAAGAGACATAAAAATATTTTTGATTTTATGATTTTATAAATTTTTTTTGTGATTTTTGAAACTTATATGGAAAAGAAAATAAAGAGATTCAAAACTTTTAATAAGAATTCCAGGAATCATGCAATGTTAGTTTAAAGCTTTAGTCTAAAAAGATTAGACATGGCTGGCCAAGCTTCAGCAGGACATTACATTCAGCAACTAAATTGATGAGAATCAATCAGCTTTTGTGATGATAAGAACATCACCTTGAAACTCTAGAATTCATTCTTAAAAATTCTAAAAAATAAAAAGAAAATTAACTAATCTAAGCAACAAGATAAACCGTCAGTTGTCCAAACTCGAACAATCCCTGGCAACGGTGCCAAAAACTTGGTGCACGAAATTGTGATCATCAACAATGGCGCCAAAGGACTTGGAGCTCTCAAACATGAATCACACTTTGTCACAATTCCGCACAACTAACCAGCAAGTGCAATGGGTCGTCCAAGTAATAAACCTTACGTGAGTAAGGGTCGATCCCACGGAGACTGTCGGCTTGAAGCAAGCTATGGTCACCTTGTAAATCTCAGTCAGGCGAATTTAGATAGTGATGGAGAATTGATAATTAAAAGATAAATAAAACATAAAATAAAGATAGAGATACTTATGTAATTCTTTGGTTGGAATTTCAGATAAGCGTATGAAGATGCTTTGTTCCTCCTGAACCTCTGCTTTCCTATTGCCTTCTTCCAATCATTCATACTCCTTTCCATGGCAAGCTTTATGTTGGGCATCACCATTGTCAATGGCTACTTCCCGACCTCTCAGTGAAAACGTTCCAAATGCGCTGTCACCGCATGGCTAATCATCTATCGGTTCTCGATCATATTGGAATATGATCCATTGATCCTTTTGCGTCTGTCACACGCCCAACAATCGCGAGTTTGAAGCTCGTCACAGTCATCCCTTCCCAGATCCTACTCAGAATACCACAGACAAGGTTTAGACGTTCCGGATCTCAGGAATGGCCGCCAATAATTCTAGCCTATACCACAAAGGTTCCAATCTTAGATTAGAAACCCAAGAGATACACATTCAAGCTTGTTTGCATGTAGAACGAAAGTGGTTGTCAGTCACACGTTCATAGGTGAGAATGGTGATGAGTGTCACATAATCATCACATTCATCATGTTCTTGGGTGCGAATGAATATCTTGGAGAAGAAATAGACTTGAGTTGAATAGAAAAACAATAGTACTTGTATTAATTCATAAAGAACAGCAGAGCTCCACACCTTAATCTATGGTGTGTAAAAACTCTAGACATGGCCGAATGGCCAGCCTTCAAATGTGTCTAAGATAGCATAAGACTTATCAAAGATGAAAATACAATAGTATAAGGTCCTATTTATAGAGAACTAGTAGCCTAGGGTTTACAGAAATCAGTAATTAATGCAGAAATCTTCTTCCAGGCCCACTTGGTGTGTGATTGGGCTGAGCATTGAAGCTTTCATGTGTAGAGACTTTTCTTGGAGTTAAACGCCAGCTTTTGTGCCAGTTTGGGCGTTTAACTCCAGCTTTTGTGCCAGTTCCGGCGTTAAACGCCAGAATTCTTGAGCTGACTTGGAACGCCTGTTTGGGCCATCAAATCTTGGGCAAAGTATAAACTATTATATATTGCTGGAAAGCCCAGGATGTCTACTTTCCAACACAATTGAGAGCGTGCCAATTGGGCTTCTGTAGCTCCAAAAAATCTACTTCGAATGCAGGGAGGTCAGAATCCAATAGCATCTGCAGTCCTTTTTCAGCCTCTGAATCAGATTTTTGCTCAGGTCCCTCAATTTCAGCCAGAAAATACCTGAAATCACAGAAAAACACACAAACTCATAGTAAAGTCCAGAAATATGATTTTTAAATAAAAACTAATAAAAATATAATAAAAACTAATTAAAATATACTAAAAACATACTAAAAAAATGCCAAAAAGCGTATAAATTATCCGCTCATCACATATGGAAAAAAAATTAAAGAACTTCAATAAAGGTGGTAAGAAGAAAATGGTGCATTAATTAGAATTGATTTCAAGCTGAATCAAGGTACAAGATTCACAAGAAAATGACCAAAGTCAAGGACGTCGTTTACTAAATCCAAGGGGAATGTGTAGGAACACAATCAAATGAAAGATCCACAAGGAATAGATAGATTTAAGAGGAAGATCATCTTACAAAATAAAAAGAGAAGATATGAAATAAATAATTGAGGGAACTGAACAAAGTATAGATGTTTGCGTTACCTCGAAACTCTGTGACTCTTTATAACCTCGTATACTTACCAAATTCACTTTCTGCGTGCACAAATCGTGTCCCTAGAAACTAACACATAAAAAAATACTAAGCTTGAGAAGATTACAAACGACACAAATGGTATTTGCAAGAAATCGGGAGAATACTCAAGTTCGCAGTTGACCAAAGATAGTACTTCATAAGGATTTGAAAGAATACGTGAGATTATCAACAGGCAAGGATGTATGTAAGTAATGAAGTGTAATGTAAAAGGAGTTAATTCAAAAGTTTAAGAAGGAATTCTGAATTCAAGAGCTTCGACATGGGCAATAATAGGAAAGAGAATACAGCAATTTAGAACAACTTCAAATTGAACCTAAAGGAATTGGTTTATCTTTTTCTAAAGAAAGTATATAAATTCAATATTTTTCAAAAAACAACTAAACAAAGGTAAATATTATGTTATGCTACTTCAAATTTAAATTAAAATGATTTGTGTGAAGTTTATTGAATGAAAACTTACTGGGATGAAAACAGAAATCTTGCTTTGGGAGGTTTGAAGAGTTCATAGATACATAATCAAATATATATATATATATATATATATATATATATATATATATATATATATATATTATATATGCATAAAAATTCGAATAATGTTGTAAAAGGATCAAATTTTGTTCAAATGAGAAAATCTGAGGTAAGGTACTCTTGTAAAAATAAATAAAGACTAAGTAATACTTTTAGATAAAAGCATGTTGTAACTATATAAAGAAATTATTCATTTTTGTATGAAAGTACTTATAAAATCAAAGGTTGTCATATTCAGAGTTCAAATAATGAATACAATCACAATCAAACAGAAAAAGAAACCAAAATGGAACTATTTTTAAAAGAGATTCCAAAATAAGAGTTGCAGAAGAAAACTACTATAATTGATACATTTTATCAAATCAAGGTCAGTTTTTATTATTCTTATGAAGAGACACAAAACCAAAGATTGTAATCCGAGCAGGACACACAAAAGTTGTAGAACACGAAACCGGAGAACTAAATCGCATAATCAAGTTACTAGAAATCGCGACTCTTAAGATTTTAAATAATTTAGGAATCAAGGATTATGCATTGCACCAAAACTAATTCAGGGTCAAGTCAACAAATACCAAATTTATGAATAGTGTCAAGATTAGATGCTCCTTAAAGATTCTAGCAACAATTAAGAACATAATCAAACAAGGATATATATGGATGAGGAGATATGGTAGAAAAATATTCAAAACACCCTTCAAGAAAGAGATCAAGAACAAGGGATTCCAATAAAAGTGATAAAGAAAAAGATAACGTTAAGCACGAATAAAGATTATACGTCGAAACGGAAATAATATCTAGAACTTAGTTTCTAGCGTTCCCAAAACCCGCGACTCACGTTATCTATGACTCGCATATCGTCTATGATAACCCATTAACTTCCCTGTACACATAAACTACCAACATTAAGTTGGCCAGACTTAACATCAGCATATATGTAACGGTAGGCTAACGGCGTTAATCAATAGACAGTCATGTGTATAAAGTCCTAATTCTTGTTATCCGGACAAGACCTACTACATGACAGACTCTCAGAGTATGCAATTGAAGCATAATCGGTTCATTCCTCAGGCTCTACAGGAAAGACCGCTCTGATACCATAATGTAACACCCTTACTATCAGAAGTCACGCTTCCGGCTGCGCTACTCTGATAGCAAGAAATATTACGACTACTTTACATACTAAATATTAAAATAGGAGCCTGTGACTCAACACTGTATTGCTAATTTCTTTGAAAATCGGAAATAAACACTTTATCTTAAGAAAAATACAAACAGGCATAGATTCATATACAAGACTCCTTACATAATAACTCATAATATAATATACATATAAAACATACAATTCCTGTCCCTCTTACAAACTTGTAATAACAAAGACGAGGGAAGAAAATAATCTAATTAACACAACAGTATATAAACCAAACTCAGTAGGACTCTTCTTAATGCTTCTTCATTCGGTTCCTGAAAAGTAAAGCTGTAGGGGGATGAGAACCTAACCACACGGTCTCACCATGGAGTTTCAAAGTTGTCATAAGAAGATATTTAATAGGAAAACTATTTTCAAGTTCAGTGATTATCATTGCCTTATGAATCTTTTAAAAAAGCAATAGGTAATCGTTCAAAACCTTTTCAAAGAAACAATGTTTAATCTTTCAGAAATCCGAAACATTTCCTTTCTTATAAGAAAATCTCAATAAGAAACCAACCACGCAATCAAACAACACAATCATTAATTCAACACCAAAGTTCAATCTCAAATGTAGCACGCCAGGACAAACACAGGCAAGGCAGACAATGAAAGCGCAAGTAGGCAGCAGTTACAACAAATAGTTCAAGTAGCAGTTACAAACAGTTTAGCAATTAGGCAAACCAAAACAAGTTCAAACTCAAGCAAAGCATACAAATGCATATGATGCATTCCTGTCCTATGGCTGATGAGGCTCATCTATCGGTTATCCAGCCAACGCGACAAGTCTGAATTGTACTTAGACTGTCCCCCGACGTGCATCCCCAAGAGTCTATGCATAGCTTTTTCTCAAATAATCAATATTAATCAATGGGGGTAACATTCCTGGGAATTTATATAGTGCCCGGTCACACACTTATGTCGTAGGGTCAACAAAGTATTGAGTTTTCAACCTGGTACATGTGGTGGCAAGCCACGGCACTTAATCCAGGGAACCTCGTATCTCAGATATTTCAAATTCATAAGCCATGTGAATAATTCAAAGTTCACACCTCAACATTCTCAACATCATAATCATTCATCAATCCAAATCTCATTTCCAAGTTCATTTCAAAGCCATATTTCAAAGAAAATCCTCATCATCCTCTTTTTCATTCTGTTCGTTAACAATCTCAATTCCAAAACAAAATTCTTTCTTTGATAGACAAATCAATCTTAAAACATATAATGCTTAAAAAAATCTTTTTAATTAATTACTTTAAATAAAAATTTCAATTTTATAAAATTTCGGCAGCATCTCCTCTAAAACTCGGACACTGCCACCTTTTTCGGGTCCCATCCAAACATTTCTCAAACCTTTTCTCAACCATTTCTAAATCTCAAATATTTTCCAGAATTGAACCAGTTCCAATGTCAAATTATTTTCAAATCAACCAATTCTAACAATTAAACTCTTTTTAAAATCGAATCAGCTCAAATATTAAATCATTCATAAAATGAAACCAGTTTCCAACATACACAGGCTTCAAAGGCGGTTTCCAGTGGCAGTGGCGGCAGGTTTCGGGCGGCAGAAGCTCGGTCACGGCGGCTCAGCCCCAGCAGTAGCGGTGACGGAGTGCGCAACGGCAGTAGTGGCTTCGCGCTGCACAGCGGCGCCTCCCTGTTTCCTCCACCGTGAGATCCCTTTCGCTCTTTGCTCCAAAGACGGCGACAATCTGCGAAGGGGAAGACGTCGGCGAGGTCTTCATGGCGGCGACACAACAGGGCGGCGGCTGGGCTTGTTGGCAATGGCGACTCCACACGCGATGAAGACAGCGACAGTGGCGCGACGGTTGTGCCTCCTTCTCGCGCGGTCCTCCTCGGCGCTGGCGCAAACGGTGACGCGACGCGACGGCGGTCCTGAGCGGTGTGGCGGCTCCCTCGCGACACTCTCCTTCTCTCTCAGATCTCCTCCCTCCTCTGTCAGTAGCGGCGGCGACGGTGGCAGTGACACCGACCGCGCCGCCTCACTCTTCTCCCCCCTCTCCTTGCTTCCTCGTTCTCCCTCTTCTCTATTTCTGTTTCCCCCTTTTTTTAGGATGGTTTAGATAATTTTAATAAAATTAGGGGTATAGAGTGTTAATTAAAAACCTAATTTAATATATTAAAATTATTTTGGAGATATCATTTGATTATTAATTTACTAATTGACTTTTAATCGAATAGTTTAATTTAAAATTAAAGATAATATAATTTTCTTTGTTTATCAAATTAAAGTATTAAATTCTAGAATTTTTATTATTTAACTAAATTGTATAAAATTCTTATTCTTTTATAATTGTTAAACTATATAATTTAAATATAGAAAATTATTCCATAACTATAAAATTAAGTAAAATTTCTATTTAATTATCAAAACCTGATTAATTAGCTTTAATAAAATAATTTCTAAAAATAAATTTTCTAATAAATAAATGAATTGAAATTAATTCATAATAAGATTTATTTGAAAATTCTGGGTCTTACAATTATTATACATATTAACAATGGTAACATTTTTTATTTAATGTTAAAATAATATACATTGATATCAAAAAATTAATAGTAAAATATAAAAAAATGTTAACAAAATTTTTGTTAAAATTATAATTTAATAATTAAAAAATTATGGAAGGATATCTTAGAAAAAAACAATTTAATTATTAATTTTTTTTAAAATATTTTGGTAAAAATACAATTTAATCAATAAAAAATAATTTATTAAAAAGTATTTTGGTAAGCAAAATTTAATGACAAAAAAATAAAATTTTTGCTAAAGGGTATTTTTGTAAAAAAAAAATTTCTTGAAAAATGGATAAAATTAAAATTAGTTAACACAAAAAATTTAAAATAGATTAAAGATGAGATTTTTTAAAAGTTATAAGGGAGGAAAATATATGTTTTATAAATAGAGGGAAAGAGTGTGTCATTTTAGCATCTCGTAAGGGAGGGAAGCGAAATTTTCTCTAATTTTTTTATATATTTTGTATGAATAGTTAATTTGATGACTGATTTTTTATTTATATCTAAAATACTTGATATTTAGATCTTACTATGAATTTTTTATGGGTCTAATAACATGTGTTCTAAGAAGACATATTAATATTAGTTATCAGTAAAAACTTTTTATTTTTTAATAAATATATAACAAATACATTAAAAATTTAAAATTTATATATTTTCCTATAAAATACTCTTAATTAATGATCATATCCTTAGATCTTTGAGTTGCATTAATGTAAATTCAATTTTTCATTTATTGTAGGTGCCATTTTTCCTTTTAGAAAATAAAAATACTAGACAACTAAATTTTTTTAACTAAGGCTTAATTTGTGTAAATAGCTTAATTAAGCTCCTTTTGAAAAAATAGCTTAAACAATAAATGTTTGTATTAAAAATAATTTATAAATAAGTTATTTTGTGTCTGATTTTTTAGTTCTAAAAGTGTTTATTTTAAGAGAAGAGTGATAAAAAGTTTTTTATTATGAGAGAAGTAATTTTTTTTTAATTTCTCTATAAGCACTAAAATAACTTTTTAAAAAGTTGCAATTTGATTTTGAAAATCGTACCATACATTAATACTATACATTTTCATAAGTTAAAAGTTAAAAAAAGTAACTTATGATTCTATCCAAACGGGACCTAAGTCTAACAAAGACAAATTTACGTACGTGCGCTTCTTTAATATATTCGTACCTTCTCTTTCCTCCTCCTCCTCCTCCTCTTCCTCCTCCTCCTCCTCCTCCTCATCATCTACCATTATAATTATCTTCATCTCTTCTTTCTCCACCTCCTCACCCTTCTATTATTTTTTCGTTTAATTTCTTTTCATCCTTCATTTTTCTCCTCCTCTTTCATTATCATCATCACCAATTTACCATGTCATTTTTTCCATCATCATCATCATTGTCATATTTTTTTCTTAGTTCAATATCACACAATTTCTGTGTTACAATTAAAAAATTTCTTTGTCAAAATTAAAAAAATTTTTCTGTGTCGCATTTAATAAGTTTCGGTACTATATTTCTAATAAATTATGTACAATTCAAAACTTCTCTCTTTCTCTTTTTTATATCATTGTTATCATCTTCTTCTTTTTCCTCTTCTTTTTCTCCTTCTTATGTTAGCTACTCATAATTTTTTTTTCACCTTGTTAAGAAGACTGAAATCATGAAAAGAAAAAAGAAAAAATCAAACAAAGAATAAGTTCAATGATAAGAAAAGTACATTATTTAGATGAAAACGATACAAAATATTTTGGTGAATCACACAAGAAATTTTATGTGTCATGGTTAAGAAATTTCTTGCGTAAAGGTTAAAAAATTTTGATGCTATTTTTGTTTTCGAAAACTTCTACTTAGTTAAGAAATTTTGTATGTCACGGTTAACAAATTTTTGTGTTAAAATTTAGAAATTTCCTGTGTCACACATAAAAACTTTTGGTGCTATTTTTCTAATAAGTTCTCTACAATTCAAAACTCTTCTCTTCTTTTTCTTCATCATCATTGTCAACTATGTAACACCCTCACTATCAGAACGTCACGCTTTTGGCTGCGCTACTCTGATAGCTTGGATGTTACGACGACGCTAAACATATTTAATACTATAATGGGAGCTGATGAGCGGATAATTTATACGCTTTTTGGCATTGTTTTTAGTATATTTTAATTAGTTTTTATTATATTTTTATTAGTTTTTATTTAAAAATCACATTCCTGAACTTTACTATGAGTTTGTGTATTTTTCTGTGATTTCAGGTATTTTCTGGCTGAAATTGAGGGACCTGAGCAAAAATTTGATTTAGAGGCTGAAAAAGGGCTGCAGATGCTGTTGGATTCTGACCTCCCTGCATTCGAAGTAGATTTTTTGGAGCTATAGAAGCCCAATTAGCACGCTCTCAATTGCGTTAGAAAGTAGACATTTTGGGCTTTCCAACAATATATAATAGTCTATACTTTACCCAAGATTTGATGGCCCAAACAGGCGTTCCAAGTCAGCTCAAGAATTCTAGCGTTTAACACCGGAACTGGCACAAAAGCTGGAGTTAAACGCCCAAACCGGCACAAAAGCTGGCGTTTAACTCCAGGAAAAGTCTCTACACATGGAAGTTTCAATGCTCAGCCCAAGCACACACCAAGTGGGCCCAGAAGAAGATTTCTGCATTAATTACTGATTTCTGTAAACCCTAGGCTACTAGTTCTCTATAAATAGGACATTTTGCTACTGTATTTTGTATCTTTGAATCATGTTTTGATGATTGAACCCTCTTTGGGAGGCTGGCCATTCGGCCATGCCTAGACCTTTTGTTCTTATGTATTTTCAACGGTGGAGTTTCTACACACCATAGATTAAGGTGTGGAGCTCTGCTGTTCTTCATGAATTAATACAAGTACTATTGTTTTTCTATTTAACTCAACTCTATTTCTTCTCCAAGATATTCATTCGCATCCAAGAACATGATGAATGTGATGATTATGTGACACTCATCACCATTCTCACCTATGAACGCGTGACTGACAACCACTTCCGTTCTACATGCAAACAAGCTTGAATGTGTATCTCTTGGGTTTCTAATCTAAGATTGGAACTTTCGTGGTATAGTCTAGAATTATTGGTGGCCATTCCTGAGATCCGAAACGTCTAAACCTTGTCTGTGGTATTCTGAGTAGGATCTGGGAAGGGATTACTGTGACGAGCTTCAAACTCGCGATTGTTGGGCGTGTGACAGACAAAAAAGGATCAATGGATCCTATTCCAACATGATCGAGAACCGACAGATGATTAGCCGTGCGGTGACAACGCATTTGGAACGTTTTCACTGAGAGGACGGGAAGTAGCCATTGACAACGGTGATGCCCAACATAAAGCTTGCCATGGAAAGGAGTATGAATGATTGGAAGAAGGCAATAGGAAAGCAGAGGTTCAGGAGGAACAAAGCATCTTCATACGCTTATCTGAAATTCCAACTAAAGAATTACATAAGTATCTCTATCTTTATTTTATGTTTTATTTATCTTTTAATTATCAATTCTCCATCACTATCTGAATTCGCCTGACTGAGATTTACAAGGTGACCATAGCTTGCTTCAAGCCGACAGTCTCCGTGGGATCGACCCTTACTCACGTAAGGTTTATTACTTGGACGACCCAGTGCACTTGCTGGTTAGTTGTACGGAATTGTGACAAAGTGTGATTCATGTTTGAGAGCTCCAAGTCCTTTGGCGCCATTGTTGATGATCACAATTTCGTGCACCAAGTTTTTGGCACCGTTGCCGGGAATTGTTCGAGTTTGGACAACTGACGGTTTATCTTGTTGCTTAGATTAGTTACTTTTCTTTTTATTTTTTAGAATTTTTAAGAATGAATTCTAGAGTTTCAAGGTGATGTTCTTATCATCACAAAAGCTGATTGATTCTCATCAATTTAGCTGCTGAATGTAATGTCCTGCTGAAGCTTGGCCAGCCATGTCTAATCTTTTTAGACTAAAGCTTTAGAATAACACTGCATGATTCCTGGAATTCTTATTAAAAGTTTTGAATCTCTTTATTTTCTTTTCCATATAAGTTTCGAAAATCACAAAAAAAAATTTATAAAATCATAAAATCAAAAAATATTAAGTTTGGTGTCTTGCATGCATTGTTTATTTGATCTTAGTTGCATTTTTATTGTTTCTCATCATTAAAAATTCAAAAATATTTTCAAAATTGTGTCTTTTCAAGTCAATAATACAGAGAATTGAAGATTCAGAACATTCAACAGAGGAATTAAACAGAAAAAGCTAGGCGTTCAAAACGCCTAGTGAAGAAGGAAAACTGGCGTTTAAACGCCAGCCAGGGTACTTGGTTGGGCGTTTAACGCCCAAAAAGGTAGGATTTTGGGCGTTAAACGCCAGAATGGATGCCATTCTGAGCGTTTAACGCCAGGATGACACTAGAGGGAAGATTTTGTTTTTGATCCAAATTTTTTTCAAATTTTCATAATTTTTCAAAATCACATCTTTTTTAAATCATATATTTTCAATCATATCTCTTCAAAATCAATTTCTTTCCATTTTTTTATTTATTACTATTTTCGAAAATCCTTGCTATAATTAATGATTTACTTCAAAATTTTCAAGTTGTTACTTGCCTATTAAAAAAGGATCAAATTTTAAATTTTAAGAATCATATCTTTTAATTTCTTGTTAGTCAAGTAATCAACTTTAATTTTAAAACTTTCTTTTTTTTTAAAATTGATTTTCAATCATATCTTCTCAATCACATCTTTTTCAAAATTAATTCTCAATCATATCTTTTTAATTTCTAATTTCAAAATCTTTTCAAAAATCACTTAATTTCTTTCCTAATCTTAATTTTCGAAAATCTCAATCAAATTTTCAAAATTTCTTTTAATTATTTCAAAATATTTTTAATTTATTTTCGAAAATTCTTTCCCTCTTCTCACATCCTTCTATTTAAGGGACTAACACTCCTCCTCAAGGTGCAATTTGAACTCTATCCTTTTTGATAAGTTCAAATTCTCTTCTATCTACCTTCTCCTTCTATTCTTCTTTTCCTCTGACACCTCAAGGAATCTCTATACTGTGACATAGAGGATTCCCTACTTTCTTGTTCTCTTCTCTTTCATGTGAGCAGGAACAAAGATAAAGGCATACTTGTTCAAGCTTATCCTGAACCTGAGAGGACCTTGAAGAGAAAGATAAGAGAAGCTAAAGCACAATTCTCTCTAGAGGATCTAACAGAGCTTTTCAAGGAAGAAGAAACCATGGCAGCCGAAAACAACAATGCCAACAATGCAAGGAAGGTGCTTGGTGACTTTACTGCACCTACTCCCGACTTCTATGGGAGAAGCATCTCAATTCCTGCCATTGGAGTAAATAACTTTGAGCTTAAGCCTCAATTAGTTTCTCTAATGCAACAGAATTAAAAGTTTCATGGACTTCCATTGGAAGATCCTCATCAGTTCTTAGCTGAATTCTTGCAAATCTGTGACACTGTCAAGACCAATGGGGTTGACCCTGAAGTCTACAGACTTATGCTCTTCCCTTTTGCTGTAAGAGACAGAGCTAGGACATGGTTGGATTCACAACCTAAAGAAAGCCTGAACTCTTGGGATAAGCTAGTTAATGCCTTCTTGAAAATGTTCTTTCCACCTCAAAAATTGAGCAAACTTAGAGTGAAAGTCCAAACCTTCAGATAGAAGGAAGGTGAATCTCTCTATGAAGCTTGGGAAAGATACAAGCAATTGATCAGAAGGTGTCCTTCTAACATGCTTTCTGAATGGAGCATCATAGGTATTTTCTATGATGGTCTGTCTGAACTATCCAAGATGTCATTGGATAGCTCTACTGGAGGATCTCTTCATCTGAAGAAGACGCTTGCAGAAGCTTAGGAACTCATTGAAATGGTTGCAAATAACCAATTCATGTACACTTCTGAAAGGAATCCTGTGAATAATGGGACAACTCAGAAGAAGGGAGTTCTTGAGATTGATACTCTGAATGCCATATTGGCTCAGAATAAAATATTGACCCAACAAGTCAATATGATTTCTCAGAGTCTGTCTGGAATGCAAGCAGCAACAGGCAGTACTAAGGAAGCTTCCTCTGAAGAAGAAGCTTATGATCCTGAGAACCCAGCAATGGAAAAGGTGAATTACATAGGAGAACCCTATGGAAACACCTATAATCCTTCATGGAGAAATCATCCAAATCTCTCATGGAAGGATCAACAGAGACATCAACAAGGTTTCAATAATAATAATAATGGTGGAAGAAATAGGTTTAGCAATAGCAAGCCTTTTCCATCATCCTCTCAGCAACAGACAGAGAATTCTAAGCAAAGCTACTCTGACTTAGCAACCATTGTCTCTGATCTAATCAAAACTACTCAAAGTTTCATGACTGAAACAAGGTCCTCCATTAGAAATTTGGAGGCACAAGTGGGTCAGCTGAGTAAGAAAATTACTGAACTCCCTCCTAGTACTCTCCCAAGCAATACAGAAGAGAATCCAAAAAGAGAGTGCAAGGCCATAACCACAACCCACACGGCCAAACCTGGAGAGGAGAAAGAGGCAGTGATCTCCACTGAGGAAGACCTCAATGGAAGTCCACTGGCCTCCATGGAGTTCCTTGATGAGGAACCATGGGAATCTGAGGCTCACACAGAGACCATAGAGATTCCATTGAATCTACTTTTGCCATTCATGAGCTCTGATGAGTATTCTTCCTCTGAAGAGGATGAAGATGTTACTGAAGAGCAATTTGCTAAGTACCTTGGAGCAATCATGAAGCTAAATGCCAGGTTGTTTGGTAATGAGACTTGGGAGGATGAACCTCCATTTCTCATCAAAGAACTGGATGACTTGACTAGGCAGAGATTACCTCTGAAGAGACAAGATCCTGGAAAGTTCTCAATACCTTGTACCATAGGCACCATGACCTTTGAGAAGGCTCTGTGTGACCTAGGGTCAAGCATAAACCTTATGCCTCTCTCTGTAATGGAGAAGCTAGGGATCATTGAGGTACAAGCTGCAAGAATCTCACTGGAAATGGCAGACAATTCAAAGAAACAGTCTTATGGACTTGTAGAGGATGTCTTGGTAAAAGTTGAAGGCCATTACATCCCTGGTGATTTCATAGTCCTAGAGATTGGGAAGTGTATGGATGAATCCATCATCCTTGGCAGACCCTTCCTAGCCACAACAAAAGCTGTGATTGATGTTGACAAAGGAGAATTTATCATTCAAGTGAATGGAGACTCCCTTGTGTTTAAAGCTCAAGGATATCCCTCTGTCACCATGGAAAGGAAGCATGAAGAGCTTCTCTCAATACAGAGTCAAACAGAGCCCCCACAGCCAAACTCTAAGTTTGGTGTTGGGAGGTTCCAACATTGCTCTGAACATCTGTGAGGCTCCATGAGAGCCCATTGTCAAGCTATTGACATTAAAGAAGCGCTTGTTGGGAGGCAACCCAATCTTTAATTATTTATGTTAAATTTCTATTTTCTTTTGTTATTTTATGTTTTTTGTAGGTTGATGATCATGTGAAGTCACAAAAACAATTGAAAAAGCAGAAACAGAAGGAAAAACAGAATGAAAAATAGAACACCCTGGAGGAGAAACTTACTGGCGTTTAAACGCCAGTAAGGGTAGCAGAATGGGCGTTAAACGCCCAGTCTGGCACCATTCTGGGCGTTTAACGCCAGAAATGAGCACCAGACTGGCGTTTAACGCCAGGAATGGGCAAGAAGCTGGCGTTAAACGCCAGAAATGGGCAGCAGCCTGCCGTTTAACGCCAGGATTGGCAGCAAGGGGCGTTTTGCACGCCACATGGTGCAGGGATGAGAAATCCTTGGCACCTCAGGATCTGTGGATTCCACAGGATCCCCACCTATCCCACCTCTCTCTCTCTTCTTTACCCATTCACCAATCACCTCAATACCTCTTCCCCAAACACCCCTTACCTATCAAATCCCATCATTCTCTTCACCACTCACATCCATCCTTCATAAAACCCCACCTACCTCACCATTCAAATTCAAACCACTTTCCCACCCAAACTCACCCATAATGGCTGAACCATACCCCCCTCTCCACTACTATATAAACCCATCTTCACTCCTTCATTTTCACACAACATACACACTACTTCTCCCCCTTGGCTGAAACACAAAGCCCCCTCCATCTCCTTTATTTCTTCTTCTTCTACTCTCTTCTTTCTTCTTTTGCTCGAGGACGAGCAACCTTCTAAGTTTGGTGTGGTAAAAGCTAAAGCTTTTTTGTTTTTTCATAACCATTAATGGCACCAAAGGCCGGAGAAACCTCTAGAAAGAGAAAAGGGAAGGCAAAAGCTTCCACTTCTAAGTCATGGGAGATGGAAAGATTCCTCTCAAGGGTGCATCAAGACCACTTCTATGAAGTTGTGGCCAAGAAGAAGGTAATCCCTGAGGTCCCTTTTAAGCTCAAAAAGGGCGAATATCCGGAGATCCGACATGAGATCCGAAGAAGAGGTTGGGAAGTTCTCACCAACCCCATTCAACAAGTCGAAATCTTAATGGTTCAAGAGTTCTATGCCAACGCATGGATCACCAAGAACCATGATCCCAAGAATTGGCTTACAATGGTCCGAGGAAAATACTTAGATTTTAGTCCGAAAAATATAAGGATGGCATTCAACTTGCCCATGATGCAAGGAGATGCACACCCATACACTAGAAGGGTCAACTTTGATCAAAGGTTGGACCAAGTCCTCATGGACATCTGTGAAGAGGGCGCTCAATGAAAGAGAGATTCAAGAGGGAAGCTGGTTCAACTAAGAAGGCATGACCTCAAGCCCGTGGCTAGGGGATGGTTGGAGTTCATCCAACGTTCAATCATTCCTACTAGTAACCGATCTGAAGTTACTATAGACCGGGCTATCATGATTCATAGCATCATGATTAGAGAGGAAGTAGAAGTTCATGAGGTTATATCCCAAGAACTCTACAAGGTGGCGGACAAGTCCTCTACTGTGGCAAGGTTAGCCTTTCCTCATCTCATTTGTCACCTCTGCAATTCAGCTGAAATTGACATAGAGGAAGACATCCTCATTGATGAAGACAAGCCCATCACTAAAAAAAAGATGGAGCAAACAAGAGATCCTACTCATGGACAAGAGCATGAGGAAACTCCTCATCATGAAATCCCTGAGATGCCTCAAGGGATGCATTTTCCTCCACAAAAACTATTGGGAGCAAATCAACACCTCCCTAGGAGAATTAAGTTCCAACATGGGACAAGGGTGGAGCACCAAGAGCATTCCATCTTCCTCCATGAAATTAGAGAAGACCAAAGAACCATGAGAGAGGAGCAACAAAGGCAAGGAAGAGACATTGAGGAGCTCAAGCACTCCATAAGATCTTCAAGAGGAAGAACAAGCCGCCATCACTAAGGTGGACCCATTCTTTAATTTCCTTGTTCTTTATTTTCTGTTTTTCGAATTTTTGTGCTTTATGTTTATTTATGTTTGTGTCTTTATTACATGATCACTAGTGTCTAAGTGTCTATGCCTTAAAGCTATGAAAATGAATCCATCACCTTTCTTAAATGAAAAATGTTTTTAATTGAAAAAGAAAAAGAAGTGCATGAATTTCAAATTTTAAAATAGTTTAATTATTTTGATGTGGTGGCAATACTATTGTTTTTCTGAATGAATGCTTGAACAGTGCATATTTTTTAATTGATTGTTTATGAATGTTAAAATTGTTGGCTCTTGAAAGAATGATGGGAAAAGGAGAAATGTTATCTGATGATCTGAAAAATCATAAAATTGATTCTTGAAGCAAGAAAAAGCAGTGAAAAGCTTGTAGAAAAAAAAAAGAAGAGGCAAAAAAAAAAGAGAGAGAAAAGAAAAAGAGAAGAAAAAGAAAAGGAAGCAGAAAAAGCCAATACCCCTTTAAACCAAAAGGCAAAGGTGATAAAAAGGATCCAAGGCTTTGAGCATCAATGGATAGGAGGGCCCACAGGAATAAAATCCTGGCCTAAGCGGCTAAACCAAGTTGTCCCTAACCATGTGCTTGTGGCGTGAAGGTGCCAAGTAAAAACTTGAGACTGAGCGGTTAAAGTCGTGGTCCAAAAGCAAAAAGAGTGTGCTTAAGAGCTCTGGACACCTCTAATTGGGGACTCTAGCAAAGCTGAGTCACAATCTGAAAAGGTTCACCCAGTTATGTGTCTGTGGCATTTATGTATCCGGTGGTAATACTGGAAAACAAAATGCTTAGGGTCACGGCTAAGACTCATAAAGTAGCTGTGTTCAAGAATCAACATACTTAACTAGGAGAATCAATAATACTATTTGGATTCTGAGTTCCTATAGAAGCCAATCATTCTGAACTTCAAAGGATAAAGTGAGATGCCAAAACTGTTCAGAAGCAAAAAGCTAAAAGCCCCGCTCATCTAATTAATACTGATCTTCATAGATGTTTTTGGAATTCATTGTATATTCTCTTCTTTTTATCCTATTTGATTTTCAGTTGCTTGGGGACAAGCAACAATTTAAGTTTGGTGTTGTGATGAGCGGATAATTTATACGCTTGTTGACATTTTTAGTATATTTTAATTAGTTTTTATTATATTTTTATTAGTTTTTATTTAAAAATCACATTTCTAGACTTTACTATGAGTTTGTGTATTTTTCTGTAATTTCAGGTATTTTCTGGCTGAAATTGAGGGATCTGAGCAAAAATCTAATTCAGAGGCTGAAAAAGGACTGCAGATGCTGTTAGATTCTGACCTCCCTGCATTCGAAGTGGATTTTTTAGAGCTACAGAAGCCCAATTAGCGCGCTCTTAATTGCATTGAAAAGTAGACATCCTGGGATTTCCAGCAATATATAATAGTCCATACTTTGCCCAAGATTTGATGGCCCAAACAGGCGTTCCAAGTCAGCTCAAGAATTCTGGCGTTTAACGCTGGAACTGGCACAAAAGCTGGCGTTTAACTCCAAGAAAAGTCTCTACACATGGAAGCTTCAATGCTCAGCCCAAGCACACACCAAGTGGGCCCGAAAGAAGATTTCTACAATAATTACTGATTTCTGTAAACCCTAGGCTATTAGTTCTCTATAAATAGGACCTTATACTATTGTATTTTCATCTTTGATAAGTCTTAGGCTATCTTAGACACGTTTGAAGGCTGGCCATTCGGCCATGCCTAGACCTTGTTCTTATGTATTCTCAACGGTGGAGTTTCTACATATCATAGATTAAGGTGTGGAGCTCTGCTGTTCTTCATGAATTAATACAAGTACTATCGTTTTTCTATTCAACTCAAGTCTGTTTCTTCTCCAAGATATTCAATTGCACCCAAGAACATGATGAATGTGATGATTATGTGACACACATCACCATTGACAACGGTGATGCCCAACATAAAGCTTTCCATGGAAAGGAGTATGAATGATTGGAAGAAGGAAATAGGAAAGCAGAGGTTCAGGAGGAACAAAGCATCTTCATACGCTTATCTGGAATTCCAACCAAAGAATTACATAAGTATCTCTATCTTTATTTTATGTTTTATTTATCTTTTAATTATCAATTCTCCATCACTATCTGAATTCACCTGGCTGAGATTTACAAGGTGACCATAGCTTGCTTGAAGCCGACAGTCTCCGTGGGATCGACCCTTACTCACGTAAGGTTTATTACTTGGATGACCCAGTGCACTTGCTGGTTAGTTGTGTGGAATTGTGACAAAGTGTGATTCATGTTTGGGAGCTCCAAGTCCTTTAGCGCCATTGTTGATGATCACAATTTCGTGCACCAATATGTCCGCCTCTTATTTATAAATTGCTATCTGAATTTTTAAGAACGTCTATCCTTGCCATTATATTTCTCTTTATAAAGCCTTGTACTCTTTGACATAACATTGGAACTGTTTTGGGTATGATGCCGACCCTTAAATCTTTGAAAATGTAAAGTACCCCTTTTTATTATGTGGTATTTGCTTAAGTGTTCTAAATTGTGCTGTTCAATTTGATGTGTCGTTCCTCCTTCTCTTTTCTTGAAATGTAATTTAAATTTCTTTGCTTCGCCATTTGTACCTTACGCATACCTTGATCTGTTTACACTTCTGACTATGTTAAAACTTTCGCAACATGGCTATTGATTCCACATTTCTCCATGAACTATGAAACCCCTGTGATCATTTGAAGTTGTTTCGCAGTAATGCGTCACCATAGTTTTTAATCATTCCTTTTCTATGAAATCTCATACTTCTTTGACTCAGCTTGGATATGTTTCAAACTAATGCGCTGATTTCCTTCTTATTGATCCTATTGAATTTCTTTGATCCAAAGGTTATCCTTGAAGTTGTCAATTGATTTTTTTCTAGCAAACTTCGTTGCTTGAGTATCCTTGTTTACCTGCAATCGCATTTATTCTTTCAAATTTTCACAAACGAGGTCCTTGTCACTTTTTCTTTCTTTTCTATGGTCTATTATCTTTCTGAGTATACCCGAAATTAGTTTTGGTATCTTGTGCGATTGTTAGACTTAATAAACGGCATATTAGCTCTTTAGGACACATTTGGTGAACGCAAAAGGTGAAACTTTGTAAATATACGATGTTGCAGGGAGTTGTGGAATCTTATTTCATGTGAAAGAATTTTGTTAATGTTGGGTTGTGACCATTAAGGTTTGCAAAGTATTTAACAAAGTCGAGAACCTTTGGATGGGTTGCTCAATGAAGTACGGTTAAGAATGGTGGAGATAAGTTATGTTGAAGTTTGAATAATTGAATCTCTGAAGTTGGTATGAGATTAGTATACGGACGTTAAGCATATTGTTTTAACCCCAACTTGTTTTATAACCTTCTGCCGCTTTGCTTTACCATCACACGTTTGAAACATATTATTTTGTGCATCAAGCCTATCTTGTAACCTTATTTCACATCATACTTGTACCCTTTATATTTTTATGCCATATGAAAATCCTGGTATTTGAAACTATATGTGTGTGTGTATATATATATATATATATTAAAGACTTTTTGCCTTTTCTTTAAATAAGTTCAAGAGTGAAGTAATATGAAATATCTTTTATTTTGTATCAATTTTTTAGGACAAAAATTTTTATAAGGTGGTAGGATGTAAGACCAGAATTTTCAAATAAATCTTATTATGAATTAATTTCAATTCATTTATTTATTAGAAATTTTATTTTCAGAAATTATTTTATTAAAGCTAATTAAATCAGGTTTTGATAATTAAATAGAAATTTTACTTAATTTTATAGTTATGGAATAATTTTCTATATTTAAATTATATAGTTTAACAATTATAAAAGAATAAGAATTTTATACAATTTAGTTAAATAATAGAAATTCTAGAATTTAATACTTTAATTTGATAAACAAAGAAAATTATATTATCTTTAATTTTAAATTAAACTATTCGATTAAAAGTCAATTAGTAAATTAATAATCAAATGATATCTCCAAAATAATTTTAATAGATTAAATTAGGTTTTTAATTAACACTCTATACCCCTAATTTTATTAAAATTATCTAAACCATCCTATCCTAACCCTAATTTATCACCGCCACCCCCTCACCCCTTATGCCTCAGCCTTCAAGAAAAACAAAAGAAAACAAAAAAAAGGGGAAAGGGAAACAAACGGAGAGGGGGAAGAAAGGAAAAAAAAAGGGGAAAACGGAAATAGAGAAAAGGGAGAACGAGGAAGCAAGGAGGGGGGGAGAAGAGTGAGGCGGCGCGGTCGGTGTCACTGCCACCGTCGTCGCCGCTGCTGACAGAGGAGGGAGGAGATCTGAGAGAGAAGGAAAGTGTCGTGAGGGAGCCACCATGCCGCTCAGGATCGCCGTCGCGTCGTGTCGCCGTTTGCGCCAGCGCCGAGGAGGACCAGGCGAGAAGGAGGCACAACCGTCGCGCCACCGTTGCTGTCTTCATCGCGTGTGGAGTCGCCGTTGCCAACAAGCCCAGCCGCCACCCAGTTGTGTCGCCGCCATGAAGACCTCGCCGACGTCTTACCCTTCGCAGATTGTCGCCGTCTTTGGAGCAGAGAGCGAAAGAGATCTCACGGTGGAGGAAACAGGGAGGCGCCGCCGTGCAGCGCGAAGCCACTGCTGCCATTGCGTGCTCCGTCACTGCTACTTCTGGGGCTGAGCCGCCGTGACCGAGCTTCTGTTGCTCGAAACCCGCCGCCACTACCACCGAAAACCGCCTTTGAAGCCTGTGTATGTTGGAAACTGCCGCCGAAACTCCTGTCTTCTTGGTAAGCACTTTGTTTCTGAAACTTCTTGAAATCAATGTTCTGTTGCAATCTGTTGGAGATTCTGAGATGCTGGTACCGTAGGTTTGGGTTCCGATATTTGTGCGTCGAAATTAAGGTTGTTATTGAACCACCGGAGCTTCGGGGAGTGCCGGAGCTGCCGCCTGATCGGTTCAGAGGGTCACTGCTGCTTTGTTTCTCGTGGTGAGGTTATTTGATTCTATTTCAATTTATCGTAAATGTTCCATTACTAATTTCGTTCTATTCCGCTCAATATCAATTTCCCTTTAAATTCCAATTTATGTCAGAAAAGTGTTGTTGCCGCGATTCTTGATGCCGCTGTTGATATTGTCTGAAAATAAACAAGGTTGCTGCCGCTGTTGTAAAATTGAAAATAAACAAAAGAGGAATTGATGAGTCTAACTACTGAGCTTTGACTAAATCGAGGTAGGAGTTTTCTTAAAATCTATTTTATATTACAGAGTTGTGATAAATAGATATTGATGCAAAGAGATTTACTTCTGTGATTATATTTGTCTTATGGATGTGATGGTTTGTTGGACTGAATTATTGGGTGCTTGATTGCGTGAGTGGTGTGTGGTTGTGGATAAAAACCGGTTTGGAATGTCATTTACTTGATTATTAAGAAAGGTGGATTTTCTTGGTTTTAGAGTTTACTTAGTAATATAAATGAAACGATTTTAGAAATAATTTGAGATATGAAAATAAATTGATTCTGGGAGCGGTTTGATTGTGAGTTGGTTTAATTTTATGAATGATTTAATATTTGAGCTGATTCGATTTTAAAAAGAGTTTCATTGTTAGAATTGGTTGATTTGAAAATAATTTGACATTGGAACTGGTTCAATTCTGGAAAATGTTTGAGATTTGGAAATAGTTGAGAAAAGGTTTGAGAAATGTTTGGATGGGACCCGAAAAGGGTGGCAGTGTCCGAGTTTTAGAGGAGATGCTGCCAAAATTTTATAAAATTGAAAGTTTTATTTAAAGTAATTAATTAAAAAGATTTGTTTTTAAGCATTATACGTTTTAAGATTGATTTGTCTATCAAAGAAAGAATTTTGTTTTGGAATTGAGATTGTTAACGAACAGAATGAAAAAGAGGATAATGAGGATTTTCTTTGAAATATGGCTTTGAAATGAACTTGGAAATGAGATTTGGATTGATGAATGATTATGATGTTGAGAATGTTGAGGTGTGAACTTTGAATTATTCACATGGCTTATGAATTTGAAATATCTGAGATACGAGGTTCTCTGGATTAAGTGCCGTGGCTTGCCACCACGTGTACCAGGTTGAAAACTCGATACTCTGTTGACCCTACGACGTAAGTGTGTGACCGGGCACTATATAAATTCTCGGGAATGTTACCCCCCATTGAGTAATATTGATTATTTGAGAAAAAGCTATGCATAGACTCTTGGGGATGCACGTCGGGGGACAGTCTAAGTACAATTCAAACTTGTCGGGTTGGTTGGATAACCGACAGATGAGCCTCATCAGCCATAGGACAGGCATGCATCATATGCATTTGTATGCTTTGCTTGAGTTTAAACTTGTTTTGGTTTGCCTAATTGCTAAACTGTTCGTAACTGCTACTTGAACTATTTGCTGTAACTGCTACCTACTTGCGCTTTCATTGTCTGCCTTGCCTGTGTTTGTCCTGGCGTGCTACATTTGAGATTGAACTTTTGTGCTGAATTAATGATTGTGTTGTTTGATTGCGTGGTTGATTTCTGATTGAGATTTTCTTATAAGAAAGGAAAGGTTTTGGATTTCTGAAAGATTAAACATTGTTTCTTTGAAAAGGTTTTGAACGATTACCTATTGGTTTTTAAAAGATTCACAAGGCAATGATAATCACTGAGCTTGAAAACAGTTTTCCTATTAAATATCTTTCTATGACAACTTTGAAACTCCATGGTGAGACCGTGTGGTTAGGTTCTCACCCCCTATAGCTTTACTTTTCAGGAACCGAATGAAGAAGCATTAAGAAGAGTCCTACTGAGTTTGGTTTATATATTGTTGTGTTAATTAGATTATTTTCTTCCCTCGTCTTTGTTATTACAAGTTTGTAAGAGGGACAGAAATTGTATGTTTTATATGTATATTATATTATGAGTTATTATGTAAGGAGTCTTGTATATGAATATATGCCTGTTTGTATTTTTCTTAAGATAAAGTGTTTATTTCCAGTTTTCAAAGAAATTAGCGATACGGTGTTGAGTCACAGGCTCCTATTTTAATATTTAGTATGTAAAGTAGTCGTAATATTTCTTGCTATCAGAGTAGCGCAGCCGGAAGCGTGACTTCTGATAGTGAGGGTGTTACAATAATTAACATATATTGATATTAATATTAAAAAATAATCTTACTAAGATTTTTTTAATATTAAAATAATATATATTGATATCAAAAAATTAATAGTAAAATATAAAAAAATATTAATAAAAATTTTGGTAAAATCATAATTTAATAATTAAAAAATTATTGATGGTATCTTAGAAAAAAAATTTAATTATTAATCTTTTTAAAAAATATTTTGATAAAAATACAATTTAATCAATAAAAAATCATTTATTAAAGAGTATTTTGGTAAGCAAAATTTAATGACAAAAAAATAAAATTTTTGCTACAGGGTATTTTTGTAAAAAATAATTTTTTTTTTTTTGAAAAATAGATAAAGTTAACATTAGTTAACACAAAAAATTTAAAATGGATTAAAGAGAAGATTTTTAAAAGTTATAAGGGAGAAAAATGTACATTTTATAAATAAAAGAGAAGAGAGTGTCATTTTAACATCTCGTAAAAGAGGAAAGTAGAATTTTCTCAAAATATTATTATATCTTTACAAAATACAAATAGAGACCTAATGCAGTGCATCAAGGTCAATATAATTTATCATTAAAATCATAATAAATTAAACCGCATTTAATGCATTAATGCAAAGATAATAATGTATTCAATGCAATTTAGTATTCTTCTTTTCAAATTATTTATTTATTTTATTTTGGAATTTATTAAAAGTTGCTGTATTTAAAAAAAAAATACGTCTAAATACATCAACTTTTCAATAAATAAAAAATGCTAAAGAGATCATTAATTTAAGAAGGAAGGAATATGTAATATTATGTGTTAAGTATTAAATTTGATATAAATTGTTTTTAAATTTATTTTAATATGTTATAGGAATAAACCTAATTTGAGATTCACATTCTATCAGAATTTTACAAAACAATTCATTGAGTATATGTATAATCACATAAAAAGAAAACATGTTAAATAAGTTTAACCATGTTTATAAAAAAAATTTAGAAACATATTTCAAACATAAATACAAAAAAATAAACATTTTTCATGCATGAGCACATACACTAATTGACTTATAAAAGACAAAATGTATTAAAGTATACAATTTATATGTCTACAAATACAAATATTCTGTGTTTGAGAAGGATAGGAATATAAAAGATGAGTGTTAGGGAGCCAGCAATTTTTGTGATTTGTAGCCATCAAGTAGTTATCAATGATGTTTTTAATAGTGTGAGATTTTATCCAATGGCTTGGGATTACTCATTTTTCTTTTACTGGTTACATGCGGACCAAAATTTAATAAAGTTGCTAGCCCCCTAGACTTTTCCAATATAAAATCTAAAGACATCATCTATATATTGGTGGAAAAACATCACAATTCACAAGCAAAATGTCAATTACTACTCCAATTCGTGCATCCCTCTTTCTCTTCCTCATTCTTGATCTCATATTGTGTTTTTACTCAACATTTGGTAGAACTCTACCCTATAATGATAATAATAAGAACAACAACAACATTATCTTTCCATCAAATTATTCATCACTACCTTCAAACACCTCCGATTTCTTCGACACAGTTACAATTTCCATTGTTAATGACTTTCTCCCACAATCAAGAATATTGGTCTTCAATGCCAATGATTTTTCATCTCCGATCATCTTAAAACCAGGCAAGCCTTTTGTTCAAGTGACTAATACTAAAATTAAATTTGCTCATTTTCGATTGGATTCTTTTGAACCGGAGTGTTGTAGTATAGCCAAGTATAATCCTAAGGTAGATGCTGGCCATCGAAATGTGTTTTGGTCTGTGAAAAATGATGGTCCTTATCATAGCTGGGATAACCATAATTGGAGAAGGACCACTACTTGGTCTATGTGCTAATATATATATACATATTTGATGAATAAATAAAGGTTTTTACAAACCAGGATTCCGATATTGGTAAATGAGTGTTAACTGTTTGTGTTATTTAACAAATGATTGATCCAATTAATTAAGGTTGCTATATCTATTTTTTAATACTTTAAACTCCAAAAACCATTATTAAAAAAATATCACCAAAAATATTGGAGCCCAGTTTCGATCTTGTTTAGATGTTTTAATGATAACCATTTGGTGCACGATATTCAATTTGGAGAACTAAAATGAGTCATTTAGTGCAAGTCCATGTCCGATTTGGTGCATCTACAATTATAACATAACGGATGAATAACGTTGCGATCCATGGCATAAATTGACGCGTGATCAATCAGGATTTTGACATATGACACAACTGTCCACGTCAACATGCCACATGTCACTTGTAAAATCCTGTCAAACCGTAATTAATTAAATAATAAATTAAATAGGAGCGAATATGGTTAGAAAATCTAGCAATCGGAATTTGATAATTTAAATATGATATTTGGAGTCAGTGAATTTTTCTGAGTCAAAAAAACATAGTTTTCTGAATAAAATGCGCACTAGAAAATTGACCGACAGTACCGGCTGCGATCTATCCGGTACTGTGGCTGAGAAAATTAATTAGAAGTGAATAATTTTAAGAAATAAAATTTTATAATTTGGAAAGATATAAATATTTAAAATACGATTTAAAACTCTAATCTTAGAGATTTTGGCCCAAAATTGGCCAACAGACTAAACTAAGTGAACCGGACCCAAGTGGGTGCAAGACCCAATATATATAAATATTAGTTATGAGCATTGCAGCTCATTTACCCTAAAAATGAGAGGGAGGGGCGGATAGAGAGAAGAGATGAAGGAAACCTAGCCTTTCAAACTTCAAATCACCATAACTTTCTCTCCAGAACTCCGATTGACGAGCCGTTTGCAGTCATGCGTCGCTCTTCTCATTCTCTTCGAGTCTATTTAAGTTTTTTGGTGAGTATTTAATTCTCCTCTGTCCAGTTTCGATTTCCTCTTATATTTCGAATTTGATTTGGGTTTTGAGGAAATCTTGTGATTTTGGTTATTTAGGGGTGCTCAAGTATGAGCCATTCGTGATATTCATCACAAAATTTCATGGGTTAAGGTAAAAAACTCTCTAACCCTTGTGATTTATCAATTTCATGAACCCTAGGTTGATTATAAGTGTAAAAATTGATTATGTTAGAGTATTGGGTGATTTTGGTGCACAATTGGAAGATTGATATTGCTTGTGGGGCCTTGGTAAGGCTTGGAGCTAAGAGTTGGAGGAGACTCTTAAGAAGAAGCTCAATTATTTTGGCTATAAGAGGTATTGTTTAAGTTTTATTTAAGTACCGTGTGGTATGATGAGAATTCCTAGGCTAGATGCCCCTAGGATTAAGTTTGGATTGTGTAAATGGTTAAAACTAATATGTATAGTTGGTATGTAATGTAAATTAATGATTGGGTTGAGAATTGTGTGAATTTGTATGTTTGGTATGTTTAGGATTTTATGAATTGGATAGTGAATATTAGTTTGTGGAATATGCATTAAAATTGTGAATTTGGGGCAGAGACCGTGAATCTTGGGCCGGAGGCCAGAAAGAGGTGAGGAAAATAAGTGATGTGTATTGTGTGATGTCATATGGATTGAATGGAATTGTGATTGTTGTTATTTGGTTACAATGGATTGTATGGATTATGTGGTTATTGGTTTTGAGGGAGGAATTGATGTCTTCGTTGATAATGCATGTGGGTTGTATAAGATGATATGGATTTATATGTATTGGGGGTTGAAGGAAATGATTTATACGCATCACCCGCTTTTCTTAGCTTCCCACGCGTGCGCGTGGGCGACGCGCACGTGTGACCCCGTTCTCAGCAAAAATTGATTTTTGAGTTTTTAAAACTGAATTTTAGACTTCTAAGCCTCTATTTTCATCCTTTGAGTCCTAAATTTTTATAGTATGCCTAGTAATGAAAAGAAACAAAGACATGTGGTAACTTGTGGATGAAGTAAAGTGAGAATCAATGATGAATGATGAGGAATAATGATTGTATGAGTTACTGAGGATGATGGTGAAAGTGTTGTGTATGTTATGAGCCGGATGGCTGTGATAAGTATTGAATTATGGCTGAGTATGTATACGTATATGACAAATGATTAAATGATTATGATTGATTGAGGAAGCTTGAACACTTAGCGAGTATGCTGGAGATGCATATATGATTAATGAATGAATGTGGTAAATGAATAATGATGGAAAATGTTAAATGTGAATATGCTTGTGTTTTCTCTCTAGTTGAAAGGGTGACAAGGCACCGATACCCTCTAATGGTGACAGGGCACAGATACCCTCTAATGGTGACAGGGCACGGATTCCCTCTAATGGTAATTAGGCACAACATAGAGACTGTACCTGGGTAGTAGCAAGGGTTGTGGTTCGTTCCACTTGCTCCAGGTCAATGCTTGAGATACCTGGGTAGTAGCAAGGGTCGTGGTTCGTCCCGCTTGCTCCAGGTCATTGTTTGAGAATTGGTAATAATGAAGAGTGATTATGAACGAATGTGTATTTATAATACCTGGGTAGTAGCAAGGGTTATGATTCATTCTGCTTGCTCTAGGTTAATATTTGAGATTTGATAACAATGATGATTGATTTTAAACTGAATGAATGTATGTTTTGAGATCCTGGGCAGTAGCAAGGGTTGTGGTTCGTCCCACTTACTTCAGGTCAGAGATTGTGACGCCTGGGTAGTAGCGACAGTAGTGGTGATTCCACTCGCTCCAGGTTGAGATTTTAAACACCCGCCTGGGTAGTAGCCGTAGTAGTGGTTGTTCCACTGGCTCTGGATTAAGTGGGTAGTAGCAAAGGGGTTATACCTCAAGCCCACTTGCTCCACATGGGTGTTTCTATCCATGGTTAGCTACCAGGACGTGTTGGATTGGCTATATAACTGAAAGATGATATCATCAGCCATAGTGCAGGCATACATCATTTACATATGTTTGAATTGTTTGGGTTTGCCTATTTGTTTGCATTGCTATATCATATATGCTATGTTACCTGACTATATGCTATCCGTTCTACTTGTACCTTAATTGTGTATTACTTGTTTGTATTGATTGTGTGTGTACAACTGAGAGGTCCCTCATGCTGGTGTCGGTTGACACTGAGGGTTGTTCTTGTTGAAATGGAATAAAGATATGATTAATTTAAAATGATGATTATTGAATGAGATAATTTGAGTTCCCTGGCTAGACGCAGTGAAGTGATTTCACTTGCTCCAGGTAGATAATGATATATCTTGAGCTCCCTGGGTAGACGCAGTGAAGTGAATTTACTTGCTCCAGGTGAGGATTTGAAGTATTGATATAGAATTGCTGAGATAAAATAACTGGTAATGGTTTGGCTTATAATTTTGATTCTGATTTGTTGGAGAGTTATAAGTTGGGGAGCATGAGGAAGAGGAATTAGATTTAGCATTCCCTTATGACAGTTGCCTATTTATGGATTAGCAAGAACATAGGATGAACATTTGGTGGAAGGAAGTTTAGGATGCTTAGTGCATTTTTATTACAATGCATTGTATTTATTTGGCACTTTTACCGTATTGGAAACCAATGGGTCGGGAGTTTTCATTCCGTATATATCTCTTATTTTTCAGATACAGGTCTAGGTGCTCAGAAGTGAGCTGTGGTTCATCTGAGAGATGGCGAAGATCTTTATATTCTCTACTTTATATTTGATTAGAATATCTCCACCTTTATTTTGAAAAGCTTTATTATGTATTGAACTCTTCTGAACTTGCCTATAGAGACTCTTATGTTTTGTTTGGGAGAGATTAGGAAATACTGTTGTCAACTACGTTCATACTATACCCTAGCCGGCCTAAACTTCGCGGGTCGTGACTAGTGGCTATTTACTTATATTATATATCTATATACTATCCTTCTCTTACTCTCCTTTATACCTTTATCTGTATATCATTTTCGACTTCACGCTTTATCTATTAGTCATCGTTGCGTGAGTGATACGACTTCGCGATTTTATTTTTACTCTTTTCAGGCTTTTCGATTAATAATCCTTCCAATTATATTTATATTTATGTAATAAAAATCCACCTTGAGGGTTGTACCGCCGTAATATCATTGACTTATGACTCGAGCATACGATTTGAATATTAGGGTATTACATTATGGTATTAGAGCAGTTCGTCCTTGTGAGCTTGAGGGATTGAACTGCTTATGCTTCAATGCATACTCTGAGTCTGTGCCTGTGCTAGTTAGGGTATCCGACTGATACGTCTAGCATGAAGTTCATGAGTGTACCTTTGGTACTTTGAAGCACTATACTTTCAATATTGAGACTGATCCACTTGATATCGATTGTTTGGTGTGTATAGGAATTAGATGTGCCTCGTAGACGCGGTCGAGGTTGTGAGAGAGGTCGTACTAGTGCTCAGGGAACGGGAATCAACCCAAATGACCCGGTAAACTTTATGGCGGCGTTGGAGAACATGGCTGCTGCTATGCAAGCCACTGCAGAGGCTCTTGGGCAACATATAAACAATAATGGCAATGGCAGAAGTGAAGCTCAGGGCCCGATGACACTGGCAACCTTCTTAAAGGTTAATCCACCTAAGTTCAAGGGAACCACCAATCCGACTGAAGCCGATACTTGGTTTCAGGCTATGGAGCGAGCACTGCAAGCGCAGTTGGTACCTGAAGAGCAGTGTGTTGAATTTGCTACCTATCTACTCATTGGGGAAGCATCGCATTGGTGGCAAGGAGCCCGACGTCTCCTGCAGCAGGGTGATGACCCAATCACTTGGGATGCCTTCCAGGTGGAATTTTATAAAAAGTACTTTTTGAATTCTGCCAGAACGGCCAAGGAACTAGAGTTACTACAACTGAAGCAGGGTGCTATGTCCGTATCTAAGTATACAGACAAATTTGAGGAGCTATTCTGGTTTTCCCATATGTGTCAGGGAGCTCTGGGAGACTTCGAGGAATGGAAGTGCATTAAGTATGAAGGAGGGCTCCGGAGCGATATCTTAAGTTTAGAGGGGACCAATGGAGATCCGAACTTTCTCAGACTTGGTAAATAAGAGCGGAATTGCTGAAGAGTGTGTGAAAAAGGTTGCTGCAGAAAAAGAAAGTCATAGGGAGCACAACCAAGGATTCGCACCAAGGGGTCGAGAGTTTAAGGAGAGAGGATACACACAATACTTTCCCCAAGGACGGAATAACTTTGCGATGAATGAGGAGTCCCAAGGGAACGGTAGGGGAAAACAGGCAGCGACTGCTTTAGATGTTTCGAGCTGTCAGAAATGTGGAACTCATCACCCAATAGGCCGTGCCGATTGGGGTTAGGTGTATGTTACAAGTGCAGGTTACCAGGGCATGTATCAAGAAATTTCCAACAAGGAGAGAGTCAGGATGCGGGTCGATTGCGACAGTAAGATTGAGGTAATTTCAATAATCAGGCTTAAAGCACAGTACATGATTTTATAATATCACCTTTACAATAAAACTGGGAATGTCGAGCTTAGTACTAGACTTAGAACCAAACCGGATGGTCCGAGTAGGGGTTTGCTTTAAACAAAAATGCATTGGGCTTTGAATACTGGTGTACGAAATTACAATCACACTTTTGCAACTCCGCACAACTAACCAGAAAGTGCACTGGGTCGTCCAAGTAATACCTTACGTGAGTAAAGGTCGATCCCACGGAGATTGTCGACTTGAAGCAAGCTATGATTATCTTGTAACTCTTAGTCAGGATATCAATAATTCTCAGATTTGATTGTAAAAAGTAAAAGAACATGAAATAAATACTTGTTATGCAGTAATAAAGAACAGGTTGAGGCTTTGGAGATGCTTTGTCTTCTGAATCTCTCCTTTCCCACTATCTTCTTCTTCATGCACGCAAGGCTCCTTCCATGACAAGCTTTATGTTGGGCATCACCATTGTCAATGGCTACTTTCCGTCCTCTCAGTAAAAATGTTCCAAATACGCTGTCACCGCACGGCTAATCATCAGTCGGTTCTTGATCATGTCGGAATAGGATCCATTGATCCTTTTGCGTCTGTCACTACGCCCAACACACGCGAGTTTGAAGCTCATCACAGTCATCCCTTCCCAGATCCTACTCAGAACACCACAGACAAGGTTTAGACGTTCCAGATCTCAAGAATGACCGCCAATAATTCTAGCCTATACCACGAAGGTTCCAATCTTAGATTAGAAACCCAAGAGATACACATTCAAGCTTGATTGCATGTAGAACGGAGGTGGTTGTCAGGCACACGTTCATAGGTGAGAATGATGATGATTGTCACGGATCATCACATTCATCAGGTTGAAGTGCGAATGAATATCTTAGAATAGAAGCAAGCGTGATAGAATGAAAAACAGTAGTAATTGCATTAATTCATGAAGAACAGCAGAGCTTCTCACCACCAACAATGGGGTTTAGAGACTCATGCCGTAGAAGATACAATATAAAACGTGTAAAGTGTCATGAGGTACAAAATGAATCACTAAAAGTAGTTTTTATAGTAAACTAGTGACCTAGGGTTCCAGAAAATGAGTAAGCTAGGGTGTTTAGTGTAAAAATCTACCTCCGGGGCCCACTTGGTGTATGCTTGGGCTGAGCATTGAAGCTTTTATATGTAGAGACTTTTCTTGGAGTTAAACGCCAGCTTTTGTGCCAGTTTGGGCGTTTAACTCCAGTTTTTATGCCAGTTCTAGTGTTAAACGCTAGAATTCTTGAGCTGACTTAGAACGCCTGTTTGGGCCATCAAATCTCGCGAAAAATATGAACTATTATATATTACTGGAAAGCCCAGGATGTCTACTTTCCAACGCAATTGAGATCTCACTAATTGGGCTTCTGTAGCTCCAGAAAAGCCACTTTGAGTGAAGGGAGGTCAGAATCTAACAGCATCTGCAGTCCTTTTTCAGCCTCTGAATCATATTTTTGCTCAGGTCCCTAAATTTTAGCCAGAAAATATCTGAAATCACAAAAAAATACACAAAATCATAGTAAAGTCTAGAAAAGTGAACTTTAAATAAAAACTAATAAAAATATAATAAAAACTAATTAAAATATACTAAAAACATACTAAAAATAATGCCAAAAAGCGTATAAATTATCCGCTCATCACAACACCAAACTTAAATTGTTACTTGTCCCCAAGCAACTAAAAATCAAATAGGATAAAAAGAAGAGAATATACAATGAATTCCAAAAAAATCTATGAAGATCAGTATTAATTAGATGAGCGGGGCTTTTAGCTTTTTGCCTCTGAATAGTTTTGGTATCTCACTTTATCCTTTGAAATTCAGAATGATTGGCTTCTATAGGAACTCAGAATCCAGATAGTGTTATTGATTCTCCTAGTTAAGTATGTTGATTCTTGAACACAGCTACTTTATGAGTCTTGGCCGTGACCCTAAGCATTTTGTTTTCCAGTATTACCACTAGATACATAAATGCCACAGACACATAACTGGGTGAACCTTTTCAGATTGTGACTCAGCTTTGCTTAGAGTCCCCAATTAGAGGTGTCCAGAGCTCTTAAGCACACTCTTTTTGCTTTTGGACTACGACTTTAACCGCTCAGTCTCAAGTTTTCACTTGACACCTTCACGCCACAAGCACATGGTTAGGGACAGCTTGGTTCAACCGCTTAGGCCAGGATTTTATTCCTGTAGGCCCTCCTATCCACTGATGCTCAAAGCCTTGGATCCTTTTTTTATTTCACCCTTGCCTTTTGGTTTAAAGGGCTATTGGCTTTTTCTGCTTGCTTTTTCTTTTTCTTTCTCTTTTTTTTTCTGCAAGCTTTTCACTGCTTTTTCTTGCTTCAAGAATCAATTTTATGATTTTTCAGATTACCAAATAACATTTCTCCTTTTCCATCATTCTTTCAAGAGCCAACAATTTTAACATTCATGAATCAACAAATTCAAAAATATGCACTATTCAAGCATTCATTCAGAAAAACAAAAGTATTGCCACCACATCAAAATAATTAATCTGTTTTAAAATTCAAAATTCATGCACTTCTTTTTCTTTTTCAATTAAAAACATTTTTCATTTAAGAGAGGTGATGGATTCATGGGACATTCATAGCTTTAAGACATAAACTTTAAATTTTATTAATCATGGAATGACAATAAGACTCAAAAATAAATATAGGAGCAAACCAATAATAATAGAAGGCAGAAAATAAAAACAGAAAAATAAATGACTCTTAAAATAGACTCTTAATAATAAAGGTTATCACAGAGTTAGGACTCAACAACCTTGATTTTGAGAAGTGGATGCTCCCTCAATCTGTGGGGTGCTTGGTCCTTTAAGGGAGAGCTTCTGGCACTTCAGCTCCTTTAGCTCACACCCCTGCTTCTCCTGTTCCTTCAGCAGTTTGCAGAGCATGCAGTTTTGATTCTGCTGTTCTTCCTTAAGTTATTCCATAGCTTCTTGCATCTTGGTAACAGATGCTTCTAGGCGGGTTTAGTAGTCAATTTCAGGAATTTATGGGAGGAACTCCTGCGCCCTCCTTTTTATGGAGTTGTCTTGAACTTGTCCTTCCATTGACTTCTTGGTGATTGGGTGTTCGATTGGGATGAATTCATCTACTCCCATCCTTACCCCAGCATCTTTACATAGCAGAGAAATTAAGCTTGGGTAGGCCAGTTTGGATTCAGTGGAGTTCTTGTTTGCAATTGTGTAAATCTCACGAGAAATCAGATGATGAGTCTCCACTTCTTTTCCAAGCATAATACAATGAATCATCACTGCTCTTTTGACAGTGACCTCAGAGCGGTTGCTAGTGGGCAATATAGAACGCCCAATGAAGTCCAACCAGCCTCTTGCAACTGGTTTGGGACACCTTTTGAATTGGTTATCCACTTAATTCCAGGGAGGCATATGTCCTCTAGAACTTGATCCAACCCCTTATCTACTCTCACCATTCTCCTATTAAAGGATTCTGGATCATCTTGTAGTTGAGGCAACTTGAAGATCTCTCTTATTTTGTCCAGATGGAAGTAAATAAGCCTCCCTCTGACCATGGTTTGGTAGGTATGAAAGGCGGTTCCAGTTATTCTCTGCTTATCTGTCAGCCACAGATTTGAGTAGAATTCCTGAACCATGTTTCTTCCAACCTTTGTCTCAGGATTGGCTAGAATTTCTCATCCTCTGTTTCGAATTTGCTCTTGGATCTCCGGATATTCATCTTCTTTCAGATTGAATTTAACTTCCGGGATCACTAACCTCAGACCCATTATTTTGTGGTAATGGTCTGCATGTTCTTTGGTTAAGAACCTCTCTTAATTCCAAAGACTCTTTGGAGTATTCTCTTTCTTGCCTCTTGATTTGGTTTGTTTTCCCTTAGGTTCCATGATCTTGATGAGTCTTAGCTCAGTGATCACGGAAAAACACACCAAACTTAGAGGTTTGCTTGCCCTCAAGCAAAAGAAAGGAAAGGGGAGACAGAGGAGAAGAGGCAAATTCGAATGATGGAGAGGAGGGGATGGCCGAATGTATATTTATAGGAGGAGGGGAGGCATTTCGAAAAATTTGAAAGAGATATGACATAGAGATATGATTGATGGAAGAAAATAAAATCATGATATGAAAAAGATGAGATTTGTAATTTGAAAAAGATATAAAGATGTTAAATCTGAAAATTTGGTTATGCATCTAAGAATTAAGAGATGATATGATGAGTTGAAAAAGATTTGGAAAGAAATTAAGAAGATAATTGAGTTTCTGAAGAAGATTTGGGAAGGATTTGAAAGAAAATTGAAAAGAGATTAAGAAAATGTTTGAATTTTTGAAAATTGAGGGTGAATGATGAAAGTTTGAAACATGTTTATGCAGAAAAGTATGAATCAAAACATGAAAATTTGAAAAAATTTGAAGTTGGAAACAAAATCTCCTCCCCCTGCCTTTTTGGCGTTAAACGCCCAAAATGGTATCCATTCTGGCATTTAACGCCCAATTGTTGGCCATTATGGGCGTTTAACGCCCAGCCAGGTACCTTGGCTGGCGTTAAATGCCAGAAACCCCTTTATCACTGGGCGTTTTGCTGAACGCCTAGGATGCTGCAATTCTGGCATTAAACGCCCAGAATGGTACCCATTCTGGCGTTTAATGCCCAAAATGCCCTTTACTGGTGTTTTCTTGCCAGCAAACTCCTTTTCTCTGCTTTTTGCACTGAATCCTTCTGTAACTCTGTGAATTCCTTTAATTTTGATGATTAATCTTTGAAGAAAAATGTATATCAAACTTCTACAAGTATTAATTAAGACAAACAACTTGCTAATGGCTGGGTTGCCTCCCAACAAGCGCTTCTTTATTGTCTTTAGCTGGACTTCTACTGAGCTTCATTCAAGCCTCAGTTTTGAGCATTCTTGCTCAAAATTACTTTCAAGATAATGTTTGATTCTCTGTCCATTAACAATGAACTTTTTGTCAGAATCAATATCTTGAATCTCAACATAACCATATGGTGACACTCCTATGATCACATATGGTCCCCTCCACCGGGATTTTAATTTCCCAGGGAATAATCTGAGCCTAGAGTTGAATAGCAGAACTTTTTGTCCTGGCTCAAAGACTCTGGGTGACAATTTCTTGTCATGCCACTTTTTTGCTTTTTCCTTATAAATTTTTGCATTTTCAAAAGCATTGAGTCTGAACTCCTCTAGCTCATTTAGCTGGAGCAATCTTTTCTCACCAGCTAACTTAGCATCCATGTTTAGGAATCTGGTTGTCCAATAGGCTTTATGTTCCAGTTCCACGGGCAGATGACAGGCCTTGCCATACACAAGCTGGTATGGAGAGGTTCCTATAGGAGTCTTGAATGCTGTTCTGTATGCCCACAGAGCATCATCCAAGCCCTTTGCCCAATCCTTTCTACGGGCAATTACAGTCCGTTTCAGGATTCTCTTTAGTTCTCTATTAGAGACTTCAGCCTGCCCATTTGTCTGTGGATGATACGGAGTTGCTACTTTGTGGCTAATTTCATATCGAACCATAGCAGAGTAAAGCTGTTTATTGCAGAAATGGGTGCCCCCATCACTGATTAGTACTCTGGGAACACCAAATCTGCTGAAAATATGTTTCTGAAGGAACTTCAGCACAGTCTTGGTATCATTAGTGGGTGTGGCAATTGCTTTCACCCATTTAGATATGTAGTCTACTACCACCAGAATGTAAGTGTTTGAGTATGATGGTGGGAAAGGACCCAAGAAGTCAATACCCCATACATCAAACAACTCAATCTCTAAGGTCCCTTGTTGAGGCATGGCATAACCATGAGGCAAGTTACCAGCTCTTTGGCAACTGTCACAGTTATACACAAACTCTCGGGCATCTCTATAGAGAGTAGGCCAGTAGAAGCCACATTGGAGGACTTTAGTGGCTGTTCGCTCACTTCCGAAATGTCCTCCATACTGTGATCCATGGCAATGCCACAGGATCTTCTGTGCCTCCTCTCTAGGGACGCATCTGCGGATCATTCCGTATGCGCATCTCTTAAAGAGATATGGTTCATCCCACAAGTAGTACTTTGCATCAGAAATTAGTTTTTTCTTTTGCAACCTGCTGTACTCCTGGGATATGAACCTCACAGCTTTATAATTTGCAATGTCTGCAAACCATGGTGCTTCCTGAATGGCAAAAAGTTGCTCATCTGGAAAGGTCTCAAAGATCTCAGTAGGAGGGAGGGACGCCCCTGCTACTTGTTCTATCCGAGACAGGTGATCAGCTACCTGGTTCTCTGTCCCTTTTCTGTCTCTTATTTCTCTATCAAACTCTTGCAGAAGCAACACCCATCTTATGAGCCTGGGTTTTGAATCCTGCTTTGTGAGTAGATATTTAAGAGCAGCATGGTCAGTATACACAATCACTTTTGAACCTACTAAATAGGATCTAAACTTGTCAATGGCATAAACCACTACAAGTAACTCCTTTTCCGTGGTTGTGTAATTCTTCTGTGCGTCATTTAGAATATGACTGGCATAGTAAATGACGTGCAGAAGCTTGTTATGCCTTTGTCCCAACACTGCACCAATGACATGGTCACTGGCATCACACATTAATTCGAATGGTAATGTCCAGTCAGGTGCAGAGATGACTGGTGCTGTGACTAGCTTGGCTTTCAGGGTCTCAAATGCCTGTAGACACTCTGTGTCAAACACAAATGGCGTGTCAGCAGCTAGCAGGTTGCTTAGAGGTTTTGCAATTTTTGAAAAATCCTTTATGAACCTCCTATAGAATCCTGCATGCCCCCAGAAAGTTTCTGATTGCCTTAACATTGGCAGGTGTTGGTAATTTCTCAATTACCTCTACCTTGGCTTGATCCACCTCTATTCCCTTGCTTGAAATTTTGTGCCCAAGGACAATTCCTTCAGTCACCATAAAGTGACATTTTTCCCAGTTTAAGACCAGGTTAGTCTTTTGGCACCTTTTCAGGACAAGTGCTAGATGATCAAGACAGGAGCTGAATGAGTCTCCAAATATTGAGAAGTCATCCATGAAGACTTCCAGGAACTTTTCTACCATATCAGAGAAGATAGAGAGCACTCACCTCTGAAAGGTTGCAGGTGCATTGCACAGACCAAAAGGCATTCTTCTGTAAGCAAATACTCTAGATGGACATGTGAATACTATTTTCTCTTGGTCTTGAGGATCCACTGCAATTTGGTTGTAACCTGAATAGCCATCCAAAAAATAGTAGTATTCATGGCCTGCTAGTCTCTCTAGCATCTGGTCTATGAATGGTAAAGGAAAATGATCCTTTCTAGTGGCTGTATTGAGCCCTCTGTAGTCAATACACATACGCCACCCTGTAACTGTTCTTATGGGAACCAGTTCATTCTTTTCATTATGAACCATTGTCATGCCTCCCTTCTTGGGGATAACTTGGACAGGGCTAACCCAGGGGCTATCAGAAATAGGATAAATAATCCTAGCCTCTAGTAACTTAGTGACCTCTTTCTGCACCACTTCCTTCATGGCTGGATTTAGCCGCCACTGGCTTGGCATCATCCTCCAATAGGATTTTGTGCATGCATCTTGCTGGGCTAATGCCCTTAAGGTCACTTATGGACCACCCAAGAGCTGTCTTGTGTGTCCTAAGCACTTGAATTAGTGCTTTCTCTTCCTGTGGATTTAAAGCAGAGCTTACGATCACTGGAAAAATGTCACCCTCTCCCAAAAATGCATATTTCAGGGATGGTGGTAGTGGTTTGAGCTCTGATTTAGGAGGTTTCTCCTCTTCCTGAGGGATTTTTAGAGGCTCTTTTATTTCCTCTGGTTCCTCCAAATCAGGCTGAACATCTTTAAAGATATCCTCTAGCTCTGATTCAAGACTCTCAGTCATATTGATCTCTTCCACCAAAGAGTCAATAATATCAGTGCTCATGCAGTCATTTGCTGTGTCTGGATGCTGCATAGCTTTGACAGCATTTAACTTGAACTCATCCTCATTGACTCTCAGGGTCACTTCCCCTTTTTGTACATCAATAAGAGTTCATCCAGTTGCTAGGAAAGGTCTTCCTAGAATGAGAGTTGCACTCTTGTGCTCTTCCATTTCCAGCACTACAAAGTCAGTGGGAAAGGCGAATGGCCTAACCTTGACAATCATGTCCTCAATGATGCCTGATGGATATTTAATGGAGCCATCAGCAAGTTGAAGACATATCCGGGTTGGTTTGACTTCTTCAGTCAACCCAAGCTTTCTGATAGTGGATGCAGGTATTAAGTTGATACTTGCTCCAAGGTCACATAGAGCTGTCTTGGTGCAAGCACCCTCTAATGTGCATGGTATCATAAAGCTTCCTGGATCTTGAAGCTTTTCTGGTAAGCTTTTTAGAATGACTGCACTGCATTCTTCAATGAGAAACACTCTTTCGGTTTCTCTCCAATCCTTCTTATGACTTAAGATCTCTTTCATGAACTTAGCATAAGAGGGTATTTGCTCAAGTGCCTCTGCAAACAGGATCTTTATTTCAAGAGTCCTGAGATAGTCTGCAAAGCGGGCAAATTGTTTATCCTGTTCCGCTTGGCGGAGCTTCTGAGGATAAGGCATCTTGGCTTTATATTCTTCAACCTTAGTTGTTGCAGGTTTATTCCCTACAGAAGTGGTTGGAGAAGCCTTCTTAAAGGGGTTACTATCAGCAATTGCAGGTGTCTGATTCCTCATAGGCGTTTGAACACCAGGATTGGGTGCTGGATGGGCGTTTAACACCAGCTTCCCACCCTTTTCTGGCGTTTGAACGCCAGAGTTATTCCTCTCTGGGCTCTTGATGTTCTCAGAGGGATCTTGGGTAGTGGTTTGGTCATCCTCTGTCATTTGTTTCTTTCTTGACTTTTTGCTATTTTGAGCTGAGTTATTCAATGTCTTCCCGCTTCTTAGTTGGACAGCTTGGCATTCTTCTGTTATCTGTTTAGATAGTTGTTGTCTTGTCTGATTCAATTGTGCTTCTATATTCTTGTTAGCATTTTTAGTGTCTTGGAGCAGCTCTTTGAATTCTACTAATTGTTTTGTCATAAGGAGTAATTGCTGATTAAGTTCAACAATTTGTTCTTGAGGATTGGGATCAGTAGTTACTGCCATAGCCTCTTCTTTTATGGAGGACTCACTGTTTGAGTACAGATGTTGATTTCTAGCAACTGTATCTATGAGCTCTTGAGCTTCTTCAATTATTTTTTTCATGTGTATAGATCCATCAGCTGAGTGGTCTAGGGACATCTGAGCTTTTTCTGTAAGTCCATAGTAGAAGATGTCTAACTGTACCCACTCTGAAAATATTTCAGAGGGGCATTTTCTCAGCATCCCTCTGTACCTCTCCCAGACATTATAAAGGGATTCATGATCCTCTTGTTTAAAGCCTTGGATGTCTAGCCTTAGCTGTGTCATCCTTTTTGGAGGGTAAAATTGATTCAAGAATTTGTCTGATAACTGTCTCCATGTTTTTATGCTTGTTGTGGGTTGGTTATTTAACCACCTCTTAGCTTGATCTTTTACAGCAAATGGAAACAGTAATAATCTGTAGACATCCTGATCCACTTATTTATCACGTACTGTGTCAGCAATTTGTAAGAACTGTGCCAGAAACTCAGTAGGTTCTTCCTGTGGAAGACCGGAATACTAGCAATTTTGCTGCACCATGATAATGAGCTGAGGATTTAGCTCAAAGCTGCTTGCTTTGATGGGAGGTATACAGATGCTACTCCCATATGCAACTGTAATGGGGTTAGCATATGACCCCAGAGTCCTTCTGGACTGTTCACTTCCACTTATGTCCATGATGGAGAAAATGGAATTGATATGAATTATATTTTTTATTATTTAAAAGTAACCGAAATTAAAATAGAATAAAATAAAATAAATAGAAAATAAAATAAAATAAAATTTTGAAAAAAAAGAGAATAAAATAAAAGCAAACTGAAGACTAAATTAATTAATTAATTAAAAAGATTTTGGGAATTAGCAATCAAAAAGATATGATTGAAAATTATTTTGAAAAAGATATGATTGAGAAGATATGATTGCAATTTATTAAAAAAAAAGATATGATTGAAAATTATTTTGAAAAAGATATGATTGAGAAGATATGATTGCAATTTATAAAAAAAGATATGATTGAAAATTATTTTGAAAAAAATATGATTGAAAAGATATGATTGAAGAAATTAAAAAGATTTGATTTTTGAAAAAGATTTGAAAAGATCAATTTTTGAAATTAGAATATTGACTTGACTAAAAAAAGATATGATTTTGAAAATCTTTGACTAAATTAATGCAAAATTTCGAAATTTATGAGTAAAATAAGGAAAGTATATTTTTTTTTATTTTTGAATTTTAATGAGGAAAGAGAAAAACAACAAAATGACACTAAACTTAGAAATTTCAGATCAAAACAAAGAGAACAAACAAGAAACTTTGAATGTCAAAATGAACACCAAGAACACTTTGAAGATCAAGATGAACACCAAGAACAAATTTTTGAAAAAATTTTCAGTAAATAAAAGCACAAAAACACCAAACTTAAAATTTTTAGAAAATCAAACACAAATTTTCGAAAATTTAAGGGAAAACACAAAGAAGACACCAAACTTAGAATTTTTAAAGATCAAGAAAGAACTAGGAACATGCGATTTCGAAAAATTAAAAGAAAATAAAAGCATGCAATTGACACCAAACTTAAAATATAAAACTAAACTCAAATAAAAGACTCTAAACCAACAAAAATAAAATACTCCTAATCTAAGCAACAAGATAAACCGTCAGTTGTCCAAACTCGAACAATCCCCGGCAACGGCGCCAAAAATTTGGTGCACGAAATTACAATCACACTTTTGCAACTCCGCACAACTAACCAGCAAGTGCACTGGGTCGTCCAAGTAATACCTTACGTGAGTAAGGGTCGATCCCACGGAGATTGTCGGCTTGAAGCAAGCTATGGTTATCTTGTAACTCTTAGTCAGGATATCAATAATTCTCAGATTTGATTGTAAAAAGTAAAAGAACATGAAATAAATACTTGTTATGCAGTAATGAAGAACAGGTTGAGGCTTTGGAGATGCTTTGTCTTCTAAATCTCTGCTTTCCTACTATCTTCTTCCTCATGCACGCAAGGCTCCTTCCATGGCAAGCTTTATGTTGGGAATCACCGTTGTCAATGGCTACTTCCAGTCCTCTCAGTGAAAATGTTCCAAATGCGCTGTCACCGCACGGCTAATCATCTGTCGGTTCTCGATCATGTCGGAATAGGATCCATTGATCCTTTTGCGTCTGTCACTACGCCCAACACTCGCGAGTTTGAAGCTCGTCACAGTCATCCCTTCCCAGATCCTACTCAAAATACTACAGACAAGGTTTAGACGTTCTGGATCTCAGGAATAACCGCCAATAATTCTAGCCTATACCACGAAGGTTCCAATCTTAGATTAGAAACCCAAGAGATACACATTCAAGCTTGATTGCATGTAGAACGGAGGTGGTTGTCAGGCACGCATTCATAGGTAAGAATGATTATGATTGTCATGGATCATCACATTCATCAGGTTGAAGTGCGAATGAATATCTTAGAATAGAAGCAAGCGTGATAGAATGGAAAACAGTAGTAATTGCATTAATTCATGAAGAACAGCAGAGCTCCTCACCCCCAACAATGGGGTTTAGAGACTCATGCCGTAGAAGATACAATATGAAACGTGTAAAGTGTCATGAGGTACAAAATGAATCACTAAAAGTAGTTTTTGTAGTAAACTAGTGACCTAGGGTTACAGAAAATGAGTAAGCTAGGGTGTTTAGTGTAAAAATCTACCTCCGGGGCCCACTTGGTGTGTGCTTGGGCTGAGCATTGAAGCTTTCATGTGTAGAAACTTTTCTTGGAGTTAAACGCCAGCATTTGTGCCAGTTTGGGCGTTTAACTCCAGTTTTTATGCCAGTTCTGGCGTTAAACGCCAGAATTCTTGAGCTAACTTGGAATGCCTGTTTGGGCCATCAAATCTCAGGCAAAGTATGAACTATTATATATTTCTGGAAAGCCCAGGATGTCTACTTTCCAACGCAATTGAGAGCGTGCAAATTGGGCTTCTGTAGCTCCAGAAAATCCACTTTGAGTGCAGGGAGGTCAGAATCCAACAGCATCTGCAGTCCTTTTTCAGCCTCTGAATCAGATTTTTGCTCAGGTCCCTCAATTTTAGCCAGAAAATACCTGAAATCACAGAAAAACACACAAACTCATAGTAAAGTCTAGAAAAGTGAATTTTATATAAAAACTAATTAAAATATACTAAAAACATACTAAAAACAATGCCAAAAAGCGTATAAATTATCCGCTCATCAAATACCTGACAAGTTTAGCAGATTAATACAAATGGATAAATGCCTGTGATGTAAATCATTTTTTGTTGAGATTTATATGTTGTGTTTGTTATCTATTTGGTTGATTTCTGGATTTTTTTTTTTTGGTGAAACGGATTGAATCCGTGACTTTTAGTTTCCTCTGATTTAAATAAATAAGGAATGGTCCTAAATGATGGATTTGGGAAACGTTGATTTGAAATGTTGGTTTTGATTGAGTTGAGGTTGAAAGGAGGGGACCCGTGACGGGTGGCAAACTCCAGTTTTTAGGGGAGGTGCTGTCGAAATTTTCCCAAGAATTTGAAAGAGAGTTGGCTATGGTTTTGAAAATTATTTTTTATTAGAGTAACTTTAACAAAAGAGATGTGTTTCGAATGCTTTTATAGATTATTAAAGAAGATCGGATTCTTATAATTTTGTTAACTTGTTATTTCAAACTCATTTGATTTCTGAAAACGAAGAGAGTTTTGATTAATTAGTCAAAGACTTTAAAATAGCAATTTATGTAGAAATTTGAGAGTTTGGGAATAAGAAAGTAAGTTTGGAGGTTATGCTTGGAGTTGAGCTGTGATTAGTGGTAATTGGCTTGACAGAGAGAGAGGATAGTGATGGAGTATGATTAAGGTATGGTGATGATTTTTGGTTGATTATAGTGATGTGGGATGATGACTATGATTAATGATGATGGTGATATTATTGATGACATGATTTGAGATTTAATAAGATGTGAGTTGATGAGATGATGAAATTAATGAATGAGGCTGTTGGTCGGCGTTGGACAAATGATCGAGACCTTCGGAGATAGAGGAATCAGAGCGCGGCAACGGAAGCGCGCAGAGTAAAAAGACCTTGGGACTACTATGCGTTGGATATAAAGGCAGACTACACTCACGTACTCGTGGTGGCGGATGAAATTTTTTAGGGTGAAAATTTCTGTTAAGGAGGTAGAATGTAAAACCCGGTCCAACCGTAATTAATTAAATAATAAATTAAATAGGAACGAATATGGTTAGAAAATATAGCAATCGAAATTTAATAATTTAAATATGATATTTGGACTCAGTGAATTTTTCTAAGTCAGAAAAACATAGTTTTCTGAATAAAAATGCACACTGAAAATTTGACCGGCAGTACCATCTGCGATCTGTCTGGTACTGTGGCTAAGAAAATTAACTAGAAGTGAATAATTTTAAGAAAAAAGAATTTATAATTTGGGAAGATAAAAATATTTAAAATACGATTTAAAACTCTAATCTTAGAGGTTTTGGCCCAAAATTGGGCCAACGGACTAAATCAAGTGAACCAGACCCAAGTGGGCCTAAAACCCAACATATATAAACATTAGTTATGAGAGGGAGGGGCGGATAGAGAGAAGAGAGGAAGGAAACCTAGACTTCCAAATTTCAAATCACCATAACTTTCTCTCCGGAACTCCAATTGACGAGCCGTTTGTGCCCACACGTCACTCATCTCATTCTCTTCGAGTCAATCTAAGTTTTGTGGTGAGTATTTAACTCTCCTCTGCCCAGTTTCAATTTTCCTCTTATATTTCGAATTTAATTTGGATTTTGAGGAAATCTTGTGATTTTTGTTGTTTAGGAGTGCTCTAGCATGAGCCATTGGTGATATTCATCACAAAAATTCGTGGGTTAAGACAAGGAACCCTTTAACCCTTGTGATTTATCAATTTCATGAACCCTAGGTTGATTATAAGTGTGAAAATTGATTATGTTAGAGTATTGGGTGATTTTGGTGCACAATTGGAAGATTGATATTGCTTGTGGGGCCTTGGTGAGGCTTGGAGCTCAGGGTTAGAGGAGACTCACAAGAACAAGCTCAATTATTTTGGCTACAAGAGGTACGGTTTAAGTTTCATTTAAGTACCGTGTGGTGTGATGAGAATTTCTAGGCTAGATGCATCTAGGATTAAGTTTGGTTTGTGTAAATGGTTGGAACTAATATGTATAGTTGGTATGTAATGTAAATTAATGATTGGGTTGAGAATTGTGTGAATTTGTATGTTTGGTGTGTTGAGAATATTATGAATTGGATAGTGAATATTAGTTTGTGGAATATACATTTAAATTGTGAATTTGGGCCAGAGGACGTGAATCTTGGGCCGGAGGCCGGAAAGAAGTGAGGAAGGTAAGTGATGTGTGTATTATGTGATGTCATATGAGATTGAATGGAATTGTGATTGTTGTTATTTGGTTACAATGGATATTATGGATTATGTGGTTATTGGTTTTGAAGGAGGAATTGATGTCTTCGTTGATAATGCATGTGGGTTGTATAAGATGATATGAATTTATATGTATTGGGGGTTGAATGAAATGGTATTGCTAGAACTTGAGATGTGGAATGAAATATATGATATGATATTTTGTTTGAGATTGAGTTATTTGATTGAGATTGGTCAAAATGGTGGATTGGTGGATTGTGAATTTAATGAGAATGTTAAAAATATGAGTTATGGAGGCTTGAGGTTGATCTTGGTAAGTTTTGGTTAGTTTTGAAAAGGTTTGAAATTGGTTTGTGTTGAAAATTTAGTTTTTGTTGGTTTTTATGAAAGTTGTAATTTTGGTCTACTTTGATGGAGCATAAGTTGGTCTCCGGATCCTCGCTTTGTATCAAACTTATTTAGAAATAAAATTGGAACCGAGATGTTTATGTCGTTCGGAGAACGGGTGGAAAATGATTTGAAATGAAAAAGTTATGCCCGTTGGAAGTTTGGGGTTTGCAAATGTAATCCTGCAGCTTTTTAAACTTAGTAAATTTTTTGGTAAAACGTACTCCGACGCGCACGCATGGACGATGCGCACGCGTCACTCACAATTTTTTCCTCTCACACGCGTGCACCTGGCCGACGCGTACGCGTCGATGTATTGATGCAGGTGCATGGTATAAATTCCAGAGAGTTGTGATGGTAGTGTGTGGGTTTTGTGTGAAGAGCACAAAACTCATCCACGCGTACGCGTGGCTAACGCATACGCGTGGCTGACGCGCACGCGTCAGCCTACCTCTCTACTTTCCCCGCGTGCGCATGGGCGACGCTTACATGTCACTTCCTTTTCTCCGCTTCCCACGCGTGCGCGTGGGCGACGCGCACGTGTGACCCTGTTCTCAGCAAAAATTGATTTTTGAGTTTTTAAATCCGAATTTTAGACTTCTAAGCCTCCATTTTCATCCTTTGAGTCCTAAATTTTTATAGTATGCCTAATAATGAAAAGAAACTAGGACATGTGATAACTTGTGGATGAAGTAAAGTGAGAATCAATGATGAATGATGAGGAATGATGATTGTATGAGTTGCTGAGGATGATGGTGAAAGTGTTGTGTATATTATGAGACGGATGGCTGCCATAAGCATTGAATTGTGGCTGAGTATGTATACGTATATGACTAATGATTAAATGATTCTGATTGATTGAGGAAGCTTGAACATGTGGCGAGTATGCCGGAGATGCATATATGACTAATGAATAAATGTGGTAAATGAATAATGATGGAAAATGTTGAATATGAATATGCTTGTGTTTTCTCTCTAGTTGAAAGGGTGACAGGGCACCGATACCCTCTAATGGTGACAGGGCACAGATACCCTCTAATGGTAATAAGGCGCACCAGAGAGACTGTACCTGGGTAATAGCAAGGGTTGTGGCCGTCCCGCTTGTTCCGGGTCAATGCTTGAGATACCTGGGTAGTAGCAAGGGTCGTGGTTCGTCCCGCTTGCTCTGGGTCATTGTTTGAGAATTGGTAATAATAAAGAGTGATTATGAATGAATGTGTATTTGCAATACCTGGGTAGTAGCAAGGGTTAGGATTTGTTCCGCTTGCACCATGTTAATATTTGAGATTTGATAACAATGATGATTGATTTTAAACTGGATGAATGTATGTTTTGAGATCCTGGGCAGTAGCAAGGGTTGTGGTTCGTTCCACTTGCTTCAGGTCAGAGATTGTGACGCCTAGGTAGTAGCGGCAGTAGTGGTAATTCCACTCGCTCCAGGTTGAGATTTTAAACACCCGCCTAGGTAGTAGCCGCAGTAGTGGTTGTTCCACTGGCTCTGGATTAAGCGGGTAGTAGCAAAGGGGTTATACCTCAAGCCCACTTGCTCCGCATGGGTGTTTCTGTCCATGGTTAGCTACCAAGACATGTCGGGTTGGCTATATAACCGACAGATGATATCATCAGCCATGGTGCAGGCATACATCATTTGCATATGTTTTAATTGTTTGAATTTGCCTATTTGTTTGGATTGCTATATCATATATGCTATGTTACCTGACTATATGCTATCTGTTCTACTTGTTCCTTAATTGTGTATTACTTGTTTGTATTGATTGTGTGTGTACAACTGAGAGATTCCTCATGCTGGTGTCGGTTGATACTGAGGGTTGTTCTTGTTGAAATGGAATAAAGATATGATTAATTTAAAATAATGATTATTGAATGAGATAATTTGAGTTCCCTGGCTAGACGCAGTGAAGTGATTTCACTTGCTCCAGGTAGAGAATGAGATATCTTGAGCTCCCTGGATAGACGCAGTGAAGTGATTTCACTTGCTCCAGGTGAGGATATAAAGTATTGATATAGAATTGCTGAGATAAAATAACTGGTGATGGTTTGGGTTATGATTTTGATTTTGATTTGTTGGAGAGTTATAAGTTGGGGAGCATGAGAAAGAGGAATTAGATTTAGCATTCCCTTATGCCAGTTGCCTATTTATGGATTAGCGAGAACATAGGATGAACATTTGGTGAAAGGAAGTTTAGGATGCTTAGTGAGTTTTTATTACAATGCATTGTATTTATTTGGCACTTTTACCGTACTGGGAACCCATGGGTCGGGGGTTCTCATTCCGTATATATCTCTTGTTTTTCAGATACAGGTCCAGGTGCTCAGAAGTGAGCTGTGGTTCATCCGAGAGATGGTGAAGATCTTTATATTCTCTACTTTATATTTGATTAGAATCTCTCCACCTTTGTTTTGAAAAGCTTTATTATGTATTGAACTCTTCTGAACTTGCCTATAGAGGCTCTTATGTTTCGTTTGGGAGAGATAATGAAATACTATTGTCAACTACTTTCATACTGTACCCTAGCCGGCCTAAACTTCGCGGGTCGCGACTAGTGGCTATTTACTTATATTATATATCTATATACTGTCCTTCTCTTACTCTCCTTCATACCTTTATCTGTAAATCGTTTTCGACTTCTCGCTTTATCTTTTATTCGTCGATGCGTGAGTGATACGACTTCGCGATTTTATTTTTACTCTTTTCAAGCTTCTCGATTAATACTCCTTCCAATTATACTTATATTTATGTAATAAAAATCCACCTTGAGGGTCGTACCGCCGTAATATCATTGACTTATGACTCGAGCATAAGGATTTGAATAATAGGGTGCTACATCACTGATTGAATAATCATTATACTACTACACGTGACCAAGCCATGAAGTAACACGTGTCACTAATGGTCCAAGTCAGCAAGCCATTAACGGAAAATGGGTCAAGAACTAACGTGGTATACTTTTTTCAATCTCAGGGATGTAATTGGTACAATTAAAATTCCATAGACGATTTTGGTGTTCGACGTCAATCTCAGAGACCCCTTTGGGGATTAACTCTAATTTTGACTTGTTGGTTAGTTTGATGCGATATATTATTTGATATGCTATATTAAGTTTTAATTATGTCACGGAGTGAAATTTGAATGCCATCAAGTATAAAAACTTAGAAAATTATTTTGTGCTTGGGTGGATAGGAAAGCCAAAGACAAAGCCTAGATCAAAGCCTAGAGTTCTCACTAACCTGAAATATGGTAATTCTACCTTGGAATTCTATTCTATCCTTTCAATTTTAGCTCTCTTCAAACCTTACAATCACCAGGTGAAATAACCGTCAACTCTCCTGCACCACTTGAGGGATCTCTCAAGGTCAAACACATACACAACATACAAGTAATACATAATTAAGGAAACAGATACAATATTTAATTTATGTAGCATATAGACATAGATAAACAATTACGCAAACAAAAAATATGCATACTCAAACAAATCATACAAATGCACATGATGCATGTCTACCCTATGGACGATGATATCATCTGTCGGTTATACAGCCTAGCCTGACATGTTCGGTAGCGAACCCTGGATAGTCCTGTGGCGCGTATTCTCAAAAGCATGTGTATATATAATCATTCAATCATTCATCGTGCAAGTAGGGCCAAAGGAATCTCAATCTCAACCTGGAGCAACGGGGGTGAGCTAGTGCGTTTACCCAAGGAGACGCAGATAAATTGATATTATCAACCTAGAGCAAGTGGGGCGAACCAAACCCCTTACATTTACCCAAGAAGCTCAAAATCACCTCAAACTTAGAGCAAGTGGGGCATATCACATCCTTGCATCTACCCAGGTATCTCAAACCATCTCAACCCGGAGCAGGTGGGGTGAACCACAATCCTTCCATTTATCCGGGGAGCCTCAACCAACCAACCTGGAGTAAGTGGGACAAAACTACAATTCTTGCGTCTACCTAGGAAGTACGCTCTCATATGTCCAGGAGGAATAAAAAAGGAGATCCTAACCTCTCACTATCTCACTGGAGGCAATTTTACAATACCAGGAGGAATCCTAACTACTCAATCTTGACTTGAGAAAGAGTACTCAAGATGAAACAGTCACATTTATAATCAAATTACGCCCAAATTTTGTATTTATAATTAACATATAGTTCTTCAAACTTATCTCCACTATACTCCGAATAATCTTTTTGATCCACTTAATACACTCCACGAAACCACTCTAGCTAATCAACCCCCACTGCTTTATAGTCCTAAGTCACCGGCTCTAAATTCATAACAGAAACTATCTTTTTTCCTTCACTCCGTACCCTCTCGCTTGTCCCATGGCCTAAACACTAGCTTTCATACTTTAAACAGGTATTACAGAAGTTTAAAAAGTTAGAGGAATGGTTGAAACTCAGAAATACACTTTTGACAAAACAGGATGGTCATGCGTACGCATACCACCTACGTACGCATGGTTTGAAATTTAACAAAGTCGTGTACGTGGACCACCCCGTGTACGCGAATACTTTGGACAGAGCAACTTTTCCGTGTACGCATGATGCACACCACGTACATATGAGTGTCAAAGCAGCAAAGTCACATACGCGAAACATTGTCGCGTACGCATGCATGTAAAACTTCCCAAAAAGCTACTAAGTTAAGAAAAATCAGTTTTTTGCATCAAAATTTAAACGTGCATAACTTTTTTGTTATAAATTCTATTTGATTCCTTCTTCAAACATTATAAACTTCACAGACCGAAGTTTAATTTTAAACAAGTTTTGCCAAATTTAGGGGTACGAAAGCCAAGTTATGACTCGTCGAAGTTGGTCAAAAATTAGTTTTTGCCAAGAGTTACAAATCCTCTAGTTTTTTCCAAAATTTTCAATTCAAAACTAATCCAACCACACCCAAATTATATCAATCATACCAATTTCAACTCTTCAACACATAACGAATATTATTTTCAAATCATCAACCCATTCTGTAACAACCCTGATTTTCGAGTACATGAGATCTTTTCTGAAAGTACGGATTTCTCCAGAAGATCAGTAAAGGGAACACCTCTGCTATATCATCAAGTATCTCAATCCTCATTATCATTATGTCATCCTTAAGCTAGAACCTCCTTTGAGGCAAGCTCGATAATGCAATCGCGAAGAACCTAGTTTTTGAACCGTATCGGTTGGCAGTTTTGATTCTGATTTTCGTAAATAGTCTTTGTTTGACGAACCGGACTCAATTCATGAGAGGAGAGAGATAATAGTATAATATTATCATTATATTAGTATTAGAAAATGCTTGAATGATATTATAAGGTTACCTGGTCTGTTTTTGTTAAAAATAGAAAATCGGTTTACCCGGGTTTACGGTTTACTGGTGCAGCTTAGCACCAGCACTCTCTGATGAATTTAGCAATGCTAAGGCCTCATTATACGTGTTCTATTCTCATAATAAATATGTTACTAGTGTCATTTATGCTAGTAGCTCAGAAAATAATTTTTAGAGATGTTTTTACGAGTGTTCCAGTACACCTAGTTTTAGTAGTTGTACACCAGAGATATTTTAATATTATTTTAATCCACCTCCAAGCCAACCAATCACAACTCACCTTACACCCCCAAGACCTCCAAGGCTGTTTCATTTCATCATTTTGGCTGAAAATAACAAGAGAGAAAAGAGAGAAACTTTCATGAACACTTAATCTTCAAAGCTTGATTTCTTCTGAACTAAAACTCAAATCAAAATTCCGATTTCACCAAAATGATCCTCTCTTCTTCCTCTACATAACCATATAACATATCAAGGCTGGAAATAAGGTGAGATGGCTGTCTCCCTCCCATTTCAATTCGGTTTTCAAGGAAAACCATGCAAAACATGTGTTTTCTTGATGTTCTTCCTTAGGAATCATGCTTAACTTGACTTGAGGGCCAAGAAACGTGAATTTCCAGCAAGTCTAAGGTGAGATATATCTTCCTAACATACTGAGTGAGATTTGGTCAGTTGAGAGTTTTTGGATTTAAAGTTGTTCTTGATGTGATTTAGGAGGAAAAAGTGCTTAAGGACCACCTGAAAGTTTAACCAAATTAGGAGCAGCAAAACCAGGTAGGGATTGACGAATTTAATCTTGATTGATTGTGTTTGAGTTGTGTGATTATGATATGGTTTGGCTGTGCTTGAAATTGATTGTTTGTATGAGTAATTCCTGTTGAAATTTTGGTGAAAATTTGATGAAATTTGATGATATTCAACTTTGAATTTGTGTTCTTCATGGCTGCTGGAAAAACGAACCCTAGACCTTAAATTGGGGTTCAATTTATGTTAAAATCATGTAGAAAATATGGGGTTTTAGTGGCTGCAATTTTATTTTGAATTATGGTAAAAATCGGTTGCTGAAAAGACTGAAAAACGGGTAAAAACAGAGAAAGAATCTGAAGAATATACGAAGAACACGAAGAACACTTTGAGTGTGGTGAAGAACATTGAAGAACACCTTTTAGATCTTAGAAAGGGCAAGGAAGTAAATATTTTGGTGTTTGAGGGGTTATTTTGTAATTTCTGAAAGTTAGGGTGGTTAAAGTAGAAATATTAAAAGTTACCGGGGTAAAAAGTTAATTTTAAAGGTTAAAAGGTAAAGGCAAGGTAATTTTCGAAAATTTAATAATAAAATAATAAATAATAATAAAATATTAAATAATAATATTTAATTAAAAATAATATTTTAATAAAAATAATAAAATAATGCGGAAAAGGCAGTTTTCTGTAAAAGCTTTAGAAAGACAACTTTAAGCGCAGAATCTCATAATTACCTTTATAAAACACTTAGAGAGTGGTAAGAACATATTAGTGAGGCAAAGATAAAAGAAAGATAAAAAGTTGAAGAAAAGATAAAAACTAAAGAAAAGTCTGTAAGGTTTTAATAACAAAAAAACAGACAGAAATTAGTGAACGAACTAGGGCAACATAGTTAGTCCTTGAGTTGCGACTAGGGTTAGGTATTATATGAAAAGTTAAACTGTTTCAGTATAGACTTAATGAACCTATACTTGGGACAGGCGAACTATTCATACCGAAATTTACATAAACTTTAAATACATCATTAAGCAGAGAAATCAGAGCAGAGTAGAGAAACACAGAAAACAGAGTAACCAGAGTAAAGTAAAGAGATAAAGAGAAAAAGAGTAATATAGATACAGATGAAAAGAGTAATCAGAGAAGAGAAAAGAGATACAGAGAACAGAGTAATTAAAATAGAGTAAAGAGATACAGAGAAAAGAGAAACCAGAACAGAGTAAAGAGATATAAAGAGAAGAGTAATATAATAAAGAGATATTTATATATATTAGTTGCTTGATGCAACCCAGAGCTATATTTAATATATATTAGTTGCTTAATGCAACCCAGAACTTCTGTAGGGAAACTAAGTTACCTACAGCTATTTTCCGCTTCCCCAGAGCAGAGCAGGGTATATATATATTTTCCTGCAGTAAGCAGAGGCTGTCTCAAATGAGCGGCTATTATTATATGCGCATTTATTTAGGAACGGAAAATCGTATTCGGGAAATCGGGATTACTCGTGACCGGATAAATGTCGGGATTGCGGGCAGCCAACCGACACATGAGCTCATGGCCTGCGCTAGGGCTAGACATGCATCATTCTTGTCTGCACATCATTCTCTGTTGCATTCCTTTCTGTGTGTGATCTATTTCTTTGTGTTTGTCTGCTTGTATGCTATTTTTATGTTTTATTTTCTTGTATTCTTTTGTTTGTGTTCTGCTTTCTATTGTCTCTACTTTCTCTTTCTGTCTTTATCTTCTGTTTACTGCTTCGCTATATTCTATTATTCGTCTGCTAATCGACCCTAAATAAATGAACGTAACTAATAACCCCGACCCTACTAAGAACTCCCCAGTTCTTACCCCTTCTCTCTCCCTTTCCCCTTCAGATGGAAGTAAGAGTTCCTTTCCGTAGTTCGCTGACGATTGTACGCAAAAAGGGATTCTGCTCTAGGTAGTCTTCTGAGTCTAGGGTGAATATCGTTCTCAGATTATATGTATATACTGTGAGACCAGCCAACGTCTGCACCCTGTTCGTATGCGCACTTTAACCTAAATCCTGTGTACGAGATTCCTATTGTGTGGCTACTTCATGAGGTACCAGAGAGACGTCCTGTGAAAAAGTCTGATCGTGCAGAGGAGTAGCAGATGATGTTCTATCTTTTGATGACGTTCCACCTGACTTGAGTTGTGAAGACTTAGAACGTACTTTCCCTCGCTTTAGTAGTTTAGAGGGACTAGGTGAGTATAGGGTCTAGGCTAGCCTGGGTGCCAGCTTAGGGACTTCTTAAACAGGTCAGGACCTGGGAAGTTGTATGTATGTATATGTATATAGTTATTATCTAGCTATATTTAAGGGTGTTCTAACTAAAGGTCTATACTCTAACAAAGGCTGGATCACTAAATGTTGCTCGCTACTTGTGATGTATTTATGTGTGGTTGTTTATAACTGTTTTATCTGTTATTACTTGTGAATTGATTATGAGTGATTCTGCCTATTAATCCAAACGTTTTCAAAAAAAAAAAAAACCTCGCAAATTAACTACGCTTTTAACAACGAATCAGGCTCATATGATAAATAATAGATAATAATTAGGAAGACAAATTGGTAGCGCTCAGTTTCCGGTATGATCTAGACATATTGAAAATTGGGTCGTTACACATTCACCCCAAACCTAATCACTCACTCTCAAACCAATTCAATCTACCATTCAAAATCCAACCAAATTCTCTATCACTCATCAATAAAATCACAATCATCCTTATTCAATAACGTCACCACAACCTCCACCATACCAATTCATTCCACATTTAAACTTCATTCAATATTTATACATCACATACATTTCAATTAACTAATTCATGCAATTCAACCTATCTTAAGGCAACTAGCCTAGGATTCACACAACATTATATATTAACTAAAGAAAACCGAAACCATACCTTGGACAATTTTTTCCAAGCTTAAAACACCACAAAACTCCTCTTTTACAAGATTTTAGACCTCCAAACCGAAAATCAACAAGTCCCAACCACCAAAGCTAAGTTCTAAGTGCTCCAATTCACTTATTTAACTCCAATTTCACATAAATTCAATCTAATTCATACAATTCACCAAAGTTAATACTACAGTTCACAAAAGTTACAACCACAAGAATTTAGAGATTCTTTACCTTACCCATTGATGATTGGGGTAAAACCTAACAATTTTTCAAGGCTAGATTGCACCTAAACTACCAAAATCATCAAAATCTCTCAATACCCACAACTAAAATGTGAAAACAAAAAGGAATAGAGGACTGGGCACAAAAATCAGAGATTCTTACGACTTTTTTCGGTTAGAATCGAAGAGTTCAATGAGACAAATGCGTGGCCGTAAACGGTGCGGGGATCGAAACATCAGATTGAAAGTTATAAAAGATTAAAGTTGGAAGTGATTTTAGGGTTAGGTTTTGTGCTTCACCTCCTCTCTTCAACGTGTAAATGAATTGGGGAAGGAAAAGAAGGATGATTGTAAGCCTTATACAGGGATGGATTAAGTGGGCTTAGGCTCACTTGGGTCCGGTTCAATTGGTTTAGCTCGTTAACACAATTTTGGGTCAAAATTTTTAAAAATTAATGTTTTAATTCGTCTTTTAAATATTTTTACTTCTCTAGATTATAAACTTTAATTTTTTAATTTCTTTGGCTATAATTAATTTATTAGTTAATTATTTATTAATTAACCAAATTTTACATACAAGTACATACACTAATTGATTTATAAAAGACAAAATATATTAAACAATACAACTTATATCTTTCTACAAATACAAAAGTCGAACGTTTGAGAATGATCGAAATATAAAAGTCTAAAGATATCATCAATATATTAGTAGAAAAACATCATCACAATTCACAAACAAAATGTTAACTACTACTATATTTGGTGCATCTTTCTTCCTCTTCTTCCTCCTCATGCTTCATCTCATGGTGTGTTTCTACTCAACATTTGGTAGAAATCTACCCTGTAACCACAATAACAACAACAACATTATAATTCCATCAAATTCTTAATCACCACCCTCAAACACCTCCGATTTCCTCAACACTATTGTAATTTCCATTGTTAATTACTTTTCTCCACAATCACTAAGCTTGGTCTTCACTGCCAATGATTTCTCATCTCTGATCATCTTGAAACCAGGAAAGCCTTTTGTTCAAGTGATCAATACTAAAGTTAAATTTGCTCATTCTTAGTTGGATTCTTTTGAACTAGAGTGTTGTAGTATAGCCAGGTATAATCCTAAAGTAGATTTATGCAGAATTTTGAATACTACAACTAATCGGCAAGTGCACCGGGTCGTACCAAGTAATAACTCAGATAAGTGAGTGTCTTCGGAAACCTTCTCGCACTATTCTGTGGTAGAGAAATATCTCTCTCCCTCACTTTTTCCCATGAGGATTAATGGACTAAGCAATAGTTGAATGATTAGGCTAGTCAGACAAACTAAAAGGAGTGGTTTCAAGTTCAAATAACATAAAACGTAAATCAGAGAGTGCAAGAAAGCAACAGAGAATGGTTTGTGAGATTAATATGGGAAAACAGTTAAGGCTTTGGAGATGTTTAAATTTTTGGATTAATAATTCTTATCAACTACTTTAATCATGCAAAGATTCAATTCATAGCAAACCTTAAGTGATTAAACTCTAATTCCTTGGTAATTTAATCTACTCTAATCCAATTAATAGCCAATTTCTTGGTCACTTAATTTAAATTAGTAATTTAATCTACTCTAATCCAATTAATAGCCAATTCCTTGGTCACTTAATTTAAATTAGAAGGTTAAGTTCAATTCTAATTCATGAGCCACACAAACCCTAAGTACCAAAAAATGAGGCGATTATATGTCACGTATTGCGTTAAATCTAAATAATTAGAGGGTTATGAGGAATTGATTTCAAGCTTTAATACTAGTGATGTAACTTTTCCAAGATTCAACAAGAATTTAATTAGAAAAATAGTTATCTTCCAATATACTCTAATTCCTAAGATGAAGAACGAAATCAATCCTTGAATTTAAAGCAGTGCATTGATTAAGGGTAGAATGACACTAGTATTAATCCATTAAAATAAACAGAGCTCCAAACCTTAATAATAGAGGTTTAGTTGCTCATGACTCAGAGAAAAACCTAGTGTAAAGGGTGTAAAAGTGTAGAATGAGGGAGAAGAAAAGAAGAGAGCCCGCAGGGTTGAATCTTTTCTCCTTTTATATCTAATCCTAATTGATCTAAAATTAAAATTTCAAAACCCTAAAAATTATATCTTCTTAAATTAAAAATTAAAATTGTCTTTTGAAGGACTTATTGGCACGGGCTTGACAATGGCATTTAGCCCCACCAAACAGAGAGCATCTCTAACGTTTCTGGACACCTGGCACTAAATGCCAGGAAGTGGCGTTTAGCGCCACCTCCGCAGAATCTTGGCACGAGTTACGAGGCACTTGGCGATAAATGCCAAGTCATGGAGTTTAGCACCAACTTCACAGAGAGATTTCTCAAAATTTTGTCAGCTTCCCAGGTAGTGACGTTTAACGCCAGCTTGATAGCACCAAATTTTGTCCTTTTTCTTCTGCACGACTCTGTCAAACTTGTACGAATTTCACCTGAAATTAACAAAACAACAATGCAATTCAAAGTAACATTCATGGTGGTCTAAAACACTAAAATCTCATAAAAACTCAACAAATCTACATATACTCACACATTATAGATGCTGGCCATCGAAATGTGTTTTGGTCTATGAAACATGATTGTCTTTATTATAGTTGGGATAACCAAAATTGGCGAAGGACCACTACTTGGTCTATCTGCTAATATATATGTACATATTTCATGAGTAAATAAAGGGTTTTACAAACCAAGATTCGGATATTAGTTCATCAGTGTTAACTATATCTACTAGCTATTAAAACTATTTGTGTTATTTAACAAATAATTGATCCACTTAATTAAGGTTGCTATCTCTATTTTTAATACTTTAAACTCCAAAAAACATTCTTTAAAAAATCTCACTAAAATTGTTGGCGCCCAGTTTTGGTCTTGTTTGGATGTTTCGATGATAATCTTTTGGTGCATAATATTCAATTTGAATGACTAAAATAAGCCACTTAGTGCAAGTTTGGGGATTGATTCGGTGCATCTACAATGATGACATAGTGGATGACCCGTGGACGAATACTATTGCGACACATGGCACAAGCTGACACATGGTCAATCAAGATTTTAACATGTGACACAACCGTCCACGTCAGCATGTCACGTGTCACTGATTGAATCATCATTATAGTACTACACGTGGCCAAACCATGAAGTAACATGTGTCACTAACGGTCACGTCAGCAAGTTGTTAACGGAAAATAGGTCAGGGACTAATGTGGTATATTTTTGCCAATCTTAGGGACGTAATTGGTGCAATTAAAATTTCATGGATGATTTTCGTGTACGACGTCAATCTCAGAGACCACTTTGGAGATTAACTCTACTTTTGACTTATTGGTTAGTTTGATGCGATATATTATTTGATAAGCTATATTTTGGTTTAATTATGTCACAAAGTGAAATTTGAATGCCATCAAGTATTAAAAATTAGAATAATATTTTGCACTTGGATGAACAGGGATCACGGGCTTGCACTGACATTTCCCTATCAAAGTAAAGAAAAGGAAATTTTCAAGTAAGAGCTGCAAATCACACAAAATCGTCTTTGAGATTCCAATTGCACCAATTACACCTCTGAGATTGTTAAAAGTGCATCATGTTAGTCCCTGGCCCTTTTTTTGTTAATAGCGTATTGACGTGGCTTTATGAGATGGACTATTAGTGACAGGTGTCGTTTTATGGTTTGACCGTGTTTAATGGTATGATAATGTATCGATCAATGACACGTGGCATGCTGATGTAGACGGTTGTGCCATACGTCATAATACTATTTGGCCACGTGTCCGTTTGTGTCACGTGTCGCAACATTATTCGTCTATATGTCATCAGTTATGTCATCATTGTAAATGCACCAAATTGACCCCTGAACTTGCACTAAGTGACTTATTTTACTCTCTCAACTTAAATGCCGTACACCAAATTAGTCCATTCACTAGGTTTTTCTCATGTTTTAAAATTTAAAATTCTCAATATCTTTAAATGCATTAATTTTAATTCTATTTTTTCACATGTTTGAGTACAAGTGATTTTGATAAAATATTTCTAAAGATTTTAGTAAAAAAAATAGAACATTTTATTAAAGTTTTAATTTTCACTTATACCTACATGTGACAAACGCAAAATCTGCCATTTTCATTACTATTCTGCTGCATATCCAAGCTTTTTTGTCAAATAAGTTTAACTAAATTGGCCTAACCCATCCAAAATCACTCAAATACCATGCACATGAATCACTCATTTTTTCTTCTTTCCTTTCCTTTTTCTTCATGTATTTCCTCCTCCTCGTCGTTCTTCTGTTGTTGTTGCTGTGTTTTTTTATTTCTTCTTCTCCTTCTTTAGGTTTTACTGTAATATTTTTTACTTCTTCTTCTTCTTCTTAATGAGAAAAATTATGAGAAGGTAAAACAAGAATAAGAAGATAAAGAAGAAAAAAAGGAAGTTGACAACGATGATGAAGAAGAGTAGGGGGAGAGTTTTGAATTGTATAAAGTTTATTAAAATAATTGTAAGACTCATAATTTTTAGAAAAAATTTATTATAAGCTAATTTCAATTTATTTATTCATTAAAGACTTTAATTTTAAAATTATTTTTTAAAGATAATTAAAGCAAGTTTTCATAAATTGAATTTGAAATAAATGAAGGTTTTTATCTAATTTTATACTTATTGAATAATTTTCTATATTTCAATTATAAAGCTTAGTAGTTGTAAAATAATAAGAATTTTATATAATTTGATGTAAATGATTGAGATTTTGGAACTGAATACATTAAGTTTTATAATAAAAATTAATTATATCATCTTATATTTTTAAATTAGAGTACTTGATTAAAAGTCAATTAGTAAATTGATACAATAAATAATATTTTAAAGTAATTTTAAGGGATTAAATTAGATTCCAAATTAATACTCTATACTCTAATTTTATTAAAATTATCCTATCCTAATTAACTGAAAAATTTTCAAATTGAAACCCTAACCCTAAATCTATTACACACACAACTCACACAAATCTAACACTCTTTCTAATCTAACAGCTGCACACTCCCACCACCTTCACCCTCACCTTACCCACGGCACTCACACACACAAACACACACACACACACATAGAGCAAGAGAGAGAGAAAGAGAGAGAGAGAGAGAGAGAGAGAGAGAGAGAGTGAGAGTAGAGGAACGGAGACGAGAGAGATCGGAAGAGAGAGGGAGACCGCGTCCAGCACGCCACCGCCGCCATCCAGCCCATTCTACCACCACTGAGCCGTCGCCGAAAAGAGAGATAGAACGTGGGGGAGAGAGAGAGAGAGAGAGAGAGAGAGAGAGAGAGAGAGAGAGCGCTCTCGAGGAAGAACAGCGCTGTCTCGCCGTGCTTTGTCGCGACTGAAGCTCGACACCACCGTTGCTGGTGTTCGTGCTGTCATCGTCGCCAAGAGAAGCCGCTCCATCGCCGTTGCTAGAGATATGGTCACCGAGCCTTTGACAACCGGAGAATGACGCTGTTGTCACCGAGATCCACTATCGGTAAGGGTGTTCTTGTTTCTAGTTTCTATTTTGAATTCCTGGAACATTGTTGTCACTGCATGGTTGTTATAGCCATCGTTGTCGAGTTGCATGTAGTTGTCGGAGCCATTCCTTACAGAACCACTGCTGCCGGAGCTCTGTCGCTGTTCTTCTTGCCAGAAAAGTACCGGCGGCATCACTGCCTTGTTCGCCTTTTTAAAAAAGATTATTTGGCTATGTTTTTGTTTACCGCAATACTCTATTACTAATTCTATTCTAATTTCGCTTAATACCAATCCCGCATTAAATCCAAATTATGTCAGATATGAGTTGTTGCTGCTGTATTATTGCGGTCGCTTGGAAATCATCAAGGCTGCTGCTTTATTCTTTTGATGCAGTAAGTTAACCCTGTTCCAAAAATATTACTGCTAGCGTTCTGGTTATCTGTTATTGAGAATTTCGCGATGTTAACATTTTAGGGTCGAGTTCTAGTAATTACATGGTTGAAATAAAAGTTGTTGCTGTTGTTGTAGAAGTAAACAGAGCTATGGATGCAGCTGCCGCTGTTGCGGGCTGAGGGAAAAAAGGGATTTATTACGTTTAATTTTGCAAATTGCAGCTAATTGAGGTAGGGGATTTAAATTAAAAATGCTTTAAACTTTGAATACCTAACAAGTTTAGTAGATTAATGCAAATGAATGAATGCCTATGATGTAAATTATTTTCTACTGTGATTGATTTTTGTAATGCTGGTGAAATTGATTAAATATGTTGTGTTTCTTATTGACTGGTCGATTTTCTGAATTTTTGGTGAGCCTGATTAAAATTGATAATGATTGGTTTTGAATGACGGACTTGGAAATGTTGAATTGAAATACTGATTTTTGTTGTGCTGAGGTTGAATTGAGGGAACCCGTGAAGGGTGGTAAACTTCCATTTTTGGGGGAGGTTCTTCCGAAATTTTTGTAAGAATTTAAAGGGTTTTAGAAGTTTGGGTTAAAGAAAAATACCTTGGTTTGATTAACTTTATCAAAAGAGATATATCTCGAATACTTTTAAATATCTTAAAGAAAATCTTATGATTTTGTTAATTCGTGATTTTAACTCATTTGATTTTTAATAACAACAAAAAGAGATTTGATTAACTAGCTAAATATTTTGAAAAAAGTAAATTAATTATAAATTCAAAGGTTTGAGAATATTAGAGTGAGGTTGAGGTTTTAATGGATTTAAGCATAAGAGTTGAGAGAGAGTTATTTTAAGGAATATGATGATAAATTGTGTGATGTTTGATTTGGAAGAAAGTTAGGAGAAAGTAAGACAAATTTTGGGGGTTTAATGAGTCGTTAGGAAGAATGGATATGGTTTAGGCTTTGAACATGGATGAGATTTGATGGGTATTGATCTCAAAGGAAAAGGATTTGAGAAGTGTTATTGTGAATATTGCTTGAAATTAAGGATTAGAAAAGTTTGGTTTATCAATATATAAAGTGATTAATTAGAGAAATGTGATTCGATGACATTGAACGAATTATGCCGTGTTTGAGTTAGATTGTTGTTGGCTATAAATGATTATGTTCTAATTGAGTTAGTATACAACCTTGACCTTGAGTCTAGGGTGTCGTATTAGAGAACTCATACCCACAAGCCGTATGTAACGACCCAAGTCCAACCTAGTGCATGTTAAAGTATGCGGAGTAGAGTTTTGGTGTTAAGTTATTAATGAGTATGATGAGAATTGTGATTTAAGTTGAGACATGTGCGAGAGATTATGATTGATAATGATTATGTTATTGATGAATCATTTAGTAATGATTAAGAATGTGGTGTAGGTTCTAGTTGATTATATTTATGTGGGATAATGATTGTGGTTGATGAGGATTATGATGTGACTAATGGCGATTATGACTATGTTAAATGATAAATTTTATGATGAGATTGACGATGGCTGAATATCGCTGAATTGGCAAAGTCTGGGTATTATCTTGCTTGCATAATTAAATAAATTGATTGATATGATATGTGATTTAAAATATCTGAGTCACAAGTTTTTCTGGGTAGATGCAGTGGTTCGCCCCCACTTGCTCCAGGTTGAGATTTGAGATTCTATTGACCCTCCGTCGCAAGATGTGGTCGGACACTTATACCTTTTCAGATGATTCCTCCAATGCTATTGATAAATGAAAATGAATATGAATATGAGTATGAGCTTTGTAAAACCCTACCACGCAGAGTCTTATGCTATAGTCATAAAACTGAGGTGGCAAGATATTATACCCTCTAAAAATAAAATTATATATATAATATAGGTAAAATAAATATATATTCGAGGAGCCTTGAAAGAAAGTTTAAACAATAAGTCGCAAAAGTAAAGGTGCATCGCTTGCATGAACATAAACCGAGAAAGACAGAAAAGGATAATACATAAT